>NC_065582.1:126207544-126825944 GCF_024542745.1 Macaca thibetana thibetana
CATAGATGTAAGAGGTGCAACCTTTAAAGTTTATTACAATAAAGTTAAGTCAGGGAATGAATATGTAAGATGCACCCCTTACCAGTATATAATCCAAAAACAAACATAATAAATATGGTACCCTCTCTGAACTTGTACTATATCATTTATTGTCATGTATTTGTATGATTATTGTATACTTTGTAATTTTTAAATTTTTCATTAATACATAAAAATGTACAAATTTGGGGGATACATGTTATAGTCTGATACATTCATGATATGGTTTTGCTGTTTCCCCATCCAAATCTCATCTTGAATTTCAGTTCCCATAATCCCCACGTGTCAAGGGAGAGAGCAGTGGGAGGTAATTGAATCATGCGATTTCCCCCATGTTGTTCTTCTGTTAATGAATGAGTTCTCATGAGGTCTGATGGTTTTACAAGGGGCTTCCCCTTTCACTTGACACTCATTCTCTGTCCTGACGCCCTGTTAAGAGGTGCATTCTGTCATGATTGTAAGTTTCCTGAGGCCTCCCTGGCCCTGCTGAACTGTGAGTCAATCATGCCTCTTTTATTTAAAAATTATCCATTTTGGGGCAGTTTTTTATAGTAGTGTGAGACCGGATTAATACAATCAAATCTGGGTAATTGGGATGTACATCACCTTAAATACTTTTCTTTGTGCTAGGAACATTTGAATCATTCTCTTCTAGCTGTTTTGAAATGTGCAATAGATTGACTCACCCTACTGAACTATGGAACACAATGTCTTATTTCTTTCAATTAACTGTATACTTTTACCCACTATTCAATCTCTGTTCTTCCTCCTCACTCCCAACAATTCTTGGCCTTGGTAACCATCAATCTAGTCTCTATCTTCATGATATCTACTTTTGTGTCTACCACATATGAGTGAGAATAAGCCATGTTTGTCTCTCTGTGCTTGGCTTATTTCACATAGCATAATGACCTCCAGTTCCAGCTATGTTGCTGCAAATGACAGGTTTGCATTAGTTATTGTGGTTGAATAATATTCCATTATGTATACATACCACAGTTTCTTTATACACTCATCCATTGATGGACACTTAGGTTGATTACATATTTTGGCTATTGTGAATAATTCTACAATAAACGTGGGAGTGCAGATATATCTTTGATATATCAGTTTTATTTCTTTTGGATATATACGCAGTAGTTAATTGCT
Organism: Macaca thibetana thibetana; assembly: GCF_024542745.1. Classification (NCBI taxonomy): domain Eukaryota; kingdom Metazoa; phylum Chordata; class Mammalia; order Primates; family Cercopithecidae; genus Macaca; species Macaca thibetana. The sequence goes on from NC_065582.1 coordinate 126,208,733, forward strand.
GGGTCATGTGTAGCTCTATTTTTAGTTTTAGGAGGAACTCCATACCATTTTTCATAGTGGTCATTTTAATTTACATTTCCACCAACATGTATGAGGGTTCCCCTTTCTCTCCATCCTCACCAGCATCTGTTATTACTTGTCATTTTGATAAATGCCATTGTAAGTGGGGTTAGATGATATCTCATTGTGGTTTGGATTTGCATTTCTCTTGTGACTAGTGATGTTGAGCATATTTTCATATAACTGTTGGCCATTTGTATGCCTTCATCTGAGAAATGTCTGTTCAGATTTGTTGTCCATTTTAAAATCAGATTAATTTGTTTTACGCTATTGAATTGTTGGAGCTCCTTATATATTCTAGTTACCAATACTTGTGAAATGGACAGTTTGTAAAAATTTTCTCCCATTCTGAGCTGTCTCTTTACTTTGGTGATTGTTTTCCTTGCTGTACAGAAGCCTTTTAGCTTGATGTAATCTCAATTGTCAATTTTTGTTCTTGTTGCCCGTGCTTTGCCCAGACCAATGTCCTGGAATGTTTCCCCAATGTTTTCTTCTAGTAGCTTCATAGTTTCAGGCATTATATTTAAGTCTTTAATTCATTTTGATTAAATTTTTGTATACACTGAAACATAGGAGTCTAATTTCACTCTTATGCATATGGTTGTCTGGTTTTCCCAGCACCATTTATTAAAGAGACTGCCCTTCCCCCATTGTCTGTTCTTGGTGTCTTTGTAAAAACTGATCTATCTTTAAATGTGTTTACTGATATCTGGGTTCTCTATTCTATTCTACAAGTGTACATGTCTGTTTTTCTACTAGTCATGCTAATTTGGTTACCATACCTTTGTAGTATATTTTAAAGTTGGATAGTATGATGCTTCCAGCTTTGTTTTTTTGTTTGTTTGGTTTTTTGTTGTTGTTGTTGTTGTTTTGTTTGTTTACTCAGGATTGCTTGGGCTATTCAGGGAATTTTCTAGTGTGTGGTTCTATACAAATTTTGAGGATTTTTTTTTGTGTGTGTGTGTGAAGAAAGTCAGAATTTTGACAGGGATTGCATTGAATCTCTAAATTGCTTGTCGTTCTTGAAGGCAGCATGTACTTGGGTCTTGTTTCTTTACCCATTCAGCACCTCTACAACGTTTAATTGGAGAATTGAGAACGTTTGTATTTAGTGCTATTATTGACAAGTAAGGACTTACTACTGACAATTTGTTTCTTATTTTCTGGTTGTTCTCAGACTCTTCCTTTATTACCATCTTCCTTCATGGTTAAGTGATTTTCTCTGATAGTAAGCTTTTAATTCATTGTTTTTTATTTTTACTGTACTATTATAGGTTTTTGCATTGTGGTTACCTTGAGGCTTACAACAAACATCTTTAAAATATAACAAGTTATTTTAAAGAGATGACAACTTAGAGCACAATAAAATAGAAATAAAAGAAAAAACTAAAAAACAAAACTGCTCACAAGGATATTCAGGACTTGAACTCAGCTCTGGATCAAACAGACCTAATAGACATGTACAGAACTCCCCACCCCAAATCAACAGAATATACATTCTTCTCAGCCCCACATCGTACTTATTCTAAAATTGACCACATAATTTTACTGAGAAGTAAAACACTCCTCAACAAATGCAAAATAATGGTAATCATAACAAACAGACTCTAGGACCACAGTGCAATCAAATTAGAACTCAGGATTAAGAAACTCACTCAAAACCACACAACTACATCGAAACTGAACAACCTGCTCCTGAATGACTAAACAAAATAAAGGCATAAATAAATAAGTTATTTAAAACCAATAAGAAGAAAGACACAACATACCAGAATCTCTGGGACACAGCTAAAGAAGTGTTTAGAGGAAAATTTATAGCACTAAATGCCCACAGTAGAAAGTGGGAAAGATCTAAAATCGACACCCTAGTGTTACAATTAAAAGGACTAGAGAAGCAACAACAAACAAATTCAAAAGCTAGCAGAAGACAAGAAATAACTAAAATCAGAATAGAGCTGAAGGAGACAGAGACACAAAAAACCCTTCAAAAAAATCAATGAATCCAGGAGCTGCTTTTTTGAAAGGATTAACAAAATAGATAGACCACTATCCCAACTAATAAAGAAGAAAAGAAAGAAGAATCAAATAGACACAATAAAAAATGACAAAGGGGATATCACCACTGATCCCACAGAAATACAAACTACCATTAGAGAATACTATAAACACCTCTACACAAATAAAATAGAAAATCTAGTAGAAGTGGATACATTCCGAAACACATACACCCTCCCAATACTAACCCAGGAAGAAGTCAAATCCCTGAATAGACCAATAATAAGTTCTGAAATTGAAGCAGTAATTAATAGCCTACCAGCCAAGAAAAGCCCAGGACCAGACAAATTCACAACTGAATTCTACCAGAGGTACAAAGAGGAGCTGGTACCATGCCTTCTGAAACTATTCCAAACAATAGAAAAAAAGAGACTCCTCCCTAACTCATTTTATGAGGTCAGCATCACCCTGATACCAAAACCTGGCAGAGACACAACAACAACAACAAAAAAGAAAACTTCAGGCCAATATCTCTGATGAACATTGATGCAAAAATCCTCAATAAAATACTGGCAAACCTAATCCAGCAGCACATGAAAAAGCTTATCCACCATGATCATGTCAGCTTCATTCCTGAGATGCAAGGCTGGTTCAACATATGCAAAACAATAAACGTAATTCATCATATATACAGAACCAATGACAAAAACCATATGATTATCTCAATAGATGCAGAAAAGGCCTTCGATAAAATTCTACACCCCTTCCTGCTAAAAACTCTCAATAAACTAGGTATTGATGGAACAAATTAAAAAACAAGAGCTATTTATGACAAACTCACAGCCAATATCATACTGATCGGGCAAAAGCTGGAAGCATTTCCTTTGAAAACTGGCACAAGACAAGGATGCCCTCTCTCACCACTCCTATTCAACATAGTATTGGAAGTTCTGGTCAGGGCAATCAGGCAAGAGAAAGAAATAAAAGTATTCAAATAGGAAGAGAGGAAGTCAAATTGTCTCTATTTGCAGAAGACATGATTGTATATTTAGGAAAACCCATCATATCAGCCCAAAATCCCCTTAAGCTTTATCAGCAACTTCAGCAAAGTCTCAGGATACAAAATCAATGTGCAAAAATCACAAGCATTCCTATACACCAATAATAGACAAACAGAGAGCCAAATCATGAGTGGACTCCCATTCACAATTGCTACAAAGAGAATAAAATACCTAGGAATACAACTTAAAAGGGATGTGAAGGACCCTTCAAGGAGAACTAGAAACCACTGCTCAAGGAAATAAGAGAGGACACAAACAAATGGGAAAACATTCTATGCTCATGGATAGGAAGAATCAATATTGTCAAAAAGACCATACTTCCCAAAGTAATTTATACATTCAATGCTATCCCTATCAAGCTACCATTAACTTTCTTCACAGAATTAGAAAAAACTACTTTCAGGAAATTTCATGTGGAAACAAAAAAGAGCCCATATAGCCAAGACAATCCTAAACAAACAGAAAAATGCAGGAGGCATCATGCTACCTGACTTCAAACTATACTACAAGGCCACAGTAATTTGTTACTGCTACTGGTAACAAAGCAGATATATAGACCAATAGAACAGAACACAGGCCTCAGAAATAACACCACTCATTTACAGCCATCTGATCTTTGACAAATGATAAAAATAAGCAATAGTGAAAGGATTCCTTATTTAATAAGTGGTGTTAGGAAAAGTGGTTAGCTATATGCAGAAAACTGAAGCTGGACCCCTTCCTTATACCTTAAACAAAAATTAACTGAAGATGGATTAAATACTTAAACATAAGGTCTAAAACTATAAGTACCCAATAAGAAAACCTAGGCAGTACCATTCAGGACATAGGCATGGGCAAAGTCTTCATGACTAAAACACCAAAAGCAATGGCAACAAAAGCCAAAATTGACAAATGGGATCTACTTAAATTAAGGAGCTTCTGCACAGCAAAAGACTCTATCATCAGAGTGAACAGGCAACCTACAGAACGAAAGAAAAATTTTGCAATCTATTCATCTGACAAAGGGCTAATATCCAGAATCTACAATGAACTTAAACAAATTTACAAGAAAAACAAACAACCCCATCAAAAAATGGGTGAAAGACATGAACAGGCACTTCTTAAAAGAAGATATTCAGGCAGCCAAAAAATATATATAAGAAAAAAGTTCATTATCACTGGTCATTAGAGAAATGCAAATCAAAACCACAAGAAGATAACACCTCACACCAGTTAGAATGGCAATCATTAAAAAGTCAGGAAACAACAGATGCTGGAGAGGATGTGGAGAAACAGGGATGCTTTTACACTGTTGGTGGAAGAGTAAATTAGTTCAACCATTATGGAAGACAATGTGGTGATTCCTCAAGGATCTAGAACCAGAAATACCATTTGACCCAGCAATCTCATTACTGGATATATACCTAAAGAACTATAAATCATTCTACTGTAATGACACATGTGCAAGTATGTTTCTTGCAGCACTATAGCAATAGCAAAGACTTCGAACCAACCCAAATGCCCATCAATGATAGACTGCATAAAGAAAATGTGGCACATATACACAATGGAATACTATGCAGCCCTAAAAAAGATAAGTTCACATCCTTTGCAGGGACATGGGTGAAGCTGGAAACCATCATTCTCAGCAAACTAACACAAGAACAGAAAACCATACACCACGTGTTCTCACTCATAAGTGGAAGTTGAACAATGAGAACACATGGACACAGGGAGAGGAACATCACACACTGGGGCCTGTCAGAGGCTGGGGGGCTAAGGGAGGGATAGCATTAGGAGAAATACCTAATATAGATGATGGGTTGATGGGTGCAGCAAACCACCATGCCTATGTAACAAACCTGCACATTCTGCACATGTATCTCAGAACTTAAAGTATAATAATAATGAAAAAAAAACCACTCTACGCTTTAACTCCATACCCTCACAAACACTTTGAATTTTTATTTTATCAGTTTACATATTTAAAAAATATCTATTTTGAACAGGTTGTCACTATTATTGTTTTTGGTAGATTTGTCTTTATAAGCTTCATACTAGAGTTATGATTGGGTTGCATACTACAATTAAATTATTGGCATATTCTGGGGTTGTATTCATACTTAATTTTACCATTGGATTTTACACCTTGAAATGTTTTCTTTTAATTAGTATACTTATATGTTAGCATTTTAAAATTTCAGGTTGAAGAATTCCCTTTAGCATTTCTTGCAAGATGGGTCTAGTAGGGGTGAATTCTCTTAGCTTTTGTCTGTGAAAGACAATTTCTCTTTGCTGATGCTGTCCTATTTCTTTCTGGCCTACATGGTTTCCATTGTGAGTCTATTGCCAGGTGAACTGGAGTTGCTTTGTTATTTTACTCTTTTGCTGCTTTCCGGATCTTCTCTTTGTCTTTGATATTTGAAAGTTCGATTATTATATGCCTTGGTTAGTGTTATTTGGGTTGAATCTATTTGGTGTTCCCTGACCCTTTTATATCTAGATATTTCTGTCTTTCATGAGTTTTGGAAAGTGCTCTGTTATTATTTCTTAGGATAAGCTTTTCTTCCCTTGCTCTTGCTCAGCACCCCCTTTAACACCAATAATTTTAAGATTTGGTCTTTTGAGGTTATTTTCTATATCTTATAGGTGGCCTTCTTTTCTTTTCATTGTTTGTTTTTTCTTTTCTGTCTTTGAACTGTATTTTCTTAATAGCCAGTCTTTGAGCTCACTGATTCTTTTCTCTAACCCATTCTGTTATTGAGATCCTCTAAAGAGTGTTTCAATTCAGCAAGTGTGGTTCTCCGTTCCAAGATTTCTGTTTCATTTTTAAATTATTATTTCAATTTTCTTGTTAAATTTCTCTGATAAGAATCTGAATTGTTTTTCTATGTTATCTTGTAGGTCACTGAGTTTCCTTAAAATTGCTATTTTGAATTCTTAGTTATAAAGTTCACATATTGGTTTTCTAATCCCAAATGGCAGCATAGAAGCAAGCTTGCTTCTCTTCCCTACACCAGAAACCAAAAAGAAATACACAGCAGCAAGATCTTCACCAGCAGCAACCCAGAGATCCTGTATGAGGATGAGACAGTCCCTGTAGCTAGGGAGAAGTGGAAAAATTCTGAGCAAATGGTAGGAGAACCAGATTCTACATCCATGATGCTTCTTTCCTGCATTCCGCCACGCATCGGCAGCATGAAAAATCTGCCCTCAACTCATGGTTTCTGCACTGAAAAATGTGAAATTGAGATTGTCAATCAGTTTTATCATCTTCTTTGGTTTTCTACCAGGAGACCTGCCTTTGCCTTAAACCACAGGTAGCATTGTGACTACCTGGAGGGAGAAATGTCCGTGACGGCTGGCAGAGACAAATAGGGAAGCCAGGACTACCATCCTCAGCCGTAAAAACTCCTTGTAACTTGACCAAAGGAGATGCCAAATCAGTAGAAATCATGTAGCAAGTATGTTCCTAAGGTCCCCTGGGCACACACCCGCGGCCGGCCTTCCCACAGTGCTAGGATAATCCCTTTGGACCTCCTCCTTATGGGACAGGCAGTGCTCTGGCCATTTCCTAAAGTCAAAGTAAACATAGGCTTACCGCGCCACCTAGAGCCGAAAACAAGGCAGCAAGCTAGCAGTGAAGATTCATTAAGCAATCGTATTCAATAAAAACCAAACCAAACCAGACAGAAAAAGCTGGAATAAATAACTAATTATTCAATACAAATACATAGATGTATGCCCACAAGAAACAACAGCAAACATGGAACCATAACCTGCTAGACAAAGCAAAGTTCCAGCAACTGACCCTCCTGAGACGGCGATTTGTGAACTCTCTGACCAAGAATTCAAAACAGCTGTTTTAAGGAAACTTTGTTATCTCTAAGATAACACAGAAAAGCAATTCAGATATTTATCAGAGAAATTTAACAAGGAAATTGAAATAATCATAAACAGAAATCTTGTAACTGAGAACTACATTTGCTGAACTAAGAAACTCTTTAGAGGGTCTCAACTGCAGAATAGGTCAAGCAGAGAAGAGAATCAATGAGCTCAAAGACTGACTATTTAAAAATACACGGAGGAGAGAAAAGAAAAAAGAATGAAAATGAGAGAAGGCCACTTAGAAGGTATAGAAAATTACCTCAAAGACAAAATCTAAAAATTATTGATGTTCAAGAGAGAGCAGAGCAGGAGCAAGGGTAGAAAGCTTATTCAAAGAAATAATAAGAGAATACTTTCCAAAACATGAGAAAGATATAAATATTCAGGTACAGGAAGGCCTCAGAGCATTACATTAGTCAAATAAGACTGATGAAGGTATTTAATAATCAAACTGTCAAAGATCAAGCACAAATATAAAATTGTAAAGGTAGCAAGAGAAAAGAAGCAAATAGCATATAAAGGAGCTCCAAATCATCCTTAGCCAGAATAAGAAAAAAACAGAGAAGACCCAAATAAATAAAAGTAGGAACAAAAAAGGAGACATGACAACTGAGACCTCAGAAATACTAAGAATCATTAGAAACAATTAGGAACTCTTACATGCCAACAAATTGGAAAATATAGAAGAAATAAATAAATTCCTGGACACATGCAACCTACCAATATTGAACCATCAATAAATAGAAAACCTCAATAAACCAATAATAAGTTATGAAATCAAAACCATAATAAAAGGTCTCCCATCAAAGAAAAGCAAAGGACCTGATAATTTCACTGCTAAGTTCTACCAAACATTTAAAGAACTAATACCAATTCTATTCAAATACTTCAAAACGATTAAAGAGGAGGGAGGGAATACTTACAAACTCATTATACAAGGCCAGTGTTACTGTGATACCAAAACCAGACAAGGACATATTTTTTTTTAAAAAAAAAAGAAGCTAGAGGCCAATATCACTGATGAACATAGATGTAAAAATCCTCAGTAAAATACTAGCAAGCCAAATGCAACAATACATTAAAAACATCATTCACCATTGTCAAGTAGAATTCATTCCAGATATACAGGATGGTTCAACATATGCAAATCAATGCATGTTATACACCATGTTAACAGAATCAAGAACAAGAATCATATAATTATTTCAATAGATATCATAAAGGTAAAGGCATCTGATAAAATTCAACATTCCTTTATGATAAAAACCCTCAACAAACTGGGCATAGAAGAAGCATACCTGAAAATAACAAAAGCAATCTATGACAAACCCATAGCTAACATCACACTTAACAGGGAAGAATTGAAGACTTTTCCTCTAAAGGCTAGACCAAGACAAGAATGCCCACTTTCAATACTATTTTGCTGTTATTCAATATAATCCTGGAAGTCCTGGACAGAGCAATTAGATAAGAAAAAGAAATGAAGGAAAACCCAAACTGGAAAGATGGAGGTCAAATTAGCTTTGTTCACAGATGACATGATCTTATATGTCGAAAAACCTAAAGATCCTACCGAAAAAAAAACTGTTATAACTCGTACAGGAATTTAGTAAAGTTGCAGGATACAAAATCAATGTACAAAAATTAGTAGTGTTTCTATACACCAAGACTGATCTAGCCAAAAATGAAATCAAGAAGGCAGTCTCATTTAAAGCTACAAAGAATATGCAATACCTGGGAATCAATGTAACCAAAGATGTGAAACACTTACACAAGGAAAACTATAAAACTCTGCTGAAAGAAATAGAAGAAAGCACCAAAAAACTAGAAAAATATTCTCCACTCATGGATTGGAAAACTTAATATTGTTAAAATGACAATACTACCCCAAGCAATTTCCAGATTCACTGCAATCCCATCAAAATTCCAATGACATTCTTCACAGAAATTTTTTAAAAATCTGAAATTTATGTGGAACTGCAAAAGATCCTAAATAGCCAAAGCAATCATGAACAAAAAGAACAAAGCCGGAGACATCACACTACCTGACTTCAAATCTATTACAAAGCTATAGTAACCAAAACAGTATGGTACTGGCATAAAAAGGGACACAGAGAGAAATAAAACAGAATAATAATCTGGAAATATATCCATGCATTTGCAGCCAGTTCATCTTCAGCAAAGGCATCAAGAACTTAAAATGGGGAAAGGCCAGCCTTTTCAATAGGTGGTGCTGAGAAAATTGCATAACTATATGCAGAAGAATGAAACTAGACCCCTATCTCTTACCATACACAAAAATTAAATCAAAATGAATTAAAGACTTGAATCTAAGACCTAAAACCAAGAATTACTAGATGAAAACTCTGAGGAAATACTTCAGGACAATGATCTGGACAAAGATTTATTGTGTAACCTCTAATGCACAGGCAACCAAAGCAAAAATAGACAATTGGGATTACATCAAACTATAAAACTTCTGAATAGCAAAGGAAATAATCAACAGAGTGAAGAAACAACCCAGAGTGGGAAAAAACAATTGCAAGCTATTTATCTGACTAGGGATTAGTAACTAGAGTATGTAAAAAGCTCAAACAACTCAATAGGAAAACAATTAAAAACTCAATTTAAAAATGGACAAAAGATCTGAATAGACACTTCTCAAAAGCAGATATACAAATGAGTAACAGCTATATTAAAGTAATGGTAAACATCACTATATATCAGATAAATGCAAATTAAAACCACAATGAGATATCATCTCATCCCAGTTAAAATGGCTTGTATCAAAAAGATAGATAATAACAGATGCTGGCAAGGATGTGGAGAAAAGAGAATTCTCATACACAGTTGGTGGGAATTAGTACAGCCGGTACAGAAGATTGTACAGAGGTTCTCCAAAATTGAAAATAGAACTACCATTTGATTTCACTACTGAGTATATATATTTAAAAAAATCAACGTATCAAGAAGATATCTGTATTCCCATTGTTATTGCAGCACTATTCACAATAGGCAAAATATAGAATCAATTTAAGTGCCCATAAATGGAGGAATGGATAAAGAAAATGTGGTACATATACACAATGAAATATTATTCAATCATAAGACGTATGAAAGCCTGCCATTTGCAGCAACATGGATGGAACTTGAGGTCATGTTAAGAGAAATAAGCCAAGCACAGACAAATATGGTATGTTCTTACTCTTATGTGGGAGCTAAAAAAAGTGGATATTATGAAGATATAGAATGATGGTTACTGGAGACCAAGAATGGCAGTGAGAATGAGGGAAATAGGAGAGGGGGGAAAAATAATATAAATATATTTATTACCAAGGAGCTTTACACTTAAAAATGGTAAATTTTATACATAAATTTATATATATATATAGACAGACACACACACACACACTGTCTTTTATTTTAAGAAAAATAAATAAATAAGTAAATTCAACCTTACCGTTCAAAAAAAAGTTGACATATTTCTGTCTTGTTAGGGTTAGACAATGGTTCCCTGCTTTGTCTGTTTGGGTTGGTCATGGCTCCTCCTTTGTTATTATTTCTTTTGGATGTACATCTATGTCTTCACATGGAAGGATCAATTATTCCAGTCTTCTCTGTCTGGCTTTGTTACAGGTGGGTCTCTGTTCTCAGAGCTCCCAAGATGTGGCAGGCAGCACCCAAGATGGGGGCGGGCCACTCCCAATATGGCAGCAAGCCTTTTGTCCTCTGACCTGGGGTTCTTGGCCTCACGGATTCCAAGGAATGGAACCTTGGGCCATACGGTGAGTGTTATAGCTCTATTAGAAGCCATGGGTCATGGTAGAGAACCATGGAACCCAGTGACCAGTGTTCAGCTCAATTAGGACGAACCTGGGCACTTAGCCATGCAGGAACAATGGCGAGCCTTTAGCCCAATCAGGAGTGGCAATGGGCGCCTCGCTGGATCAGGAGCACAGTAGACACCCTGCCGATCAGGAGGTGTGGAAGTCAACGAAGGGTCTGAGAGGGCAGCAAACAGCAGTGGTGGATGGCAAGCGAAAGCTCAGTTTGAGTCATAACAAACATGGACCAGAAGAGTGTGCAGTAGCAAGATTTAAGAGTGAAAACAGAGCTCCCATACAATGAGAAAGGACCCAAAGGGGGTTGCCGCTCCCTGCTCGAATGCCTGGCTCTATATCCCGATCATTGTCCTTCCCTCTGTGCTCTCAGGCAATATACGATTTGACTATTTCTTTACCTCCTGCTTTAGCCTAATTCGTATTTTAGTGAGTCTACTTTACTACCTGATTGGTTGGGTGTGAGCTGAGTTACAAGCCCTGTGTTTAAAGATAGGTGCGTTCACCTTCCCCAGCCAGGCTTAGGAATTATTAGTTGGCCGAGGAAATCCAGCTAGCCCTGTCTCTCAGCTTGTTTTTGTGTTTATTGGGAATGTTTGCATAGAGAGTCTTTGAAATTTACCTGTTCAATTTCTTGTTTGCTTTTCCACTAGGTCACTTTCTCCTATTTGGCACTAGAATGTGTCTGAAGCTCAGGTTTGCCCTAGCTCTAGAAAAGGATTAGGAGAACCTGAGGAGGTCCCAAAAGTGATATCCTAGGGACTGGCTAGTGAGGATTCATAAGGAGGGAACCTGTGGATGGTACTTCTTACAGCATGGTACTAATGAACAGTTACTCTGATTTGGCATCTCCTTTGGCCAAGTTGCACAGCAGAGTATCCAGGGCTAGGGATGGTAGTGCTGCCTTCTTCGTTTGTGTCTGGCTGTCCTCAGGTGTATTTCTCCCTTCAGGCACTTGCATGCTTCCTGTGGGTTGAAGCAGGAACTGATCTCAGGTAACTTATAATCATGGCAGAAGGGGAAGCAAAAACGTCCTTCTTCACACGGCAGCAGGAAGAAGAATGAGTGCCCAGTGAAGGAGGAAGCCCCTTATAAAACCATCAGCTCTCATGAGAGCTAACTCACTATCACGAGAATAGGATGGGGAAAACCGCCCCCACGATTCAATTATCTCTGATTGAGATAATTGTGGGATTCCTCCCCCAACACATGGGGATTATGGGAATTACAAGATGAGATTTGAGTGGGAATGCAGCCAAACCATATCACGCATGAACATATTTGTGGGTTTTTACATTTATATTGTTAGATGACCTTACCAAATATGACAAGACTCATATTCTCAAAGTTTTATGCTAGTTTTTATGATAGTTTATGAATATACTTAGTGTAGCTTGTTTTTGCCCTAACTTCAAAGATGAAAACAAAACTTCATTATGTGGCAAATTTTCTCATTTTATTAGGGTAGTTTACTGGTGCTCTAGGTAATAACTGAAATATGGTGTTTTCAAGAAGGCCAAAGTTGCTCAGCAAGAATTGAGATAATTGGCTTAAGCAGGGTTGATTACTATTGTAGAAAGGATCAGAGCTAAATAATTATCCATAGGATAACATGAGATAACAGATAAAGTAGTAATCCCAGCAAAACTCACATTCTAAGGCTGAAGTACTAATGCTAGAGAAAGTCAGGCCTGCTGCCAAATGTGAGCTCTCACATTCAGTCTGTCACTAGATTCTATTGCTCTTACCTCCTTAATGAGTTTAATCTGTCTCCTCCTTGCCATCCACAGCGACATAGCCTTAGTTCTGGCCCTTATTGTTTCTCACTTTGATTACTAAAACAGTCTTCTAAGCCTTCAAGGTCTCCCTTCCTTTAGTCTGTTTACTCATTCATTCATTGAGAAGCACTGACTCGACACAAAATTTCTGGCTCTACTCTCTTGTCACTCACTTGACCTCAAGTAAATTACCTAACCTTTTAGTGTTTTAGTTTCCTCATCCATAAAATAGGAATAATAATTTTTGAAATAATATTATTCTTGTAACTAAAAGGGACCAAGAAGCTTTAGGACAAGTTCAAGATTTCATGGAGCAGAAAGGAACAAGGCTGCCCATAAAAAGAGCTTGGAGGACAGTGGAAAAAAAGAATAAAGTTGTTTTATGGGATTATCCCATCCATTAGAGCTTAATTAGGAAAGCAGTTACACAGTTAAACAAATATGTAATGAAATGATGTGTGTTGGCTTTCATTATGAAAAAAATCAACTTAGATGTGAAATGAAATATGTAAATGGGGGAGTCTCAGCTTGAGCCTAAGCTGGGCTCACATTAGAATTTAGGTATGTCTAAAATTCATGGAGTCTCTGCATAAAGAACCAAAGATTCTCCTATGAAAAACTCAGCGTAATATCCCAAAAGGCTTAACTGGGTGAGGAAGTGAGGTCATTAGCTAAGAATGTTTGGAGAGCATAGCTGCACTACAAAATTTCCTTGAAGTCTTATGTTTTGCCTTTTAAAATATCCCAAATTTTACACATTTTAAAAAATGTTAGTTAATGTTATGAGCTGAATATTTGTGTTCCCCTAAAATTCATATATTGAAATCTAATCCTTAATGTAACAGTATTTTGAAGTGGGGCCTTGGGGAGGTAGTTAGGCTATGAGAGTGGAGCTCTTATGAATGGGATTAGTTTCCCTCTAACAACAGATCAGTGGGCTAGATTGCCCTCTTTCCACTATGTGAGAATACAACAAGTCAGAAGTCTGTAACCTAGAAGAGATCTCTCACCAGAGCCTAACTATGCTGGCACCCTGACTTCAGAATTTCAGCCTTTAGGACTGTGAGAAATAAATGCTTGTTATTTAAGCCACCCAGTCTGCCATAATTTGTTTTAGCAGCACAAACTAAGACATTTAATATTTTAAAATATTTACTATGAAATAATTGACATGTATTATGGGAAACTGATGTATCAAGATAATGAACATGCTTATTCCATGGCTCCAAGTACCTCCTTGCACATTTCTGCCACCCCTACATGCATTCCAGTTTTAGGAACAATTACATGGTCCTGAAGAATGGGAGAGCCAAGAGGCTTGTTCAAGGTATTATTCAAGGATAATGGGTCAGTCTTAGACCAAAATTCCCTGAATCTTCTTAGTAGATTCTTGGTAGACTCTGCCACTCAAGTAATCTTTCTGTTCCAACCAATGACAGAGGTCTTGCAAATTTAAAAAGTATCAATACTTGAAAGAGGTGTTCGTCTGAAATCACCAATGATCATGGAGGATGAATGCGTGGGTTACTGGTTCTAGGAGCTTTTGTATGGTGTCAGGGGTTAAGGTGGTAATAGAAGATGATGTCTTTGGTGTAGATGTCCACACTGTCTATATATTACCAGCATTAAGGACCTCTTCAAATACAAAAACAAACAAACAAACAAACAAACAACAAGCATCAACGGGGGTATCACAGTAAGTTGGAAAAGAATGCAGGAAAAATTATACGAGCTTAATGGTGACCAAGAGGAGTTGGAAAGCATATGTGCACTGATACCTCACAACCTTCAGAACCATTTGGCTAGAATTTGAGTGTAGAATGGAGTTTTCATATGGCTGGTGACAGTGAAGTCAAAGAAATGTACTCTTTGAGAAAAATATTTGTGACCTTATTCTTTTTGTCTAGGCTGGTGCAGCATGGAAATACAGATTTGAGCTCATTACTCCAGTTTTCACGCTGAGTTTGGAAGGTTCCTAGAGGGTCTGTGGAACTGTCTCAGGGGCCATGGACGGAAGGTGCAGAAGACTAAACAGGCACGGTCCCCTGGAACCCGTGTCAGCCAAAGCAGCTCCATTTTCTATTTTCCTACTTTCCTTTTATAAATTTGAAGTAAGATTTTTCATGTGAAATTTGGTTTGAAAAATGAATTTTGCTGCTTAGAAAAGAAAATCATTTAAAAGTTATAATACTAGAACATTGGCAAGAAAATGGAGAAGAAATTTTTTAGGTTGTGGAAAATAAGATAAATTATACCCAGCAAGAGGACAGTCAAAAATTTTGAGCCCTAGAAGAATATCTTAAGATTATTTCGTGCTCAATAATATATAACTTATGACAAGAAAGAGAAAAGCATTATGTTCAGATAGGATAAGGAGAAACATTTATATGAATATATTTTTAAACTTCTAGTATGTAATTTCAGCGCCAAGTTAGAAGCTGTGCCTAGAATTTTGTTTTTGAGTATGGAATGAAATGGGAAGGTAGAAATTGGAAAAGACTAAATCTAAGAATCATTCCTGGAGAGGTATGGCGGAATAAGTTGGCAATATGCCATGAGTACATGGATTTGTGTATACCGCTCTGTATCCTGCCACTATGCTAAACTATCAATAAATCTGCTGTCCTTATCTGTACTCCTCAGTACATAAGATTTTTTATTCTCTCTGGTTGTTTTTAAGAATTGTTAGATGGCTGGGTGCAGTGGCTCATGCCTGTAATCCCAGCATTTTGGGAGTCTGAGGCAGGTGGATCACCGGAGGTCAGGGGTTCAAGACCAGTCTGACCAATATGGTGAAACCCTGTCTCTACCAAAAATGAAAAAATTAGCTGAGCATGGTGGTGGGTGCCTGTAGTCCCAGCTACTCAGGAGGCTGAGACAGGAGAATTGCTTGAACCCAGGAGGCAGAGATTGCAATAAGCCGAGATTGTGCCACTGCGCTCTAGCCTGAGTGACAAAGTGAGACTATCTCAAAAAACAAAAAACAACAAAAACAAAAACAAAAAAGAATTGTTCATTTAGTGGTGTTGGGTAATTTGATTATGATACGCTTTGGTATAGTTCTCTTTATGTTTCTTGTGCTTGGCATTCATTGAGATTCTTAGAGCTGTAGGTTTGTACTTTTCATCAAATCCAGAAAGTATTTTACTAATTTTTCTCCAAAAATTTTTTGGTTTCCACCTCCCCACTTTTGAGAACTTTATTTACATGATATTTGGTGTCTTGGAGATGTCCCATGGCTCACCGTTGGCTTTTTTTTTTTCTCTATACATTTCATTTTTTATAATTTCTATGTCTTCAAGTTCACTAATCTTTATTTCTGTCATGTGAATCTGCAAGCACAGTAGCAGATCAATACCTATATAGAGACTTCCTATAAGAAAGAAGTAGAATTGTAGACAAGAAGAAATGAATGAATTAATAGTAAGTGCTGAAAGTGGTATAATTTTGATTATCCATAGCCAACAGCAAAAACATCTGATTCTCACCTCACACTGTTCATTGGAATCATTAGAGGTTTAAATAAGAAAGTCAAAACCTTAAAAGCTCTAGACTAAATGAATGAGAATGTATCTATATAAGCTTGAAATAGAGAAAGATTGCTTCAACATTACAGTAGGTTCCAACCATAAAAGATTGATAAACTAGACTACAGTCAACATTCCATATTTGGGGAAAAAAAAACAACAAATCATTCTGTATTTGCAGGTTTGCATCCTCGAATTCAACCAACTGTGGGTCGAAAATATTTTTAAAAGGCAATAAAAAATAATACAAATAAAAGATACCATACAACTATTTACATAGCATATACATTGTCTTGGTATTATAAGTAATCTAGAGATGATTTAAAATATACAGGAGGATGTGCATAGGCTCTATGCAAATACTTCACCATTTTATATAAAAAGACTTTAGTATCCTTGAGTTTTGGTATCTGTCTGGGAGGCAGGGAGGTGGTGTCCTGGAGCCAGTCTCCCAGAATACCAAGGGATGGCTACACTCTCCAATTAGGAAACTCTAAAAGGTAAATAAAAATAAGCTAAGAAAAAAATACTTGTTATAGATGCACCTAACAATATATTGACATTTGGACATAAATAATTCCTATGGCAATAAAAAAGATACAAACTGATATGGTTTGGGTCTCTGTCCCCCACCCAAATCTCATGTCAAATTGTTACTCCCAATGTTGAAGATCAGGCCTGGTGGGATGTAACTGGATCATGGGGGCAGAGCTCATGAATGGATGAACACCATCCCTCCTTGGTACTGTATAGTGAGTTCTCACACGATCTGGTTGTTTGAAAGTTTGCAGCACCTTTTCCCCTGCTCTCTTGGTCCTGCTTCTTCTCCTGTTTTGCCTTCCACCATAAGTAAAAGTTCTCTGAGGCCTCCCGAGAAGGAGAAGCTGCTATGCTGCCTATACTGCCTGCAGAACCTTGAGCCAAGGAAACCTCTTTTCTTCATAAATTACCCAGTCTCAGATATTTGTAACAGTGGGAGAATGTACTAATACACCAACCCATTTAAAAAGACACATATTTCACAGAACAAAAAACTAAAATGATTAATAAATAGAGAGAAAGATGCTTCACACATTAGTAGTCAGGAAAATTTAAATTAAGATTTCTGCAAATACTATTTGTTCTTCATTAAATTGGCTAAAATTTAAAAAGATTGACAAATCAAAATCTTGCTAAAGATGTGACTCAATAATTTATTTCCTGACACTAGGAGTAAACATTTCTAAGTTTTCAAACAAGATCTGGTGTGTTCACGGTGGTCTATGACTCCCAAGTTATCAAGAAAACATTTATTATTAATTTTTAATTTTTAAAATTGTGATAAGTTATACATAAAATAAAGTTCACCATCATAATCATTTTAAGAATTTAGTTTAATACTGTTATGCATATTCAAATTAATTTGTAAGCAATCTCCAGAACTCTTTTTATCTTGCAAAACTGAAATCCTATATACACATTAACAAAAAGTCGCCAAGCCCCTCTTCCCAAGAACCTGGCAACCACCATTCCATTTTCTCTATGAATTTGACTACCTTATAAAATTAAATCATGCAGCATTTATCTTTTTATACACCTTGGGGTAATCTTATTTTGGTCAAATCCGTTTGGTGTTCTCTGATCTTCCTATATCTAGATATTTAATCTTTCTCATGTTTGAAAAGCTTTTGTTATATCTCTTGATGAGCTTTCTACTCCCTTCTCTTGCACAACTTTTTTTTTTTTATATTTCTTTTTTTTTTATTATTATACTTTAAGTTCTAGGGTACATGTGCATAACGTGAAGGTTTGTTACATATGTATACTTCTGCCATGTTGGTGTGCTGCACCCATCAACTCGTCAGCACCCATCAACTCATCAGGTATAACTCCCAATGCAATCCCCCCGCTTCCCTCTCCCCATAATAGGCCCCAGTGTGTGATGTTCCCCTTCCCGAGTACAAGTGATCTCATTGTTCAGTTCCCACCTATGAGTGAGAACATGCAGTGGTGGGTTTTCTGTTCTTGCGATAGTTTGCTGAGAATGATGGTTTCCAGCTGCATCCATGTCCCTGCAAAGGACACAAACTCATCCTTTTTTATGGCTGCATAGTAGTCCATGGTGTATATGTGCCACATTTTCTTAATCCAGTCTGTCACTGATGGATATTTGGGTTGATTCCAAGTCCTTGCTATTGTGAATAGTGCCGCAATGAACATATGTGTGCATGTGTCTTTATAACAGCATGATTTATAATCCTTTGGGTATATACCCAGTAATGGGGTGGCTGGGTCATATGGTACTTCTAGTTCTAGATCCTTGAGGAATCTCCATACTGTTTTTTCATAATGGTTGAACTAGTTTACAATCCCACCAGCAGTGTAAAAGTGTTCCTATTTCTCCACATCCTCTCCAGCACCTGTTGTTTCCTGACTTTTTAATGATTGCCATTCTAACTGGTGTAAGATGGTATCTCATTGTGGTTTTGATTTGCATTTCTCTGATGGCCAGTGATGATGAGCATTTTTTCATGTGTGTGTTGGCTGTATGCATGTCTTCTTTTGAGAAATGTCTGTTCATATCCTTTGCTCACTTTTTGATGGGGTTGTTTGTTTTTTTCTTGTAAATTTGTTTGAGTTCTTTGTAGGTTCTGGATATTAGCCCTTTGTCAGATGAGTAGATTGCAAAAATTTTCTCCCATTCTGTAGGTTGCCTGTTCACTCTGATGGTAGTTTCTTTTGCTGTGCAGAAGCTCTTTATTTTAATTAGATCCTATTTGTCAATTTTGGCTTTTGTTGCCATTGCTTTGGTGTTTTAGACATGAAATCCTTGCCCATGCCTATGTCCTGAATGGTATTACCTAGGTTTTCTTCTAGGGTTTTTATGGTATTAGGTCTAACATTAAAGTCTCTAATCCATCTTGAATTAATTTTCATATAAGGAGTAAGGAAAGGATCCAGTTTCAGCTTTCTGTTTATGGCTAGCCAATATTCCCAGCACCATTTATTAAATAGGGAATCCTTTCCCCATTTCTTGTTTTTCACAGGTTTGTCAAAGATAAGATGGCTGTAGATGTTTGGTATTATTTCTGAGGACTCTGTTCTGCTCCATTGGTCTATATCTCTGTTTCGGTACCAGTACCTTGCTGTTTTGGTTACTGTAGCCTTGTAGTATAGTTTGAGGTCAGGTAGCGTGATGCCTCCAGCTTTGTTCTTTTGACTTAGGATTGTCTTGGCAAAGCAGGCTCTTTTTTGGTTCCACATGAACTTTAAAGCAGTTTTTTCCAATTCTGTGAAGAAACTCATTGGTAGCTTGATGGGGATGGCATTGAATCTATAAATTACCTTGGGCAGTATGGCCATTTTCACGATATTGATTCTTCCTATCCATGAGCATGGTATGTTCTTCCATTTGTTTATGTCTTCTTTTATTTCACTGAGCAGTGGTTTGTAGTTCTCCTTGAAGAGGTCCTTTACATCCCTTGTAAGTTGGATTCCTAGGTATTTTATTCTCTTTGAAGCAACTGTGATTGGAAGTTCATTCATGATTTGGCTCTCTGTTTGTCTGTTACTGGTGTATAAGAATGCTTGTGATTTTTGCACGTTAATTTTGTACCCTGAGACTTTACTGAAGTTGCTTATCAGCTCAAGGAGATTTTGGGCTGAGATGATAGGGTTTTCTGAATATATAATCATGTCATCTGCAAACAGGGACAATTTGACTTCTTCTTTTGCTAACCGAATACCCTTGATTTCTTTCTCTTGCCTGATTGCCCTAGCCAGAACTTCCAACACTATGTTGAATAGGAGTGTTGAGAGAGGGCATCCCTGTCTTGTGCCGGTTTTCAAAGGGAATGCTTCCAGTTTTTGCCCATTCAGTATGATATTGGCTGTGGGTTTGTCACATATAGCTCTTATTATTTTGAGATACGTTCCATCGATACCAAATTTATTGAGAGTTTTTAGCATGAAGGGCTGTTGAATTTTGTCAAAGGGCTTTCTGCATCTATTGAGATAATCATGTGGTTTTTGTCTTTGGTTCTGTTTATATGCTGGATTACGTTTATTGATTTGCATATGTTGAACCAGTCTTGCATCCCAGGAATGAAGCCCACTTGATCATGGTGGATAAGTTTTTGATGTACTGCTGGATTTGGTTTGCCAGTATTTTATTGAGGATTTTTGCATCAACATTCATGAGGGATATTGGTCTAAAATTCTCTTTTTTTGTTGTGTCTCTGCCAGGCTTTGGTATCAGGATGATGTTGGCCTCATAAAATGAGTTAGGAAGGATTCCCTCTTTTTCTATTGATTGGAATAGTTTCAGAAGGAATGGTACCAGCTCCTCCTTGTACCTCTGGTAGAATTCAGCTGTGAATCCATCTGGTCCTGGAGTTTTTTTGGTTGGTAGGCTATTAATTATTGCCTCAATTTCAGAGCCTGCTATTGGTCTATTCAGGGATTCAACTTCTTCCTGGTTTAGTCTTGGGAGAGTGTAAGGGTCCAGGAAATTATCCATTTCTTCTAGATTTTCTAGTTTATTTGCGTAGAGGTGTTTTTATAGACTATTCTCTGATGGTAGTTTGTATTTCTGTGGGGTCGGTGGTGATATCCCCTTTATCATTTTTTATTGCGTCTATTTGATTCTTCTCTCTTTTCTTCTTTATTAGTCTTGCTAGCGGTCTATCAATTTTGTTGATCATTTCAAAAAACCAACTCCTGGATTCATTGATTTTTTGAAGGGTTTTTTGTGTCTCTATCTCCTTCAGTTATGCTCTGATCCTAGTTATTTCCTGCCTTCTGCTAGCTTTTGAATGTGTTTGCTCTTTCTTCTCTAGTTCGTTTAACTGTGATGTTAGAGTGTCAATTTTAGATCTTTCCAGCTGTCTCTTGTGGGCATTTAGTGCTATAAATTTCTGTCTACACAATGCTTTAAATGTGTCACAGAGATTCTGGTATGTGGTATCTTTGTTCTCATTGGTTTCAAATAAAATCTTTATTTCTGCCTCCATTTCGCTATGTACACAGTAGTCATTCAGGAGCAGGTTGTTCAGTTTCCATGGAGTTGAGCAGTTTTGATTGAGTTTCTTAGTCCTGAGTTCTAGTTTGATTGCACTGTGGTCTGAGAGACAGTTTGTTATAATTTCTGTTCTTGTACATTTGCTGAGGAGTGCTTTACTTCCAATTATGTGGTCAATTTTGGAATAAGTGCAATGTGGTGCTGAGAAGAATGTATATTCTGTTGATTTGGGGTGGAGAGTTCTATAGATGTCTATTAGGTCTGCTTGCTGCAGAGATGAGTTCAATTCCTGGATATCCTTGTTAACTTTCTGTCTCATTGATCTGTCTAATGTTGACAGTGGAGTGTTGAAGTCTCCCATTATTATTGTATGGGAGTCTAAGTCTCTTTGTAAGTCTCTAAGGACTTGCTTTATGAATCTGTGTGCTCCTGTATTGAGTGCATATATATTTAGGATAGTTAGCTCTTCCTGTTAAATTGATCCCTTTACCATTATGTAATGGCCTTCTTTGTCTCTTTTGATCTTTGATGGTTTAAAGTCTGTTTTATCAGAGACTAGTATTGCAACCCCTGCTTTTTTTTGTTCTCCATTTGCTTGGTAGATCCTCCTCTATCCCTTTATTTTGAGTATATATGTGTCTCTGCATGTGAGATGGGTCTCCTGAATACAGCAAACTGATGGGTCTTGACTCTTTATCCAGTTTTCCAGTCTGTGTCTTTTAATTGGACCATTTAGTACTTTTATATTTAAGGTTAATATTGTTATGTGTGAACTTGATCCTGTCATTATGATATTAACTGGTTATTTTGCTCGTTACTTGATGTAGTTTCTTCCTATCATCCATGGTCTCTACATTTTGTCATGTTTTTGCAATGACTGGTAATGGTTTTTCCTTTCCATGTTTAGTGCTTCCTTCAGGGTCTCTTGTAAGGCAGGCCTGGTGGTGACAAAATCTCTAAGCATTTGCTTGTCTGTAAAGGATTTTATTTCTCCTTCACTTATGAAACTTAGTTTGGCTGGATATGAAATTCTGGGTTGAAAATTCTTTTCTTTAAGAATGTTGAATATTGGCCCCCACTCTCTTCTGGCTTGGAGAGTTTCTGCCGAGAGATCTGCTGTTAGTCTGATGGGCTTCCCTTTATGGGTAACCCGACTTTTCTCTCTGGCTGCCCTTAACAGTTTTTCCTTCATGTCAACTTTAGTGAATCTGACAATTATGTGTCTTGGAGTTGCTCTTCTCGAGGAGTATCTTTGTGGCGTTCTCTGTATTTCCTGAATTTGAATGTTGGCCTGCCTTACTAGGTTGGAGAAGTTCTCCTGGATGATATCCTGAAGAGTGTTTTCCAACTTGGTTCCATTTTCCCCCTCACTTTCAGGCACCCCAATCAGATGTAGATTTGGTCTTTTCACATAATCCCATACTTCTTGAAGGCTTTGTTGATTTCTTTTTCCTCCTTTTTCTTTAGACTTCTCTTCTCGCTTCATTTTATTCATTTGATCCTCAATCTCTGATACTCTTTCTTCCAGTTGATCGAGTCGGTTACTGAAGCTTGTGCAATTGTCACATATTTCTCGTGCCATGGTTTTTATCTCTGTCAGTTCATTTATGGCCTTCTCTGCATTGATTATTCTAGTTATCCATTCTTCCATTCTTTTTCCAAGATTTTTAGTTTCTTTGCGCTGGGTATGTGATTCCCCCTTTAGCTCTGAGAACTTTGATGGACTGAAGCCTTCTTCTCTCAACTCGTCAAAGTCATTCTCCATCCAGCTTTGATCCGTTGCTGGTGATGAGCTGTGTTCCTTTGGAGGGGGAGATGCACTCTTATTTTTTGAATTTCCAGCTTTTCTGCCCTGCTTTTTCCCCATCTTTGTAGTTTTATCTGCCTCTGGTCTTTGATGATGGTGAAGTACTGATGGGGTTTTGGTGTGTGTGTCCTTCCTGTTTGTTATTTTTTCTTCTAACAGTCAGGACCCTCAGCTGTAGGTCTGTTGGAGATTGCTTTGAGGTCCACTTCAGACCCTGTTTGCCTGGGTATCAGCAGCAGAGGCTGCAGAAGATAGAATATTGCTGAACAGCAAGTGTACCTGTCTGATTCTTGCTTTGGAAGCTTTGTCTCAGGGGTGTACCCCACCATGTGAGGGGTGGGGTGTCGGTCTGCCCCTAGTGGGGGATGTCTCCCAGTTAGGCTACTCAGGGGTCAGGGACCCACTTAAACAGGCAGTCTGTCCGTTCTCAGATCTCAACCTCCTTGTTTGGAGATTCACTGCTCTCTTCAAAGCTGTCAGACAGGGTCATTTGCGTCTGCAGAGGTTTCTGCTGATTTTTTTGTTTGTTTGTTTAGCTGTGCCCTGTCTGCAAAGGTGGAGTCTACAGAGACAGGCAGGGCTGCTGTGGGCTCAACCCAGTTCGAGCTTCCCAGCGGCTTTGTTTACCTACTTAAGCCTCAGCAATGGTGGGCGCCCCTCCCCCAGCCTCACTGCTGCCTTGCTGTTAGATCGCAGACTGCTGTGCTAGCAATGAGGGAGGCTCTGTGTTAGTGGGACCCTCCCGGCCAGGTGTGGGATATAATCTCCAGGTGTGCCATTTGCTAAGACCCTTGGTAAAGCACAGTATTGGGGTGGGAGTTACCCAATTTTCCAGGTGTTGTGTGTCTCAGTTCCCCTGGCTATGAAAAGGGATTCCCTTCCCCCTTGCACTTCGCAGGTGAGGTGATGCCTCACCCTGCTTCAGTTCTCCCTGGTTGGGCTGCAGCAGCTGACCAGCACTGATTGTCCCGCACTCCCTAGTGAGATGAAACCAGTACCTCAGTTGAAAATGCAGAAATCACCAGTCTTCTGTGTCACTGGCGCTGGGAGCTGGAGACTGGAGCTGTTCCTATTTGGCCATCTTGCTCCACCCCCGAGACAACTTTTTCTTGAACAGCTGTAATTCCAGATTTGGTCTTTTGAGGTAGTTTTTTTATATCTTATAGTCAATCTTCATTTGTTTTCATTCTATTTTCTTTTTCCTCCTCTGACTGTGTATTTTCCAATAGTCTGTCTTTGAGTTCATTTATTATTTCTTCTGCTTGACCTATTCTGCTGTTGAGAACTTCTAATGAATTCTTCAGTTCAGCAAATGAATCTCTCAGTTTTAAGATTTCTGTGTTCTTTTAAAATTTCAATCTCTTTGTTAATTGTCTCTAATAAATTTCTGAATTGCTTTTCTGTGCTATCTTGGAGAATACTGAGTTTCCTTAAAAACGTTTTCCTGTTTGCTGTTGTTTCTTGTGGATGTACATCTATGTATTTTCATTGAAGGATTAGTTATTTATTCCAGTCTTCTCTGTCTGGTTGCTTTGGGTTTGTGTTTGATATGTTTGCTTAGAGGTTCTTTTCTTTTTTTTTCTCCCATACTCTCCTGAATAGAGGTTCTTTACCAGTAAGTCTTTGTCTCCTTTTTGGTTCTAGGTCTGCTCTTCAAGTCCAGGTTCCCCTTGGCTCTAATAAACTCAGAGCCCTGCCCCTCTCTGATAGAAGGAGTTCAAAAGGTTGTGCCCTGGCAGTGTGGGAAGAGTGGCTAGGGGTTCTTGTCTAGGGGATGTGTGGGAAGAATCTTCTACCACCTTGTGGTGCTAAACAGCCACTCTAATTTGGCATCTCCTTTGGACGAGTTCCAGAGCAGAGTTTCTACATCCCCACTTTTGTCTTTGGCTGTCTTCAGGGATATTTCTCCATTCAGGCATTTATAATGCTTCCTGCAGGTTAACTCAGGGATATGTCTCCTGCCAGGGAATCCAAGATGGTGAAAAATCTGGTTGTCTGCCTCGATCTTATCTTTCCAATTTCTCCACATGCTCCCAACACTTGTTGTTTTCTGTTTGTTTGTTTGTTTGTTTTTATAATAGCTATCCTAACGGACATGAGGTGGTATCACATTGCAATTTGGATTTGCATTCCCTTAATAATTAGTGATGTTCAGCATCTTGTTTTATTGGCCATTTGGAAAAATGTCAGTGTAAGTCCTTTGCCCAATTTTAATTGAGTTGTTTTCTGTCGAGCTATAAAAGTTTTCTTTTTAATATATTCTGAATATTAACCATTTATCAAATATATAATTTGTTAATATTTTCTCCTGTTCTCTTGGTTGCCTTTTCACTCTGTTGATCATGTCCTCTGCTGCACAGAAGTTTCTTGTAATCCATTTCTTTGATCCATTTTAAGTTGATTTTTGTATGGTATAAGGGTCCAACTTCATTCTTTTGGTTATGGATATCCAGTTTTCCTAACACTATTTATTGAAAAGACTATCTTTTCCCCATCAAATGATATTGGCACCATGTCAAAAATCAATTAACCATATATGCAAAGGTTTATTTTTAAGCTCTTTGGTCTATATGTCAGCTTCTATGCCAGTGCCACTCTGTTTTGTCTAGGGTAGCTTTCTGATAAGTTTGAAATCAGGAAGTGTGAGACCTCCAACATTGTTCTTTTCATGATAGTTTTGGCTATTTGTGTTCCCCCCCACTTTTTATTGCCTTTTCCCACACATTTTATTTATTTAGACAGAGTTTTGCTCTGTCGCACAGACTGGAGCGCAGTGGCATGGTTTCTGCTCACTGCAACCTCTACCTCCCAGGCTCGAGTGATTCTCCTGTCTCAACCTCCCCAGTAGCTGGGACTACCATGCCACCATACCCAGCCAATTTTTGTATTTTTTGTAGAGATAGGGTTTCAAATTCTTGGGCTCAAGTGATTCACCCACCTCAGCCTCCCAAAGTGCTGGCATTATAGTCCCTTAATATTCCACATGAATTTTAGGAGAGTGCTACTAACTTTTAAAATTGAGTATTAACATATCTTATGACCCTACAAATCTACTTACAGAGAAACTCTTGCATAAGTGCATCAAGAGTCATATACATGAATGCTCATGGCCACATTTTTATTTTTACTGTCATAAATAACTGGAGAACTCACTGGGTCTGGCTTGTTTACATTTAGATTAATCCCATTGCCTTTCCCTTACCGAGTCTTTTCTGTGTCCCAAAAGACTATATTTCTTAGGCCTCTTTGCTTTTTGGTTTCCTGGTAGGTTTGACCAATGGGAAACAGTAGCCAAATATTGGAGCGTGGGAGAAGGGGAAGCCCAGTGTATTTTTCTTCTTATCTTTCTGCTGTCTCCCTTGTGGACGTAGCTTTCTCTGTCCATCATTGCTTAGATAGTTCCAGGTCCTGCAAGGAAGACTTTGCCATGATTCCAGCTCTCATTAGATAGTTTTATCTTCTCAGTTCTGATAGTGTCACCTGCTCCATCCAGTTGTCTCACCAGATTTAGCAGTTTTAGTGCTTTCCTGCTGTTGGGTTATTTTGTATCCTTTTGGCTTCTAAGTTCTTCCATTATCTACATAATTAAATCCCTATATTACATTTCTTTTATTTGAAGTACCTACGGTGGTTTCTGTTTCCTCCTAGATTCTGCCTAACACAAACTCAGACATTTGTTGATAGGCTGGTGAAAAAATAATGTCCCCAATTTAATAACATTTAGCAGAAAAAATGAATGAATTATAGCTACATGCAACAAAATGAATGTGTTTTGGAAACACAGAGTAAAAGGGAAAAAAACAAGTGCTTGAAGACTGCATCCAGCTCAATATCATATCTTAAAGCTCAAATAACAAAAACCAAGCAAGACTGAGCATTATGTTGTTAAAAGATGTATTTGTGATTAAATTATTTTTAAAGCAAAGGATTAAACTACAAAATTCAAGACAATGATTACTTCTGATTAAAAAAATTTGGGGCCGGGCGCGGTGGCTCAAGCCTGTAATCCCAGCACTTTGGGAGGCCGAGACGGGTGGATCACGAGGTTAAGAGATCGAGACCATCCTGGCTAACACGGTGAAACCCCGTCTCTACTAAAAAAATACAAAAAACTAGCAGGCGAGGTGGTGGGCGCCTGTAGTCCCAGCTACTCAGGAGGCTGAGGCAGGAGAATGGTGTAAACCTGGGAGGCGGAGCTTGCAGTGAGTTGAGATCTGGCCACTGCACTCCAGCCTGGGCGACAGAGCGAGACTCCATCTCAAAAAAAAAAAAAAAAAATTTGGGATATGAAAGATGGATTTATTTATTGAGATCGGAAAGGTCTTAAGTTTTAATTCTTACATTGGGTGGTAGGCTCAGGAATATTCTTCTTGTTGTTATGCTTCATAATTTGCAAGGGTGTTGTGTGTTGTGGTAGGTAGAATAGTGCTCCCCCCCAAAAAAAGAGTTTATATCCTAGGTTTCGAAACTTGTGAATATATCACCTTACATGACAAATGGTACTTTTACAGATGTGATTATAGTTTGTAACTTTTGAGATATGGAGATTATCTTGAATTAACCTAGTGGGCTCAATCAAATCATGAGGCCTTTAGAATAGAGACCGTCTCCTGGCTGTAGTAAGTAAAAGAGAGAGAGAGAGAAAAAGAGAGAAATAATGGAAGAAGAGTAAGAGAGGGATTTCGACATTGTTGGCTTTAAAGATGGGGGAAGGGTGCCAACAAGCCAAAGGAAGTAGGTAGGTTGTCTATAGAAGATGCAAAAAGGAAGGAGATGGATTCTCCTTAGAGGCTCCAGAAGGAATACAACCCTAATTGACTATAGCCCTGTGAGACCCACACCACACTTCTAACTTAAAGAAATGTAACACCATAAGTTTTTGTTTGTTTGTTTGTTTGTTTGTTTTGAACAGAGTTTCACTCTTGCTGCCCAGGCTGGAGTGCAATGGTGCGATCTCGGCTCACTGCAACTTCCACTTCCTGGGTTCAAGTGATTCTCCTGCCTTAGCCTCCTGAGTAGCTGGGATTACAGGCATGTGCCACCATGCCCGGCTAATTTTGTATTTCTTAGTAGAGACGGGGTTTCTCTATGTTGGTCAGGCTGGTCTCAAACTCCCGACCTCAGGTGATCCACCTGCCTCGGCCTCCCAAAGTTCTGGGATTACAGGCGTGAGCCACCGCGCCTGGCCAAATTTGTATTATTTAAACCACTAAATTTTTGATAATTTGTTATAACAGCAATCGAAAGTCAATACATATATATTATATGCATATTATTTTCTGCTCCAAACATTATCCAATAACTTAAAAAAATTAACATATGTTGTTTTAAATGACACACATCAAAACAAAACGAAACAAAATTTAAATGTAAAAAGATACAGGTATACCTATGTATATGTATACGTGTGTGTGTGTGTGTGTGTATATATATATATAGAAAATACATGTGAGACTTTTCATATTAAAACTAAGCAAGGATAGGAGTAGTAATGTCTAACAATTACCATGGAAAACAAGAAGCCTTAACAAAATAAAGAAGACCATTATATAATGATAATAGATAAACTATATGGAATCTGTTACAATCATCATCTCATATTCACTGATGAAATAATGATATAATATGTGATAAAAAATAAAGAAAAATTGAGTTCTTTACATCATTCTTAGTCTTTAATAAGTTGAGCAGAGGAATTGGAAAAAAGACAATCATTGTAACATTGATTATATATTGACATGTATATAGACACATACAGTATATATAGTGAACATTATATTCTAAACCAGGTGCACTTTTTATGTAGTTAATGGCATTATAAGACCACAAATAAATTATCAATAAGTTATTAAAATATGAAATTGGTAGTCACATTAATTGATAATCATGAAATAAAACTTGGTAATCAATTTTTCAATAGAATCCACCAGTCATTTGAAAATTAAAAATTGTTTTCTCCTTATTACATAGATTTAAATCAAATATCAATTTTATACTTACAGAAGATTGTATAAATGACTAAAATGCAGACACTTGGATGAGTTCTCTGTATCTTAACGATATAGCATGCCAACTTTTCCAGAAGAACATTAGATTTAGAAAAGCACTGCAGTTAGAAGTGTGGGCACTGGTTTCACACTACCTGGGACTTGAACTTCACTTTTATCACTTGGTAGCTGTAGGTCTTAGCAAGTAATCCAGCCTATTTTACCTGGTTCCTCATATCTTCATTGTGATGAGGGTTAAAAGAATAACTTCTGAAAAGTGTTCGGCACAGCCTTGGCACAAAGAAAATTCTGGGAAACATATGCTGTTATTATTATATTAAATATTCCCCCATTTGACTAAAAACTGAAATATTTTATTGGGTATTGGATTAATAGATTATTTTAGTGAAAGGTGACATATTTACAATATTAAGCATCTTGGGGCTTTCTATTAATTCAAGTCTTTGCATACATTACTCATCAGAGTCTTAATGTTTACTTCATAGGTTTTCCAGATTTTTATTGGAATGTCTCTACAGGTTCATTGTTAGGAATGCTATTGGCTGTTGATCTGAAATATTTTTATATCTAGTTTATTAAGTGTTATTAGGAAAGGTTATTGAATTTTATCAAATACTCTTTTATTTTCCATATTTATGTGATATATTAACTGACATATTTCCAATATTATCCTAATTAACCCGTCTTTGTATTATCATTTAGTTGTGGTAGTCTTTTGTTTTATAATGACATCAAATTATATCAACAATGTTTTCTTTAATATCTTAATAATTACATTTATCAGTTATATTGTTCAATAGTTTTCTTTTTCTGTATTCCTTTAAATCGGGTTTGAATATAATACTTGGGAAATTCTTTCTCTATGATTTGGAAAGATTTTTAAGTATGAATTATACTTTGAGGGCATAAAAAAACTCTGCTTTAGGAAGCTTTATAGTTATATTTGATTCATAGCTTCTTTTCCATTTCTGTCTGTTTTGGTTTTCTACTTTATGAATCAGTTTTAATAATTTATATAAATATCAGATTTTTAAAAAACATATGCTGTAAAGTTGTTTATATTTTTATTGAGAATTCCCTTACAGAAAATATCATTTGGAAGAGCTCATGGAAAATTTTGTTTGATAGACAAGCACAATATTTTTTTTTCTTTTTTTTTCTTTTTTTTTACTTTAAGTTCTGGGATACATATGCAGAACATGCAGGTTTGTTATATAGGTATACATGTGCCATGGTAGTTTGCTGCACCTGTCAATCCACCATCTAGGTTTTAAGCCCTGCATGCATTAGGTATTTGTTCTAATGCTCTCCCACCCCTTATCACCACCCATTGACAGGCCCCAGTGTATGATGTTCCCCTCCCTGTATCCATGTGTTCTGATTGTTCAATCCCACTTATGAATGAGAACTTGCAGTGTTTGGTTTTCTGTTCCTGAAGCACAAACTTCTTTAAGAGCAGCTAGTGACAAGCAGGATACATCAATACATACATTATACAATATAATGAATCAATATTGATACATTACTATTAACAAAAGTCTATACTTTATTCAGATCTTTGTTTTTATGTAAAGCCATTCATCTGTTCCAGGATCCAATCCAAGATAGCACATTATATTTAGTTGTCATGGTTTTCTAGGTTCTTCTTGCTTCTGACAGTTCCTTAGACTTTCCTTGTTTTTGATTATCTTTATGGTTTTGAGACATACTCTTCAGGTATATTGTAGGATGTCCCTCTATTGGGATTTGTTTAATTGTTTTTCTCATTACCAGACTGGGGTTATGGGTTTTGCAGGAAGACTGCAGAGGTAAAGTACAATTCTCATCACATTATATCAAGTATCCATCCTATCAGTATGATGTGTCAGTGTTGATGTTAATCCTCATCACTGTCTGAGGTAGTGTTTGTCAGGTTTCTCCACAGGCAAGTTACTCTCTTTTCCCATTTTCTAAACTGAACTCTGAAAGAAAGTCACTATGATCAGCTCCCATTTAAGAAGTGAAGAATTCTACTCCTCCTTCAGAGTGGAGTATCTACAGAAACTGTAGGAATTCTGCATCATGTTTCTTCTTTCCCCCATTTATTTATTTATTCAATCACATATTTATTTATATGAGTATGGGCTCATGGCTATTAATTTTATACTTTGGGTTATAATCCAATACTACAATATTTTGCTACTCAAATTGTTCCATCTTTGGACATTAGGAACTCTTTCAGTTGGCTCCTGTCCCTGACACATCCCCATCAATGTGGGATTTATTTGAGTTCCTTACCTTCCAGAATTACACGATGCTCTAGGATCATCTAATATATTTCCTGAGCCTAGAATCAGCAATTTTTCCAAGGAGTCCTGGTTCCTGTTATTGTAGAATGACACTAGAAACCAATATCTAGGCTGAAGATGTGCTTATTGCTTTCGGGTGTTGTTTTAGGCATTCTCAGCTGGCAAAGCAAATAAATATATATATATATATATAGGTAAACTAACTCCTGAATATTCATACATCCATAAATATTTCTATACGTAACCATCTGTATTTATATTAAGCTAAAACTGATGTTCCCAACTCTAATCTATTATCATAAGGATTACATCCTCCTCTCATTGCTTATCTGTATATAGCCACTTCAAAAATGAGGAACCTGGCTCCTATCATCCACTTCCATTTAAATAACTGTTTAATTGCAGTATACATGTATAGCCATGTCAGAATTGGTAATGTAAATCAACAACTTTATTAACTAGAGCACAGCGCCTATGTGCAGTTTCTTCTATTGTTAGATTTTTAACCTTGCAATTCCAAAGTTATTAGGTCGGCACCTTTTCCCCAGCCTTTCCAGTGAGATTGTTTCATATAAGTGTAATGCAGTTAGATTCTCTTCTCACAACCTTCATTCCTTCCTGGTAACCACCAACCTGCTAAATAACATATTTTTTTCCATTCTTCACAGCACATTTATTTCAGTAATTTTGTTATATCTGTTCTTAGCATGAGCATAGTGTTACACGATTTTTGTACCTATAATCACATCCAAAACAAGTTCAAAACTTTAAATTGTAAACATTCTCATCATATGTAGAAATATTTTAATTAGTGTATTAAGTTTTGCTAACTGATAAAATTTGGAAGATATCATAAAAGAATGTCTATTCTTAATTGTGTAGTGAGAATTATTTGTTAATTACATTTCTACAATGTTAAATAAAGAGGCAAATCTGTTCTGAAAGCATGTCAAATTTTAGGTAAAACGTTAAAAACAAACAAATCTGTTAACAAATGAATGTCTGCAATAAAGAACATTAGATTTTCAAAATATATTGATACAAAAATGTAAAGGGTAAATAGTATCTTTGTTGACAAAATAGGAGGCAGCACGGATTCACCACTTTGAGAAATGCAACGGGAGTGAAGAATATTTCCTTACCACAAATAATTTTCCGGATGATGTACATATTACTTTTTGAAATATTTGTTTAAGCAAATGTCCCTCCACTTTTTAGTATTGAAAAAGCCATTCCATGTGATTTTTTAAAAAACACTTTTACACATCTAGATAAAATGTGTAAAATGTTTGTATGTATTTAGAACATACAAACAAAATATAATAGCTGATTTTTCTATGCAAGTCTTACGGAGAATAAACAGAGCCCTGATTCTGGTAACACTGCAGAAAACATAATTTTCCAATGTGAATAGTATTTTTTAATATGGTATACATTGTTTCCCTCTTTGTGTTGTAAAGTTCTGTAGGTTTCGACAAATGCATAGTGTCATGCGTCTAACATTACAGTATCATATAAAATAGTCCTACGGTCCTAAAAACCCTCTGTGCTACACTACTCAAATCTCTGCCCTATCCTCTGAACCTTTGGCAACCACTGATCTTTTAACTGTCTCTATAATTTTGCCTTTTGTAGAATGACATACAATAAAAATCATGCAGTATGTAGCCTTTTCAGACTACCTTCCTTCACTTATCAGTATGTATTTAAGGTTCATCCATGTCTTTTTATGGCTTGGTAGCTTGCTCCTTTTGATTGATGAATAACATCGCATTGTACGGATATTCCACGATTTGTTTATCTATCGCTTCTTTAAGAACATCTTGGTTTCTGGAGAATATGAATAAAGATGCTATAAACATTCATATGATGGTTTATTGCAGACATGTTTTAAAATCAATTGGGTAAATATATAAGAACATGGTTGCTGGATTGCATGGTTAAATGATATTTAACTTTGTAAGAATCTGCCACACTGTCTTCCAAAGTGACTGAACCATTTTTTATTCACCAACAATGAATGAAAGTTCCTGTTGCTGCACATCCTTACTAGCATTTGGTATTACCAGTATTTTGGACTTCAGCCGTTCTAATGGGAGTGTAGTGGTATCTCATTGTTGTTTTAATTTGTATTTCCTTAATGATAAAAGACATTGAACGTTTTTCCTTTTCTTTTGACCTCTGAATATCTGCTTTGCTAGGTGTTTTCAGATCTTTTGCTCACTTTTAACTGACTTGCTTGTTTTCCTTTTATCTTTTTTTTAAATTGTTGAGTTTCAAGAGTTCTTTGTACACTTTGGGTGTAAGCCCTTGCAAAAATGTTTTGCAAATATTTTCTCCCAGTATGTGATTTGTTTCTTTATCTTAAAAGTGTCTTTTGCATGGCAGAAGTTTAAATTGTTTTTTCTTTTATGAATTGTGATTTAGGTGTTGTATCTAAAGTCTCCTTGCCAAACCCAAAGCCACCTAGATTTTTTTCCTGTATTTTCTTCTAGGCTGCTTATTTGTGTTAAATGGATTTAGATCAGCCAGGCAAGAGTAGGGTATCCCATTCTTGTTGATATGATTTTAAAGAGAAAACTTTCTGACAGTCTATGATTTAAAAAAAAATTTTTTTCTCAGTAAAATTGCAGCTATGAAAGAGGTTGTTCTGACTCAACAGCAGCAGCCTGACCTTGGGAGAAAAGTTGTTTCCTGTTAACTTTGCAGCTGGTTTTATCTGTGACTGTTTTTTGTGTGTCTGCTTTAATTTGCACAATGAAAGGACAGTCTAATGTTTTACTTTTCCAGAGGGAGCAGATATTTTGCTTCCTCACCACACAAGCTCACCACACAATGCAGGGTTCTTAGCCTGCATCGACTTGATCATAAACTCCGGAAAAGACAGATATTGGTCAATATTTCCTTCCAAAAGTGGAGATGATAAAGTAGAAGTATAGAAATCCTAAAGTCCAGACCTTCCTTGTTCAGTCAGGTTTTGCTCCTTCTCCACACACCTTTGTTCTTTTCTCCAGCTTCCAAGGAATCTCACAAAGGGAGTGGGACACAATTAACCTATTCTTTCCTGCTTTAAATCCAATTCCACGTAGTCACGGACACTGTTGGGCAGGATCTCTGGCTTGGTGGAAAGTGGGGCGTGCTGCCTAAAGTGGTTAGTTTGGAGACCTTCTCTGTGCCGTCGGTATGGGAATGCCAGCTGTGTGTGCTCTGGGTGCGGAGCGGAGTCGCCAGGCCACACGCAAGCCTCCACATCCTCAGCTGGCCCGGGGCTTGGATCCTGGCCCCGCCCCCTGCGGACCCGGCGCCCCGTCAGTTCCGTCCCCGGCCCTGGGAACTGCTCTTGACCCCTCTCTGCGTATCTGCCGGAACCTGGCTGGCAGCGCTACTTGCTGCCCCGCCAGGCCGAGTGAGGGCGGAGCCGGGCCTCCAGCCGCGAGGACTGGAGCCGCGGGAGGTGGAGCCCCGGTCCGGAAACCGGGAATCCGCGGCCATGACGGTGCCGGTACGCGGCTTCTTGCTGCTCCGGGGCCGCCTCGGCCGAGTGACGGCGCTGGACAGAAGCACAGCACCCTCCGTAAGGGCACCGGGAGAGCCCGGGAGCGAGTTCCGCGGCTTTCGGAGCAGCAGTGTGAGGTACGAGGGCTGCCGGCGCCGGTTGCAGAGCCGCTGGCGGTGGGAGGGCGGCGGGGGCGCGGGCGGCGATAGCGCGCGTGGGGCCCAAGGCTTGTGGGCGGCCGCGCGGCGGCGGGCTGGGTGGAGGACCGCGTTGGCTGTGAGGTGGCTTTGCGGGTCGCGCGGTCAATTCGCGGATACCTCAGCTCGGGGAACGAAACCGTGCTCCGCTCTGGGCTCTCGCACCAGAATGTGCCATCTTTGCAGCAGGTGCAGTTGATTTAGGAAGACATTTGAGGCACTAAGAAAAGGTACCATAAAAACACGTGGTCGGCTTTGGCTAAACATTTGTTTTTGCTTTGGTTATTTTAGTGTTTCGTAAATAAAGGAGTACACGTTGTCCAGATGACTTACTAATGTTTGCGTTTCTGAATTCCTTTGTTAATGGTTTTGTCGAGGTCTTTTCCAACCCTAAAATTATTTATGGTTTCACAAAACCAGGTATCAATGCAGATTTCTCAGTCTTTTCATGTATGGCTGTCCCTAAACCTCTGTCAGGTGATGAGACTTAGATTCATTACATCTCTTGGGACTTGGTTGCTGGGGAAGAACCATGCAAATACAAAAGGGTACGCACTCTTCTGTCTTCTACTTTGCTTGTTTTACTTGCAAAATCCGTCTTAACAAGATGAAAATATATCTTCTTGACCCAGAGCCTGTGAGTCCAGAAGAACCTCTGTTTTCAGACTTTCAGGGCTTCCAGAAATGCGCTTTCATTGCTATTTTATGTCCGAAGATTGTATCTCACTCGAGTTTTTGTATCCCCCAGTGCCCAGCACAATCCCGAGAAAAAAGCAATGATAAACACACTGTTTATTTAATTTAAATCAATTAGCTCCCTATTGTGTACATTTAGATCTTAGTCTTGAGTGGCTGAATTTAAAAATTACTTCCTATAGCGTTTGCTTCGGACATAGTTTCTAGTGACTAGGTCTTCCACAAGGATATGTGAGAAAATAACTGAATCAGAGTTGTGTAAGCTGTAGTAGGGTGGGTAAGAATGTGCCACTTAGTTTGGAACTACCAGCTAGCTCTACTACCTAGGAAAAGCAGATTCTGTAGAATTCTATTTGTATTAAAGAATTGAGGGAGTTATTTGTCGTCACTCTAAATTACTTGTTTGTATTATTATTTTTTGAATTTCAGTTGTTTTAGGGGTGCTTTTCAGGGTGAGGATAACTTGTTTCAAATAGTACAACTTGATTAATTTCCCTTTGTCAGCTTGCTGTAAACAACTCCATCTCCCCATCTTCTCCATGACCTGCATACATTGAATGGAAGTCATTACAAACAACAGTTACAACCCCAAAATTTGGTTGTAGCCA
Source organism: Macaca thibetana thibetana (assembly GCF_024542745.1). NCBI lineage: Eukaryota > Metazoa > Chordata > Mammalia > Primates > Cercopithecidae > Macaca > Macaca thibetana. The sequence goes on from NC_065582.1 coordinate 126,244,962, forward strand.
CTTGCTTTGTACACACACACACACACACACACACACACACCCTCAACTCATGTAGAATTCAGAACTTTTAAGTAATACGTAATGACCTCCTTATAATTTAAAATAGTTGAGTGCAAAGGTTTTGGAAAGCTATTATCCCCGTGGACGATAACAGTTACTAATTTCAGCCCGGCTGCTTTCAATTCCCCTTGATGCGTATTATAATTATAAAAATAAGTAATATATTTTGATAGTTTTTATTTTTTAAAGACGGCACTAGGCAAGTTAAGATAAGGCGGGGGTTTTGACGCCCTCTTTGTACTGAATACCATCTCCGAGGGTGAGGTTGGCCCCAAGGTTGAGAAACACCTGTGGACTTGTGGGTCTCGGGTGGGGAGGAATTCGGACAGTGTGTTGATGCTTATTGGTGTCTCTTTTCTCTTCTAGGACCAGCAGAGAGAAGAGATTCCATCTTCCAGAGGTTGCCACTGTCTGCCTCCCCACTTGTCCCCATCCACAGTCATCTTTTTTATATATATAGACACACATTAGTTGTCTAGTTCTTCATAGTTAATGTGATTTAAGTCTGACATCATTTCTTTTGCCATGAAATTTACACCTTAGTGTTACTCTCACTGAAAATTGCCTTTAAGTTTGATAAACTCTTATCCCAGTGATATTGACTGTTTTAAATTAACAGATTTGTCACGATTTCTGAGCTATGTAGAGCCTTAATTGAAAAAGTATCTTTGATTATTTTTTCATATTTTGGCCACATACCTATAATAATGGAATATTTACAATGCTTTTTAGTGGAGAATTTTTTTAAGTAGAATTTCAATAAATAATGTTTGATGGAGTTTGGAAGTTACCGTATTTTGAAGTATCATTTAACATTTTCCTCTCAATGAGTTTTCCTTTAAAATTTGCAATGAATTTGTTTTCCTGTTTATGCATGAGAATTTAGGTCTTATTAATTGGGGGAAATTAATGTTAAAGTAGTAAATAAGCCCTTCTTGTTGCAGCTTATTGTTTCTTGAAATGAATTAACTATCCAGGCAAAAGGTTAAAAATGAAAAAAAAAGTCTTTGTAACTAAATTCTTCCCATTTTGTTGTGGTGTGTGAGCAGTTTACAAATCAAAATGTCCTTGGTTAAAAGTCATCACCTGAGTTTGTGCGCAGTGCTTTTCAGTGTGAGAAGCCTGGTAGCAGCCCATCCCATTTGGGTGGGAAGGTTATAGACCTTGCCATGCTCAAAGCAGATTTGTAGGTATCCTGCAATATGGGCACTTTCACAAACCCCGCTTTGGCTTATTCTACCTGAACTACTTATTTTAATTAACTAAATGGATATCTCAAGCATTCCATGTTTATCCTGTTGCTCAGTGAATCCTCAGATCGTTAATTTGGTAGATTCTCTTTTTTCTCCTCATCCTATTCTTTTAGCTTTAAAAACAACTGTGTACTGCCTACAGGTCTTTTGGAAGTTTCACCTTTCTCTTTGTCGCACTGGCATCGGCTTTATAATTTTTGCAGCTAGACCACATTTTTTAAAAATCTACATTTTTGGACCTAGTAAAAGATACTTATTTGTTTTATTTAAGTATTCATGTCTTTTACCATGGGTAGTTAAGTTTAATAATTAAAAAAGACACACTTTATCAGTAACAATGTTCATTTTTTTTCAGACTCTTCCCTCTACTACTTACTCTGTATTTCTGTCTCTTCTAATGACTAGGAAAGGCCGTTTCTCAAAATCATCTTCTATTTAGTTGGCAAATTTGATAATGTGGTGATGTTCCTATCTTCCTGCTATACCTGTTCTACTGAAAATGAGATATAATAGCCATCTGGCTACAATTTTGATTTCCAAGAAATTCTTATGTCATTTTAAATTCAAAAACTAAATATTTCAACATTTGGTCTCATAAGTTTTCTTTGTTCCAGCTGTTCAGAAATAGTGTGTTCTAATATTTCCACAATCAAGATTTTTGACTAAAATGGATCAGTAGATGAAAAAGAGGGACTAGTAGTAATTTTAGATCTCGTTAGTTAATCATGATCTTACTAATAATTTGGCAATTTCTTTAATGACCCAAATCTTTGTTGTTCAAATGCCTTGAAGTTGTTATTCTTTCATATTAGTACTCTGATGGGAGGATGAAAACAGCAGAAAGGAGCAACACCAGATGATCTTTCCGTGGGCACATACTCTTTCAAGGAATCCTACGGAACTCGTGAAATTACGCTTTGGCTTAGAGATAATTAAGTTGTGGAGGGAGGTTTAAGAGAGGAGCTTGGGTGAAATTTGAGCTGTAAATGAGTATGCTAAATTAAAGAAATGATTAGTAATAAGTGATATTTGCTGTTAAGAAATTCACTTGGGATTTGAGAAGACATTGTACATGCAAGGTAGAAAACTTTATGGTCAGAATAGAACACAATCTGAACCTAAATTAACAGTAGTGTTAAAGAATTCAGGGCAGGGTATTATCCAAGAAGGCTTAGCCAGCTGCTCCACTTAAGGTTACATCATAAGTGGTTTCTGTGTTGCTATTGTTTTTATTAGCATTTCAATGACTGCATCATGTTATATTAAATCAATTGGCCCTAACTTACCTAACCATCTTGCTGTTTTTTAATGTCTAGTTCTTGGAAAATATGTAATAATTTACTCTCAGATTGAGGTCATGTTCTTGTCAACATCATACCAACCAGGTTTGTTCACTTCATCATCTGAACTCTATGTAGGTTTCTATAATTAGGCTCATTAGAGTGTTCCTAGATCCAAAGACTATCTAAAGATCTAAAGATTCATAATTCTAAAGTGAGGGCGTGTGTATAGTTTGCAACAGATGTTCTCTCCCCACTTTTTTTTTTTTTTTTTTTTTTTTTTGCTGTTTGTAATTAACTGGAACTGCAATGAATGCCATCATGCTTTTAAGGAATTCAGTTGTATTGTTGAAAAAGACATTTTTCTTAATATCTAAGGAGCTCTTGATGTTAAGCACTTTGCTGAGATTTTGCACATACAGTATGTCCTTCCATCCTCACAACAACTAAAGGAGGTAGATAGACACTGTTACTATCTATTTCCAGTTAACAGATTGAGAAATTGAGGCTTAAAGAAATTAAACTTGTCCAAGTTGACACAGTAAATACATGGTGAAGACAAGGCCTGAACCCACATCATCTTTCCAGTGTTCTTCTCTACAGGCAGTTTATAATTATTGACTTATCTCACTTTTGCTTTTTCTTCTTTTTGAAACATTTATTAATATTAAATCTCATAGAACTTTTGTGAATCTCGAAAGCTAATTTGCATGTATATTTTACAAATTATTTTGTTAGATTCCCTCAGTTTGAGATGTTCTTAACCTAGGACCTTATGGATAGAATTCAGGGGATTCATAAACTTGGATTGGAGGTGACTAACTTCTAATAAATTTAGCTTTTCTTTTTTCCATTGTCAGTGTTGGCAACAAATACATAATATCATTAGTACATGTGACTTGCTAATATAATTTACAAATACTTCAGTATCACGAAGTTGAGGCAGATACCACAAAACATCATCTGCACATCACTATTTTGTTATGGTAGTTAGACCTACCACTAGATTCTGTTATTTAATACTTTTTAAAAAAAGCATTTGATAGTATTTCAGTAAAATTGGTTTTCCTTGTACTTTGTATTTTATATTGAATGTTTAAAGGGATTGTTCTGGGAAAGAGTCCACAGGTTTCAGCAAACAGGCCAAGAGCTTTTGTGGCACAAAGCTTAGCATCTAAGGTTCTTTCTGACAAAGTTCGTTTGAAAATGAATGGATATTGTTTAAGTAGTACAGAGTCAGAAAGTTAACTAATTAAAAAACTGAGTATCAAGAAGAGTCATATTTAATGAAAATAAGTTATTTTACTTTTTATTGATTTGCAAATGTAATTTCTAGTAAAATTACTTCCAGATGTGAATATGGTACTTGGGGTATGAAACGAATTTTTTTTAAAGAGGCCATAAACGTAACACAGGTATACATTTATTTTAACAAGATACCTCAAAAGACTCCCTATACTGGTGATTGGTTTTATTCCCTATGGAATTTTGCCGTTTTTGGGGGGTTTCATTTCTCTTGTACAAACTCAAAATACCAAAGATATGCCCTAAGATGTAAAGCAATTAAACTGTATGTTAGGTCCTGGGTAGAGCTTGGAATTGTCAGTCATTGTATTAGGATTTTTCATCTTTATAGAGGTAAAATGGTTCATTGCAGCTCTAGTTGAAGTTGTGAATAAAGATGAGATTGAAACTAAGATGTAGATATTTCAAGTATACGAATTATAAAGATGTAGATTTTTCAAGTATACAAATAAACTATTGATCTTGACTAAGTTTTATTTGTTGTTATGCTACTTTTTTGTGGAAGAGTATTTTGATACATAGAAATAATCCCCCCCCTTTGTTACTTTGCTCTAGTTTATTAAATACATCATTTGATTCTAACAAGCATAGATAAGGTGGTTAGTTTATTTTCTGGAAGTACAAGTAAACAAGCTCATGGAAACAGCACTAAGTGCTGAAGACTTTCTGCCTCATAATGTTTCTGGTTATCGAAATATGTTTCCATCTGTTATTTAGCAGAAACTAGTAGAAAGAGCCACTTTTGCAAACCAGCCAATGAACTTTTAGCTAAATCCTCTTATGTAATGTAAGGTCAACAAGAGAGTATTCCTATTAAGTAGATGAAGAAATTGCATGCCGTTGAGAGAAGCTAAGTTGCTTGCCTAACTTTATTATTGCTACTAATGGTGACCCAGAGCTCTGATGCTCAGGACTTCTGATTTCAGGTGAGTAATTTGTACTACATAGTGCTGCCCTGCTGCTCACTAGCTGCCACCTCCCTTCTTTAATTTTTGCCTCCTGATGAAGCCATATTTCGTGGCTAGCCCAGCAGTAGGCAGGGCTCCTTTTCTTGCAGCCTTTGGGGGAAGGTCGTTTCTGCCTTTGTGGGAAACCACCTGAGCAAGTAATGACAGGGCACATCATGTAAATAATATCTAAGGGGTCAAATGGATTTTGTTTTTGATATGCATTAATGCCAAGGTCACTATATAATTTGTTGACCAAACTAGCACATTTTTTAGAGTAAAAAGGGGCATGAATGTAATGAAAATTATATATCTGGAATATTTATTGGCTTACAAATATGTTAATGAACTTATAGTTTCAAACCATTTTCAAAATTAACATTTTAAGAGATAATTTATGTCCTTATATGCTAAAATAAAAATTTATATTACATGAATATTCAGCATGAATAATTATTCCTGGTGCATATTCACTTACTTGAATCAATTTCTTAGCTGTATCTTTTAACACCTTGATACTGATAATTTTCTGAAAAAAGTTAATAAGATCTTATGCTTTATTATTATTATTTTTTTTTGAGATGGAGTCTTTCTCTGTCACCCAGGCTGGAGTGCAGTGGCGTGATCTCAGCTCACTGCAACCTCCGCCTCCTGGGTTCAAGCAATTCTCCTGCCTCAGCATCCTGAGTAGCTGGGACTACAGGCGTGCGCCACCACGCCCAGCTAATTTTTGTATTTTTAGTAGAGACAGGGTTTCACCATATTAGTCAGGCTGGTCTTGAACTCCTCACCTCATGATCTGCCCCACCTCGGCCTCCCAAAGTGCTGGAATTACAGGCATGAGCCACTAGGCCCGGCCCTTATGCTTAATTTTAAAATTAAATTTTCTGCAGTTTTCTTAACAGTTGCAAATAGAGTCTTTGCTTTAGACAATGGTTATTTTAGTTTTAAAAGTACTGTCTCTATAGATGCTGAAGCACACATAAATTGCTAAATGGAACAGTCTTAATTCTACGTTTTGCACATTGAAATGGGAAGATATTTTAGCCTAAATATTTTCTTTTTTTTTTTTTTTTTTTTTTTTTTTTTTGAGACGGAGTCTCGCTCTGTCGCCTAGGCTGGAGTGCACTGGCCGGATCTCAGCTCACTGCAAGCTCCACCTCCCGGTTTACGCCATTCTCCTGCCTCAGCCTCCCGAGTAGCTGGGACTACAGGCGCCCGCCACCTCGCCCGGCTAAGTTTTTGTATTTTTTTTTTAGTAGAGACGGGGTTTCACCGTGTCAGCCAGGATGGTCTCGATCTCCTGACCTCCTGATCCGCCCGTCTCGGCCTCCCAAAGTGCTGGGATTACAGGCTTGAGCCACCGCGCCCGGCCTTAGCCTAAATATTTTCAAAGGTGCTATCTTGGTGTATCTTTTCAAAGTACTTTTCTTTGACAAATACTTACATAAAAGTCATCAAATAAGTTGTTTTTGTGTACGGTTTTAAAACTAGTTTGCCATATTTAGATATGGGAAAATTAAAGTTTTTCTCAATTATATTCCAACATTTTGCAAAATAGTAATTTATTCAATGAAATTTTATTCAGTAAAAAATATGAGCTCCATTAGAAGATTCTTTTCAGACATTGAACTATTAATTGCCATTATAGATGTATTTATTTACTAATTCTACTGTACACAAAGTTCCACAAACTAGCTGGCTTGAAACAGCAGAAATCTGTTTTCACACTTCTGGAGGCTGGAAGTCTGAAATCAAAGTATCTGTAGGCCCATGCTCTGTCGACTAGCTTCTGGTTATTGCCAGCAGCCCTTCGTGTTCCTAAGGAGTTTGCAGCTGCATAACTCCAGTCTTTGCTTTTGCCTCTGTTGTCAAATGGTTGTCTTCCCACTCTGTCTTCACTTCCCTTCTGTGTGTATGGGTCTCTGTGTCTCTTCTCGTAAGGACAGAAATTAAAATTACTTGTGCATTGTTTGAGCTATCATTTTTTAAACTGGTTTACTTCTTCCCTTCTTTTTGAAGAGATAACGTTTGTTTGTAAGCTTTGGTTTCACTGATTACAATTCAATAAAAACTTTAAATCTGAAGGTGTCCTTACCCCCATTTAGTCTATTTGTTGAATATGTTGATTAATAGTTTCCAACAACTTTTGAAAAAAATGCAACAAGTGTTGCCCATCCCAGTGCTAGGCCAGCCCCCACAGACACAGCCTGTAGGCTACTCCTTGCAGACCCAGGCTCTAGGCCTGCACTAATGCCGGGGCAGCATCCAAGGATTCCAGCTTAGCCACTGCAGACTTAGGCATCAGGTAGAAACTCATGGACCCACACTGTAAGCCTGCCCCAGTACCAGGTCAGCCTCCATAAATTCACGTCCAAGCCTGTCCCCAGGGACCCAAACTCGGGACCCAACCCCATGGTTCCAGGTACGAGGTCTTCCCCTGCAGATCTAGGCACCAGGCCCATTCCAGGGGACCCTGTGCCAGCCCAGTCCCTACAGACTTGGGACCAGGACCATTCCAGTGCCAGGCTGGTCCCCATGGGCTCAGCCTCAAGACCTACCCCAGTGCCGGGATGGTCCCTTTGAACCTAGGCTTCAGGTCTGTGTTTGCAGGCCCAGGCTCCAGGACTGCTCCTATATACCCAAGTGACAGCCCATCCCAGTGGACCCACACACCAGATTAGCCCCCTGTGAGTTGAAGTATTAGACCCACCACCTGCTGACCTAGGCATCACCTGCCAACCAATCCAAGGGATTTAGCAACAAGCCCACCCATGGACCATGCCGGATGGCCCATCAAGAATCTCTAGACCCACTGACTGGTGAAAGGCTTTCCCTACTGAAGCCAGCTTATAAAGACTGGAATAGATGCCTACTTCTTCAAGTGATAGACACCAATGAAAGGCCACAAAGATTATGAGCCATGAGGGAAACATGGCACCACAAAAAGAACAAAATAAAGTAACAATTGACATAAAGAAATGGAGAGCTACAGGCTGCCTATCCAGAGAACACAGACAACTAGACAATATCAATGATTTAAAATACTTCAAAAGGGTAAAAACAAGGTACTGTGGGAGCTCATAGCAGAGTCCCAGGGTACAGGGTTTGGAAAACATTACCAGAGTGTTTTACGAGCTGAGACTTGAGCAATGTGTGGGACAGACTTGGAAAAGTGGTTGGAGAGGTAAGAAAGAGAAGAAGGAGTTTCAGGCAGAGGGAAAATTATATGTGAAGGCCCAGAGAGAACATGGTGCAGTTCATGAATTAAAATATGACTGGTGTGTAGTATGCGACTCACTAAGCATAGTGTTCTTTAGCAATGAGGCTAAAGTAGCTTATGCAGAACTTTGTAACCCATAGGGAATTTGGATTTTAGTTAATTTTCCCCCCAATTTCTCATGTCAAAAATGTTGGAGTCATGTTTGCCTTCTGTTTTTCTTTTTTTCGTATCCTACACCCAATCTCAGTAACTCCCAATGGTTCCACTCTCAAAATAGATTCAGAATCAGACTACTTAGCTCCTCCAAGGCTACCCCTTTGCCTAACTCCCCATCATCCCTTGCCTGTTATACTATACTAGCTTCTTAGCTGGAGTCTCCATTTCTCCACTTGATCTCATAGAGTCTATCCTCCATATTTTCACCAGTTATTTTAAAAATGAAAGTCACGTCAAAATCTCTGAATGGCTTCCTGTCTCACAGTAAAAGCCAACATCCTTTCAAAGGCCTGCAGGGCCTTATGTAATCTGATGTCCCACTCCTTCTCTGACTTCATGTCTTATCCCAGTTCACTTGTTCTTTCCACTGCAACCATTGACTTGTTGCTATTTCTCAAATATTTCAGGTATGCTCCTTGCTAAAGGCCTCCATACTTGCTGTCCACTTCCCTTGGCTTAGAATGCTTTTCTCCCAGAAATCTACATGACTTATTTCATTTCCTTCATTTCTGCCCACATGTTACCTGATTTATCAGAGAAGTGATACCTTAACCCACCCATATAAAATAACTCTGGCCCTCAGATAAGTTGTTTCTCTGCTTCAGGTCACACATGATATATTAAATACCTGTTGTTTTTCAATATGCTTATATCTTCTTCAACTAGAATATTGTTTCCATAAAAGTAGGTAATGGTTTTGCGCCCTATTATTTATATGCCCAGTGCCTAAAATAGTTTTCAGTGAATAGGAGGCTTTCAACATGTGTTTATTAAGTGAATAAACAATTAGCATGTGGTGAGGAGTTTTAACCAGGGAGATGATGTAATTGAATTAGAAAACAATCACTCTGGCTGCAGTATGGAAAATGGATTAGAGGAGATCAAGGCAAGCTAGAGAGAAATTTTAGGAGATGTATTATTCAGTGGCTGAACATTTGAATTGTTGCTGATGTTTAACCTATTTAGCTTTTCAAGAATTTTCATGTTGAAAATCTAATTTGTTTATGCGCTAAAGTAATGAGAATGTATGAGTTGACCAGTTCTTCCAGCACATGGACTGATACAGGCACTCTCCCATTGGACCTGCATTAATTTGAGGTTGCTTCATTTTTCTTCTTATAGTGACTCCTACGGAGCTAGGCTTGCTGAGTTCTACAGTGACTGATGGAGTCAGCTGGAGGGGCCAGTTGCTACTAAAAATGCTCAGAAACCTAACTCCTAATTTACCCATAAACACCAGCTAGCCAGGCTGTATCACGTCTGCTATAATTAGTTAGCAAGCTGACTTAGCACCTCAGTGCTATAATTTAAAGTAAACCCTGAACAGTCTTAGACATGAGTATACATGGTACAGTTAAGTTTAATCTGTATAAAGGTGTCTCTTTGGAGTCTGGGAATCCGTTTATGCTACTGGTCTTCTCTGACACTCTCCAGGTCATGCAGGTTACTGTCTAGGTCATAATTAGTCTGGATTATATTCAGTGATTGCCAGCTTCCCAGTGGCCTGTGAACAAATTATTTTGTTTAATAGTGAGTGAATCAATAATGTCAGCAGTAGCATCACTACTCACATGCTATAAAATGCAAGACAGAGTTCAGATGTTTTTATATTTTAAAATAAAATGTATATTCCTTACCGTGTTAGGTGATTTCTAGTTTCTTAGATAAATTTGCTTCTATAATAGTGTTCTACCCTAAGAAAATATTCCTGACACAAATTGATTTATGGAAAGTTTTTTTTTTTGTTATTACTTATAAATGAGTTGTGCTGGAATTTGTTGCTGTGTCTGCAGTACTTAGTATTTGCTAATATACAAGGTCCTTGTTATCTTAGTGCCAAAAGGCTGCTTAAATGAATTCATAAAATGTCATCACCAGAAATTCATAGGAAACAGTGAAAAAAGTTTGTTACTTTACTTTGAAAAATAAAGACCTCAAAAGTTTTATTTTATTTTAACTTGATTTATCTATAATTACATACAAAGTGTTGGAAGGTACAAAGCAGAAACTACAAAAGATCACTCAAGAAATAATAGCTAACCTGAATAGCCCTCTATATTAAGGAATTTAAGTTTGTAGGTTTAAACCTTCCCAGAAAGAAAACTCCAGAATCAGATAGCTTAATGGGTGAATCATACCAAACATTTAAGGGAGAAAAAAATGCCAATTCTTTACACACTATTCTGGAAATTTGAAGAGGATAGAATTCTTCCTAACTCATTCTATGAAGCCAGCATCATCCTGGTATCAAAGTTACTTGATAACATTATAAGAAAAGAAAACTACAAAGACCTCTTACGCACTTTTATGCAACAATTTTAACAAAATTTCAGATGAAATCCATGATAATCTGGAAAGGATAGATACATAATAACCAAGTGGGATGTATCCCAGGAATGCAAGGTTGGTTTAACATTTGAATATTATTCAGTTACCATATTAACAGACTAACACTCGAGAAAAACATATGATCATCTCAATAGACATAAAAAACATTTGGCAATATCCTCATACAAATTCTCATCAAACTAAAAATATACATAAATCATAAACTGAATGTATGACTTAGGCCCATAAAATCTAGAAGAAAACACTGGAGAAAACCTTTGTGACCTCGAGTTAGGCAAATATTTCTTTTATACAACACTAAAAGCATGGTCCATAAAAGGAAAAATTAATAAATTGGAGTACCTTAAAATTAAGAACTGTTCTAAAAACACAAGAGGATAGAAAGGCAAAGTGCAGACTGGGAGACAATATTTCAAACCCCATATCTGATAAAGGACTTGAATCTTGGATATACAAAGAACTTCAAACATTCAAAATAGGAAACAACCTACTAAACAATGGGCAAAAGATTTAATTATTTAATTTACCAAAGAAGATCACAGATGGCAAATAAGCATATGAAAAGATGTTCAACATCAGTATTCATTAAGGGAATGTAAATTTAAAGCACAATGACATACCACCATATGTCCACTAAAATGTCAACAATTTTAAAACCTGACCATCTTAAGTGATGACAAGTATATGGAGCAACCAGAACTCATGTACTGTTTGAAGGAACACAAAGTCATACAGTGTCTTTGTAACATGGTCTAAGTTTTTAACATATTTCAACATACACTTACAATATGACCTTGCCATTCTACTTTGAGATATTTGCTCAAAAGAAATTAAAGCAGCCAGGAATGGTGGCTCACACCTGTAATCCCAGTGTTTTGGGAGGCTGAGAGGGGCAGATCACTTGTGGCCAGGAGTTCAAGACCAGCCTGGCCCACATAGCGAAACCCCATCTCTACTAAATATACAAAAGTTAGGCATGATGGCATATGCCTGTAATTCCAGCTACTCGGGAGGCTGAGGCATCAGAATTATTTGAACCCAGGAGGCGGAGGTTGTAGTGAGCTGAGATCTTGCCACCGAACTCCAACCTGGGTGATAGATTGAGACTCTGTCCCCCCCGCAAAAAATATATTAAAACATATGTGTTATAAAATGTTTGTAACAGCTGTATTTGTCATGATCAAAAACTGGAAAGAACCCAAATATCTGTTAATAATTACCATTGAATGGATAAACAAATATTGGTATATCCATACAGTGTAATACTACTCAGTGATAAAAAAGAAATGAACCATTCAAACATGCAACTACGTGAATTAAAAAATAATTATGCTGAGTGGAATTAGCTGGCCAAAAAAGAGTATATAGTATTTGATTCAATTTTTATAAAATTCTTGATAATACAAACTCATATATAATGAACAAAAGAGATTGATTGTTGCCTGGAATGGTGAATTGAGGAGTGGAATCTGGCAGAGACAGGTGAAATGGCAAAATTTTAAAGGTGCACCTGGAAAGTTTTGGGAATGATAGACATGTTCATTTTCTTGACTATAGTGATTTCTCAGGCATATACATATATTAAAACTTGTACACGTTAAATATGTGCAGTTTATTTTACAGCAATTATACTGAATAACACAGAAATGAGACAGCAGAACAAGATTGATATATTGAATTTATCATGACATCATGTCTTGAAAGCTATTAAAATTTTAAGAGTAGACAAAATTAGAATCAAAAGTAGAGTTTACTTAGAATGTCTAGTTGTGATTGTATTGTCTATCCAATTTGCTCAGTTATTTACTCATAAATTATGATTGTTATTAAAATACACTTTTGTGTTAAACTAAAGTGGTTTTCAAACATGGTCATACACAAGAACCACATGTAGGAAATTATTAGATGTGCAGATTTCCAGGTTTTACCCCTACCCCCAGGAATTCTGAATTGTAGATGAGGTTGTGGGGTCTTGAAATCTGCTTGTTGGATATTTATAGCACCTGCCCTCATTAGAAAATTAAAAGTGTACAGGTACCACAAAGAATTAAGGTTTATAAGGCTTCCTTTCCTCCTCCTCTTTCTCTTCTGCGTCCTACTCTTTAAATCCTTTTCTTCTTTTTCGTAACATTTATTGACCTACATTTGTTGTTTTTTGTAGTGATCATGTTTTCACCAGGCCGTTCAATAGTGAAAGGACAGGGGCAGAAGGAAGAAGGGACCACCTTCTACTTTATCAGATACCTTTAAAAAATAAACACACAGTAAGAGCAATGTAACTCACCACTTTCAAGTTTGAGGTCATGGAGAGCAGAAAAGCCTTTCTGGGAAGTATTTCTTTGTGCCTTTCCGGAGATAGTTTATATCATCTATCAAAATATAGCACTTCTTACCTTCTGAAATACATATAAACTGCCAGGAAGTAATCTTCTGTGGAAACTTATTCCATTAGAAATGATGCCATTGCATCGGGGAGGTACTGAACTATCTGTTTACTGACCTGATCCCCACCATAATCAGTGACAAGCATGGCAAGACTCACAGCTGTTGTCCGGGGCCATGCCTGGGGCCATGGAATAACATTTTTCTTTGAGTAAGTTAAAAGAGTTGTGTAGTATAAACCTCATGACTTCAGCATCTTTTGTAGGATATGCTAACCAAAAACGAACTGATTTCACCTTAGGGTCGCAGGATTGTGGGGCTACGTGTATACACAGTGGAGTCCAGTCTTCAAGATGGTTACCAGTTTTAACTAGGCTGTGCTGATCTGCCTCTTTAGAAAAAATAGCAGAACTTTAAATTTATGCAATATTATAGTCCGGATTTTGGGTATGTGGTTTGATAATTTATATGAATACATAAATGTGTGTATATGTATATGCATATGTATGCATATGTGTGTATAATATATATGTTTTATATATATATATATAGTACATAAGTGAAAGTTGTGAAGAAATGTACACTGTAGTTAGCATCTTAGTCTATTTGAGCTGCTATAACAATACCATAGACTGGTTGGCTTATACAAAAACAGAAATTTATTTCTCATAGTTCTGTAGACTGGGAGGTCCAAGGTCAATACACCAGAAGGTTCAGTGTCTGGTGTGGGCCTACTTTTTGGTTAATAGATAGCTGTCTTCTTGCTATGTACTCACATAGCAGAAGGCACAAGGGAGATCTCTGAAATTTATTAAAAGAACACTAATGTCACTTATGAGGGCTCTATCCTCATGGTATAATCACCACCCAAAGGACTTGCCTCCTAATATCATAACATTTGGGGTTAGGATTTCAACATATGAATTTTGAAGAGACATGCACATTCATTCTACAGCAGATAGATTATACTGTAGAACTAAATAACAGTGTTGCAATCCTTCACAAAATTATAAAATATTTATGAACCTGAAGAGTAGGTGTCACTATAATTGAAAAAAAAAATCAAACTTTGGGTGCTTGGAGAATCATGGTGGTTTTGTTGATTTTTGTACCTTAAATTTGCACAGTTGAATATTTCTTATTTTCTTTTAAGTATTACATTTATTGTTTTGCTTTCCACAGACATGAAGCCATTATTATATCAGGAACCGAAATGGCCAAGCGTATCCAGAAAGAAATACAGCGAGGTGTGGAATCATGGGTTTCCCTTGGAAACAGAAGACCTCACCTCAGTATAATTTTAGTGGGAGATAACCCAGCAAGCCATACATATGTCAGGAATAAGATAAGAGCTGCCTCTGCTGTAGGTGGGTATGTGTTTTAGTTGTAATTACTACTAAATATGTTTTCTGTTTTTACTTCAAATTGTGATAATTATGAATGATAATGATCAAATAAGTGCCATTTGAATTGCATGTGTTATTATTAAAGATTATTCAGTTACCAAAGCTTTATGTTAATTTCATATGATTTTTTCTTCCAATTTCTTGTAGGGTTAATTCAGTGTGTTTTATATTCTATGGCAAGATATGCAAAGAATAGTTTACATCTAAAAGGCCTGCTTTCATTATATTTGCTTTAATTAAATAATAAACCTGGCTTGTTCACTCTGTTAAACTCGGCCTAATAGTTGTGTGGTAGCGATATTTTTATTCTCTTCAAATCTACTAACAGTAGCTTATCTCAAACAAGAACAAATTGTCACCTGGCATTCCAGGTCAAAGAATGCATGTGAATCAAGAGAAAACACTTGTACTATTGGAATAATCCTTCCTGGTGATGCATGGAACATCAGAACCTTTCATTGCAGTAGAAACAGTCCCACACTGTGTTAGACACTATTGATGAAAAACCATATTCAGTTAGTCAAGTGACCTTCTCTGCCTGTTTTTCTTCTAGGTATTTACAGTGAGCTCATTCTAAAACCGAAGGATGTTTCTCAGGAAGAGCTTTTGGACATAACTGATCAATTGAATATGGACCCAAGAGTCAGTGGTATATTAGTTCAGTTACCACTACCAGGTACATAATGCTCTTCTATTTATCTGGTTTTGTTAAAAGTGAAACAA
The DNA here is from genome assembly GCF_024542745.1 of Macaca thibetana thibetana. Lineage (NCBI taxonomy): Eukaryota > Metazoa > Chordata > Mammalia > Primates > Cercopithecidae > Macaca > Macaca thibetana. Next base: position 126,260,106 of record NC_065582.1, read on the forward strand.
AGGGCATCTTTCAACATCATATCATGATACTGCAAGTAATTTATAAAATACATTCAGAAGGGGACTAGCTATTATACTAGTAATAGGTGTAATAGTGATTTCTGAATGATTTGTGCTTATATTGACAAAATCCTTGAAAGTAAAATATAGGCATTGGCAATACATACACTCCTTGCTTTGCACAGTAGTATGGGACCCTAAAAACGACGATGTAAGATGAAACCAGGTAATGTGATCTTAATAATCAAAGGTAAAAACGACAATTTTCTGTGACCTTTAAAACTTCTTATCGAAGCATTAAAAACTCTCCTACTGTGGTTCATAAATGTATAGGGAAATGAATAATTAGTAAAACTAAACTAATGTTTTTTAGTACACTGTAATTTGGAACATTAGAAACATTGAGAAAGTGTATGATATCATTGCAAAAACTTGTCAGAAGTAGTTGGAACAGTGTTTGCCTTCTATCTAATTCTATAACTTATCATATGGAATGAGCATCTTTTCTATGTCTTGGTGAATTGAGCTGTTATATTCCTTTCAAAGTTTAGATTCGTTCCCAGTATTTTGTCTGTTGTACTTTAAATGTTGTGAAATTTCTCTGAGAGTTCCTTAACATTTAAAGGAACTTCAATGTGAAGTTTCACGTTGGTGTCACTTCCTCCGAGATGTTGTCGTCTTTTTTGTTTCGATCACTTTCCTCATTTGTGTGGTGGATTCACCCTCGTTAAGTTCCTCTGGCTGCATAACTACATCTCTCCAAAGGATTCAGTGTCAGCATTCTATGGTCAGCTATTTCTCCTACAACTCCATTTACATTAAATTAGAATCCTATTGAAATGACTTTGTTTTTTATATTTATCAGGCTTTTTCAACATAGTACTTACCTTCGCTTTTCATGCGGGCCTAGGTTTCTCTTGTCTTTGTTTGTTGTTACCATTTTCAGATCTCCTACTCACATCCAGTTTCCATCCCAGCATTATCACATTTTTTTTCTTTGCTATACTTTCACTTTTATAGGCTAATCTCCTTTGTCTGTTATCAACTTTTGTAAAATATCATGTGGGTTTATCTCTGGGAAACATGGAGAAAACACACTTTCCTATCTATGTTTGAAGATTGCAAATGTGCAGTGACCAATCATTTGAAAGAAGTGCTATGATTGGTCACTGATCATCATGTCATCTGTTATTTCTCTAGTGATTTGTGGGCTAAAGAGCCAGCAGCTCTTGTGTAATTACTATGAAATTTGAAATGTGTTATTGGAAGACTAGTACCATTTAACTAAATTGTGGTTCTGAAATTTGTGCATATTTAAAGTGCACAAAATGAGGACTGCAGGTATAGTATAGGTTACAATAGCTTTGTAGTTTTGAGTTCTGTAAGCTTTGATTAACAATCATGTGATGTGCAAAAAGTAAAGCTATATAATTCTATTATATGGGATCTTTATGTGGTATTAATATTTTTCTTTATCCAACAATATAATTCTTAGCGTATGTTATAGCTTTTGTGCTGTTTACATTATATCAAAAATTCATACTTCTAATTCTTTTCCTCCAATATAGCTGCACTGACAAAAATCATCAAGTTGATAAGAATCTTAGAAGCTATCAGAGTTTCCCCCAAGAAAAACGCTTTGACAGATAATGCTTAGATTAATGATGTTAAAGTTAGTATAGTGATAGTATCACTTACCTTTAAAACTAGAAAAAAAATTCAACACATGCAGCACTCTCGTATCATTGGAAAATGAGGTCTAGAGAAGATCAGGAGTTTATTAACATCACAAATCTGTCCAAAAAATTTTAACAGTGTTTCTCAATTGTTTGACTCACGCAAAATGAGTCTCTTTTTGGTACTGTGTTTATCAAGCAATCTTCTTATAGTTTGCAGTTTTTGAAATTTTCTCTACTTGGCATTTGCATGACATTTCGATAGCTGTATAAACATGTCACAACCTTAATTCTTAACATGTCCTTTCTACACAAAGTGACCTGAAAAGACATTTCTTGAGAGAAGACATACAAATGGCCAACAGGTATATGAAAATGATAAACATCACTAATTATCAAGGAAAGGCAAATTAAAACCACAATGAGATATCACCTCACACTTGTTAGGATGGCTGTTATCAAGAAAATGAGGTAAGTGTTGAGGATGTAGAGAAAAGGAACCCTTGCTCACTGCTGTTTAGAATGTAAATTGGTACAGCCATTTTAGAAAACAGCATGACAGTTCCTCAAAAAATTAAACATAGAACACCATATGATCAAAAAATTCCATTTCTGTGTATATATCCAAATGACATGATATCAGTCATGTCAAAGAGATACCTGCATCCTAAAGTAATGCTGCACATTGTGGCATTACTTTAAGATACATAATCAACTTTAGTGTCTATCAGTGGCTGAATGGATAAAGTAAATGTTGTTGTGTATATACGCAATGAAATAAGAATCAACTTTTTAAAAGAATGAAATCCTCTACACACTGCTTTAAATGTGTCCCAGAGATTCTGGTATGTTGTATCTTTGTTCTCATTGGTTTCAAAGAACATCTTTATTTCTGCCTTCATTTCGTTATGTACCCAGTAGTCATTCAGGAGCAGGTTGTTCAGTTTCCATGTAGTTGAGCAGTTTTGATTGAGTTTCTTAGTCCTGAGTTCTAGTTTGATTGCACTGTGGTCTGAGAGACAGTTTGTTATAATTTCTGTTCTTGTACATTTGCTGAGGAATGCTTTACTTCCAATTATGTGGTCAATTTTGGAATAAGTACGATGTGGTGCTGAGAAGAATGTATATTCTGTTGATTTGGGGTGGAAAGTTCTGTAGATGTCTATTAGGTCTGCTTGGTGCAGAGATGAGTTCAATTCCTGGATATCCTTGTTAACTTTCTGTCTCGTTGATCTGTCTAATGTTGACAGTGGGGTGTTGAAGTCTCCCATTATTACTGTATGGGAGTCTAAGTCTCTTTGTAAGTCTCTAAGGACTTGCTTTATGAATCTGGGTGCTCCTGTATTGGGCGCATATATATTTAGGATAGTTAGCTCTTCCTGTTGAATTGATCCCTTTACTATTATGTAATGGCCTTCTTTGTCTCTTTTGATCTTTGATGGTTTAAAGTCTGTTTTATCAGAGACTAGTATTGCAACCCCTGCTTTTTTTTGTTCTCCATTTGCTTGGTAAATCTTCCTCCATCCCTTTATTTTGAGCCTATGTGTGTCTCTGCATGTGAGATAGGTCTCCTGAATACAGCAAACTGATGGGTCTTGACTCTTTATCCAGTTTGCCAGTCTGTGTCTTTTAATTTTAGGGAAATTTATAGCACTAAATGCCCACAAGAGAAAGCTGGAAAGATCTAAAATTGACACTCGAACATCACAATTGAAAGAACTAGAGAAGCAAGAGCAAACACATTCAAAAGCTAGCAGAAGGCAAGAAGTAACTAAGATCAGAGCAGAACTGAAGGAGATAGAGACACAAAAAACCCTCCAAAAAAATCAATGGATCCAGGAGTTGGTTTTTTGAAAAGATCAACAAAATTGATAGACCGCTAGCAAGACTAATAAAGAAGAAAAGAGAGAAGAATCAAATAGATGCAATAAAAAGTGATAAAGGGGATATCACCACCAACCCCACAGAAATACAAACTACCATCAGAGAATACTATAAACACCTGTATGCAAATAAACTAGAAAATCTAGAAGAAATGGATAATTTCCTGGACCCTTACACTCTCCCAAGACTAAACCAGGAAGAAGTTGAATCCCTGAATAGACCAATAGTAGGCTCTGAAATTGAGGCAATAATTAATAGCCTACCAACGAAAAAAAGTCCAGGACCAGATGGAGTCACGGCTGAATTCTACCAGAGGTACAAGGAGGAGCTGGTACCATTCCTTCTGAAACTATTCCAATCAATAAAAAAGAGGGAATCCTTCCTAACTCATTTTATGACGCCAACATCATCCTGATACCAAAGCCTGGCAGAGACACAACAAAAAAGAGAATTTTAGACCAATATCTCTCATGAATGTTGATGCAAAAATCCTCAATAAAATACTGGCAAACCAAATCCAGCAGTACATCAAAAACTTATCCACCATGATCAAGTGGGCTTCATTCCTGGGATGCAAGACTGGTTCAACATATGCAAATCAATAAACGTAATCCAGCATATAAACAGAACCAAAGACAAAAACCACATGATTATCTCAATAGATGCAGAAAGCCTTTGACAAAATTAAACAGCCCTTCATGCTAAAAACTCTCAATAAATTTGGTATCGATGGAACGTATCTCAAAATAATAAGAGCTATATGTGACAAACCCACAGCCAATATCATACTGAATGGGCAAAAACTGGAAGCATTCCCTTTGAAAACCGGCACAAGACAGGGATGCCCTCTCTCAACACTCCTATTCAACATAGTGTTGGAAGTTCTGGCTAGGGCAATCAGGCAAGAGAAAGAAATCAAGGGTATTCGGTTAGCAAAAGAAGAAGTCAAATAGTCCCTGTTTGCAGATGACATGATTGTATATTTAGAAAACCCTATCATCTCAGCCCAAAATCTCCTTAAGCTGATAAGCAACTTCGGGAAAGTCTCAGAGTACAAAATTAATGTGCAAAAATCACAAGCATTCTTATACACCAGTAACAGACAAACAGAGAGCCAAATCATGAATGAACTTCCATTCACAGTTGCTTCAAAGAGAATAAAATACCTAGGAATCCAACTTACAAGGGATGTAAAGGACCTCTTCAAGGAGAACTACAAACCACTGCTCAGTGAAATAAAAGAAGACACAAACAAATGGAAGAACATACCATGCTCATGGATAGGAAGAATCAATATTGTGAAAATGGCCATACTGCCCAAGGTAATTTATAGATTCAATGCCATCCCCATCAAGCTACCAATGAGTTTCTTCACAGAATTGGAAAAAACTGCTTTAAAGTTCATATGGAACCAAAAAAGAGCCTGCATTTCCAAGACAATCCTTAGTCAAAAGAACAAAGCTGGAGGCATCACGCTACCTGACTTCAAACTATACTACAAGTCTACAGTAACCAAAACAGCATGGTACTGGTACCAAAACAGAGATATAGACCAATGGAACAGAACAGAGTCCTCAGAAATAATACCACACATCTACAGCCATCTGATCTTTGACAAACCTGTGAAAAACAAGAAATGGGGAAAGGATTCCCTATTTAATAAATGGTGCTGGGAAAATTGGCTAGCCATAAGTAGAAAGCTGAAACTGGATCCTTTCCTTACTCCTTATACGAAAATTAATTCAAGATGGATTAGAGACTTAAATGTTAGACCTAATACCATAAAAACCCTAGAAGAAAACCTAGGTAATACCATTCAGGACATAGGCATGGGCAAGGACTTCATGTCTAAAACACCAAAGCAATGGCAACAAAAGCCAAAATTGACAAATAGGATCTAACTAAACTAAAGAGCTTCTGCACAGCAAAAGAAACTACTATCAGAGTGAACAGGCAACCTACAAAATGGGAGAAAATGTTTGCAATCTGTCCATCTGACAAAGGGCTAATATCCAGAACCTACAAAGAACTCAAACAAATTTACAAGAAGAAAAACAAACAGCCCCATCAAAAAGTGGGCAAAGGATATGAACAGACATTTCTCAAAAAAGACATGCTTACAGCCAACAGACATATGAAAAAATGCTCATCATCACTGGCCATCAGAGAAATGCAAATCAAAACCACAATGAGATACCATCTCACACCAGTTAGAATGGCAATCATTAAAAAGTCAGGAAACAACAGGTGCTGGAGAGGATGTGGAGAAATAGGAACACTTTTACACTGTTGGTGGGTTTGTAAACTAGTTCAACCATTATGGGAAACAGTATGGTGATTCCTCAAGGATCTAGAACTAGAAGTACCATATGACCCAGCCATTCCATTACTGGGTATATACCCAAAGGATTATAAATCATGCTGCTATAAAGACACATGCATATGTATGTTCATTGCAGCACTATTCACAATAGCAAAGACTTGGAATCAACCCAAATGTCCATCAGTGACAGACTGGATTAAGAAAATGTGGCACATATACACACCATGGACTACTATGCAGCCATAAAAAAGGATGAGTTTGTGTCCTTTGTAGTAACATGGATGCAGTTGGAAACCATCATTCTCAGCAAACTATTGCAAGAACAGAAAACCAAACACCGCATGTTCTCACTCATAGGTGGGAACAATGAGATCACTTGTACTCGGGAAGGGGAACATCACACACCAGGGCCTATTATGGAGAGGCGGGAGTGGGGAGGGATTGCATTGGGAGTTATATCTGATGTAAATGACGAGTTGATGGGTGCGGCACACCAACATGGCACAAGTTTACATATGTAACAAACCTGCACGTTATGCACATGTACCCTAGAAGTTAAAGTATAATAATAATAATAATAATAATAATAAGTTTGTAGCAAAAAATAAAAAAAAGAATGAAATCCTGTCATTTGCTATAACATGGAAGCTGAAGTATATTATACTAAATAGAATGAGCTAGGCACAAAAAGAAAAACCCGCATGATCTTACCTGTAGAATTTTAAAAATAAACTCATGGAAACACAGAGTTAATGGTGGTTACTGGGGACTGAGGACTGGGGAAGGGATCGTGGAGATGTTGGTTAAAGGATGCAACAGTTTAGTTAGAAAGGAATAAGTTTTGGAGGTTTATTGTACAACATGGTGACTTAGGTAATAACAACATACTGTATACTTGCAAATTGCTGAGAAAGTACATTTTAAATGTTCTTACCATGAAAATACATATCTGATGTATTATATATGTTAATTAGCTTGACTTAGCTATTTCATAATGTATACATATATCAAAACATATTGTATACCACACATATATACAATTTTTGTTTGTTAATTTTCAACTAAAATAGTCATAGTTTTCAAACTACATTATATTTAGTTTGTCACAGATTTCTAACTACATTAGATTGTTTGTCTTAATAAATTTATATCTGTAGAAATTTTACCCCTTTTTAGCAACATTCCTTATTTGGTGAATTTATTAACAGCTTGCTGCTTAGATGGCACTGGTGATTTGTCTGTATTAAATACTAAATTGCTTGAGTCCTGTACTAGAGACTAAATTGTTTGAGTGTCTCAAACAGAGAGTGAGAAGCATAGAGCTAAAATGACCATGGTAATATGTATATATATGTTCTGAGAAACAGCAGTTTTCTATGTAGCCAAGAAACCAATAATGCCAAAATTGTGGCTAACGTTGATTACATTATGGCACTTTATATGCCATGTATATTACACATGACACTTTGTATTTATTAACCCATTGGATCCTCACAATAATCCTGCGAAGCTGGAGCTATTACGTATTTTTTAACTGATGAGAAATTTGAGGCATGAAGAGGATAAGTAACTTCTCCCAGGTTCACAGAGTTGCTAAGTAACTGAGTTGGGATTTCAATCTGGGCAGACTGGCCCCCATGCCAGGAATACTCTTACTTACTATGTTAGCACCCTCACTGGCACATCAATGTTAGCTAGTGAGTCATGTGTGCTTACTATGTAGCAGGTACTCCCTTACATGGATTATTTTATTTAATCCTACAAACACCCTTATATGATAAAAATTATCTTCTTCATTTTACAGATAAGGAGACTGAGACACATGGAGGTTAAGTGAATTGACCAGTATTACCTGTTAATAAATGGTAGAGCCAAGACCCAAATCCAAGTCAACTGATTTCAGAACCTACCTTTTAAACTTCTCCTTACGTTACACTATCTCTCAGAACATAGTAAGGCATAACATAAGCACATATATTTCAAACATTAAGATACAAATTTGTAGCACATGTAACCACCAAGTTGCTGATCATCTGGTTTCCCTGTTTCTACACTTGTAACCTATATTTTTTTTATGGTTTTTACCTTGCTCAATAATAGAATTCCTACTTTGATTCATAATTTCTTTTTGGTAAGGCTTAAAAATGATAGCAATGGGATTAAAGACATAGTAAATATACTGTTCCTTTCAAAGTAACCTCTATTTTAGTAATTGAGCTATGGTACATTTTTGCTAGCAGAAGATATTCAAATATAGGTATATACAGTCTGAATTTGTAATGTGGCTTTGTGATTTACTGACTGTTACTTAACTTTGATGAGTTTTATTTTCCTCATAAAAAGAGAATTGAAAATCGATCTTTTATACTACATATTGGGAACATATAGTTTGTTAGTTAATAGAAAATGTTAGTTAAAGTAGAAAATTGTAAAACAATACGTATGTACCTTAAACATTGTATTGTATAATAAATAATTTAAATATTCATTCATCAATCTTTAATGTAGATTAAAAGATTTCTGGAGCCCACTGATTGGACTTCTGCATCATCTTCTGGCATTAATAATACTTATAATTCATTGCCTGTAATTTTCAGGTTGCAGTGAAACAGTGAAAATTCATCTAGAATTTCAAAATGTCTCCCAGTCTTCAAAGTTGCCTTACTGTTATCTAAGTCATACTAATTCTTTTTAGTTCTTGAGAGTCTTTCCAGATCATTCAGCTTAGTTTTCTTACAAATAAGAACTGTTCCCTTTTGCACTCAATTTTCATTTATTTATATCATTTTTACCTGTGTTATAGAATTTACTATGAAAAAACTGGCAAAGACAGGCTGGGAAATACAAAAATTGTCTCATGGTTATGAAACGCAACCATAGGGTTAGGAATAGTTTATTAACTATTCTCTGATATGTCCAGCAAGTGCTGGGCATCAGCCTTCATGTTTTACGGAATAAATGGAGCTCATTAGTTATTTTGATAGATTGGCTATATAGAAGTAGATGAATACAGCCTCTCCTATGTATATTTCATAGGATTGTTATAATGAACAAATTAAACAATAAGCAAATGAAAAAATGAATGAGTCTAGTTGATTTAACCTTCAAGCTTAATAATATAAAATTATTTTCTATAATTTGGTTAGTAAGTGTGTATTTCATGATTAGAAATCTGAGATTATTTCTCACAATTAGGGCAATGTCTTGAGTAAAATAAATCCCAAGTTAGAATTATAATTCTCATGTTTGAAGGCAGGTTTGCATAAGGATTAAACAGAATGTGCAAGGAGTTTCCATGCATGTTATTTGGGCAAGAAGCAAAGAAATGAGATAGAATTCTGTCCTGTTTAATGGTACCGGGCCTGTCACAAGCTAAGCCTTGTTTATGTTCAGAAGCTGTGCAACTTTGTTCAGGATTTGAAATACTCGGGATATAACAGTACACAGCCTTGCTGTTTGTCCAGTAGCTAACCCTAAAGCTAAGGAGAAATAAAAATGACCAAATGCAGATGCTTTCCTACTCCTGTCCTGACTGTGCATAGATTCTTATCGGTAAGTGATCACTTTGTCGAGGTGAGAAAGAGATCTATTATTTATGTTATGTTCTTTTTTTCTTCTAAGTAGGCATTTTATTTTATTTTTTTAGCTTTTATTGAGTTATGTGTATTAAACTGATATCATATTAAAAGTTAAATTTTTTGGAATATGTATCTTTATATAGAGTAAAAAAATTAGAAAAATAGTCATTTAAAACTGGAACCAGTGGCATCTTTTTCAAACTAGAATAATAAAAGGGAAATTATAATATTCACAGACTTGAAGCACACTGGAATTCTGCTATAAATATTTGTTATATAATAGAATTTGTGCAGGATGAATTTGATTTAAGAGGGTTTAAATTATATTAACTGTGTGAAAACATTTAGATCTAAGCCTGAAAAACAGTTATCAAGTCAGTGAAATTTTAATATGGTATTTTACAACTGTGACTTCATGATAGCTGTTACAAGTGTCAGGAATGGTAAATATGTACTATTTATTAATGCCAGCACTGTACAAAAGTGCTTTATATACAATAAATCATTTAATACTGACAACAATCCATACCAGTAGATGCTATTTCTTTTGAGATTTGTGGTTAAGGAAAAAGAGTGAACTGAGTAACTTGTGTGAGTTCACTCAGTGAGTAAGTACCAGAGTGTTGTCAAGAGAACCAAGTATAGCATCCTTTGTACCATAGTCACAGTCCTATAGCAGAAATTTAAGAGAGCATAAGGAGAGATGCTTGCTTACCCACTTTGTATTTACTTGCTCTTTGAGAAGTCTACTTCTCATTTATTTCTGGAACACAATTAGATAAACTCTATCTTATCTATCTTTTTCTGAAATAGATTTTCAAATGTTCCCTTCAGTTGTCTAGTTTGAAGCCTTTGAGGATTAACACCTTCCAGTTCGTGCAAGGGAATTGGACAAAGAAATGAGAATGAACTATAGGATTAAAAGATAAAAGTAAAGAAGGTGAGTTAGAAGAATTTGAGTTCAAGGTGCAGATTTAACATAAATAAAATATTAGAGTAATTAGTAGGCATGAAAATGTGGATATCGACCTAACTGATAAGCATGGAGATATATGTATTTGTCTAAAACTCATTTCTTCATTTGAAGAAAAAAAGTATTGTTATAATTACTTTTCATGAGAATTTACCAAATTTATGTATCCAGAATACTGATTATTATTAAAATGTTTGACCAGAGTGAGAATTTTTTTATCATTCTAAACTCTTTCCTATTTTATTCTGTTTAATTCAATATAAATTTTAATTTGACTTTGTTTTAGAATTTATTTTTCATTTCACTATGGGAGAAACCCCAGTTCTGTGTTTGAGTGTATAGAATAATTCCACATAGGGAGAATTGCAGTAAACATTATATCCCTGTAATCTACCTTTTATCTGTTAGACAATTAGTGAATGCTGTTGAAGAAATGAGTGAATCCTGTAGTTTCTCAGCACCACTTTTTTTGTGTTAAGTCTTATCCTTCTGCATATATTTCTACATGTAAGAGATTAGTGCATAAACAATTTAACTGAACAAGATTGGTGAAGATCTCGTGCCCGCACCCATGAAAGTTTTCTATAGCTCTATAGTATCTATTATATAGAGCCCACATTACGAATGCATATTTTATTACTTCAATAATGTGTTAGCCTCTGACCTCTTCACTATATTGGTTATCTTTCAAACATACAAGGGCTGAGTTCTTTTTTCCCTTTAGATCTTAGCATAAATGTCATTGCTTTGGGGAGCCTTTTCCAGCCTATGCCCCCTAAGTTGTTATCATTCTGTTGTTCTCTATTTGGAACCGCCTTTCTTGTGTGACAGAGACAATTTAAGTTCTCCAAATACCCACATGTCCTCTTATATTTTGGGGCTTCTCTTAGCAATTAGATTGAGGTCATGTGACTACTGGACAATAGATTGTAAAAGGAAGAGATTTTTGGAGCCACTTCCAGACTGAGATGGTTAAAAGCTGTTGTGCCCTCCTCCTTGACTTCTGTTTTTGTTGCATTGTTCTTGGAAACTAGGTGTTACAGATGGTTGTAAATTACAAAAAGTAGGGCAATAGAATTCTTATTGGACTTGACATGAATAAGAAATAAACACCCTTTTATAAATGACTGGGATTTCAGATTTTTTTAAACCTATAAACTCACAGATCAAAGAAGCTCACCAAACTCTCAAGGTCATGAAACATGAAGAAAACTATGCCAAAGAACACCATAATCAAATTATTCAAAACCACTGATAAAAAAAAAGAAATCTTAAAAGCAATAAGGGAGTTGGGGGAGGGCATTACATACAAAGGAATAAAGAGGACAGTGACAGAATATTTATTGATAGAAACAATGCCAGCAAGAAGACAATGGAACAATATCTTTAAGTATTAAGAGGAAAAAACAAAAAACTCCGCAAACCCAAAATTCTATACCCAGGGGAAAATACCTTCAAAAACAAAGACAAAAAGTCTTTTTATCAGACATGTGAGGAAGAGAGCTCAAAACTAAAAACAATTACTTACTAGAAGACCTATGCTATAAGAAATATTTAAAGACCCGGGTGTGGTCGCTCATGCCTGTAATCCCTGCACTTTGGGGTGGATCACTTGAGATCAGGAGTTTGAGACCAGCCTGGCCAACATCGGGAAACCCCATCTCTACTAAAAACACAAAAATTAGCTGGGTATTGTGGTGCACACCTGTAATCACAGCTACTCAGGAGGATGAGACAGGAGGATTGCTTGGACCTGGGAAGTGGAGGTGGCAGTAAGCCAAGATCATGCCACTGTACTCCAGCCTGGGCAGCAGAGCAAGACTCCATCTTAACAACAACAACAAAAAAGTGATGTTAAAGGAAGTCCTTCACCTAGATGGAAATGATACTAGATGGAAATATGGATCTGTCCAAGGAATTAAGAGCTCTGGAAGTGGTAACTACCTGAGTAAATACATACTATTCATGTATATATATGTTATAATATATTGTTCTTATTCTTATTACTCAGATTATTTTAGAAGATAATTAATGTTTAGCCAAAACCAAAAACAATGTAGTTTTTGGTTTGTAACATACAATTAAAACATGTGGCAACAATAGCACAAAAGTTTGTATAGAAGAAATGCTGGAATATTATTGTTTGATTCATGTAATATATGTGAAATGACATAATATTGCTTAAAGGTAGCCTGTGATAAGTTAAACATGTATAATATGAAACCAAAAGCAACCACGAAAATAACACAACAAAGAGTTATAACTAATAAGTCAACAAAGAAGAAAAAGTAGAATGATCACAGATATTCAGTTAATCTAAAGGAATACAGAACAATGGAGAAAAGACAACAAAGATGTTAAATTTATTCCTAGAAAATGTAATGTAAATAATCCAATTAAACATCAGAGGTTGTCAAATTGGATAAAAATCAAGTCCCAACTATATGTTGCTTACATGAAACTGCACCTTAACTATAGGGACACAGGGAGGTTAAAGCAAAAGAGTGGGAAATCGAAAGCTGGAAGAGCTATTTAATGTGAAAGTATATTTCAGAGCAGAAAGTATTACTCGGGATAAAGAGGTCATTTGATAATAATTAAGGAGCTGGTTTATCAAAAGTAAATAACAATCTTAATATCTTATATACCTAATAAGAAAACTTCAAATTATGTGAAACAAAAGCTAATATAATTGCAAAGAAAAATAATCAAATAAAAAATTATAGCCATGTTTTAAAACCTCTTAATAATGGAGAAAACAAGTAGACAGAAAATCAGTAAAGATATAGAATACTTGTATGATATCAACCAATTTGATATAATTAAAATTTATAGAATACTCTCTGCCAAATGGCAGATAATACCCTTTCTTCAAGTTAATGTAGAATATTTACCAGTATATACCACATTCCAGGCCATAAAACTAATCTCAATTTTAAGAGAATTCATGTCACATAAAGCATGTTCTCTGACCACAGTGGAATTAAAAATGAGTAACAAAAACATCTGGAAGGCCGGGCGTGGTGACTCATGTCTATAATCCCAGCACTTTGGGAGGCCGAGACGGGCAGATCACGAGATCAGGAGATCCAGACTATCCTGGCTAACAAGGTGAAACCCCATCTCTACTGAAAATACAAAAGAAAAAAAAAAAATCAGCTGGGCGTGGTGGCAGATGCCTGTAGTCCCAGCTACTCCAGAGGCTGATGCAGGAGAATGGCGTGAACCCGGGAGGCGGAGCTTGCAGTGAGCTGAGATCACACCACTGCACTCCAGCCTGGGCAGCAGAGTGAGACTCCGTCTCAAACAAAACAAAACAAAACAAAACAAAAAAAAAATCTGGAAAATCCCTAAATATTTGAAAAGTAAATAGCACACCTCTAAATAACCCCTGTGTCAAATAAGAAAGTAAAAGAGAAATTTGAAATTGTTTTGAACTTTTTATGAAAATGTAATATCAAAGTTTGTGGGATTCTATTAAAGCAGTACTTAAGGGAAATGCACAGCACTAAACACATATCTTAGAAAAGAAGAAAGGTCAGAAATCAGTAATCTCGTCTTATACTTTAAGATGGTAGGAACATCAGAGCAAAACACAACATGAAGACAAAAAAAGAGAAATAATAAAGATCAGAGCAGAAATTAATGAAATGTAAAATAGAAAATTAATAAAATCAGTAAAACCAAAAGTTGGACCCATCAAGGAAAAGAATAGATACAAATGACCAATACCAGGACTTAGGGAGGTAGTATCACTACAGATTCTACAGATGTTGAAAGGGCAATAAGGGAATATTCTGAATAACATTATGGCAATTAATTTGACAAGTTAGATGAAATGGACAACTTCCTTGAAAGATATACATTACCAAAGCTCATTCAAAAAGAAATGTCTTAATAGCACTGTTAAGCAATTGACTTTGTAGTTCAAATCCATTCCACAGTGAAAGCTCTATGTCCAGATGGCATCCCTGGTGAATTCTACCAAATATTTAAGGAAGAATGGTGATAAAGAGGAGGGAATGCTTTCTAACATATTGTATGAGCCAGCATTACTCTGATACTAAAAACCTTGCAAAGACATTACAAGAAAGGAAAATTACAAGTCGGTATCCTTCATGAAGATAGATTCAAAAGATATTAGTAAAACATTAACAAATCAAATCTAACAATTTAGAAAACAATTCATCATGACCAAATGTGTTTTATTTCAGGAATCCAATGTGATTTAACATTAGAACAGTAAACAATGTATTTCACCATATTAACAAGCTAAAAATGAAAATCATATAATCATTTCCATAGATACAGATAAAGTACTGAATAAATTTCATCATCAATTCCTGATGAGAAACTTTCAAGTAGCTAATAATAGAAGAGAACTCTTTCAAGCTGATAAAGGGAATGTATGAAAAATCTGTAGGCAACATCACAATTGATTATGGAACACTGAATGTTTTCCTCTTACAATCAGAAAGGTCAAGGATGTCCACTATTACCATGTCTATTTAACATTGCATTGGAAATTCTAACTAGCACAATAAGACAAGAAAAGCAGATGACATGATTGTCTATGTGGAAAATTCAAGGGAATCCATGAAAAAAAAAAAAAAACAGGTACTAGTACTAATAAGTGAGTTTAGCAAGATTGAATGATACAAGCTTAATATAGAGGAATTGATTTTCTGTATACTTTCAATCAGATATTGAAATTTTAAATATACAGTTATAATAGCATCAAAAATATGAAATCTTTAGGCATTAATTTGACAAAAGATGGGAAAAATCTGTATATTAAAAACTACAGAACTTCCTGAGACAAACTAAAGGAGACTAAATAAATGAATCAATAAACCGTGTTATGAAACAGAAGATTAAATATTGTTAAAATACCAATTTTCCTCAAACTGATTTGTAGGTTCAAGGCGACCTTAGTAAAAACTTGGGAGAAACCGAGTAAAATTCATATGGAACTGCAAATGACCTAAAATGGTCCACACAATTTTGAAAATGAGTAACATGGAGGATTAACACTGCCTGGTGTCAAAATGAGTTATAAAGCTACAGTAAGCAAAGTCATGTAGTATTGGAATCAAGATAGAAAAACAGATCAATAAAACAGAATAGAAAGTCTAGAAAGAGATTCACACTTATATTGATAACTGATTTCTGACAAAAGTGGAAAGGCAAATAGTACAGAAAGAATGTGATTTTCAACAAATAGTGCTGGCTGGAACAATCAGATATTCAAATGCAAAAGAATATCTAGAAAAGAAATGCTAGAAATTAAAAACGCTCTAACAGAAATGAAGAATGCTTTGATGGGCTCAGCTGTAGACTGGAAATGGCCAGGAAAAGAATCAGTAAGCTTGAAGTTATGCCAGTAGAAATTTCTCAAAATGAAATGCAAAGAGGAAGAAAACCCCAAACCCCTCCAGAATAGAATGTCAAAGAACTGTGGGATATTTTCAAAAGGTACATGCATTTGGAATAGCAGGAGAAAACAGAACAGAAAAAACTTTTGGAATAATCGTGGCTGAAACTTTCTAAAAATAATGACAGACACAGAGAATATCAAGAGCAAAAATGGTAGAAGTATTTGAACAGACACTTGGAAGAAGAAATACAAATGGTAAATAAGCATATGAATAGATGTTCAACATCATTAGTCATTAGGGAAATTCAAATGAAAAGTATTAAGATACTACTGCAAACCCATTAGAATGGCTGAAATTAAAATATCAACTGACTATACTATGCGTTGGTGATGATGTGGAGGGAAAGTAACCCTCATGTTCTCCTGTAGTGGAGATGCAAAATGGTACATTTTGGAAAATTGGAAAATAGTTTGGCAGTATCTTAAAATGTTAAATACACACACACACACACACACACACACACACACACACACATGTTGGTCCAGCCATTCCA
The DNA here is from genome assembly GCF_024542745.1 of Macaca thibetana thibetana. NCBI lineage: Eukaryota > Metazoa > Chordata > Mammalia > Primates > Cercopithecidae > Macaca > Macaca thibetana. Next base: position 126,276,471 of record NC_065582.1, read on the forward strand.
TACCTGTGTATTTCCCCAAAAGAAAATGAAACATGTCCATACAAGTATTTGTATATGAATGTTCATAGAATCTTTATTTGTGATAACTAAAAACTAGAAACAACCCAAATGTTCATTAACAGGTCGATGGATAAAGAAACTGTGATATTCCATACAATAGAATACTACTCAGCAATATTAAGGAATAAAATATGGATGCATATTATAATATAGATTAATCTCAAAGTAATTATGCTGAGTGAAAATATCTAGACAAATAAGAGTGTATATTCTATGATTCCATTTAAATAAAATTCTATGAAATGAAAACTAATGAAGTGATACCATATCCATGGTGTATTAGTCTGCTTGATCTATCATAAGAAAATACCATAGAATGAGAGGCTTAAACAACAGAAATGTATTTTCTCACAGTCTGGAGGCTGAAAATGTGCGATCACGGTGCCAGCATGGTTGGGTTCTAGTGAGAAGTTTCTTCCTAGCTTGCAGACAGAGCTTTCTCATTGTGTCCTCACATGATGAAGAAAGCCAGCAAGTTTTCTGGTTTCTCTTCTTATAAGGACACTAAATCATATCACAAAGGCCCTACCCTCATGACCTCGTCTAAACCTAATTGACTCCCAGAGGTCCTATCTCTAAATACCATCACATTAAGTGTTAGAGCTTTAATATATAAAGTTTGGGGGGACATAATTCAGTACATAGCAAATGTTTATAGGTAGTTGGGTCTGAGGGGATAGGAAAGGGCTAGGAAAGGATTATGAAGAGAGTAGGAGGAAAGTTTTCAGAATGGTAAATATGTTCATTATCTTGACTAGGATTATGGTTTTATAGGTATATATATGTATATATATGTGTATATATCTGTATATGTATATATCAAAACCTATCAAATTGTACACTCTAAATGTATGCAGTCTATTATATTCAAATATTCTTCAACAAAGCTGTTTTTTGAAAACCCAAATTTACTGGAAATAGAAAAAATGCAATAAAACTATACAGTAAAGGACTCAAAAGAATGACAAGCACAGGACACAGGATGCAGTTTACATGTGTTTGGAGCAGGACAGAGGATAAACTAATTGGGTAGACTATAAGGTTAACTATAGATTAAGGTTAAATATATATCAAGGTCATAACTTTTGTTTGGGGTAGTAGATTTGCATATGCCTAATTTATTATGAAAAACTAATTTAATTGCATTGTGTTTGGACCAATATTGAGGTTGTGTCATAAGCCCATGAATTACGATTAATCCAATTTCTGCATTTGAAGTTCATTCAAAGAAAAAATACCCCATATTTTGTTTCAAATTCTTTTTGACATTATTTGTGTAGTCACATAGAAACAAAGACATCCTCACAATATTATTTATCCAACTTAAAAAAAAAAACTTTCTCAGAGGGAGGTTTATATCAAAGAATTTATGAGCAAGGGGAAGAAAAGTGGAACACTCTCTTGCATGTAAAGTATGTTAACCACATGATGGCAGCATTGAGCAATCAGTGTTTCTCTTCCCTTTTTTTTTTTTTTTTTTTTTTTTTTTTTAAAGATTAATGGTTTACACTGGAAGATGAGTAAATCACTGAGATATAATTTACATAACAGTGAGACTGGTTGGTGTCCGTAGCCACTTATGTCTCTCTCTGTCATTCATATTCATGTGGAAACCATGCCCAGAGATTTTTAGTCACTCAACTCTATAGAATTACATCTTTTTGAACAGTTATTATCAACATTTTGTTCATTTTGTTAAAATGAACTTGTGTTCCAGCATAGTTATTATTAATGAGATGAATTTGACATCACAGAAAAAAATTACTTGAGGTTAGCCCAAATTGGTAGTTATTTTTAAAAATATATATACGCAAACATAATAATTCTTTTCATAAAACTTAAAGTTCTGAAATAAACTATCTACATATTTATTAAGACAAAAAATCAGAAGTGATTATTAAGAATTCTCAAATAAGCCCATGTAACACGGTGAAACCCTGTCTCTATTATATCATCTAACTTGAGATGATTTACTTTTCACAATGTCTTCAAAATCATGAATTTTTTGAACAACAATAGTTACTTTTTTATTTTTCATATTTTGTTTTTTCTTTACCATTATATCCTCATCTGTTTTTGAGTGTATTCAGCTTGAAATGATGACAAAGCATTTATCAAAATAAAAAGGCCCTATGGAAGATGGATATTTCTCTGTAGAAAGTATTTTAAAATATCTAGTTATATGATAGTTTTCTGACCCTCATCATTCATTTACCAGGTCAATGAATATTTATCTAGAATTTATTTAACTCTGTAGTAGGTACTGGGGGGAAAGGTACCTTTTAGTCAGGGTACTGACCAAATAGTCAGAAAGCAGTTTGAGACTAAATCACTGTCCTTGAAAAGTTTGCAAACACGGTTCTCAAAACAACATCTTTTCTTTCTCCTTGTGTGTTTAAAAGACGCTTATTAGAATTGGCATGTTCACTAATCTCAGTGTTTTCCTGTATAGAATATACACTATTTCAAGGACAGTACTGTATATTTGACAGAAGTTACCAAGGGCTCAATAAATCAAGCTGTCCTTAACATTGCTTACAAGAACAAGATAATTTTAGGGTCTCCATATACTCTTCAGGTCACTTAAGACAATTATATAGGGTAAAGGTTAGCAACCTTTGCATGATGTGTAGGTTCCAACTTCATTAATTTTTTTTTTTTTTTTTTTTTTTACATCCTATGAACTAAACCTGCCTGGGGACATCCTGGGGTAGTTTTCATGGCTATAGGAGAGGCTCAGCAGGGTGGAGAGCCAGACCCACCTTTTTCCGGCCTAGAGAACACCTTCTGGTCCACCTCCAAACTTCACTATGTTCTCAGATTTCAGGGTGGAGTAGCTCAGCAAGGTTAGAGTCTGTTCCCATTCCTTTTCTGTCCCCTTGTCCCTTGATGATGAAACAACTCTTAAATAATATTGGGAAAGCGGTAGGCATCTGATAAGTATTTGCTGTCTTGAAATCTTGATGTAGATCCTAGAGGGTGTAGCTTAAATATTTATTGACTTGAGAATAGTGAGCACAGTTTCCAAAAGTATCTCTCATTTACTCCTAGAAAATAAACCATGAGAAACTGTAGGTAGTTTGAGTAGGCAGACCTTTATTCCATTAAAATATAAATTCCAGAGGCAAGAATTTTGTCTCTTTGCCTCACTTATATATTCATTTTTGTTTTCTGTTTTTTTGAGACAGAGTCTCGCTCTATTGCCCAGGCTGGAGTGCAGTGGTGTGATCTCGGCTCCCGGGTTCAAGTGATTCTCCTGACTCAGCTTCCCGAGTAGCTGGGATTACATTGACGGCCACCATGCCCATCTTAATTTTAGTATTTTTAGTAGAGATGGGGCTTCACCATGTTGGCCAGGCTGGTCTCGAACTTCTAACCCCAGGTGATCCTCCAACCTCAGCCTCCTGAAGTGTTGGGATTACAGACATGAGCCACTGCACCTGGCCCTCACTTATATATTCTAAACCCCTACTGGTAATATGGTAGACATTCAGTAAATATTTGTTGAGTAAATAAATGAGTGAATTTTCAAGGGCATTGTATACACACTAGGGATGTGGACTTTGATCTATTAGCATAAAGCTTTACCTGTATTTTTTTTTTCATGTCCAGAAAGGAAGAAGTAAATGAAAAATAAGAAACATGAATCTTTCACCTTAAATTTATGTTGGAGGATGTAATAGTACCAGATAGCCAATAAGGTAGATGCAACAATATAAAAAAAAACTATGATTTTTAATGTAAGCCACCTTTGGTTTTTCTTTATATTTATATTTTTATTTATTTATTTATTTATTTATTTTGAGATGGAGTCTCACATTGTTGCCCGGGCTGGAGTGCATTGGCTTGATCTTAGCTCACTGCAATCTTTGCCTCCCGGGTTCAAGCGATTCTCCTGCCTCAGCCTCCCGAATAGCTGGGATTACAGGCGTCTGCCACCACGCCCAGGTCATTTTTTTGTATTTTTAAGGTTTTGTATTTTTAGGGTTTCACCATGTTGGCCAGGCTGGTCTCGAACTCCTGACCACATGGTTCACCAGCCTCGGCCTCCCAAACTGCTGGGATTACAGGCATGAGCCTCCATGCCTGACACCTTTATATTTTTAAAAGGAGAATGTTAGAGGATATAGAAGGATCAGACATGTTTTCCTTATGGCAGCCTGTTTTTCTAACTGTGTCCAGCTGCCCACTAATTTTGTCTCAGTTTCTTCATCTATAAATTAGAGTTAATAGTAGCCATGTATTCAATAAGTATTTATTGAGTGCCTCTATGGTCCAGGCAGTATTATTTGTACTGCGGATCAGTGAAAAAAAAAAAAAAAAGACAGGAATTTCTGTCCTTGTGAGTAGCAGAGGAGGCGGTAATAAAAAATAAATATAATAAATAAACAAATATATTTACTAGATGTTGATATGCTATCGGAAAAAAGAAGTATAGCATGGTAGGAGGGATCAGGATGTTGGAGGAGAGGTTGTATTTTTATCTGACCCCCTCCCAACATATTGTTATAAAAAAATTCAAACTTACAGAAAAACTGAAAGACTGGTACAATGAACACTCATGCCTTCAAACTAGATTCTGTAGTTGTTATGCTATATTTGTTTTGTCACATTATGCTATATTTGTTTTGTCACGTACCTGTCCATTTATTCATTCACCTATCCATTTTATTTTTGAAGCAGTTAAAGGTAAGAACACTTAATGTACCCCTAAAACTTTAGTGTATACATAATTAAGGTTCATTATTTATGTTATGTGAAATTTACATGAATTGAAAGGTATGCGTCTTATATGTACTATTCCATAAGTTTTGAAAAATGCAGACTCTCTTGTAATCGAAATCCCTATCATATTATAGAACATTTTTATCAACTGAGTTTCCTCATGCCCCTTCCCAGTCAGTTGCTATCTCTGTCTTTCATCCTCACACTCAGGTAACCACTGTTCTGATTTTTTTTTTTTTTTTTTTTTTTTTTGAGACGGAGTCTCGTTCTGTCACCCAGGCTGGAGTGCAGTGGCCAGATCTCAGCTCACTGCAAGCTCCGCCTCCCGGGTTTACGCCATTCTCCTGCCTCAGCCTCCCGAGTAGCTGGGACTACAGGCGCCTGCCACCTCGCCCGGCTAAGTTTTTGTATTTTTAGTAGAGACGGGGTTTCACTGTGTTAGCCAGGATGGTCTCGATCTCCTGACCTCATGATCCGCCCGTCTCGGCCTCCCAAAGTGCTGGGATTACAGGCTTGAGCCACCGCGCCCGGCCTGTTCTGATTTTTTTTTATTACATACATATTCCATTTGAATATCTTACTTTATAAAGTGGCTGTTTAAGTATTTAGCTTTTTTAAAAATGTTATTTATCTTTTAATGATTTAACTTTGAGTGGTTTTTTTTTTATATATATATATCTGGTTACAAGTTCTTTAACTGGTAGGTGTTTTGCGAGTATTTTCTCGCAGTCTTTGGCTTACTTGTACATTTTCTTAATGGTGCCTTTTGATGAGCATAAGATTTTAATTTTTCTTAAGTTTAATTGGTAATATTTTTATTTTATGCTTTATGTGTTTTGTGTTATTTTTAAGAAATCTTTGCTTACACCCAGCACACAATGATATTCTTCTAAATTTTCACCTAGAAACTATATAATTTTAACTTTTATGTTTAGATTTCTAATTGATTTCTAGTTAATTTTTCTGTGTAGCATGAAATAGTCATCATAGTAAGTTTTGCCTCCCAACCCCTACAATATAGCTGCCTAGCTGTTTAAGTACTATTTGTTGAAAACACTTTCCTTTCACATTGAATTACTATGGCATTTTTGTAGCATTCACATTTTATAAGCGTGTCTCTAAAGCTGGGCTCTCTTTTCTTACTCCATTGCTCTATTTGTCTGTTCTTATGCCAGTATCACACTGTCTAGATTACTGTAGCTTTGTAGCAAGTCTTGAAGTCAGGTGTAGTAAATCTTCTAACTCTGTTTTCAAGATTGCTTTGGATATTCTAAGTCCTTTAAATCTTCATATACATTTAAGAATCTAACAAAAAGCCATATGGGATTATGATTGAGATGATTGCAATGACTCTGTAAATCAGTTTGGGAATTGACATCTTACCATTATTGATTCTTCCAATCTATGAACATGGTATGCCTTTTATTTATTTATGTCATTTGTCAGCAATCTTTTGTAGTTCTTATTCTCAAATTTTTAAAAATTTACTCCTAAGCATTTTATGATTTGTCAGCTACTGTAAAGAGTATTTAGAATATTTCATTTTTCTGAGAGTTACTGCTTGTATCAGGAAATCAATTGTTTTCTTATATTGACTTTGTAATATTGCTTAATTCACTTTATTAGTTCTATTAATTGTTTTATAAATTTTTAAGCACGCTCTGCATAAACAACTATGCCATCTGTGATCAGAGAGTTTTACTTTTTCTATGCTGATCTCTATGCCTCTTTATTTTTTCATTATCTTGTTGCACCCACTAGGCCCTCCAACAAAGCATTAACTAGAAATTGTGGGAGTGGACCTTATTCAGATCTTGAGGGAAAAGGTTCAGTATTTCAGTATTAAGTAGGATGTTAACTGTAAAGTTTTTTGTAAATGCCTGTATCAGATTCAGGACTTAAAGATTTGTTTCTCCTCTGGTGAACCACAGGTAGAATCTCTGGTAAGTTCTCTTATCCGTAGATGAGCTCCTTGGGATTTGTTTCCTGTGTGTTTGTTCAGGGGTCATTCAGAGATACAGAATTTGTATACAATGCATGGGTCTCCTCTCTGTGGCTTTCTCGTTTCCTGGATATACTGCTTCAATTTTCAACTATGATATTAGCCCCAAACTTCATCTTTTGATTTCTTAAGCAAGTAGGACTGAATATTTCTGTCCAAATTCTAGCTGTCCTGTGGCTAGAAAAGTTTTTAAAGTGGAGAACTCTTTCAGTGATTTTTTTTTCTTTCAGCTATCTACTTTCCTCTACATCTGTTTGTTTTTAGTGACTTTCCTTTTTTTTCAGATAGTTGTTTTTGTATTTTTTTCAAAAATGATTTTACTGAAGTTTGCAGTTGTTTTCTGTAAGAAGTTTAGTCCAACATAAGCTACTTCATAATCACTAGAAACTGAACCTATAGTTTTAAATAGTGTGGTCAGAATTGTCCTCACTGATGATAAGTTTAGCCTAAAGCTGCCTCCTTACATATTTAAGTTCAGCCTAAAGGTTTTTCTGTATATTGTGAAATATACCAAGTGGAGGTGTAAACCAATCGTGGCCCACACCTGTGCCAGTCACTGAGTTTTAGTCAATCAAATGTAGCCAGCTGCACGAACCATGTTCAAATAAGGCAAACACTGAGCTGTAACCAATCCAGTTGTTTCTGTACCTCACTTCTGATTTCTGTGTATCATGTCCCTTTTTTGTATATAAATCTTCTTCTACCACGTGGCTATGCTGGAGTCTCTCTGAATCTGCTGTGATTCTGGGGACTGCCCAATTCATTAATTGTTCATTGCTTAATTAAACCTCTTTAAATTTAATTTGGCTGAAGTGTTTCTTTTAACAGTGAGAATGTGGTATTTAAGAAAACATTTGAAAGAAGGGAGGGATTTAGCCCATGTGACAGTTCTTTTTTAGAAAAGCCTTCCAGGCAAATAGAAAGCTATAGCTAAGGTGGCAAAATGCCTCATATTTTCAAGGAGCATCAGCTTGATGTATACTAACAGCTTGATGCTCACAGACTGAGAGAAGAGGAGAGTAACCAGTGATGGAATTAGACACATAGTTATAGTTTTGGTGTAGTAAAAATCATGTAGAGCCTTGTTTGCAATTGTTAAGGTAATAACATTACAGGGTTTTGAGAAAAGCAGTGTGATCAAATATGCATTTCAAAGGTATAACTCTATTGCTGTTTTGTGAATAAATTGTATGGTTGCACATATAGAAGAAGGAAACTAATTAGGAAGCTGTTTCAAGAATTGACAGGAAGAATAATGTTCACTCAAAGTAGAGTAGTATCATGAACATGGTGAGACTGATAAAGTGCTAGATATATTATTATGAAGAAAGCCAACAGATTTTCCAATGGTTTGGTTGTTAGGTGTAAGAGAAAGAGGGATATTTAAGATGACTCCAGGTTTTCTTGGCAAGTAGCATAGAAGGATGGGTTTCCCATTGTGAACCCTGAAAATTTGAGACAAGTCTCAGTTTATTTTGCCAAGGTTGAAGACAGGCATCCATAACACAGACTCAGAGTCCTGACAACATGTGCCCAAGGTAGTTGGGCCACACCTTGGGTTTATACATTTTAGGGAGACATGAGACATCAATCAACATATGTAAGAAGTACATTGGCTCCATCCAGAAAGGCGGGGACAACTTGAAGTGGGGGAGGAGTCTTCCAGGTCACAGGTAGGTGAGAGACAAATGGTTGTATTCTTTTGAGTTTCTGATAAGCCTTTCCAAAAGAAGCAATCAGAACATGCATCTATGTCAGTGAGCAGAGGGATGACTTTGAATAGAATGGGAGGCAGATTTGCCCTGAGCAGTTCCCAGCTGGAATTTTCCCTTTAGCTTAGTGATTTTGGGGGCCCAAGGTATTTTTTTTTCACACCGTCTACTGAGATGGAGTAGTTATAAGTGAATCAGTTTAAGACAGACTGTGTCCTAAAAGGCTCACATTCATAAATGATAGAGATAATTAAACAACTAATATCATTAACTGAACTAGTGTGCTAAGTATTTTTTATAGCCATTCCATGGGAAAACAGAGGAAAAAAATATTATTTCTATTTGTGATCATTTCAAAAGGGAGCAATTGATCAATGCATTGAAGAATGAATAGGATATGAAAAAAACTGAGAGGAGAGAATTACTAGTGAAAAAAATCATCATGAGCAATAACAATGCAGAAGTTAATGGTAAGGGCTTGGGAAAAGGACATGGTTTGGTGTGACTAGAGTGCAGGGCATGTGATGATGATGGTTGGTAAAGGTATGGAACACAGAGAAGAGACTATAGGAAGAATAAGCTAAAGGACACAATATTTACTATACTGATGAGCTTGCACTTATCCAACAGATGTGGGGAAAGTGGAAGGTGGTATTTTTAAACAGTAATGTAAAAATCTATAGGTGGAAAATAAGCCAGTAATTTGTTTGTTCCTTTTTTTTCTGTTCATTGTCCAAAGGCAATTAAGCATATTATAAATAAATCACGAAAATATGTATTCAGTGGCCAGGTGCAGTGGCTCATGCCTGTAATCCCAGCACTTTGGGAGGCCGAGGTGGGTGGATCACAAGGTCAGGAGTTTGAGACCAGCCTGGCCAATATGGTGAAACCCCGTCTCTACTAAAAATACAAAAATTAGCCAGGCATGGTGGCACGTGCCTATAGTCCCAGCTACTCGGGAGGCTGAGGCAGAAGAATCTACTGAACCCAGGAGGCAGAGGTTGCAGTGACCTGAGATCACACCACTATACTCCAGTCTGGACGACAGAGTGAGACTCTGTCTCAAAAAAAATAAATAAAATAAATAAATAAATAAATAAATAAATACCCATACAAAATGTATATTCATTCAGCATAGTAAATCTACAGTGAAGTCCCTGAAGGTATTATATCTAAGCTGTTTTATTGCAGTGGTTCATATTTTGATTTGATGAGTTCTGTTTTTCCTATCATGATTTAATGACTTTTCATAACTTTAAATAGAAGGGGGAAAAACACAAAGTGAATAAAACCAGTTTTATCATTCATTTGGGTAAGATGTTAAGTGGTGTGTCGTTTACCAATGTATCCTGTGAATTGCAGGGGCCTTTGAAAACAGTATGCTGAGAATAGATAGGGCTCAAGGACAGTATCTCCAATTGAACTTTTAATGAACTCCCGTAGGCGCCAAGAAGGCGGGCAGATAAGGAAGAGCATAGAAACAAGGAACTGAGTAGAAGGTTACATGTGGGAAAAGAAAGTTTGTTTTGCATTGCATTCTTTCTGCTGACGTGGGGTTTATGGGGTATAAATAAAGTGAGGCGGAGGCTCTGAGTGCGGCCGCCATGTTCTCTGTGTGTCTTTGTCTTTTGTGTGTTCTTTCATTCTCCACCACCCCCGGCACGGACCCCAACAGTGAATCAAACATGTTGTATAACTGTTGTGAGAAAATTATGCTATTGAGTCTCGCGATTGTTTTTTCTGTTCAAGTCATGTGCCCCAAGGGTGAGATTTTGGGAGACTTTTAGTAACAGTCAGTCACAAACAGGAAATGTATTTATTTCTCTTACTCATATAACAAAAGGAAGTAGGATTACCTGTAATCCTAAATGTAAAATGTTTGATGCTTTTTTGTATGTGTTTAGACAAGTATTCATCTAGGAACAGTGTTATATTTGGAGCCCTAGGAGAAACAATACATTTCTTGGGATATTTTAGAGCTATCAAATGTCTTATTAGGAGTTGGGAGGGATGCCTCTGTGATTTTAATTTTTGAATGGTATTTAAAATGATTAATATTTATTATGACTTCTCTATAATACAAAAGGAAAAACTGATCTTAAAAGGATATGGATTTAAATTCTGGATTCTTAGTAGTAATGTGAGATTGACTGTAACTGCTTGAGCTTGTTTTTAAAATGGGCATGATCATATCTTTTTTACTTTCATCCCCAGTAACTATGAAGATTAAAAGGAAATTGATATAAAACTAATATAATCATTGTAAAGCACTTTTTAAATGTTAGAGTAGTTCAGATTATTGCTATATACTGTATACTATATAATAATAGGTAGATCTCTCCTGGAAAAAGATATATGTTAGATTTAATATACTGCTGAGATAACAGAGTTACATAAAAATGATAAATGAATTGGTTTTCTTGACTTTTATGATCTTCACTTTTTTCATCTACTCATATGAAGCTCTTTTCCTTTTAGATTCAGGTTTTATGAATCCACTGTACCTTTTGTATGTCCACTCATCTGTCTTTTAAACTACTAATACTTAAATACTTAAGACAAACCAAAATGGTGATCTGAATTATGATCTGGGTTGAAGTTGGCATATACAGGAGGACAGATCTGTACCACTAGTCTCTAATTCTGGCTTCTGGATTTTCAGATGCTTACACTTCTTCTCAAGTATTTCAGCTGGTGTGTGAAATGAAATATTTGTTATAGCTTTAATGTTATTTCCCTGAATGGGAGCGCAAACAATGGTAGATGGCAAAATTCAGTGTAATTCAGGCTTATTGTTTGGAGAATGGTTCTTAAAATCTACAAAGAGTCCTTGTTGAGTTCTTTTCAATCAGTAGCACAGCCCATGCATATATTTGCCAGTTTTGAACTTAGAAATAAACTAATTTGAGTCCTAGCTGAAAATAGATACTTCAAATATGGTTGTTTTTCTTTTCATATATACAACTTTTCATTTCATTGTAAAAAATATCCATGTCATGAAGATTCTGCATGAATGATAGGTGATTTAAAAATGACTTATCATCATCATCACCTAGATTTTTTTATAAAAGAACCACTATTTTTGCCCTTATGTAATAAATTAAATATGTATTCTTTTAAAAGTTTGACTAGAATCTATATGATGATCTTGTAGCTATAGAGAAAATAGATGGAGGCCCTGCTAAAACATTATAGACTGAATGCAGTTATTACAAGTGAAAAACTATTGAATGAAGAGACTTTCCAAAGACTCAGTTTCTATTTGAATAAGATTCAAATGAATACTTTTATATATTTAAAGGACTTTTGTCCTTTAAAATTAATTAATTAATTAATTATGGTTAATTGACTTGACTTATAGTAAAGTAGCAGTAGCACACTTTTAGAATACAAAATATATAAAGCCCAAGGCATAGCTCTCTGAAAAGTTTGAACTTGGACTTTTATAATGTTTTAAGGAATTATGTCTAAATCGCATTATATAATGGCCAAAGAAACTTTTACATAGAAAATATACTTTTAATATATTAGGCACATGGCTTAATTGTTAGGTTAGTGGTAAGTTAAACTACTCTGCATAGAGTAATAGGAGGCTGTTTTATATTTCTATACTTGCTTTTAAAAAATGAGATGACTGGCATCCCATATTTCATTTGATGAGTTTATTACTCAGGTTGTGTTATTTTTCTTCCATATAGCAAATCGTAGTAATATTTTTTGTTTTACTGTGACAATGCTTTAGAGAAAAGATGTGTGTGTATGCACATGTTTTATATTAACTTTTTTGTTATGTCATTTAAGAGGAAGCTATGAACTCGTGATATTATGACTATTCTTAACACTAACAAACCCCTTTTAATCTCCAGAGGTCAAAGTATTTAATAGAAGGTTATTAGTATAACTGTCTTGTGTCAGAGAAATGTGGATTCAAACCCTGTAAATATACAAACTTACTGAAACAAAGACATGACACCTGGCTATTACCAGATCTTATTGGTATTTTTTAATTCACAATTTTTTTTCTTTCACTGGTCCAGCCACTTTGACTCTGGAATAGCATATACTCCAGCTGCAGTTCATTACAGGTATCAGTCAAGAGCACTTTGGCTTACTATTTTAGTGGCAAATAGTAATAATAATAGTGACTTTACACCTTTCTTGGAACTAAATTATAAGTGATGTGGCTTTAGATTCTCAGATTTCATTTTTCAGACTACCAAATAAATAACGATTTTAAAATTAGACAAATTTTATTTATTTTTCAGACCACGTTGATGAGCGAACGATATGCAATGGAATTGCCCCAGAAAAAGATGTAGATGGATTTCATATTATCAATATTGGAAGATTGTGCCTTGATCAGCATTCTCTTATACCTGCCACTGCCAGTGCTGTTTGGGAAATAATAAAAAGAACAGGTTGGTAACTTGTGGTCTGCAGGACATGGATGCTAGGTGCTGAGCTGAGCATTTGTGCACTGAGACTTGATGGGACCACCTCAGTCCTGTAGAGTGGCAGAAAATCATAAGCCGTAAAACATCAGTCTATAGAGAGATATAAAATTATTGAAGTCAAAACATAATCCAATCCTGGCTAACAGGGTGAAACCCCATCTCTACTGAAAATACAAAAAATTAGCTGGGCATGGTGGTGGGCACCTGTAGTCCCAGCTACTCAGGAGGCTGAGGAAGGAGAATGGCATGAACCTGGGAGGTGGAGCTTGCAGTGAGCCAAGATCACACCACTGCACTCCAGCCTGGGTGACAGAGCAAGACTCTGTCTCAAAAACAAAACAAACAAACAGAAAAAAAATCCAAAATAAAATAAAATGAAGAACATTAGCCAGGCTATATATAACTGCAGTTGCAACTTATAGGAAGTGAATTTTCCACATAGTGGTGGTATATATCTACCTTTAAAATATAAACTTCATGCATTATGATGAAAACTTTTCTAAAATATATTTTTCTGTACCTTTAAAAATATGTGCTGATCACATAGTTATCATTTCTATTGACTTGGGTTTTCATTTTAAACATTTACTCTTGTACTGTACTGGATCAGGTAATGCTCTTACAGTGTATACAGATGTTTACCTCTATGTTAATTAACCCAAATTGCCTTATATGTTAATGATTTTCCTACCTCCATCATTGTTACTTCTATTTTTGGCAGCATTTTCTCCTTTCTAATCTGTTTTCTGAGAAAGAAAAACTTCCAAGAGAAAACTGATCCTAGAATCATACTCTTACAGTGTTAGTATTGGAAAATCCTTAGTTCTAACTTCTTTGCTTTACTTCTGAAGAAACTTAGTGGAAAAGAAGTAGAAGGTTCTACAGGCTTTATTTTTTAAATCTTTCTAAGTCTGTAAGTTTAATGCTTCTTTCCTATGGAGTAAAATGCATGAGCTTTGTGAAAAATGCCTGTTTTGTTCCAGTGTTGCTCAAAATTTGATTGCCAATTATGTTTGACATTGTTGTACTTTGCTTATTTTATAATTAGCGGTTAACATATGTTAAGACTCTACTCTTCTAACTCTTAATGTGAATCTCAGTGTTTAATAGTAACTTAACGTCAACTTAAGAATGTCTGTGTTTTTTAATGAGGACATAATCAGAGAAGTGCCAAATCAAAGAAGCATAAAATGAATTATTTATAAATAATGAATGTGCTCATATTATAGATAAGCCACATAATAATTCAGATTCAATTAGAAATATTTAAAAGAATATGGCCGGCCACGGTGGCTCAAGCCTGTAATCCCAGCACTTTGGGAGGCCGAGACGGGCGGATCACGAGGTCAGGAGATCGAGACCATCCTGGATAACACGGTGAAACCCCGTCTCTACTAAAAAAAATACAAAGAACTAGCCGGGCGAGGTGGCGGGTGCCTGTAGTCCCAGCTACTCGGGAGGCTGAGGCAGGAGAATGGCGTGAACCCAGGAGGCGGAGCTTGCAGTGAGCTGAGATCCGGCCACTGCACTCCAGCCTGGGCGACAGAGCGAGACTCCGTCTCAAAAAAAAAAAAAAAAAAAAAAAAAAAAATGTTTCAGTTGACTGTACAAATGTTTAATTTACTTCTTGTTATCAATTCTGTATTTAAACCTAACTCTGTATTTTAAGGAATTCAGACGTTTGGAAAAAATGTGGTTGTGGCTGGAAGATCCAAGAATGTAGGGATGCCCATTGCCATGCTTTTACACACTGATGGAGAGCATGAACGGCCAGGAGGTAGGTAGGACCTTGCAGATTCTACACTCTCTCGCAATGTTCTTCTTACATCATCAAGAAAACACTTTTGATAATGCAACTTATTATATTTGTGGGTTTATGCAGTTCAAAGTCTCCTTTATTCCTCATTTAGTGATGTGAGAGTCTTGAAAGTGACTATAGGAATTACTGAAAATATGTGGCCTTTTTCTCTATTTCTTTTCTTTTGGCTATATGTACTTTGTCTAAATAATTAATGATCAGACATTAAGAAAGGTGCAAAGCTACTAGATACAAAAAATTCACGTGCCTCAGGAAATAGAAAACAAGACATCTCTTGGATGTAGAATTCCTATAGTGGCAAGGTCTTAACACTTTAGAAATTAGCTAGTTAGTTTATTTTACAGACAAGAAAGCTGAGGCTTAGAGTTGTTATCTGATTATATAGGTTAAACAAATAGTCATTGTCCTATGAGTAGTAGTGACACTCCAAGTCACTGACAAAGCCCAGGAATATGTGTTAGCCTTAGAGAACATGCAGCCATTCCAGGTGTTGGTCATCTGAACATCATCCCAAGACCTTGGTGTCTTCAGCAGCCTAATAGCTAGATACAGAATAGCTCCCCAGAAATGTGTGGGGGTCTGTCCTACAGACCCTGACCCAATGATGGATGAATAAAGTACACTGACACACAGATATTCTGCTTTGCCAGTCCAGCTGAGCATCTGGGCCGCTTACAGACTCCACGCAAATTGCTGTAAACAGTTTTGACTGTGATCTCAATCAGTCAGCAAGACTTGCATTTATTCAGTAAAGATTAATTGACAAAGGCTTGAGTCAACACCACCAGAGTGTAATTGACATTGTGGACTTCCCAAGTAGAAGGCAATTAAGCACCCACGTTAGATCAAAGGTTAGTCTTAGGACCACACGAGTAAACAAGCTAGTTAGGTAAACTCTCCACATTCCTTTGTTTCTACTCTAGTTTACTTAACTAAAGGTAAGGGGACAAGGTTGCCTTCAGACAGATTTATTACTGAAGTTATGCAAACCCTCAGACCTTCCAAGAGGGTTTGTGGCTATTAAAAGTAAAATTTTTCCCACCAGCCTGACTGAACCACCACAGAGATGGAAATGGGGATGGAATGAAAAGGAAATCCAGCAAAGAGGTGATGGGGCATTGTTCGTGGTTGTCTGAGCCAGTGCTGTGGGAGGAGGGCACAAGGGTAATTCACCTCATCACTGTCTGCTAAATTCTGCATCTTGTTCTAATCTAGGTAAAACACCAAGTTCATGTTCTTAATAGAAGTAGTTATTGGTCTATCTATGTGTTAGAGACGTTTTGTACTTTCTTTACCATTTATTACTTCTCATCTTTCTCCCCCTAATTTTTGATACAGTACTTCATTGGTTTCTCTAATTCCAAAGAAGAGGATGGGCTACTTTTTTGCTTTCTAATATTTAACCAGAATGATCGACACCTATGTGCTCATCATGTACAACACATGCACACATGCATGCACATATACAGCATATATAGATATACAGATTTATTATTAACCTTGTTGAATTCGAGTTTCCTGATCTCAAACTTGCAATAATACTTGTTTTAGGATTTTGATTGACATGATACTTACAACATAATTTTTAAAACACAAAGCCCCAGTGGAGTGCAAAAATAATCCTAGCCTCCTGAGTAAGGACTAACATCTAAAATGATGTGGTCGATCTTTTCTCCTGACAGATCCGCCCGCCTCAGCTTTTTACAGAATATATTTTCCCCTTTCTAGTAATGCCTAAAGAGCTAAATATTGCCAGAAAATATTGCCAGAAATCAATACATATATGTATATGAATCACAGTAAATTAAGACTTGATAATGACTCCAGATAACTTTAAAAAGCCTTAGTTTTGAAGAGCTCTTAGATAGCCCAAATCCAGTGGTATGACAGTTTTCATGGTACACATCTCCAAAGTTGCATTCCTAGTTTCACTGTTCACTTCCAGCTTAGTCTATTGTTGCTTATCTCTTTCTCTCTCTCTGTATAATAAAGATATTGATTCCTATTTGCCTTTATGTAATAATTTCTGTGTCTTACCTAAGCAAGGTGCATTAGTCTGTTCTCACATGACTGTAAAGACATACCTAAGACTGGGTAGTTTCTAAAGAAAAGATGCTTAATTTGCTCACAGCTCTGCAGGCTGTACCAGAAGCTTGGAGGCATCTCCTTGGCCTTTATGAAGGCCTCAGGAAGTGTATAATTGTGGCAGAAGGCAAAGGGGAAGCCAGTATTTCTTATGGCTGGAGCAGGAAGAAGAGAAGAGGGAGGTGCTGTATACTTTTACACAACCAGATATCATGAGAACTCACTGTTGCAACAACAGCACCAAGGGAGATGGTGTTAAATCATGAGAAAGTGCTCCCATGATCCAGTTAACTCCCACCAGGCCCCACCTCCAACACTGGGGATTACAATTGAAAGTGAGATTTGGGTGAGATTCCTGCTCCAGTCATATCACAAAATAAAACAATCATTAATGTTTACCTAAGTAAACTATTTCTTCTTGGAAAATTTTGACCAAGAGCCAATTTGCAGGGTTTTTTTTTTTTTTTTTTTTTTTTTTTCATTTGCAACGTTGTTTTTATCTGTAACATGACAAGCAACAGTGTATTGCTCCGTGATTTGCTCAGTACTTTCTCTTAAACCATCCTAATTAATTCTCAGTAATTCTAGCATGTATTATGTTATTCCCATTTTACAGCTAAAGGAAATGAGCTTTAGAGAATTTAAAGGACTCATCTAAGGCCATGCAAGGAAACAGGCATTCTGGGGAGCTGGGTTCTGACTTTGTAGTTAAGAGGATAGACATGGAGTCAAACCCCCTCCATTATCAAACCCTGTGACCTTGAGCAAGTCATTTAATCTCTGTAGGCCTCCCCTTTCCTCATCTATAAAATGTCAATAATATTAATATCTCAACTTGGTTATTGTGAAAAGTAAATGAAATATTAATGTAAATTACTAATTACTGTGCCTAACATATAGTAAGTTAAATAAGCTATTGGTGCATGTAACTGTGGCAATTACCATTATTACTATTATTACAGTTAAGTCAATAATAATCTGTAGCTATTCTAACAATGGTGTGTGAAGTAACATGATCTGAGATTAATGATGTGATTTTTACCTTTATTTGAATTTTATTCTCTTCTGGTGGATTTTGTATTTGCATTTTTTGGATCATATCTGATCTTTTCTGTAAAAGATTGAATAAACTCAAAATTTATAAAAGTTTATAATGTATTTGATTAGAAATAGGACATCATAACTATCCAAATATTACTTTACAATGTATTTTTAATAGGCATCAATATATTGCATGCTAATTTCTTGATAAATTTCAATCTTGAATTATATATTTGTCTATAAAATACCTATCAAAATTAATTTACCTCTTTTATATGCAATTTTAAACTAGGTTATCCTGTGAATTAAACATATTACTTTATTTTTTATCATCTGTGATTTATTTATAGATAAATACATATGCAGTAAAAGCAGTAAAGGAAGCATTAGAAAGATAAACACAAATTCATGGTGGCAGTGACCTCTGGGGAAAGAATTATAGGATAAAATCATATATACTTTAAAAAGTATTATACTTTGTGTTATGAAATATTCTCATTTGAATGCATGTTAAAATGGAATAAAAGTGGAATAAGTTATAATACTGGTTACTTAGAAACCAGATAATTAAACTTACCTTTATTATAGTGGTACCTGGTTGCCATTAGAATTACAGTATCTAAAAGGTAACAAATTATACTAAAAATGATATTGGAAGATTTGCAACATGGGTGGTTTTTAATCTCATGCATATTTAAGAGGAGTATGATGACATATATTATTAATGTAATGAATCATTGAGAGCTGCTTACTGAAGGTTTGGAGTCTGTGGGAAAGTTAATATTTCAAACATGCATGTCTGTTAGGGCAATAATTATGGGCAGTGACTCCATGTGCATTGTTAGCTAATGAAGATAATGAAGGAGGATTAACTCGGCAAATGCATATCTATAGAACTTGTTCTAATGACACAATGTTGAGCATTCAGCTCACACTGTGTATTTATTTCTTTGCCAGAAGACATGCAGAACGCTAATGATTCATTTTTGTCTTAAAGCCAAAGGTAATTGTACTAGAAGAAAAATGGCCATACTGTAATTTAGCTTGATTAATATGTGTCTACCTATGGCTAGCTTTTAGTTTTGTTATTAAGGACATGGATCCTAGCTGTTTTTTGAGTATTTTTTTTTTAATTCCCCAAGGGCTTGAAATATTTAGCGGAGTGAGAATGTGCTAAAATCTTAAAGTAAAGGGGTAGTGCTGACACTCAATACAACAAGGAGGCAAGGAAGGAGTTACCTTCTGGTGAGAACAGACTGTCACAGAAGGCTTTGCAGAGGATGTAGCACTTTAGCTGCTATGTAGCTTATAAAGAGTAGGTGAGAGATGGTTCCTGTCCTCCCAGTGCTATAGTCTTGGTGGTGGTGATGGGGGAGCAAGGGGATATGATATACAAGTATGGGTAATTTAAATTTTATATAGTCAGTGGCACAAAATAAAATTTGGCATCCCCAAGTAAACATTCTATGTGCTTCTCAAAACTCATGGCTAATTAAGGTAACATAAAGAGAATGAGCTCCACTAATTATTAGAATGTTTGAGTACCATTGTGACCACCTATAGATCATTGTATATTTGTAATCAAACACAAGTCCAGATGCTCTCTGCTTGTATAGTCCGATTAACAATAGCAAGACCTTGTAGAAAGACAGTAACTTTATTAACCAAAGCTAGTAAAAAAAAAAAAAAGAGAGAGAGAAGCCGCCAGATTCCTATCCAAAGTAACTGCTCTGATTTGGGGTGGGGTGGTGGTGGAAGGCAGAGATTTAAAAAGGGAAAACTTGATAAAGCAGGCATGTAAGAATTGGGCAGAGTAAATGTCTATGTGTCTTGTTCTGATGGCTAACTTGGGTCCCAGTCCAGCTGGAACATGGGCTGATGTCATTTCAACAATGACTGGATTGTTAACTAGCGGCCTTGAAGTAACCTCTGGAATTTTGCGGCTGGGTCTCCAGACTTGGTCTATCTGTCTCAAGATTAGCTCCTGGAATTTCTAAGAAGGCACATAATTAGATATTAGCATATGGTTAGATAGATATGAAGGGAGGATATACCATGAGAAAGGGTGAGATGTGGAGTCTTTTTTAAGGCTAAGGAAAGGCTTCTGCAGTTTTCCTCAAGGTTGTATCTTGAAACCCAAGAGAAAGAAAAAAAAGTTGAAAATACATTTTAAAGTTAAGCTGCCCAGTTGCATTTTTTTTTTTACTTCTTTGTATGTAGTCATCTACCAGTTTCACTTTCTTTCAGAATGAAAACTGAATACCATTGGTTTTAGCATAGTGTCTTTATTTTTAGATTTAAAATGGGGAAGTAAGAAAGTCTCCAATTTCTCTAAAACATTTTTTTTCCCTTCAAGATTACAAAGTGCCATAATGATCAAGGCATTATGGTTACTAACTGTCATGAGAGGATATAGAATCAGATTTTATTTCTAATACTTTTATTTTAATTTTGAATTTTTATTTTTGAGACAGGGCCTCACTCTGTCACCCAGACTGCAGTTAATGGCATGATCACGGCTCACTGCAGCCTCAACTTCCTGGGCACAAGTGATCCTCCTGTTGGGATCACAGTTGTTGGGACCACAGGCGCACACCACCGCACCCAGATAATTGTTTGTATTTTTTGTAGAGATGGGGTCTCCTTATGTTGCCCAGGCTGGTCTCGAACTCCTGAGCTCAAGCAATCTGCCTGCCTCAACCTCTCAAAATGTTGAGATTACAGACGTGAGCCACCGCACCAAGCCTCATATTCTTAGAGTAAGTTTCTCTCGGCATACTTTTATTTCTAAGTAGGACATGTCATCTAATTAGGTGAGATTTCCTTAATTAGCCACAACATGGAATTGTATGCTGCTCCTTTGACTAAAAAGTTCTGGCATCATTGGAGTAACATTGATGCTGGCTCATTTTTAAAGAGTATTTTGACAGGGCCAGCAACCACCTGGTTTTGCTTAGAGTCCAGTGAGTCTGGTGGTGTTCTTGATTTCATCCAGCCAGTACTCATCTAGTACTTATTCTCTGGGAAACACTGTGTGATACAGCTGCATCCCACAGAAAAAGACTTAGTCCTGCCTCTCCAGAAGTTGACAGTCTGAATCATCAGGATTCATCTTTGCAGTGGGTGTTTTCTGAAGGCACTGCCTCTGCATTGGCATTCAGTTTTCACACTCGAGCTGTGCTGCTACAGCAACTTACTCTATCTCAGGTAGTTTTTCTTCAAGAGGCACCCTATCTAAATGGAACATGACAATAATTTTTGCCAGTTGAATGCCTTCCCTTTGTGAGAATTAACCCCAGTTGTGAAAAAGTTGTTTTTTTTTTTTTTTCCCCCAGCCTGGAAGTTTTATCTCCCACCTACAGGACATAATAACACAGTAGTGGAAGCTTGAGGCAGTGCAACGTGATGTGAGTGGTATGTGTGATTAAGCTCAGCCTGGTGGCAGGTTGGGCCAAGCTCTTTTAGGTTTCAAAGAGAGGAGCCAAATAGGAACGCCTAGGAATGCAGGAGTCATGCAAAGTGATCACACCACTGAGACTGACACTCTTAGTCTTATTGGCAGTGGAGTGGAGTGGGATGTTTGCTGCCTCTGAGGAAGGAACCATTGTCTAACTGGGGCAGGGGATGGCAAGTATTTAGTCTCTGCCACTCTCATCCCACTACCCCCAGCTTAGAAGGAAAAGATGTTGGGGATATTATGTTCTGTGATGTCTCTACGTTGATTAGACTTTACTGCATTACATATTTGAATTTGGGTAGTGGAAGACTGTAGAAAAGACCAAATGATAGTTCTATTCTCATTTTCTAAATTGAATAATAGAAGCACTGTTTCATTTTCAGTGTCTTCTAAATTCAGCCATTTAGTATCTGCACAGCACTGCACCTGGAAATTACGTATTATTATCAGACAACTGGGACTATTACACTGTTGAAAAGAACAGTAAAGCTTATTTTAAATGGAGAGTGGAGTCCAAATCTTTTTCTTTCAATTCCTCTCTTTCTCCATGACTTCATAGTATTGTAGGACATTTTTCTTAATTCAGCTAAAAGCCGAGTTCTTGTCACACAACCAGGAAAAATTAGGTTTGTGGACACATAAAAGGGTGAGAAAAATGGAATTTACTGAGTGAAAAGGAAAAACTCAGCAAAGTGAGAAGGATTCCTGTTAACAGGCCCAAATCTCACCAGTTGAATCCCAAGTTACCACCCAGGAAAAGAAGAGGCCAGACTCCTCCCATCTGCAAACGACATGAACTTCCATGGCTCCAACCCATTCCCCCAGAGCGTCACCCAGTAAGAGGTTCTCCAAGGAGCCCTTTTTGCTTGGCTGATTCATTTCTCCCTCTAAAGTACATCTAACTGCCGTTAGAATAAGGATAGTGGTAAGGGCAAAGACTGATCTTAACTGCTTGCTGCTGACAGGGGGTGCTGTTTTGAGGAAATGTCAGTCCAGTCTGCCTCAGAAGCTTATCTAAGGGTCCCCAGCAGAAGAGGCCATTGTATGAGGCTCCAGTTGCATGACCGTTTAGAGTTTGATGGCCTGCAGGGGAAAAGAGATAAACTGGATTATTAGAAAACATGTATCAAAACAAAACAAGTGGGGGCAAGGACAGCTCACAAATCCTAGACCTTTTACTGGTTTGCACAGGGAGAGTGAGGCCAAAAGCCTGACATTAAAAAACAAAAAACAAAACAATACAAAAACACACTTCAAGTTCTGGGATACATGTGCAGAACATGCAGGTTTCTTACATAGGTGTACATGTGCCATGGTGGTTTGCTGCACCCATTAACCTGTCATCTACATTAGGTATTTCTCCTAATGTTATCCCTCACCTTGCCCCCCACCACCCAACAGGCCCTGGTGTGTGATGTTTCCCTCCGTGTATACATGTGTTCTCATTGTTCAACTCCCACTTATGAGTGGGAACATGCGGTGTTTGGTTTTCTGTTCCTGTGTTAGTTTGCTGAGAATGATGGTTTCTAGCTTCATCCATGTCCCTGCAAAGAACATGAACTCATTCCTTTTTATGGCTGCATAGTATTCCATGGTGTATATGTGCCACATTTTCTTTATCGAGTATATCATTGATGGGCATTTGGGTTGGTTCCAAGTCTTTGCTGTTATAAGTAATGCTGCAATAAATATATGTGTGCATGTGTCTTTATAACAGAATGATTTATAATCCTTTGGGTATATGCCCAGTAATGGGATTGCTGGGTCAAATGGTATTTCTGGTCCTAGATCCTTGGGGAATCGCCACACTGTCTTCCACAATGGTTGAACTAATTTACACTCCCACCAACAGTGTAAAAACGTTTCTATTTCTCCACATCCTCTCCAGTATCTGTTGTTTCCTGACTTTGTAATGATCTCCATTCTAACTGGTGTGAGATTGGTATCTCATTATGGTTTTGATTTGCATTTCTCTAATGACTAGTGATGGTGAACTTTTTAAATATGTTTTTTGGCCACATAAATGTCTTCTTTTGAGAAGTGTCTGTTCATATACTTCACCCACTTTTTGATGGGGTTGTTTTTTCTTTCTTGTAAAGTTGTTTAAGTTTCTTGTAGATTCTGTATATTAGCCCTTTGTCAGATGGATAGATTGCAAAATCTCCCATTCTGTAGGTTGCCTGTTCACTCTGATGACAGTGTCTTTTGCTGTGGAGAAGCTCGTTAGTTTAATTAGATCCCATTTTTCTGTTTTGGCTCTTGTTGCCATTGCTTTTGGTGTTTCAGTCACGAAGACTTTGCCCACGCCTATGTCCTGAATGGTATTGCCTAGGTTTTCTTCTAGGGCTTTTATGGTTTTAGGCCTTATGTTTAAGTCTTTAATCCATCTTGAGTTAATTTTTGTATGAGGTGTAAGGAAAGATTCCAGTTTCAGTTTTCTGCATATGGCTAGCCAGTTTTCCCAACACCATTGATTAAATAGGGAATCCTTTCCCTATTACTTTTTTTTTTTTTGGTCAGGTTTGTCACAGATCAGATGGTTGTAGATGTGTGGCATTATTTCTGAGGCCTCTGTTCTGTTCCATTGGTCTATATATCTGTTTTGGTACCAGTACCATGCTGTTTTGATTACTGTGGCCTTGTAGTATAGTTTGAAGACATGTAGTATGATGCCTCTAGCTTTGTTCTTTTTGCTTAGGATTGTCTTGGCTATACGGGCTTTTTGTTGGTTCCATATGAAATATTTTTTTGTCTAATTTTGTGAAGAAAGTCAGTGATAGCTTGATGGGGATAGCATTGAATCTTTAAATTACTTTGGGCAGTATGGCCATTTTCATGATATTGATTCTTCCTATCTATGAGCATGGAATATTTTTCCATTTGTTTGTGTCCTCTCTTATTTCCTTGAGCAGTGGTTTGTAGTTCTCCTTGAAGAGGTCCTTCATATCCCTTTAAGTTGTATTCCTAGGTATTTCATTCTCTTTGTAGCAATAGTCAATGGGAGTTCGCTCATTATTTGGCTGTTTGTCTATTATTGGTGTATAGGAATACTTGTTATTTTTTCACATTGATTTTGTATCCTGAGACTTTGCTGAAGTTGCTTATCAGCTTAAGGAGATTTGGGGCTGAGGTGATAGGGTTTTCTAAATATATAATCACGTCATCTGCAAACAGAGACAATTTGACTTCCTCTCTTCCTATTTGAATACCCTTTATTTTTTTTTCCTCTTGCCTGATTTCCCTGGCCAGAACTTACAATATTATATTCAGTGGGAATGGTGAGAGAGGGCATCCTTGTCTTGTGCCAGTTTTCAAAGGGAATGTTTCCAGCTTTTGCCCAATCAGTATGATATTGACTGTGGGTTTGTCATAAATAGCTCTTATTATTTTGAGATGTGTTCCATCAATATCTAGTTTATTGAGAGTTTTTAGCATGAAGTCATGCTGAATTTTATTGAAGGCCTTTTCTGCATCTATTGAGATAATCATGTGATTTTTGTCTTTGGTTCTGTTTATGTGATGGATTCTGTTTGTTGATTCGCATATATTGAACCAGCCTTGCATCCCATTGATAAAGCCAACTTGATTATGCTGGATAAGCTTTTTCATGTGCTGTTGGATTTGGTTTGCCAGTATTTTACTGAGAACTTTCACATTGATATTTATCAGGGATGTTGGCCTGAAATTTTCTTTTTTTGTTGTGTCTCTGCCAGGTTTTGGTATCAGGATGATGCCGGCCTCATAAAATGAATTAGGGAGGAGTCCCTCTTTTTCTAGTGTGTGGAATTTGCACATGAGATGGGTCTCCTGAATACAGCACACTGATGGGTCTTGACTCTTTATCCAATTTGCCAGTCTGTGCCTTTTAATTGGGGCATTTAACCCTTTTACATTTAAGTTTAATATTGTTATATGTGAATTAGATCCTGTCATTATGATGCTAGCTGGTTATTTTGCCCATTAGTTGATGCTATTTCTTCATAGTGTTGATGGTCTTTACAATTTGGTATGTTTTTGCAGTGGGTGATATTGGTTTTTACTTTCCATATTTAGTGCTTTCTTCAGGAGCTCTTGTAAGGCAAGCCTGGTGGTGACAAAATCTCTCAGCATTTACTTGTCTGTAAAGGATTTTATTTCTTCTTCTCTTATGAAACTTAGTTTGGCTGGGTATGAAATTCTGGATTGAAATTTTTTTTCTTTAAGAATGTTGAATATTTGCCCGTACTCTCTTCTGGCCTATAGTGTTTCTGCAGAGAGATCTGTTGTTAGTCTGATGGGCTTCCCTTTGTGCCTTTGTGGGTAACCCAACATTTCTCTCTGGCTGCCCTTAACATTTTTTCCTTCATTTTAACCTTGTTGAATGTGATGGTTATGTGTCTTGGTATTGCTCTTCTCTTGGAGTATCTTTGTGGTGTTCTCTGTGTTTCCTGAATTTGAATGTTGGCCTGTCTTGCTAGGGTGGGGAAGTTCTCCTGGATAATATTCTGAAGAGTGTTTTCCAACTTGGTTCCATTCTCCCTGCCACTTTTAGGTATAGCAGTCAAACATAGGTTTGGTCTTTTCACATAGTCCCATATTTCTTAGAGGTTTTGTTCCTTCCTTTTCATTCTTTTTTCTCTAATCTTGTGTTCTTGCTTTATTTAATTAAGTTGATCTTTAATCTCTGATATCCTTTCTTCTGCTTGATCAATCTGCTATTGATTCTTGTGTATGGTTCACAAAGTTCTCGTGCCGTGTTTTTCAGCTCCATCAGGTCATTTATGTTCATCCCTAAATTGGTTATTCTAGTTAGCAATTCCTGTAACCTCTTTTCAAGGTTCTTGTCTTCCTTACGTTGGGTTAGAACATGCTCCTTTAGCTCAGAGGAGTTTGTTATTACCCACCTTCTGAAGCCTACTTCTGTCAATTCGTCAAACTCATCCTTCATCTAGTTTTGTTCCCTTGGTGGTGAGGGGTTGTGATCCTTTGGAGTAGAAGAGGCGTTCTTGTTTTTGGAATTTTCAGCCTTTTTGCGCTGGTTTTTCCTCATCTTTGTGAACTTATTTACCTTTGGTCTTTGATGTTGGTGACCTTCGGATAGGGTTTTTGTGTGGACGTCCTTTTTGTTGATGTTGGTGCTACTCCTTTCTGTTTGGTAGTTTTCCTTCTAACAGGTCCCTCTGCTGCAGGTTTACTGGAGTTTGCTGAAAGTCCACTCCAATCCCTCTTTGCCTGGGTATCACCAGTGGAGGCTGCAGAACATCAAAGATTGCTGCCTGTTCTTTCCTCTAGAAGCTTCATCCCAGAGGGGCCCCCGCTAGATGCCAGCCAGAGCTCTCCTGTATGAGGTGTCTATCGACCCCTGCTGGGAGGTGTCTCCCAGTCAGGAGGCACGAGGGTCAGGGATCCACTTGAGGAGGCAGTCTGTCCCTCAGCAGAGCTCGAATGCTATGCTGGGAGATCCACTACTCTCTTAAGAGCTGGCAGGCAGGAATGTTTAAGTCTGCTGAAGCCGCACCCACAGTCACCCCTTCCCCCAGGTGCTCTGTCCCAGGGAATGAGAGTTTTATCTATAAGCCCCTGACAGGGGCTGCTGCCTTTCTTTCAGAGATGCCCTGCCCAGTGAGGAGGAATCCAGTGAGACAGTCTGGCAACAGCAGCTTTGTTGGCTCCATCTCAGTCGAACTTCCCTGTGGCTTTGTTTACACTGTGAGGGGAAACTGCCTACTTAAGCCTCAGTAATGACAGAATGCCCCCCTGCCATCCTGAACAAGCTCGAGTATCCCAGGTCAACTTCAGACTGCTTTGCTGGCAGTGAGAATTTCAAGCTAGTGGATCTTAGCTTGCTGTGCTCTGTGGGATGGGATCTGTTGAACTAGACCACTTGGCTCCCTGGCTTCAGCCCCCGCAGAGTGAACGGTTCTGTCTTGCTGGCATTCCAAGTGACACTGGGATATGAGAAAAAAACTCCTGCAGCTAGCTTGGTGACTGCCCAAACGGCCGCCCGATTTTGTGCTTGAAACCCAGGGCCCTGGTGGTGTAGGCACCTGGGGGAATCTCCTGGTCTGCAGGTTGCAAAGACTGTGGGAAAAGCATAGTACCTGGGCTGGAATGCACCGTCCCTCACATCACAGTTTCTCATAGCTTCCCTTGGTTAGGGGAGGGAATTCCTCGACCCCTTGTGCTTCCTGGGTGAGATGACACCCCACCCTGCTTCAGCTCACCTCTGTGGGCTGAACCCACTGTCTAACCTGTCCCAATGAGATGAGCCAGGTACCTCAGTTGGAAATGCAGAAATCACCCGCCTTCTGCATTGATCTCGCTGGGAGCTGCAGACTGGAGCTGCTCCTATTCGGCCATCTTGCCAGTTACCTTCTTGTTACTGTTCTTAACTTAAAACTAAAAATTCCACCCTCATGAGCACATAGCAATGTTTAAAACACAATGCAAATGAGAATAGTGAAGAAAAAGGGGAGGGGAGGGCTGGAACTAAAAGTAGAGCCAAAAACTTCTACTAAAGATAGGCATATTATTAGGTCTGCATGGATATATTCCTACTGCCAAGCACACTGCACTTTATATAATGGTGCTGAATGTATGTTTGGTGAATTTATTTAATTGAGTTTAAACTAGATGTGCTATGATTGGGTCACTAATTTTATCCTGAGAACTTGTTAGCAGGAAAATAAATGACAGTTATCCAATGAATTGTCTTTAAGATTAAAAATAAACATGTGCTCAATAAAAATAAAACACTTTTCTAACATTAAAACTAAAAAAGTATTTCTCCTGAGGGATTTTATAAACAGAAAACTATAAAATAAATTGAATAATA
Organism: Macaca thibetana thibetana; assembly: GCF_024542745.1. NCBI lineage: Eukaryota > Metazoa > Chordata > Mammalia > Primates > Cercopithecidae > Macaca > Macaca thibetana. Next base: position 126,304,640 of record NC_065582.1, read on the forward strand.
TTCATAAAATGCTTGTTAAGTTAACAAAAGGGCCACATTTTATAGGGTAATTTCTTTTATCATTTAAGCATAGATTAAAGCTATTATTGGCAGCATTACTCTTACCTCACTAAACATTTCTTCTCATTCTCCGTTTCTGGGACATTCTTTGCCTCCCAACTTTTAAACCAGTAGTTCTCAAGCTTAGCTGCCCACTAGAATCATCAGGAGGCTTTAAAAATAGAACTGCCTATGCCCAACACAGATAAAAATTAAATCAGAATCATTAGAAGTAGAACCTGAGTGTCAGCAAGTATATTTTAGAAGACTCCATGGAAAAATCCCAGTGTGGTCAGTGTTGAGAATGATTTCTCAAGGAAACATTGGAATGACACCAGGACTTTTTTTATTCATAGCCAGTCCCTCAGTGGGCCTTTGCAGCCCTATGGCTTTAAATATCATTTCTGTCTCCTGTATGCTTTAGACCCATATAACCATGATGCACTTGAGAACTCCAGTTGCATGGCTAATACCCATTTCAATCCTATATGCAAACCTTCACTCATAATTTTACTCCCCTTAGTTTTCCCCATCTTAATGAGTGGTACCATCAATTTTTCTGATTGATCAGTCAATCCTTGACTTCTCTCTTTCTCTCACATCCTTTGTCTAACATTAGCAATCTGTGTAAAATATGCCTGTGATATCACCACCTGGACTAATAAGATCCTAGTTGAGACAACTTCTGTTTCTCACTTGGAACACTGAAATATTTATGAACTAGTTTCCCTTCATCCACCCTTGTCCCATCTTTCATTCACAGTCTGTTTTCCACATGGTAGGTCTTGATCACCCATGTCTTCCTGTAACACCCATCACAACATGACACCAGAATAACATCCAGGTTCCTTACCATGATATGCAAGACCTTATATGGTCTGTCCCTGGGCTGTATCTCCTAAATCACTTCCTAGCATTCTCATGCCCCATCACTGCCCACTGCCCCACCATATCTGCTTTCCTGGAATATGTCTTATGTGCTCATGTCTCAGTGTCTTTGCACCTGATTTCCTTTCTTCCTGGAATACTTTTTTCCCCAAGTTACTTCCTTCAGGTTTTTGTCCAAATGTCACCTCAGGTTGCCCCTGACCACCTTACCAAAATTGCATTTAATGTCTATAGTAGAAAGCTTATTTTTAGTTTGTTTTTATATTTTATTTATTCATTGCTTAAAGTTGCAGTAGTAGCTTGCAGAGATCAAGAAATATTCAAATCTAGAATTTTTGGCTTCATTTGTCTAAAACAGAACTCAGGCTTGTTTTTTTCCATTGCTGTTCTGTGCATGTTTACTGAGTTTTCCTTCCTGTGATTTTCTCTCACTGATTTCTCCTTTAAACCAGACCATGACATGAACTAATATATTGGGAATGACTCAGATTCTCCTTATCCCGAGAAAGAGACAAACCAAAACTCTACATGTGAGGTTCTAGCTCAGATTGGTTTGCCGTTTTGCTTTACCTCCTGATTCAGGATCAGGCAGATGTTTGAAGATTTGCCTCATGGGAGAGGAAGTTGAGACTTATTTTGTGTTTCTGTTGAAGACAGATCTAGAATCATGATAGAAGCAGCAAAAAGGTAGACTTTAGCTCTTATAATGAAGAAATTTCTTACAGTCAAGACTAAGTAATATGCTCTCCTCATATTTTTCTGGAAAGTAGTTTTATCAATGGGAAAGGATACCAAAAGTATATTTAAAGGGGAATTGAAGAAGCAAAACAAATCTGTACTCACATTAACAATCTGTCTTCTCTGACACCTTCAGCTGCCCCATGCCCTTCTCAGATGGAGTAAATAATGATGCTCTTGACAACACTGTAACTTCTACCTCCTTCTAACATGAAGCCTAGCACACTGTATTATGATTCTTATTTGTGTATCTGCTTTCCATATGATAACAGAGAATTGTGTATTCTTGTTGCCTAGCATGATTCTAGTATGCTTTCTATAAATTTTTTTTAGTCATGATTTTTAGTTCTTTATTCTTCAATAAAATGAATTATTTTCCAGAGAGAATAGTTAGAATGCTTGTGAAATCTTTCTATAATTAAAACAGAAGAATCATGTTTTCAGTGATGGCTGTAGAGTTGCAGAGGAAAACATCTTACTATAGGAGTAAAAGACACAGAACCCAGAGTTGAAAGCTGGCACATGGACAGTGCTACTCATTGCCAGTCTTACCAGGAACGTTCCATAGGGTCTGGTTTTTTAGTTTACTCAGCAAATAACTATTTCATTCTGCTCGGAGTGAGGCTAGAGAGCCACTGAAAAAGTATATGCAAGTTTTTCAAGGGCGCGGCCAAGACGCAACCAGAGAATCCTGTTTAAGGGATTTATAGGATCATTTATTGATTATTGAATAAATGAAGGTAGAGAATGGCCCAGAAATGTCCAAGAACAGTGAATTCCTCATTAAGGTAATTTCAAGCTCCCCCTCACCCACCGAAAAAAAAAATGATACTAACAAATGAAGCACATTGTGCTGTTTGTTCCAGCTTTTTTTTTTTTTTAAATAGCAAATATTATTTGCTTCAAATTGGCATTCTGTGCTAATTACTAACAACTGTTTGCTACAATATGTTTTTTTGCATAAACTACAGAGGTAATGATAGCCTAGAAAACTGCTCAGGTGGGTCCTAGTTGATAATTCTTGGTTGAATCTAGATTTTTATACAATAAAAAAACACATTTTGTCTCTCTATTAATTATTTATTTCTAAGAAAACTCTAAGATTCTAGAAGATAGAGTCTAAGTACAGAAGGCCCTCTGTATCTGTGGGTTCCACATCTGTGGATTCAACTGTCTATGATTAAAAATATTTAGAGAAAATAATATTAAAACAACAAAAATAATATAAAAATAGTATAAAACTGTTTACATAGCATTTACATTGTATTAGGTATTACTTATAATACCTAAGTAATAAGTAATCTAAAGATGATTTAAAGTATGTGGGAGGGTATGCGTAGGTTAGATGCAAATACTATGTTATTTTATATCAGAAACTTGAGCATTTGTGGATTTTAGTATCTGCCAGTGCATCAGGGGCCCTGGAACCAGTCCCTCCCAGATACTGACAGATACTGAGGGACAACTGTATTTTATTCTTCCTGTGTCTTAGAAACATATTATAAAACACTAGGCACAAAATAGTTACTTATAGACTCTGCTTATCTAGTTCTGTGTGATAGAAAATGAGGCCCTAGCGCACGCTGTTCTCATATGCACTCTAGAAGGATATAACTGAGAGTATGGGAAAAAGTCATCTGAAGGTCAGAGATATGCATCATTCTTGAGTACCTGCTGTGACTTGCTAGTACTAGCTGCCATTGGGAAAAAGCTGAGAAGACAGAAAAAAAATAGGTGCAGCAAGCCAGAGGATTAGTTGAAGAAAATTAATGGACAATAAGAATTGAATATAGGAATGACAAGAATTTTCACATGCCAAGGAAGATGAGTTAAATAAGAATAGGTTTAACAGGAAAGCTAGGTGTCAGGACCAGGAACAGGCATTCAGGTGCTCACCAGCAAAGGTCAGAAGAGTCTGAGGTATTATTTGAACACATTTGCTTTTAGCTGTTTGGTTCACCTCTCTTCATCATCAGGTCTTCCGAATAACAGGCTGAATGCCTTTCCGTGGTTTGGTATTGGTATAGTCATAAACTCTGATCAATCAAGTTCAAATATGACTTTGATAAGTTTCCATAGACATCAACAGCCAAACTCACTGAGGAATATCAAGTTAACCTGATAGTATTGAAAAGGGAATGAAATTACCTACAAGGATTTTCCATGCAGATTGAAATTTATCCTGATATACTTTTCTTTTGCCTGAAATTTTACAGATTGTTACTTATATGTGTGTACAAATCACTGGATTTCATGTCTCTGTCAATTTCTTGATGAAATAATCAGTACCGATAGAAATGGGAAGTTTCAGTTTCATTTTGGTTTTGATTTTTTTTTTTTTTTGGTGGGGATTTGGGAGGCTCTCATTTGGAATTAGAGAACACTTGAGTGAGTTGTTAAGGTATTAAGGAACCTTTTCAAATGTAGGAGACCAGGACTAAAGCAGAGATGGGTGGGTGTTTTATAACTTTGATAACCTTGAGGTGGTTGTAAATGTATACTCGACATTCTTGATGGTTTATAGTGAGTGAAAGAAAGAGAATAACCAAGGAGACTTTTAGACTTTTACTGTAAATAACTGGGCAGAAGGTGGTACCAACTAAAATAAAAAAGGCTGCTAGTTGCCTCTCATTGTTCTTCCTTTTCAAAGTTTTCCTGATTATCTTTTATTTTTCCATATTAAACTTAGTATCAAATTACATACTTCCAAAAGTCCACTTTTATTGGACTTTAATTATATTTGTAATGAATATAGGTAGAATTCTAATCTTTATGATATTAAACATTCCTATCCAAGGACATGGTTTATCTTTCTAGTTTCTTGGTCTTATTTTGGTATTATTCTGGAGATTTTCTTTTACTACATGGATTTTGCACATTTTTTGTTAAGCTTATTTTAAGTATTTTACCTTTTGTACTGCTATTATAATGGGGCCTTTTCTTACAATGTATTTTCTAAGATGTTATATATGAAAGCAATTTACTTCTGTATATTTGATTTTTACTTGATTAATTTATGGAATTATCTCAATGTTTCTTATAGTAGTCTAGTTTTTTAGATTTATCAAATACATTTTAACTTTTATAGTTTTTTCTAGTTTCATTTGTTTATTGTTCTTTAATTTCTGAAGTTAAATGATTCATTTTATTATTTCTGTTTTATTGATATAATAATTTGTCCACAATTTTTTCTAACATATTTATTTCTATATTTATTTTATAGGATCTAATATGAAATGTCTTCATTATAAATCTTTCTAAAACTTTTGCAATTTTTTAAATTTTGACCCAATAATTATTTAAAATAGAATTTTTAAAATCTTCCAATAGAAGGGTCTCTTTATGAAGGATATTTTTTCTGATTTTGTCAATAATTATAATTTTGTTGAGTTGTAATCAAATAAAATTATAGTCTATCTAATTATTACTTTTTGGTATTAAATTTTCTTTGTAACCAAGTTTATACCATTTGCATGAGAAGAAAATGTATTATTTTCTGCGTTTGATATAGTCATATATCTATCATTCGTTAAGTTATTGACATTTTCTGTATCCTTGATCTGTCATGAACGGAGAAAGTTATTCAAAAATAAATTAAACAAATACAATATATTTTGTTTCTATATGTATCTCCTGTAATTTCTGCTTATAAGAATTCTATTTCTTTTTCTTATGTATTTATTATTTTTCTATCTTTATTTGAATCACTCTTTTACTTTATAATATGTGCTTCTTTGTTTTATTTAGTGCTGACTTTTTGTTTGACAAAAAGCATTATTTTTTGGCATTTTCCTGCTACATGTTTGCTTTCAACATTTCTGAATTCTGAATAACTTTGTTTTATGTATATAATATATATTGTATAGAATTAGCAAAACATATAATTAGATTTGGCTTTGTAAGTCAATTTGAAAATATCGTTCTTTTACATAAATGACTTAGGGAAATTTATATTTGTTTTTAAGATAAGTATATATGGTACAACTATTATTATTTTCTGTTCTGTTTATTGTTTTTTTTTTTTTACAATTTTTTTCTTTGTGCATTTAAAAAATATTTAAGAAGGTTTTCCTTACCTTAATAATTACAACATTATATAGTACTCTTAATTCTCTATTTATTTATAGGGTAGCTACTGATACTCTAGTAAAATAAATAAATGATAAAATTTTTTATTTTCTCCCCTCATTCCATTTCTTTTGTCTCCGACCTGCTATTTGGCAGTAAAAATTATTTGAAAATATATTTTTTTAATTTTTTACTTTATACTCTTAAATATTCTTATACTTTTATTATCTGGTTGGTCAGCTTTTAAACATTTGTTGGTTCCTATTATTATATATTAGGGAATCAACAAACTTTCTCATCTTTGCCCTTTCTCATTCTAATTTTGTTAGTTGCATTATTTCTGCATAGTGAAAGCAAAGACCATTTACATTTGTCTGCATTTTAGTCTGTTTTGTTCTGCCATAGCAGATTATCACAGACTGGGTAATTTATGAAGAATAGAAATTTATTTCTGAACAGTTACAGAGGTTGAAAGTCCAAGATCAAGGTGCCAGCATCTGGTGAGGGCCTTCTTACTGCATCATCTCATGATGGAAGGCAGAATGGAAAGAGAGGGCAAGAGCAAGACAGAAGTGGGCTGAACTTGTTCATTTAGAAGGAACTCACTCCTGCAATAACAGCATGAATCCATTCATGAGGGCAGAGGACTGGTGTCCTAATCACCTCGTAAAGGTTTCACCTCTTAATATTGTTAGATTGCAATTCCATTTCAACATGAGTTTGGGAGAGGACAAACATTCAAACCATAGCAGTTTGTCACCCCAATCCTCACACTTTTTTAAAGTCTTGGTCCTATAATTATAATCAAAACGTTCAGCAGTCCTTTTGCTAGTTTCCTCAGACATATTTTGATTAAGTAAACCGTGTCTTTTAGCATGTTCCTTAGGAAATACTTATGGGAACAATATTTCCTGAGTTCTCGCATTTTCAAAATTGTTTGCAACTTTTAATCTTGGAGGCAGATTTGACTGGCTATAAAATCCTTTACTATCATTTTTTTACATGAATCACTTGTAGATACACAATGAGATGCCATCATCTCACACCAATCAGAATGACTATTATTTAAAAAGTTAAAAAATAACAGATTCTGGCGAGGTCGTGGAAGAAAAAGAATGTTTATACACCATTGGTGGGAGTGTAAATTAGTTCAACCCTTGTGGAAAACAGCAGGGTAATTCTTCAGAGACCTAAAAACAGAACTACCGTTGGACCCAGCAATCCCATTCCTGGGTATACACCCAAAGGAATATAAATTGTTCTATCATAGACACATTCACACATTCATTGCAGCACTATTCACAGTCACAAAGACATGAAATCAACCTAAATGCCCATTAATGGTAGACTAGATAAAGAAAATGTGGTGTGTTTGTGTATATATACACACACACTACACACACACACACACACACACCCCCACACCATGGAATACTATGCAGCCATAAAAAAAGAATGAGATCACATCCTTTACAGGAACGTGGATGGCCATTATCTTTAGCAAATTAATGCAGGAACAGAAATCCAAATACTGCATGCTGTCACTTATAAGTAGGAGCTAAATGATGAGGGCAGATGGACCCAGAGAGGGGAACAACAGACACTGAGGCTTACTGGTGGGTGGAGGTTGGGAGGAGGGAGGGAATTAGGAAAACTAATTAATGGGTACTAGGCTTCATACTTTAGTGATGAAATAATCTGTACAATAAACCCTCGTGACATGAGCTTACCTATATAGCCAACTTGCACATGTACCCTTGAACTTAAAATAAAAGTTAAAAACACATAAAAATAAATAAATAAGTATTTTTGTATAATATTTGGTCATAATGTTCAACTTTTCCATGCCATTTTTTGAGTTTATTGGTACATTGCTAAGTTCTTAAATTTTTTTATCTTTATTTTGCCTTTTGTCTTGGTTCTGACACTTTTTAAATGTATCTTTTTATTGAATTTTTTAAAATTTGCATATGGTAAAATTTACTCTTTTTGGTGTGCAGTTTCATTAATTTAGACAAATGCATATAGTCATCTATTAAATTAATTAGTCTAACACCACTAGAATCAGAACAGCTTCATCACTCCCCAAATTCCCCTGGGTTTGCCCTTACATACTATCCTTTTGTTGATGCTGTGTCACATCCATTTTTATTACTCATCATTGAATGAGTTGGATGTTTTTAGATCTACTATTTACAGGACACTTCTGCTGGGGGTTAGAGGAGGTCCTGTGCAGCCTTCTGACTCCTTTATTACTTTCACAGAGTCAGATTGCTTTCTTCTAAAATAGCCCCTCTATGTAAATGTGTTCCCACCCACTCTAAACTATACTGGGTCCCGGAAGTCTCTTCTGTCTTTATTTCTTTTCTCACTGCCCCAATTAGGAAAGCTATATTTTTTTGCACTTTGGGATAAACTTTTCATAGAAGTGTATTTTTGCAGTCAATTTCAGAGATATGCCACTGCCGGCCTTGTTGTCATTCTCCTCATTTCTTAGATGCCTTTCTCCCTGTATGGTATCTACTAATTGTTGCTTTTGGTAACTCTTAACATGTTTTTGGAGTCTGTAGAAATTAGGTCTTCCAGTTTTTCTAAAAATGGTGATCATGTAACTTTTGTTGTTTTGGTTAACTGTGTAGCATTTGCACATCTTCCAGAAGATAAGATGCAGTCTTAGCCATATTCTTACCAGAAGTCCTCTTGACTGCTCTTTACCACCAACTTTCCCTCACTCCCCTTTCATGGCTCACACTTTAAATATTGGAGTCTCTTGCCTCTCTTGTTCATTCATCACTTCCTTAAGGTTTTCATATAAAAACTTCCTGTGATGTACCTTAACCTATGACAAAAAATTTCGCTATATTCTAAATACCCACTTTCAAAGTTGGTTAGTTTTTTCCTACTATTCTTTAGCTTGGAATGCCTTTTTCTTCCTTACCTGATTGGAATACTTCTGCTCATGCATTAAGACCTAAAAAATGTATTTCCTCCTTTAGGAATCCTTCCTAGACACCTTCTCAAGACAGAATTAATCTCTCAGTTATGCTCCCATAATATATTTTCCCATTTTTTGTTCACTTATCTTGTTGCTTTTAGTATTTGTTTGCCTGTCATTATGAAGACAGTGAGTATCCTGTATCCTAATGTATTAACCAGTCAACACAGAATTTTCAAACTCTTTGTTTCAGGGACTCTACTCATAGCTCTCCGATGATGATCGGCACTTACCCTGATTTGGTCTCATTTGATTTTCCTTTCATTTAATTGAAGGGTACAATATTTTGGTTCCTCTTGGTTTTCTGGTCTAGCTTTTGTGCTCAATGTGATTTAGTCATGTCAAAGTATCTTTTCTACTCTTAGGAAATAAGGGAAACTCTTATAGGTTTAGAGCATTTGTAAAATTTTTAAAAGTTCAGTAATCATTGATAGAAATTTTTCTGTATTCCAGGTGATGCAACTGTGACAATAGCTCACAGATACACCCCCAAAGAACAACTGAAGATTCATACGCAGCTGGCAGATATTATCATAGTTGCTGCAGGTAAGTCCTTAGTGACTGTTATTTTTTGGAATGTCATCAGCAGAATAATTCTTGTCCTAAATGCTGACATGTTTGAAAGCTTTTTGAGAGAGTAAGGTGTATGTATGACTAACTTCTGTTGATTGGATTGTGTCTCTTGGCAATCATTGTATCAGTCCATTGTGCCTATGTTAGCATTTGTTACTTCATCATGGAAAACCCAAACAGCTTTTGGGATGACAGATTAAGCACAAGAACAATGTGCACTTTGCTAATTGCTTTGACAAACATGGTTTAACAGCATTTACAGAAAAAGGTTGGTGCAGGTAAATAATACATTATAGCTATGGAGAACAATAAAACTGGTACTTTCAAGTTGTATCAAGGAACATAGAATGTTCAGGTGAGGGGAACAGATAGTCACTATGCTGCCCTAAACACAGTCAGGCTGAAGAATTATGTTCTGAAGTCTAGACTTTAGGGGAAAAGTTGATGGATGAGACCATGTCCAAAGAAGAGTATCTGGGATAAGAATCTTTCCAAAAAAGATGACATGAAATTTGGTCTGATGAGCTGAGGATGTTTGGTCTGGAAGAAAGAAAGAATTACCTAAGGAGATACAACAACTTTTTTTTTTTTTTAACATAAAGAAAAAAACTCAAGCCCAAACTTTTATAATAAAAGCTGCCTCAAAGTCACCAGTTCTTGAGATAGTAAGTTCCTTATCTCTACAGTGATTAACAAAATAGATAAAAACAAGTGAGATTTCATGGAGCATTATTTGCCAACATTTATTGGATTTTGCCCCATTTTGGTTGACAAAAAAATCATCCTCTTTCAACATTATCAAAATATTTCAATAAATTCAACAACATAGCTAAAAATTCATGTAAACAGTTGTAATTATTTTGAACATATGTTCTTTGGAGAAGGAATTACTTCTTTCTTTACTCCCTACCATTTAAAGGACCATTGTAGATAATGTCTATGTACTGAGTACTAGGTTGGGTTCATTGCATTTTAATGCTTCCTTCAATGATGAAACTCTTTCTCTATTTTAATATGTAAAAGAAAGCTTTATGAAATATATGTATATGTATACTTATATTTCATAAGATTAAATTTATTTAAATTTATTTGTGTTTTCATACAGGGTAAGTTAACAAGAAAGATATTTTAGAACATAGAAAAGGCTGGAATATGGGGCTTGTGTATGGATAATTCACTTACAGATATTTGAGAGTTTATCATGTGCTCTGATTTTAATTAAACGTGTACTGTTGAATAGCAAAGATAGTACTAAATTCATTCATTCATTCAATAAATATTGGACCCTTCCTATGCAGCAGTATCTGTTTTAAATTTTAGGAATATAGCAATGAATACAAATGATGAAGTGCTAGCCCTCGTAGAACTTACATCTTAGTGGGAGAGAGAGCAAATAAACAGTAAAATATAATATCAGATAATGATAAGTGCTATAATGAAATTGGCTGAAGAAATAGTGTTTTGGGGATACTGTTTTAGATTGATTGATTGGTGAAGATCTTTTTTGGGAGGTGACCTTTTGAGTAGAGTTCTTGTCCTGGCCATTCTCCATTTGCCCACCAACCCCAGTGTTTGCCTTTCCCTGTCCTGGTCTGGCCCTGAGAGGCTGACTGATGAAGATGGACTCACCTGTGTTCCTTTGACACTGGCTCCCAACAAGGTTTGGCACTAGTAGGATATCTGAAGGAGAATAAGAGAAACGTCAAGTCATGGTGTTTCTTCTCTACTCTCTCCTTCTTCTACTCTCTTTCTCCTTTCTCCTGCATCGATAGCTTTTGCTCAGCATCCTTTCCCCAACAGCTAAGGCTCTCACCGGGCTGCAGTAACACTGTTTCCTCCCTTACCCCTACAGATCTAGGAATGGTACAAGCTTCCTCCAGTTTCTAATCTCTAAGAGTAGCAACAGCTTTTATTTTTCTCTTACCCTGAATATATCCCTGTAAAAATTATTTCATTACTGTATGTAGTAGATTCTGCTTGCCATGGAGATACTGACAGAAGCAGATCTGTATGAAGTAAAGGCACAAATCAAGAACCATTCCTGGGGAAGAGCATTCCGAGCAGAGGGAACAGCATATACCAAAGTCCTTAAGCAGGAGCATGCTTGATGTGTTCCAGAACACAGGTCTTTGAGGATTTATTATATTACTCTGATTTTACTTAAATATTAATAAATTATGAGGATACTAGCAGGAAATGTTGTTGGGAAGGTAACCAGGGTTAGCTCATGTAGGACGTTGTTGGCATGGTTAGGATTTTGATATAAGCCAAGAACGACTGACAGCAGATCAACATGGTCTGACTTAGGTTTTAAAGGAGTGATCACACCTTTAGAAACGTGTCAGACCTTATGTCTGCAGTTGCATCAAGAACTGACTCTAGGGGGTGAAAGTAGAAACAGAGAGGGAAGGTATTGCAATTTCATTTAACGGATCTAGATTTTGCTGTAATTTGTTTTGGATTTGAACACATAGTTTCAATCAAATTTAATAAAATATCTGATTCTTCTGTAGGCCCTTTTCTGGAACCTAGAATGTGTACATGACTGCAGGAACAATAATTGGCTCCTAATAGAGTAAAAATAGAAATGTTCTTTTTCCCGGAAAAAAAAAAAATCAGTAAGCTGGTACAGATAACCATACCACATTTCCTCTTTTTCTGAGAAATTATATTTGGGTGATATCAAATGCGAATTTTTGAACTGCATTGACAGAAGTCACGCATGTTTAGAGAATTAGTAAACTTTTTCAGACCACAGATCAACATTAAGTGAAATAGTGTTTCAGCTACTGATGCCTTCATGGCAGATAAATACTATACTGATTTCTTTTTATAGACACTTGTGTTCACACACAAGACACAGAATTTGTTGAGTAAAGAGGAATTTGAATGCTCATCTTTATCCATTTCTAACCTTAGGCAGAATGAAGTTTACATTATCCTTAAAAGGTATTATTTGACTAATGTTAACAACTTATACAGAATATTTGACAATTACCCTTAGGTAACATTTATCAAATATAATATTGAATGAATATTTTATGCTAGTGGAGGAAAATCTCTCAGCATGCCTTCCTACTCATGGTTTGTTTTATTATTATGACAAATGGCACATGGGTGGTCACAATCCACTTGCAAGAAACACTGATATTCTCTTGTGATTAAGTCAAAGCTTACACCATAATGCCAACACTGTTGTCCTCCTTGAGTTTATCCTATAGCTTCATTTGTAAAGACCTAAATCAGCATTGAGTCCAGATATTTAAAAAGAAGACAGGAAAAGGAAAAGAAAAGGAAAATAAAGGAAGAGAGGGACAAGGAAGACTCAAGCCTATATAAAATAAACAAGACAGAAGCCAGGAGGTACTCAAGCCTCTAGGTGTGGTGGGTGTTGAGGCTCTCCCACAACCATCCCGTGAGGGTATTTTCTTACCACCAGAGGGCGCCAGTCAGGTGAGCCGCTACTTTAGATGTAGCCAAGTTGGCCACACACCATCCTAATCCTAGTTAGAAGACATTTTAAACAAAGGCAGTGGGAACAAGTCCTGTTCCTTGCTTTTTTATTTCACCTTTAATGCCTCTTACTAAATACAAAAGTATGTTGAACGTAGAAGACAGATTTGTATATAGTTCTGCAGTCTTCTTGTAGAAATAAATATTTAGCCAATGGGAAATTTAGGGCCAGAAAATTGAGAATTTATAAGAAATAACTAAAGACTGCTACATGTCCAGTTAATTAATAATCACCTGGAAAAGTTAGGGATAAAACATGTAGATATTTATAAATTATAGAAAAAAATGTGAGTTAATATAAAAAAGAAATCCCATATAACCAGACAATAGGAATAAAGTATTACCAGAATGACCATATCATGCATTGTGTGTGGGAAATAAACAAATACAAATAGCAGTGGGTATTTAAAAAGGAGATAGTGATCTAATGGCAGAGGTAGCCAGAACGGGGAGAGCTAGATCACTGTCATAATGAGAATGTCAGCATATATGGAAACAACCTCATCTAGGAGAACTCAGAGTAGAAGGAGGAGGATTGCGTGATATATATCAGAAAGAATAATGTCTGAGACATGAGAATGAAGAATGTGGTGATGAAATCTTGATGCGAGCTTGAAAAAAGTAAAAGAGGAAATCCTGTGTGAAGATCCTGAGACATGAATAATATTAGCTTATGTTAATATTAATGTCATCCCTCCAGTTTCTCATAGTACTAATCCTACAGGCTTAACTATATATCACTCACCTTTTTAAACTTGCCCCCCAAAATTGAGATTTAGACTCAGTTAGAAGCTTAGATCTGCAGAATCAGACCCTGTCACACTATGCAATTAGAAGTAAGAAGCTTCAAGTCCCTACTCAAAGCCACATCTCTGAGTTCACAGAGAGAGTTAACAAGTTTCCAGGGTACTTTAGTGTACCATGGTTATAGCACATAGTACCTGTTTATAGTTGTTATCTTCATCAGACTACAGCAGGGAAAGGGCTGTTTTTGTTTTTGTTTTTGTTTTTAAGTTTGCTAGGTATGTACTTAGAACAATATGTAACACATAGTGGTTGCCCAATAAATGTGAGCTGTGTTGATTTTGAGATTATAACTAAAATAAGGACTTTTGCAAATTGATACACATTTAGTTGATATATTTTAAATATAATATAATTTTTTAAAGATGGAATTATTCTAGTTGTTGGATTTACATAGTGTAGCATTATTTTTGGGAACTACCAGATATTTCCAGTTGGTCATAAAGTAGTTGCTAAAGCAATAAAAAGTGAAATATTCATTAATGAAAGAGTAGTTCATGTCATTAAGTGTATGAATGGAGTGATTTAGGTGTAAATGTTAAGATTAAGAAATGATGGGAAAGGGGGCTGCACACAGTGGCTTACACCTGTAATCCTAGCACTTTGGGAGGCTGAGATGGGTGGATTGCCTGTGATCAGGAGTTCAAGACCAGCCTGGCCAACATGGTGAAACCCTGTCTCTACTAAAAATACAAAAATTAGCCAGGTATGGTGGTGGGTGCCTGTAATCCCAGCTACTCAGGACGCTGAGGCAGGAGAATCGTTTGAACCTGGGAGGCAGAGGTTGCAGTGAGCCGAGATCACACCACTGCACTCCAGCCTGGACAACAGAGCAAGACTCGGTCTCAGAAAGAAAAAAGAAATTACAGGAAAGGTGAAGAAAGAGTAAAGAGACTATTACTGACATCTAAAGCACAGTCAGAGTATTGGATGGTTGAAAGGGGAGGAGCAGTTTAGGGAAAGGCTAAATCAGCTTTGTACAAGCTACTGATGAAGAAGGGAAAGCTGGCCAGTATCAGTTCTAAGATCATCCTGGAGATCATTGGGCTTTGTCATATCTCATGCTGTGAGGAAACTGTAGGCTATCCTAAGTCTGTAAAATTCTAGGAATCTTCATTATTCAGCAGGATAGGCAAGTTTTTTTTGACATTGTCCACATTACCCTCCACCCATCTGAGTAAACTCTGAAACTACCTATATTCAGGAAATGAGCTGCTGAGTCAATGCCACTTGCATGTCAAGCTCTGGATGCAGTGTCACGGTGGTGAAAGCTGGCGTTTTTGGCCACTAAACCATCCCTTCCAGCTTGATGAATGAACCTTCACAGTTGTAACTTTAGAGTCTCTATTGCAACACTTTTAATGACAGATACCATGATATAAAACAGGATAAATGGGCAATTTAGTAATTCAGAATATTCATACTTACTTGTCATAAAGTACAAAATGACCAACTAATTTCCTTTCACCACTTCTCCAATCATATTATCAAGTCTTAGAAACGCTTCCATCAAACATTATCCTAGGGCTCAATAGGGTTTTCCCCCGGGTGTATTTCCTCCTCCTTGAAACAGGACTTGTAATTTTCAGGAAACCAGGACATTGAGAAGTTCCAAGGGGTGGGGCGTGGAAATAGCTCCACCATCCCCACAGCTCATGCAACCCGGGAGTGGAACTTGCTCACTTACAGCCCTGAGTGCTTCCTGAGTGATGCCAGCACATTTCATGGCTTCACTCATGCTATTGTCCTTTCCGTATCTCACTTCTTATTTCGTTATTGTCCAGCTTGTCCTCTTTTGCTAGCCTCTGCTACTCCACTTACGAGTTCCTTCCCTCCTTCCTAAAAGTTGCCATTATTTTCATGGTACAGAGTAGTGAAAATGCACAGGCCTTTCTAAAGTAAGAATTTCGGGATTTAAATTCCAGCTCTGAGACTTGCTAATTGTGAGCTTGTTCTCATCTCTGAATCTCAATTCAGAGATGTGATTTCAATGATAATAATAAAAATAACCTTTCATAGCAATGTCTACTTTATATGTTTGATCTTAACTATGCTGATCTAAGTAGAATTTCCCATGTCTAAAATGATGCCTTTTACTTATTGAAAGGCATTTTAGTGTGGTTTATGTGTAATACCAAGTACAGAATATTTAACACTTCTCAAAAAAAACAATTTTGCATAGTGCAATCAAGCTAGCCCATCCATGTAAAGAGCACAGCACAGTGCCCAGTATATGGCAAATATTCAGTAAGTGTTATGTGTTAATGTATTCTATGTTAGGCATTGCGTGTGAATATTTAAACAATTTAGAAATGATAAATCAGTTGATTATTAAGCCACAACTAAACTAAAAGAATATACTTCTTGGTTGCTTTAGATACTAATATAGTATCAGAGTAGAGTAGTTATTGTAAGTATAAATAAATTAAGAAGTGACTTACACATGAGGGACCAACTTTATAGAAACTTTATTTTTACACTTAAGATGTATGGCTTCTCAGGATGACATCAGCACTTGTTCATAGATGTGTATTCTGTTGTTCCCTGGATGAATTCCTTATTGCCTCTCCCTCCTTTGGAACAACCTGACTTTGAGAGGGGAGACAGGGAAGGTTGAGGCACTTAGATGAAAGGGATTTTTTTCTCTCAGACCTTTATCCGCCCTCCCAGTCTCCCTCCTTCTCCGTTTCTACCTCATCTTCCCACCTCAGTCTATTCTGGCCCTCACAACCCAGGCCCAAAGCCTAAGTTACTAAGTAAGCAAAGCTCCCCTGGTCTGCAGTGAACTTTGTCAATACCTGAGAGGGCAGCTTGACTACTGATACTTTTCTTGGTGTCAGCAATACATCCTTACTGCAAAGACTTAGAAAACTTGGACAATAGAGAGGGAGGGAAGGAACCTTAATCCCAACCAAAGTGAAATATGGTAAACAATTTGATGTTTGACCTTGTAATGTTTTATATTTATACACGGATCTAAATATTTAAATAATTATTTTGCCTTGTATATACTGTTTGTATTTAGCAGCTCTACACTGTATACATGTTTCTTTATAAAATGCTTTCTTCCAAAACAGACTTCTTCTAATGACTCCATAGTATTGAGCGCTATGGATATACTATAATTTATTTATTCGGTTCTTGACTGTTGGACATTTAGATTGTTCCCTGAGTTTTACTGTTACGATAATGAAGCAAACAGCTGTAAACATCTTAGATTATTTGCACAAGTCACCTATAATATTTATCATATTGGTCTTAAGTTTATTTTCTTAGTAATTGTTACTTATATTCTAAAAACTAATGAACATTTAAGCTTGGTGTATGATAAAAGCTCACATGTGTATTTAATATTAAAGCATATTTCATACCTTACCTGTGCATTTATGTAAAGTTTTAATAGAAAGAGGAGATAGATTTGTCTCGTTTGTAACCCATTCTCTAGGCCTTTTATCATTACCAATCAGTATACTATGAAGCTCTAGATCCTTATCTTTCCACAAGAGAAGATAGAAGCCTGGTGTATGGGGAAAGGGACTCAAATATGAAGTAGGGTGTCGTATCAAAAGAAACATGGTCTTTAAAGTAAGGAGGATTTAGTTTTAAATTCAATTTTAACTTTAAAAATCACATCTAACTCTCTGGGCTTTATTTTCAGCTATTGCAAAATGGAGGTAGTAATACTAGTGTTTATAAACTATCATAAGGATTACATGCTTAGCACATAATGGCTACTAAGTGAATGTAGTTTCCCTTCCCTTCGTTCTCCTATTGTGTGGTGAACCTATCACTAAAATTACAATATGTTTTAAATGAAAATATGTAAAAATGTATTATCTATTACGAAAAGTCTTTGTCTTTAACTTTCTGATACTTTGGTAATACGGACTGTACAAAAACGTGTACAAACTTTTATCTGTTTCCTTGATGCTCATTAGCCTCAAATAAGCAAAAACATTTTCCCAAGATTGATCACCTCAGAACCATCCCAAAGTTTTATTTTTTTTCTTCATTTGCCTGAGACCCTTGCATTTTTCTCCTCAACTTGTTCTAATTACAGAGACTTTTGAAAAGGGGGGTTTAATCTTTTCATCTCTAGGTGTTTTCAATCTATGGTATTAGTACATGGTTAGCTGAGGTTGATTTTTTTTCTTTTGAGGCTGTTCTCTCAACACACATATATATATGTGTGTGTATGTGTATATATATGTATATACATATGTGTATATATTATATGTGTGTGTGTGTATATATATACTACTTCTGATTTTTCATGAGTAAAACAAGCATTGATAGCAATATCCAAAAAAACTTCAGTAAAGAACAGTTTAGATCAAAGATATTTCACTGTGGAGAATTACAGACTTCCTTGGAAATATACTTTAGATGGTCAAATGATACATCATTTAAACTTAGTTCTACTTGGGTCCATGCATGTATAACATGGGCTTAGAAAGAAGTGAGGTTCCTCCTTTCAAGTTATGTCTGTAGCTTTTAATATTATCACTTTGTTATATTTTTATGTCAGGTCTTTAAAAGGTTTATATTAGGAAATATTTAAATATACCCAAAAGTGTATAAAAAGAACATTAATAAAAATGTTAACACTTATCAGTACCTAAATTTGTCAGATATGAATACTATGTATATTTTCATTCTACCTGTTTTATATTTCTATAACTTGCTTTGTTTTGATTAATGTTATGACTTGAAAATTTGCCCATGCTAATAGATGTAGCACTCAATTGCTCAATAATACTCAATTGCTGAGTATCCATTTTCTGTTTATGAATATACATGTTATTTCCAATTTATTGCTATTATGAACAGTTCTGTAATGTTTAAGTTTATACATATTTTCTTGAAGACTTATTCATTCATCTATCCAACAAATACTATTTTTGCCACTGGTATATATTAGGCCATATAGCAGGCAATAGAAAAAAATATATATATAAATTTGGTTCAGCTCTTGAGAAGTCCAGACACTAGTACACTAGTAGAGGAGAAAGATGTACAAACAAATTAGTGTAATACAGCTTGCCAGTGCAATATTAGATATATGTGTGTATACATATGTATATGTCTGTCTAGAAAAGGAGCCTCTGTGTGTGTGTGTGTGTGTGTGTCTGTGTGTGTGTAAGAGGCACAGATAGGTTGAGAGAGAAAAACAGAGACAGAGAGAGAGCATCATTGGAGAGGTTTTCCTCTGACTCTGAAGAGTAAATGAATGAGTTGGGTTCCATCCCACAGAATGAACAGAAATTCACTATACAGAATAAAAGGTAATGAGACTTCTGGAAGCTTAGAGCTATAAAATCCTATGCATATAGCAAAGAAAATATTTACTCTTTCAGAATGACAGGTGCCTGTGTGTGATTTGTGAAAGATGAAGCATAACATTTAGGAAAAACCAGACATCATAATAAATTTTAAAAAATTAATTTTATCCTGTAGGTCATGAGCAACCTTTAAATAATTAGAAGCACTGGAATAACTTCATATTTGAATTTTAGAAAGATCACTTGGATAGCCCCTGTGCGGGGATAAAACTAGAAGTAGCATTGATGTGGTTCTACAGTAATACAGGAGTAGATGAAAGTGAGAAGGAAAAACAGGAAGGAAAGACTTACCGGCTTTAGAGACTAAGTATATGGTGTTGCCATTAACAAGGAAGGGCATATAGAAAGGAAGCAAGGTTTGGGAGACATAAAGATGAGTGAGTGGGAGGAGATAATTAATTCAATGTGAACGTGTTGAGTTGATGACACTAGGTGTTATATTCAGGCGGAAAAGTCCAGGAGAGGGATGAGATATGTCGGCGTGGGGTTTGGGAGAGAGCTCTGTTCTGGAGTGGTAATTTTGGAAGTCATTAATATCCGGGGTATTGGACACAAATGCATGGATAAAACCATCTAGAATAAGTCTGTTTATAGTGCATGGACTGAATTTCTGTTTCAGATATATTTGAAGTGTTTTGGTTGACATGGTTACTTCTATAACATTGCCTTCTTTCTTCTGTATAACTAGTGCCAATGACAGCCTATTCTTATTCCAGCATTGACTTTGATTGTATAAGAAAAAACTGGTATTTTTTTGAAGCTTTGTTGTTTCATACCTGTTGTTCTTTTGTAACCCCAACCTTTATCACCTTTAAAGCATTGTTTGAGCAACATGAGAGAATGTATTTGATAAACCAAAATGTACCATATAGTGGAGACAAAATTGTGTCCTGAAAATAAAATGATGGACTTAACTTCATAAATATTAAATTTTTTTCATGTAAAAGATTAAATTTAACTTCTTTAATGTAATGTAAACTTCTTTAATAAATGTTTCCAGCAGGCTGAATTTTTTGTTTATGCTTGCATTTGTAGTCTTTGCATAGTGGATTTACTGTGACCATCTAATGCTCAGTTAATTTCCATTATCTGACTTGTCCAGGTTACCAATTTGACCTGATTTTTACAGTTTTATTGCTCACAGCCTATTGTATCTTCACAGCATTTTTTTCTGTGACCAACAGCCTGATTTTAGTAACTCTGGATTTCCCATGTCCATTATTTGATTATGTTAATGCTTTCTAAAGCACAAATAAATTGTTTTCTCAATCCCTTATGCCTTGATTATTTGATTTCTAAACCAAATTGCCTAAATTTTGCTTGAAACATCTATTGACTTATTCACTCTTATTCTTTAAAAACTAGGACCTCAAAATGAAAGTTCTGCATGCTATGGATGTGCTTGGTAGATTTTTCTAGCCATCCAGTGTATTCCCTATGGTCTTACCTTGTCCTTTATTCCTTCACACTTGTGGTGGCCATTCAACTTCCCTGAGTCTCTGGTCAAGGCAACTTATGACATGCCAGAGTCTACATTGCTACTATGGATTGAAAGCTTTCTCTCTCTAGCTCAGTCACGCCAGTAAACGATTATCTCCGCATGAAAAACAGGATAGACTTTAAATATCTAATAAAGAGTGGTGTGTAACGCACATATATTTTTCCTAGCATGTCAGTAGATGATTTAAAATCATGCTTTAAGTTTTATGTGCCTTTTGGGATATGTCCCATGAATATTATCACTCACTTCATCAACAGACTCCAATACATGCTATCTGAACCTACACCAAAGAGGAGGTATAAAGCATTTTTCCCCACCGTACTTTCAGTGGATGTACCTCTTTTTAGTTTTTTTTTTTTTTTAAATAAACCTTACTTTGTATGGGATTATATGAAGTTGTACTATATAGTTGTTAAAAAACTGTTTAATAATATCCATGTCAGGCATAAAATATGCCTTTACATTTTGTAAAATTTAAATATGTTGTGGTAGCATGGGATGACAAGGGTGCTGTCATATAAAGTATAAAAGTCCTCACTCAAAAATCATATTGTGAAGTATACAAAATAATAAAAAGGAGAAGGAAAAAGGAAATACAAAGAAAGGACCTACATGACGTATGTGATGAGTAGGGAATAGTAAGAATTATAGTAGGACAGCACTGGAGTGAAATCCACTGTTCTGTGATCTCCAGCAGCCAGGACCATGTCTTATTTATATTTGTGTTTCTTGTACCTGGTTAAGAACCTGGGCTTTAGGACTAGAAAACTCACTGTTCAATGAATGAATTCCTTTCTTTAGAAGTCAAGTGCTTAACCGGTCAGGCACCATGGCTCAAGCCTATAATCCCAACATTTTGGGAGGCCAAGATGGGCAGATCATTTGAAGTCAGGAGCTCAAGACCAGGCTGACCAACATGGTGAAACCCAGTCTCTATGAAAAATACAAAAATTAGCTGGGCATGGTGGTGCACACCTGTAATCTCAGCTACTTGAGAGGCTGAGGCACGAGAATCGCTTGAGAGAATGGCTTCAACCCGGGAGGCAGAGGTTGCAGTGAGCCGAGATCATGCCACTGCACTCCTGCCTGGGTGACAGAGTGAGACTTTGGGGGGGAAAAAAAAAAGTCAAGTGCTTATCTTGGTCTTAGTTTAAGCTTTTTTCCTAGAAGGTAAGGAAGGTCTTCATAGGGGGAGATGATCCTTTCAGGACTCATTCAGCCTTAGATTCTCTTTCATACCTTGTTTGGGGCTGTTCCACTTCATGAAAGCTTAATATGGCATTGCATCAGCACCACTGACTCAGAGTTTGCACCTGCAGAGTTCAAAGAAAGGTAGGGAAGAGGCAAAGAAACAACTGAGAAATTACTGTCTTCAATGAAAAAAACTAGAAAATACCATTGCTTTACTTTCTACTATGGGTAGGAATATAAGCCTTTCTATAGGTGAAGTCATCATTACAATAGTGTTTTCAGAGCATGGTATTGTCGAATGTCTGTTCCAGACATGTGTTGACTATCAGAAAGTGAAACAATTTTATTAAATCTATAGTCATTATTAGTTGTGTCATTTAAATAGCATCAGCATACCTAATTAATACCTAGGAAAATTAATATTTAAAAAATGTAATGATCAAAATGTTACATGTCAGTGCTTATGTAATAATCCACACAGAGGTGGTGTTTGAAATGTACTTTGGAGACTCTGACGGAGCACCTGGCTACCTGCTTTAGGTGTGGCTTTGGTTCTGAAGGAGAGCAGTGAGAAGGAAGGAATGTGTATTGGTGGTGTCTGTGGCAACACCAATATATCTGTGGTGTCTTCTAAGGCAACTTTCTATGAAAGGCCTTTCGTTTTACTCATTTATGTAATTAAAGACTTAAATGTTAGACCTAAAACCATAAAAACCCTAGAAGAAAACCTAGGCAATACCATTCAGGACATAGGCATGGGCAAGGATTTCATGACCAAAACACCAAAAGCAATGGCAACAAAAGCTAAAATAAACAAACGGGATCTAATTAAACTAAAGACCTTCTGCACAGCAAAAGACACTGTCATCAGAGTGAACAGGCAACCTACAGAATGGGAGAAAATTTTTGCAATCTACCTTTCTGACAAAGGGCTTATATCCAGAATCTACAAGGAACTTAAACAAATTTACAAGAAAAAAGCAACCACATCAAAAGATGGACAAAGGATATGAACAGACACTTCTCAAAAGAAGACATTTATGCAGCCAACAGACACATGAAAAATGCTCATCATCACTGGTCATCAGAGAAGTGCAAATCAAAACCACAATGAGATGCCATCTCACACCAGCTAGAATGGTGATTATTAAAAAATCAGGAAACAACAGATGCTGGAGAGGATATGGAGAAATAGGAACACTTTTACACTGTTGGTGGGAGTGTAAACTAGTTCAACCATTGTGGAAGGCAGTGTGACAATTCCTCAAGGATCTAGAACCAGAAATAAGATTTGACCCAGCAATCCCATTACTGGGTATATACCCAAAGGATTATAAATTATAAATCATGCTACTATAAAGACACATGCACACGTATGTTCGTTGCGGCAGTATTCACAATAACAAAAAATTGGAACCAACCCAAATGTCCATCAATGATAGACTGGATTAAGAAAATGTGGCACATATACACCATGGAATACTATGCAGCCATAAAAAAGGATGAGTTCATTTTCTTTACAGGGATATGGATGTAGCTGGAAACCATCATTCTGAGCAAACTATCACAAGGACAGAAAACCAAACACTGCATGTTCTCACTCATAGGTGGGAACTGAACAATGAGAACACTTGGACACAGGATGGGGAACATCACACCCCGGGGCCTGTCATGGGGTGGGGAGCAGGAGGAGGGATAGCATTAGGAGAAATACCTAATATAAATGACGAGTTAGTGGGTGCAGCAAACCAACATGGCACACGTATACCTATGTAACAAACCTGCACGTTTTGCACATGTACCCTAGAACTTAAAGTATGATAAAAAAAAGAAAAAAGAAAAAAAGGCTTCTGGCTCTATCTTTTACTGAAGCACATCTCCCCTACATTTATTTTTGTTTAATTCCTAATTGCTCGTTTTAAAAATGACTTACCTTTGTTACAAAACGTGAGAAGTAACGAGTACTGTGCAGAAGTGTTGGCTTTATGACTGTGGTTGGAACAAATTCAAGTAACTCATAGTTTTTCTCTGAGTGTGCAGATTGCAGGCAATTCACTCAATATTTTATTAATATGTGCCTTTCAAGTGAAGATAATAATATAAGAATCAGATATTACATTGTAAAAAAGGGCAAGTGCATTGCAATAATGTTTTTGTTAAGATTCTATTATGTGTTTCATAATTCCTGCTTATATTTATTTTAACAAAAATCAGAAGGATTCCTTGTCTCTGTAAAATAGACATACACATACAACCCCAAATCCACATTACCATATATATCTTTCCCAGGGTAGTTGGTCAGGATATTCTTAAAAATAATGTGGTGCACCATATCAAAAGGAGTGAGAATCCCTCCATGTGAACTAAGAGTAACATACATCCTTGTAGGTCACTAAGATACCACCCCCAAATTTACTTCTCTCGAATAAAAAAATTTGAAGGGGTTACCCCTCCTCTACTTAATGATGAATTTTATAACGTTTTCATGAAAGCTCTGCAGAAGGGTTTTGAGCAGTTTGGAAAGAACTCTGGAAATGGCATTAGTTTTACTGCAGCCTAGCTACAGAATTAGATAGTAAACATAAGTACATTTCTGCAAATACAAATAAATAATTTTTTAAACTTTTTTAGGAGACGAGCTTGTTAACTAACATTATCGCAGGTCCCAAAATACTACATTTAGAAATTTATCCTAAAGAGAATTGTATTGAGGCTTACAGAGATAATATACAAAGATATCTGTTATAAATTTATTTATGATAGCAAAAAGTGGAAACACTCTAACCATTCAACAGTGTCGGAACATTTAATGGATGATGGATGATGTTGTATATCTATAGGAATTCTATAGATCCAATAAAATTATATTTTTAAAAACATATGCATTTGATTATATTCATTATGGAAAGAGATATGACCACATACAGTCATGCATACACACTCACAAATAGAAAACAGATAATTAAAAAATACAACTTGAGACGTTATCTCTGATAGATAAATATAGATTCCTTTTTATCATTTGCTGAATTCTCTAAGTGAATTTTCTAAAATGTATTGATTTCACATTACAAAGCAAAATAAAGAATATTTAGATGACCCATTTCCAATCACTGGCAAGATTCTGCCTGCCGTCATGTTGTTTTCTGCAGCTGTTACTTTTTAATATAGAGGAGCATGGAAACAATGTATTAAACTGAAATGGCTAGTCTCCTACAAACTACCAAACACCTTGAATTATTTGGCTTTTCTTGGGACAAAGAAGAAATATGAATTAAATGGATAAATCATGTAGTATGTGAATTATTCCTCAATAAAGCTTTTTTAAAAAGATATGGGAAACTGGAAGCCCTGGGGATACTAAAATAGAGGATAATTTCGGCTTTCAAATTTATTTCCATATATGTAGGAGGAAGAAGTCATCTACTTTTTAATTAGCATCAAGAGGAAGGAGTGGTGCAAGAATATGAGGGAAAGAGAGAGAAAAGGAATCCCTCTACCTGCTCTCACTTTAGTTCCTTACTTTTACCATTACCAAATGACTTTTACTATTCTCTGTCTTGGACATTCCTTATTGCTGAGCTCTTTCCTCAAGCCCGTAGAATTATCCAGATGACATTAATAACTTGTTCTATAATGTTATGGTCTGCCAAGGATAAATCTATATTTTAACTGAAGCATGTTTTGTAATAAATAGGTCCAGATTCATTTTCCCCCAATATCATAATTTAATTTTTAATTTTTTGTTTTATTTATAGGGTCTCTCTCTGTTTCCCAGGCTGGAGTGCAGTGGCACGATCATGGCTCACTGTAGCCTTGACCTCCTGGGCTAGAGTGATCCTCCCACCTCAGCCTCCTGAGTAGCTGGGCCTACAAGGTGCACATCACCATGCCCAGCTAATTTTTGTATTTTTTTTGTAGAGACGGAATTTCACCATTTTGCCCAGGTGGTCTCCAACTCCTGAACTCAAGCAATCTGTCTGCCTCAGCTTCCCAAAGTGCTGGGATTACAGGCATCAGCCACCACATCCGACACTATATAAGTATTTTAGACCTTATAAAAACCTATCTACTTTAAAGTTTGTCTTATTAATTTTCTTGACATTGCTAAAAAAAAAAAGCATGTATATCCATTCATGCAATGTTCCTCAGCAATGAAAAGGAATGAACTATGATACAGCAACCTGAATGAATTTCCAGCAAATTATGAAGTAAAAAAGCCAATCTCACATGTTCCATGTTCAATTATAGAATATATGATTCCATTTATATAGCATTCTTGAAAGTGACAAAATTAGTGGAGTCAAGGATGGGATGACATGGTAGGGAACTGGGTGTGGCTGTAATAAGGCAACATGAGGGAACCTTATGATGATGGAAATGTTCTATATCTTAACTGTATCAATGTCGATATCCTGGGTATAATATTGTCCTATAGTTTGGCAGGATATTACCATCGTATAGTATCTTGTATTATTACTTACAATGGCATGTGAATCTATAATTATTTAAAAATGACAATTTAAAGCATATAGCAAATAAGTAAAAGAATAAAATAAAAATAGACTACAAAAATGGTCAGAAATGGCGGGCACCTATAGTCCCAGCTACTCGGGAGGCTGAGGCAGGAGAATGGCATAAACCCGGGAGGCAGAGCTTGCAGTGAGCCGAGATCCAGCCACTGCACTCCAGCCTGGGTGACATGACAGAGCGAGACTCCGTCTCAAAAAAAAAAAAAAAAAAAAAAAAAAGGTCAAAAAAGCATGTATAGGGACATTTAATAATCTTTTCTGTATGATTAAATAATTAAAATATTCTCATTTTTGAGTATCATGGTACATTATTTTTAAAAACTTAGTGGTTGGTTGCAAACAGATTTTAATGTAATCTTTCAGTATAGAGTTTTAGTATAGGCTGATCATCATTTCTTTATTTAAATATCAGTGTTTACAATGTTTATTATAATAAGGATGACTAATATTTTTTGAACATTTCTGAAACATCATCTTATTTAAATCTTACAACATTCTTATGAGGTCAGTAAGGTTATTATTTCTATATTATAGATGCAAAAAGTTGAGGCTTAAAGTGAATTGATTTGCTTATGATCATACAATAAAGTAGCTTAATTAGGACTGGAAACCAAGCCTGTCTTACTCTAAAGCTCCTGGTATTGATTCTTTATTCTGTTTTTGGCTATTGCTGCCATGATTTTGGACAGTGGGATGTGCTTTTAATTTTTCTTGTTTGTTTGCTTTATATCAAGTGTAAGTGTTAACATATTTGAAAGAGTAGGCATCAGCCTTAGGTAACTGTTGCTTAGGAATTTATAGTTATGTTGGTCACATGTCTCTTTTTCCTTGGCAATACTTTTTAATAGAACCGAAAGGGCATATTTAAAGAAAACAAAAAACCAGCATGTGTTTAAATTTACAAAAAGTTTGCAAAGTTCTAACTACAATTCTATAACTGTCTTCTAATGTATAACGTTTCACATTCATATTTTTAAATAGAGCTTATAGTCTAATAGACACTAATCAAGTAACAACATACAAATGTAACAGCAAAATTTGAAAATTGGTGAGAGAAAGAGGTGCAGGATGCTATAGGTACCTATAGAAGGGGACTTGGTCTAGTGTTAGGATTGCTGTGGCACAGAAGGCCTCCCAAAGGATGTGGCCTCTCAGCTGCCATATGCTTTTTAAGGGTTTATGATTAATAGCCAAGAAAGACTTTTGTAGTTTTCTTTTACCGGTTTTAACTATGCATAAATCGGATACATTTTTATCACAGCGCATTTCAGTTATGCCAGCCATCTTCCAAATAGTATGTTTCAAGCTCCCTGAGGACAGGAACTCTGCAGGTTATCTTTGTACTCCCAAATGTGAGGATACTATCTCATCACATTCATATTAGGCTAAATGGAATGGGATTGTTATGGTAGCCAAAAAACTCTGCCATGAAGACCTTTGACATATTTGAGGCAAAGTCTTGAAGTTTTCTTAAATCCACATTTGTAAATTTTGCTGATTTTTAAAAACAAATATTTGGTTTATTTTGATATTTTATTGTTTTATTTGATTATAATAAACATTTTTTTTACTTTAAAAAATTATTCCTTTGATTTACAAGATTCCATCTCAGGATTGTTCAGAGTATCTTTCTCTGCATGTTTTTCATATTGCTAAATGAATACGAATATGTTGTTTTATTTTTTGTTTGGTCCTTACATCACAAATATATCATAAGCACCTATGAATTCTCCCAAAACAAAGCTTGTAGGCAAGGTAACAGAGCCACGCGTTAAATCCCTAGGAGTAAAGAGAGCTTTTTTATTTTCTCAAAGCACCCATTCTTTCCTGACTTTGGCTTGTACACAGACCTCACCTATTACAGTGGGCTTTGTGAGATTTGGCCCAAAACACTGTTGTTTTTATGCTTTGTGGAGGATCAAAATGATAAATAACACTGCTCAATCTGTTGGTAGGTGTGACAGAACAACCTCTTGTTACTATTTGTTCCTACTGTTGTTATGTGATTATTATATGTTTAAGGTTGAGCCTGTGGGAGAAAATGCCACTCCCTGTTTGTTGGGGGTGGGGTCTCAAATGAAGAGTGAAGTCATTTGTTACATTCATCACCACAATCTTTCCCGTCTTCTGAGAAGTGGTATAATCCTCAGATCAGAAAGATAGATGAGTGGGTAGTCTTCGCTTGAGGGCAGAGATAGAGCCGTCTATTGGCTTTGCAGGAAATGGCTCAGAGTGCCGAATCATCTGCTTTTGTCAATGGGAAGAAAGATATAAAAGCAAAGTCTAGTAATAGGTGCCAAAGGCACCCAGGTGAGTTTTAGTGAATTTATACCAGCCCTCTGTACTACACTATAGTTTGATTTCAAGCAAAAGCAGTATCCCCGCTGTGAGCTTGACAGCTTTCCAATACTTAATGTTTATTTCTCATGAGGTCAATAGTGCTATTAATGAATGTAATTTTTATATTGTATAATGATAGGTGGCAATGTGGAATACCCACAAAACTCAATGAAGTGCTATTTTCCAAATATGTAATACATAATGTCATGGAATCCATTCAAAATGCAAGACAGACCAATGGATTTTAGCATCACAGATTATGGAGTATGAATATTACAGAGTTCATTGAAGTGGCTTCAAATTCTACATTGCAATTAACCTTTAAGAAACTATCACTTGTCAAGTTTTGGTATAGAATCAAAAAAGATATCCCCAATTATCATAAAAGACTATTAAAACACTCCTGCCTTTTCCAACTACATATGTATGTGAAACGGAATACAGAAGAAGATTTAAGAATCCTGCTGTTGGCCGGGCGCGGTAGCTCACGCCTGTAATCCCAGCACTTTGGGAGGCCGAGGCGAGCGGATCACAAGGTCAGTAGTTCGCGACCATCCTGCCTAACACAGTGAAACCCCGTCTCTACTAAAAATACAAAAAAATTGGCCGGGCGTGGTGGCGGGCGCCTGTAGTCCCAGCTACTTGGGATGCTGAGGCAGGAGAATGGCGTGAACCCAGGAGGCAGAACTTGCAGTGAGCCGAGATCGCGCCACTGCACTCAGCCTGGGCGAGACTCGGTCTCAAAAAAAAAAAAAAGAATCCAGCTGGCTTTCTGTTAAGTTGGACCTTAAAGATTTTCAAAATTGTAAGACAGTTCTTTTTTTTCTCATTTTTTAAAAATTTAGGAATATATAGTTATTTGAAATGTGTTATTCATTTTAAAATGTAATAGACATTGTTTTTCAAAATATTTAAATAATTCATCAATTTTAATTGCTTATATGATATCATTAAATATAAGTCATTAATTATATGTTAATATCATTAGATATAATTATTGGATTTTCAATAATTTTTGAGAACATAAAGGAGTTCTGAAACCAAAAAGTTTGAAAATCACTAACTTGCATAATCACAATCTCTAATTCATGTCTCTGTTTAAATGGTCTATGTGTAGAGAAGCCTATTTGAAAATAGCAGACTTTTTTGTTTTTCTAACACTTATCATTACCCGACATTGTATTATGTATCTATTTATTTGTATGGTTACTGGTCATCTTCCCTATGAAAATGTAGACTCCATTACGGAAGGAATTTTTGGCTGCCTTGTTGATGGTTTTATCCCTCACACCTGCTATAGTACCTAGCACATAGTAGCTATTCAGCAAATTTCTACTGAAATAATGGAAATATTTTTCTCTCTGGATATTGTCCTACTATTTCCTGGATAGTGCTAAAACTTGAAAGGTTCTGTGTGCAGTTCCTCTTAATTATGACTTGCACCTTTGCTAATGAAATTTTTGAGAGCTTCTAATAGGTTGCTTCACTCCCTAGCAATCCAGTCATTTATTACATGGTGTTCTCTTCTCTTGCTTCAGCCCCTTCATAACTGTTTCCCTACAACACACATCCATGTGTGTGTGTTAAGATGAGGTTCTATTATTGTTGCCAAGAACAGCTGCCACTGCAGCCAGACACAGTCTCCCAACTGCACACTCCATTTTAGGTATGCTGAAGCCCTTTTAAGTGGAGCTGCCTAGAGTTCTGTGGCAAAATGAGAAAAATGCCTCTCCTTCATGGTATTCCCTCTCAGAGTTGCACCAACATATTACAGAATTTTAGGGAAATCACCCTTGTATTTTTTATTTTTGTCTTCTCCTACTCTGCAACTTCAAATTGACTCCGTAGGAGCCCAGAATAGAGTCCAATCTGAGTGATGAACTCTAAGATCTACTCAGACTCATCTCCCCTCTAATAAACAGTATGCTGGGTGAAGCCTATCATGTGGATTTCTGTCATGTTCATTTCTTCAAAATCATTAGATACATTCAGTCATGGTTTTTTACAAGAATTCAGTGTAATGCAAAACTTGCAGTTCTTGACATTTTCATTGGATAAACGAAGTCTCTTGTAAATAGAGGATGTACCTGAACTGTAATGTGGTCATTTGCACATGAATCAGCCTTTCTCTTCTCCTAAGTACATGATGAGAATGAAATGTTTCTATCGTTTCGTGGTTGTGTTTGTACTCCAGCATCATCACCAACCATTGTCTTCAACTTATATTCTATATTCTAATTATCTCAAACTCTTTTTAGCTTCCTAAACCTTTCCAAGTTTATTGGAAATCCCTGCTTTTTTGTGTAGTAAGATTTTTCTGTTCAGAGTGGTTTTTTCACCTCATTCATCTGATGTACTTATAGCTCTCAAGAATCAGCTCATGCCCTCACTTCCACAAACATGCCTGAAAAACATGCCCTCACTGCCACAAGCCAGGCTAGGTATCCCCCTCCCTAAACCCCATTGTGCTTGATTTCTTCCACACCTTGGGCATTTCTATATCATAATGCCATATTCTGTTATAACTATCTGACTCTCTTTTGCGACAATGAACTTCTAAAACAGACCATATAATTTTCTCAATTTCTGAATTTCCAGTAGCAAACAAAGCTTTGCATAATAAACTAGCAATAAGTGCTTGTTAGACAGATGAACAGACAAATGGATAAGTATATTATATATTGTGAAGGGTTAGTGAATATTCTATGAAATACTCATATTTGAAGTGTTCTCATGGGTTAGGTGTCCATAACTCTAATGTTATATATAATCCCCAGAGTCACATAACTAATCTTGGATCATACTCCTAGTTGCTGTGTTCCTAGCACTAGAACTAAGAATTTCTAGCTTCTAGTCCAGTTCTCTTGCTGTTTAAAATTTGCTGTAGGTTTTGTTGTTGATTTTGTGTTGCTTGGCTTTAATGTGGGTTGATTAGTAATGATTTGAAAAGTGTTAGGTGAGAAAGCACATTCCTGAGTATAGGTGAGACATTTCAGGGAAGTGCTTAAATTCTTAAGCTGTTTATTTACCATTGTCCAAGCTATCTTCCATAATGTTGAAACCATTGCCTGTGGCTATCCCATAGTAAATGCTCAAATAGTTACTTTGAAATGGAGCAGAGATTTTAATATGTCTAAAACATGGTAAGACAAGTTGCATAGTAATTATACTTAACCTAAAGTTTTAAAGCAATAGCAAAATAGAAAAAAAGAGCCAGAAATAGTAATTTAAATAATGCAGGGTATGTTACCTGACATTCCACTTAATTAGGTTATGTTCAGGATTGAACACGAGATGGGAAATATAAATATGTTCATCCTTCAGACTGTCTTAGTTCCTGCATGTCTCTGAGAATTCAAGTTTCATGCTGCATTGTGTGTGAGTCTAGAGTTGAAAGATATGATCTACTTTTCATTCAGTATGGCCTCTAAACCTGAGCCAGCAACCTCTGGTATCAACCAGAGAAACTGTGATTTGATCAAATGCTGGAGAGAGAACTGCCAATGTTGGATTTATTGAAAGGCAATTATTCTCCTTTTAAAGTCTATTAACTTTAAAACCTATCATTCCATTGGATATGATTCTGTATATGGGAAAATAATATATCTGCACATATTGTAATATATATTGCATGTCATCCATACTGCATATATTATATAATGTAATATATAATATAGGACATTATATGTAAAGAAATTATTTTTATGGTTTCCTTGTCAATAATAGTGATTGAGCACATACTGGCACATATTCCATTCCATCTGTTCCATACTCAGACATAAGAGTAAACTATTTTTAAAATTAATACACATAGTTGTTCTAGAAAGCAAGAAAGAGAGGTCTCTATAGACTAGAATAAGGATGTCATCTTAATAAAAAGCAGTGGGGGACAAATGAGTTCAGAACACCCTGAAGCTGTGAAGCTAGTCCACAGGCAAGGTGGGTGATGGGACCCAGGTGAATGCTTGGAAAAACTATTCTTTATGCCCACACAAGTTGGGCATATAGCTCAGAGCCATGTGTGCACAACTTGTATGGAGCTGGGTGCTGAGTGCTGGGAAAGATGCCACCTCTTTTTCTACTCTTGGCTACTTGGAATAGCAGCACCTTCTGCCATATAGCTTGGGGCTCCTGCAGCAAATTTTGTACAGTTATGGGAGTCTAAAGCTAAGCAAGGACAAGTCTAGAAATGAATATTTGAAGATTGACAGCCATGACTGCAAGGCCTCTTCTGTACCAGACCATTATTGGAGCCTTGGCTAAGGCCACTGCAAACTTACTGCAAGAGACCAGGATCCCGTAGGATGAGATATCTCAGGGGTCATAACAACATAGGCACTTAACAAAGACGTGGACAAACAACAAACTTGACAAACAGAAAACCTGAGGGTGAGGAAAATAGGCATACAAGTGCAAACAAAATGGATTTTAAGTATTTTAATGCCATTATGAAAATTTAAAAAAGGGATTACAGCAATGAGAGAAAAATAACAGTTTATAAAACAAGAATATGGGGTTATATAAAATTGATAATTATGAAAATGAATGAATTAGAAATGTTTAAAATGAAAAATATAATTAAAGTTAAAAAATAAAACTTTAAAGTAACACTAAATAGCAATATGAACACAACAGAAAAATAAATCTTCTGGAGTAATAAACTGAACTCATTCCAGAATTCAGCACAGAGAAATAAGTATCTGGAAAACATGGCTTGTGATATGGAACGTAAGAAATTCTGACATAAG
Source organism: Macaca thibetana thibetana (assembly GCF_024542745.1). NCBI lineage: Eukaryota > Metazoa > Chordata > Mammalia > Primates > Cercopithecidae > Macaca > Macaca thibetana. The sequence continues at coordinate 126,337,912 of NC_065582.1, forward strand.
AGTTTCAGAAGGTGATACTAGAGATTATTAAGATGAATATAGACATAACATTTTAAGGGAAAGCACTGATAACTTCACAAAGCTAAAAGATGTGAGTCCTGAAGTGAAAAAATTTAACTATTTCTGAGAAATATTAAATAATTATTTTTAGATACATATATTAAAATTTCAGAACATTAACAATCCTAGAATTTATAAGGGGTAAGGAGAATATCTACAAATAAACTAAGATCTAAGTGAAACCTAAAACTTAATGATGGCTTTAGATGTTAGAAGATGATAGAGTAATAGCTTCAAAAGTTTGAGGAAAAAAAAAATAATTTAGAATTTTATGCCCAGCTAAACTGTCACTCAGTAGAATGGTGCAATGAAGAAATTTCCAGCTATAGAAGGAAACAGAAGTCTGATTTCCTTTAGAATGATTCTAGTAAGCAGTAGTAGAAGAGAAGATGCAAAAGTGAGCCACTCCCCCACCAAAATATATATGTTCATCTGAGTGCTGACTTGTAAAATAACATTAATAATTATATTTGGGGTGACATCTACAAGATTGCAAGATAGGAGTTTCTAGTACTTGCTTCCTCACAGAAATATGAATTTGAACAAACATCCATGCAAGAAAATATCTTCATAAGAGCTGAGGAATGTGGGTAAGATGTTATAGCACATCGGTGGAACATACAAATAAGAAAAGACAAATTAGAGAGGGTAGGAAGGAAATTTTTACATTACCCACATCACATCTTCCCCAAACCTCCCTCTCTATGGAAGAAGGAGAGTGAAGTGAGCCCCCAACTTTGCTGCAAATCCCAGCACCAACCTCACCCCAGTGAACCCCAAAGCTAGGCCACCTCCCACAAGCGTCAGGCTTCAGGCCACCACCATGGCCCCAGGCTGCGGGCAAGCACCAGAGGACCATAACTCAGACTTGCTAATGCTGACATAGGTTTCATGCCCACCCCAGAACCATGCTAGCTCATGTCGACCTAGGCTCCAAGCTACCCCATGGCCCTAGGCTCGAGGCCAGTACCAGAAGACCAGGACCTAGGCCTGCCCATGTAGACTCAAGTCCCAGGTCTACCTCACCACCATGCTGGCTCCCATAGACCCAAGCCCCTTGCTTACCTCTGTATGTCCAGACTCTAGGCCTGTCCCCCTAGTCATAGGCACCAGATCTGCCTTGTGAACCCAGGTGCCAAGACTTCCTCAGTGGACCCCAGTACCAAGACAGGGTTCATGGACTCAGGATGAGGTCCATGCCTTCAGATCCAGGCACCAGGACTGCCATACAGAAAACCAATAAATGCATTTGGGGAGGTCTAGAAGGAACAGAAAACAAAATTTGGGCAGAAAGCTCATTTAAAGAAATATTAACAGACAACTTCTAAAATCTGCAGAGGGAAATGAATATCAAGATCCATGAATCCTAAGGAACCCCAAATAAATTAAACATAAAGAGAAATATTGGGTGAAAAATTTTCAAATCTGCAGAGGGAAATGGGCATGCAGTTTCATGAAGCCCTAAAAATCTCCAAATAGATTGAACCAAAAGAGGTCTATACCAAAACACATTAAAATATAATTTTCAAATGTCAAATGCAAAAAAGAAAATCTTGAAAACCACAAAAGAAACGTGAATCATCTTAAACAAGAGAACCCCCATAAGATTTCTCAGCACTGGATTTCTTAGCAAACCTTGCAGGCTAAGAGAGTGTCATGGTATATTCAAAGTGCTCAATAAAAACAAACAAAACTATCAACTAAATATAATATATCAGCACAACTGTCCTTAAACAATAAAAGAAAGAAAAAATTCCCCCACCTCCAAAAAAAAATAAAAAAAGCGGAGTGAGTTTATCACCAGTAGACATGCCTTAAAAGAAATGATAAATTGAGTTCTTCAAGTTGAAATGAAAGTATACTAAGAACATAAAAACAAGTATAAAACTCATTGTAAAGGTAAGCATATAGTCAAGTTCAAAATACTCTAATACTCTAACAGTGGTGTGTAAATCACTTTTAACTTCAGTATGAAGATTAAAAGAGAAAGGTATTTAAAAAGTAAAAGTAATTATAGCTACAAGAATTAGTTAATGGGCTGGATGCAGTGGCTTCTGCCTGTAATCCTGGCACTTTGGGAAACTGAGGCAGATAGATCACCTGAGGTCAGGAGTTTGAGACCAGCCTAGCCAACATAGTGAAACCCCATCTCTACTAAGAATAAAAAATTAGCCAGGCATGGTGGCAGGCGCCTGTAATCCCAGCTACTCGGGAGGCTGAGGCAGGAGAATCGCTTGAATCAGGGAGGCAGAGGTTGCAGTGAGCTGAGATCATGCCATTGCACTCCAGCCTAGGCAACAAGAGTGAGATTCCATCTCCAAAAAAAAAAAAAAAAAAAAAAAGAATTAGTTAATGGGTAGTATACAGTATAAAAAGATGTAAATTGTGACATCAATAACATAAAATGTGGGGTATGGAGAAGTTAAAGTGTGGAGGTTTTGTATACAGCTAAAGTTAAGCTGTTATCAGCTTAAATACACAGTTGTAACTGTAAGATATTTTATGTCAGCTTCATGGTAACCACAAAGAAAAAACCATGTAGTAAGTAGATATAGAAAAGTTAAAGGAATCAAAGCATAATACTACAAATATCATTAGTCACAGAGGAAGACAGCAAAAAATGGAGAAAGAAGAAAGGAACTAGAAAACAGTAAGAATATATATTTTTTTTAAACAGTAAGTTTATTTTTTAAATAATTTCAACTTTTAGATTCAGGGGATACCTGTCCAGAATTTTTACGTGGGTATATTGTATGGTGCTGAGGTTTGGGGTATGAAATGATTCCATCATTCAGATAGTGAGCATAGTACCAATAATCACTTTTTCAGGCCTTATTTCCCCCTTCTCTTCCACTTCTAGTAGTCCCCATTGTCTACTGTTGCCATCTTTATGTTCATGATTATCTAATATTTAACTCCCCCTTTTATTAATAAATAAGGAGATGTGGTATTTGGCTTCCTGTTCTTGAGTTAATTCACTTAAGATAATGGCTAAAGCTTCATCCGTGTTGCTGCAAAGGACATTGTTTCATTCTTTTTTTATGGCTGTGTACCATTCCATGGTGTATATGTAGTATGTTTTCTTTATCCAGTCCATTCTTTATGGACACCTAGGTTGATTCCATGTCTGCTACTATGAAGAGTGCTGCAATGAACATATGAGTGTATGTCTTTTTACTAGAATGATTTGTTTCCTTTTGGATAATACCCAGTAATGGAACTGCTGGGTCAAATGGTAGTTCTGTTTCTGTTTTAAGTTATTTGAGAAATCTCCAAACTGCTTTCCACAGTGGCTAAACTAATTTACATTCCCACCAACAGTATATAGGTGTTCCTTTTTCCCCCCAGCCTCACCAGCATCTGTTGTCTTTTGACTTTTTAATAATAGCCATTCTGTCTGGTATAAATGGTATCTCTTTCCTCTCAGCCTCCTGAGTAGCTGGGACTATAGACACGTGCCACCACACCCAGCTATTGTTATGCATTTTTAATAGAGATGGGTTTCACCATGTTGGCCAGGCTGGTCTTGAACTCCTGACCTCAAGTGATATGTCTGCCTTGGTACCTCCCAAAGGGCTGGGATTACAGGTGTGAGCCACCACACCCAGCCTCAATGTTTATTTTTGTTGCAATTGCTTTTGAGGACTTAGTCATACATTCCTTCCCAAGGCCAATGTTCAGGATGGTGTTTCCTAGATTTTCTTCTAGGATTCTTAGAGTTTGAGACCTTACATTTAAATCTTTAATCCATTTTGAATGTGGTAAAAGGTAGCCAGTTTCATTCTTCTGCATATAGCTAGCCAGCTATCTCAGCAACATTTATGGAACAGGAAGTCCTTTCCCCATTGCTTATTTTTGTCAATGGGGACATCTATAACCATTTGTCGTAATCGAATGATTGTCAGCGGGGAAACGTATAACTATTTGCGATAATCAAATGGTTATATGCGTGCAGCTTTATTTCTGGGTTCTCTATTCTGTTCCATTGGTCTCTGTTTTTGTACCAGCATCATGCTGTTTTGGTTACTATGGTTGTATAGGTTGAAGTTGAGTAATATATAGTTTGAAATCAGATAATGTGATGTTTCTGGCTTTGTTCTTTTTGCTTAGGATTTCTTTGGCTATTCAGGCTCTTTATTGGTTCCATATGGATTATATATATATATATTTTCTAATTATGTGAAAAGGTGACATTGGTAGTTTCATAGGAATAGCAATGAATCTGCAGATTGTTTTAAGCAGTACGGCCATTTTAATGATAATGATATTTCCAATCCATGAGCGCAGAATGTTTTCCCATTTGTTTGTGTCACCTCTGATTTCTTTCAGCAGTATTTTGTAATTCTCTTTGTACAGATCTTTCACCTCTTGTTTATATGTATTTCTAAGTATTTTGTATGCAGTGGCTATTGTAAATGGGATTGCATTCTTGACTGATTCTCAGCTTGAATGTAATAGTAAGTTCTTACCTATAAAAATTACTTTAAATATAATTGACTTAATCCAATCAAAAAACATACAGTGGATGAATAAATAAAAAAATATAAGTTCAACTATATTCTGTCTGCAGGAGACTCACTTTATCTTTAAGGACACACAGAGGCTGAAAATGAAATGATGGGGAAAGATGTTTCATGAAAATTGTACCTAAAAGGGAGCAGAATGGACTATCTTAGTAACAGAAAAAAATAGACTTTAAGTCAAAAACTTCAGTTAATTATATCAAGAATTGGGATTCCATTAATTAGAGGATATAACAATTATAACTATGTATGTATCAAACTTTAGCGAACCTAAACATGTAATATAAAGCAAATATTAACAGAACTGAATGGATAAATATAGTTTGGGAAAAAGCTTCTAGATTTTGGTTTGGGCATTAATTTTTGGGATATGACCTCCAAAGCACAGGCAACAAAAATAAAAATAGACAAACGGGATTTTATCAACTTAAAAAGCTTCTTCACAGCAAAGAAGACACTCAGAATGAGAGATTTTTCAAATCATATAAGAGGTTATAATCTGATAAGAGGTTAATATCCAAAATATATAAGTAATTCATACAACTCATTAGCAACAAATTCACATACACACACACACACATAATGTGATTTTCTTAGTGAGCAAAGGACTTGACTAGACATTTCTCTGAAAAAGGCATACAAATGGCCACTGGGTATATACTAATTAAGGAAATACAGATCAAAACTGTAATGAGATATTACCTCACTTCTGTTAGGTTGGCTATGATGGAAAAAAAAAAAAAAGATTACAAATGTTAGCAAGGATGTGGAAAAAGAAATCCTTGTTCTGTTAGTTTAAATGTAAATTGGTTAAGCCATGATGGAAAACAGTATGGAGGTTCCTTAAAAAATTAAAAATAGAACTACCATATTAACTAATAATCACCCTTCTAAGTATGTAGCCTATGGAATTGAAATCAGTATCATGAAGAGATAACTGAAATCCTGTGTCCCTTGCAGCATGATTCACAATAGCCAAAATATGCAATCAACTCAGACATTCACTGATGGATCAATGTATAAAGAAAATATGAGATAGTTAGCTAAAAGGTAGATAGGCACATACACACACACACACAGTTGACCCTTAAACAACATGGTTTTGAACTGCACAGGTCCATTTATACACAGATTTTTTTTAACCAAATGAAGATTGAAAATATGGTATTCTTGGATGTGAAATCAACAAGGGCTGTTTATATATATATATGGGTTTTTCAGGACTAACTGCAGGACTTGAGTATATGAAGATTTTGGTATACGTAAGGGGTTCTAGAACAAATATTAGATGTGTTTCAAGGGATGGCTGTATATATATACACACACATAAAATTTATGGAATCAATATAAAGTTTTTAGAATTTTGTTTATAAAATATGAAACATCTAACATCATATATATTATAGCAAATTTGATTTAAACATTCATTAAAAATGAAATAATTAGTTGGGTGACAATATGAACATAAATATCAGTGCAGAACAATATTTTTATTAAGTCAGGAAAACTATGGACAGGGAGATACTTCCAGAATGGTGGTGTAACCAGTCTGTGAACCCAGTCCCCAGTAAAAAAAAAAACAACTTGTGAAAAATATTTTAAAATCATTTTAAAACTTTAGAAATTCATCATGGTCATATACCAAATGCATAAACATTTACTGAAGAAAATCTACTAAATCTCTGTAAGATAAATGTAAGTCTGTGGCATTTGAGCCATGACCCACTACTTCTTTCCACCTATCCTCTACCAGCACAGCGTGACAAAAACTTTATTCCAGGCAGTTGCATCTAAGAACACAAGGCTCTCTCTCAGATCCCAGTCTGGTATCTCTCCAGAAGGAGCAGGCTGCCAGAACTGTTTATCTCCCAAGTCTGTGTTACAGAAGTTCCTATTTAAACAAAGCAGCTACATCTAGCGCTCCATTTTCCCACCCAGCATCCACTCATAGGGTAGAAGTTATACGTTACATGTTGCAAGCCAATAATGTTGGGTCTAATTCATCCTCATCTCAGCACATTGGTAGGGTAAAGGTTTTGTTCCAGAAGACAGAAGCTGGGAAGACCAGGGGATACCACCATTCATGCCCACCCCCCACACCCAGCATGAACTAGTAACAGGATTATCATTATAGCAGCACTGGGCCACTGCACCTGCCCCTGAGGCACAGATCTGCAGAAGTGTCTAAGAGTTTTGCTTTGAAAAACAGGTAGTCTGCAAAAACAGAGAGCTCCATAGTTCTTCCTAAGAGAAGTTTCTTTATTTGAAACAAACCATAGGTACATTCAAGCCTGAGGACCCTGTCAAAAACAATGACAATTTTGATATAAGATAATTTGGAGGAGACTGGCAGTCCGTGAGCACAGCAAGCTAAACATTTAACAGAGAGAAGTAGGGAATGAAAAAGCCAAGAAAAACCCTCTTTGGGTTAGAAAAAAAGACTGACCTCAAGGATTGCCCTACAAAGAAGCTTGAATACAATTGTTAGACATTGGAGCCATTTATCCCCTAAGGAATTGTTGAAACAGTAGAGCAATCAATTGACAATGGAGCCTAAAATTAGGTGTGATACCAATAGAGTTAGACTAGCTAGCATCTTACAGAGAGAACAGGGAAAGATAAAACCACCTTGAGGAGTATGATGAGCCTTGGGGAATGGGCACTCATGATCATGCTCCACTGCAGCCATTCCCATGCCAAACCCTCTGGGCTCTAGACAGACCGTAGTTCTGGCTCTGCCATCTCTCCTGGCAGTTCTCTGTGGCAACTCAATTGCCTGTGGAGATTGTGGGGCCTCCTATAGCTAGGATCCCAAAGGTCTGTGGCAAGAGTGGGCCACTCTATGTCTGTTTTATTCACCCCTTCTCTTGGAGCCACTTGGGGCCAGGAATGAGTCTTGGTGTTAGGGCAACTGGATTGAGAGTTCCCAGTTTTCTGCACTGTAAACCCCCGGCTCTGAATCCTCCCTGTGTCCCCTCTCAATGCCTTCTTTCTGAAAATCTGTTTGGAGTATGCCAGCCTACTTGATGGTCTTGTCTCTCTTGGTGGAAGAAGCTCTTCCTGTCTGTCTAGTCAGCCACCTTGGCTCTCTGGTCTCTAGGTTAAATATTAAAGCCTAGAAAATATTACCAAATTTGGCCCAAACAGTACGAAAGCTATTAAGGCACTCACTATGGAATGAATTAAAATAGTAAGCAGAATACTTTATGTTAAAGACATAAATACTAGGTAGTTTCAAGATTATTTGTATTGATTCTTCAAACAATAAATTATTTGTGTCTTATGAAATGTGATTCATGAGAAGTGAAGGAGGAGGAGGAGCAGAAACATTATTTCATTCAATTTATAAAACTAAGATAGTCATATCAAAACAAGACAAGGACATCAGGAGAATTTAAAAACCTTTGTTCTAGTGTTATTATATATATTAGCAAATTTAAACCATAGTGTATGAAAAGAATACAAAACAAGAATTCAAAGTTTTTAAAATATTACTCTTATAACCTTCTATAATGCAGAAAAAAAGCAGTTAGTAAAAGTGTATACCCATTTGTGTTTTAAAAAAAAACAAAAAGAAACAATTTTTTTAAAAATCTCATTTCAAGTATCAATATTTGGTGCTTTTAAAAAATCTAATAAAGGGTATCAACTGAAAATAAATAGAAAAATATATATAATCTATTATAAAACACTAGAGTTATTCCCATTTATATAAAGGTGGGACAGAGATAACAACTATTACTTGTATTTTCCAGCATTGTATTATTGGTGTTCCTGGCTAATACAACAAGTTGACAGACATGAGTTAGGAGACAAAGACTTGTAAGAGGAGACGAGGTGGTGTTCTTTGACGGTATGATAATTTATCCTTAAAACTCAAGATAATCAACTGATAAAATATTAGAACTAATGAGAAAGTTCAGGAAGGTTGCTGAATACAAGAACAAATATAGGTAGTATCTACAGATATCAATAATATATAATTAGAAAATGTAATAGAAAATAATATTCCACTCACAGTAGTAATAAAACTATAAAATTCATTGGAATAAAACTAAACAGAAACAAGAATATAGAAAGAACTTTTCAAATATATAATCAAAGGGAAAAGTCTGAGCAAGTAGGGATCTAGCCCATGTTTTTGCATGGGGGAATTTATTCACATAAGAATGCTATCATTACCAAATAAAGCAATAAATTCCATACCATCCAAAGGCTCACGATTTTGCACAGGAGTGGAAAGATTTATTCCACAAAAGCATTATCTTACAAATAGTGTGACCATATGTCACGATTTATTTGAAATAGTTCAAAATTATGCCTAGCAACTTGTAATTATTATTAGCATCCACATATTTATAAGAATAAAGATTAATTGGAAGGAAAAGCATAAGATGACTTTTTTTTCCTTCTGCTTCTTAGCTTTCCTACTTTCTAGTTGTGTGAGCTTACTACCTAAGTTATAAGTTACTCAACCTCTCTGTTCCTCAGTTTCCTTATCTCCTAAGTGGGGATAATAACATCTGCATCATATATTGTTCTAAGGTCAAATAGAGATAATACATGTAAAACACTTAGAACGCTGACTGACTCAACAAATGTTAATTATTCTGAACAGTAGTACTTTATTCTGCCTCAAATCATATTATAAAGAACTGGGTAATTAAAATTAAAGCATAGACATAAGAAAAGACAAATATATTAATGGGAAAGGATGGAAAAAAACAGAAACACATTCATATGTATGAATCTGTGTAAATAGGGTAGTGTCATTAAACACTGGGGAAAAACTAAATACTTCAATCAATTTGACTTCCCATTTAGGAAAAAAATCTAATTAAATTCCTACCTTACCCCATACATACAAATCTATTTCAGATGAGATAAAGAACATAAATTAAAAACAACAAAAATAAAAATTATTGGAGCACTTAATAGAACTTGGTCATAAATTTAGAGCAGGTAAGATTTTCTTATAAAAGATACACACACATACACAAATATGTGAGTAAAAATAAGCAGAAAACCTGGACATAAATACATCTAATTTTCTAAAATCTATAGAACAAATAAGTGCCTGTTAGAGTTAAAATTTTTGCATTTTATTGGGGGAAAATATTTGCATTATACATAACAAAGAATTAGTATCCAGCATATATAAATGTTTTTAAAAATATGGTTAAATATACAAAAACCTAACTTTTAAAATAACAATTTATAGGAAAGGATATTTAAATGGCTAATACACATATAAAAATTGCTCAGTGTCACTAATAATCAGACAATTGCAAATTAAAATGAGACACTGCACACATCAGATTGGCAAAAAATGAAAAGCTTGATGATATCAAATGTTGGCAAGGATCTGGGGAAGCACATACTTGCATACACTGCTGATGAAGTTATGCTTTATTATAGTCCCTCTAGAAGGTAATTTGACAATGTTATGAAATCTGAAAATGTGCACTTCATATGACCTAGAGATTCCATTATTTTTCTAGATGTCTAAAAAAACCTGGCCTATATTTTCAGAAATGTTTATTAAAGCTTGTTGGTGATAGTAAATAATTGAAAGCAGCTAAAACATTCACCAATAGAGGAATAGAGTGTGTACTTATCTCTCAACTCACCAAGTTGTTTACATTAAATATGGACAGCTTTTTGTATGTCAGTTACACCTTATTAGTTTCAAAATTTCAATCCAAATGTAATCCTATATATGTGTGTGTATGTATACATATATATGTATATTTATGTGTGTGTGTGTGCTGTCTTATTTCTAGGATCTCTATTCTGTTCCACTGGTCTGTGTGTCTGTTTTTATACCAGTACCATGTTGTTTTGGTTACTGTAACCCTGTAAATATAATTTGAAGTCAGGTAGCAAACTGAAACAAAAATAAAAATACATTAATAATCTCAGAAATCACATTTGACAAGATCTATCATCCATTCCTGATTAAAAAAAAAAAAATTCTCAACAAACTGGGAATAGAAGGGGACTTCTCAACTTGATAGAGAGCATCTGTGTGGTAAAACCCAGTCTCTACTAAAAATACAAAAAAAATTACGCAGGTGTGATGGCAGGCCCCTGTAATCCCAGCTACTCGGGAAGCTGAGGCAGGAGAATGGTGTGAACCTGGGAGGTGGAGCTTGCAGTGAACCAAAATAGCACCACTGCACTTTAGCCTGGCTGACAGAGCGAGACTCCGTCTCAAAAAAAAAAAAAAAAAAAAAAAAAAAAAAGAGCATCTGTGAAAACCGTACAGTTAACATCATACTTAATGGTGAAAGAATAAATGCTTCCCCCTAAGATCAGGAATAAAACAAAGATTTTCCTTCCCACCATATCTGTTAACATTGTATTGGCAGTCCTATTCTGTACCATCAAGTAAAGAAAAGTAATACAATGTATACAGACTAGGGAGGAGGAAGTAAAACTGTCTTTGTTTTCAGACATGATCATCTATGTAGAAAATCTAATGGAATCTATGAAAAAACTACTAAAATTATAAATTAGCAAGCTTACAGAATATATGACCAACATAATGAAGTAATTATGAATATCTATGTACTCAACCCCTCCAACCCAAGAACTAGACTATTCCAAGTAACTTACATCTAGTGTGTGCTTCTCCCTTATTCCATTCTCATGCTTTAAAAACATCTCAGTATTTCATATATATATTTCATGGGTGCATAATATAGATAAAGGAATGAGAAAAAATTAGAGTGTTAGAATATATATCCGCTTAGTAGGAGATAAGAATGGGGATTAAGTTTGAGAGATGCTTTATCTATATCTGTTATTCTAATATTTTTAAGGGCAATGAATTTATAGTTCAATTGTTTTAATATTTTTAGGTACAAACTTAAAAAAAAGACTTGAGGTAAATATTCCCAAGTGCTTATTATTGGTTGAGTTTCAGCAGTGTTAATATTAATGGATTTCTTTTTTTTTAACTAATTTCTGTGTTATTTATTTGTTTCTATACCTTAATATGTTATTTAATTTTCTAGAAATAAAAAGTAAATTGATTTATTTGGGATTATGAATGAGAAGTTCTTATGTATAGTGATTTGAAGGAGTAATAAGAAACCTTCCATATTATCACATGTGGCGATATTAGGATCTATTGGAAAACAAATTCACTGCACATGTGTAACACCTTACAATTGATATAATATATATCAATTTATAACCCGTATTTCAAGTGTTTTAGTTATAACTGATAGAATTTTTTTTTTTTTTTACTTCATGCTGTTGCTGTGGAAGAAATCATGTCAAAACTCAGTGGCTTAAAACAATAGTCATCATTATTCTAACCCACAAGTCTATAGTTTGGTGGGGGATTGACACATTGGGCTGAGCTCAGCTAATCTCAGATTGATTCATTCATTTGTTTATAATTAAACTGGTTTATTTATGTATCTGCAAATCTGCCAGGGCTCTGCTCTAACATGGGTTTGTATGATGCATTGTAGCTGTTCCATAATTATCCAGAGACCAGCATACAGGCCCAGATATGACATTCTCATGGCCATGGCAGAAATGGCAGAGGGCAAGTGGAAACATGCAAGACCTCTGAATAATGTGTGAATAACTGTAGCATACTCTGAATATGGATTGGCTATGATATTTTTGATGTGCCAGGCAATGTGCTAAGCACTTTATATATATTATTCATTTACTTCTCTATCCAGTCTTATGAAGGACTGCTATTATCCCAATTACACAGAGAAGGAGAGAGGATTACATGGGCACTTGTCCAAGGTTATTGAGTTATGAAGCTGGAAAACCTGAAACCTGAACTTAGGCCTTAGATTTTAGCCAGGGAACAAAGGTACCTAGGCAAGTACTTAAAATTGCCATGGCTAGTATTTTTATCATGGATACTATTTTTGTCATGAATAATATTAAAATACATTGTAAAATAGTACTTTGGTATATCATGTGATTTGCTAAGCTTAATATTCTCTATATCAACATTTGTCTAGCAAGATTTCAAGGGCAATATTTTGTATGATGGGTGCAGAAGAAATGAAGTTTTCCTAATTTACAGATTAGGTGGAGTGGAGACGTCATTACTTTTTTTCTTTTAACAAACAAAGCACCATTTAATTTTTCTTTCAAAGTACTTTAAATATGTTGAAGTCAATTATTTATGTGTTAGATTCTGATATTTGTAGATCTGATTTAATTTTTAAAACAGTTCAGTAATTTGGTAACCAATTATTCAGACCATTGTATCTGTATACATCCATTAAATATCCCTCTCAAACTTTATTGACTTTTTCATTAAAATCTTTGAAAGTTACTTGAACATAGTAGAAACTCAGACTTATCTGTGCAGACTCTTCTGTTGCTCCAGAGATTTCATATAAGTATCAAGACATGGTAGGGGCATTTAGTTTTCACTATTATGTTTCTAAACTCCCATCAAATGATTGGTCCTTATCCAACTGCCTACACATGCACTTGCAGAAGTGCCCCTTTTTGCCCAATTGCTTTAATCTCTCTACTACTTCCCTGTCATCCTTAGGTATATAGGAAATGCTAAGACAGTGTCTAAGGCATCTGCCTCAGCCATCCTTCCATCTATTTCATTATTTGGGACCATACCACCTTTCCAACCACTACACAGGCTATAGGAAAAATATATTTTTGTTTTTGGATTTCTGAAACCAAAACTAGGGATTTTGCCAGTTCTCCAAGACACAGTCCAGGGAGCATTGACTAGCAACATCTCCCTGGGAACCTCTGACATCTAAGATCTCACCACTTCTCCAACTCTCCTGACTTTTCTAACTCAACCCTTCCATTTTCTTGTTTGAGTCTGTTCTTCTGAAGTGCTAGGCTTTAGAAATCTTGAAGCTAAGAAGTAAGGTCTCCACTTCTCTTTCCTGTCTCTGTTACTTTTCTGAGTCAATCAACACTGAATGCCTTAGCTGCTGCTAGAATGCTTAACGTTGTAGGAGAAGGGAAAATCTAAGACTGCCTAAGAAGGGAATACTAGGGATAGTAAAAAAGTAATTCACTTTCTAAATATCAGGCCTCATTTCTTTGTATTATCTAGACTATCTGGCTTTCAGGAAGTACAACTTTAAAAGAAAGAAATTGGACTAATTGGTTTTTCAAGTTGAGCTCTGAGGAACCTAAGGGGATTTGGCTGGTAGCAGAGCTCCCCTCCACCTCTTTTCAACTAATATGTTTCTCCTTGCTTTGATTCTTTTACATACTGAGCTTCATAAACAATTTTCCTTTAAATAAATGGTTCTAAAATGTTTGAAACCCATTCCATTCGACTTTAATACTCTGTGAATAACGTGGCAGTTGGTAATATAGACCCGTGCCTATTGTCCCCACTGGCCTGCAGGCTCTCCTCATTCCCCAAATGCACTGGTGTCTGTTTGCAGGAAATTCTTTTTTCTTTTTTCTTTTCTTTTCTTTGGTTTTCTTTTCTTTTCTTTCTTTTTCTCTCTCTCTCTTTTCTTTCTTTTTCTTTTTTTTTTTTGACAGCATATCACTTTGTTGCCCAGGCTGGTGGTACCGTCATGGCTCACTATAGCCTCAACCCACCCCCCACTCCCGCCCACCCTGGCTTAAGCAATCTTCCCACCTCAGCCTCCCAAGTAGTTGGGACCACAACCATGCACCACCATGTCCAGCGTTGTTTGCTTGTTTGTTTGTTTGTTTGATTGTTTTGTGGCAACAAGGTTTCTCTATGTTGCCCAGGCTGGTTTTGAACTACTGGGCTCTAGCGATCCTCCCACCTTGGCCTCTTGAAGTGCTGGGATTACAGGTGCCCTCAGAGAATAAAGTTTGATTGATGGGAGGAAGAAAAGAGAAGCACACATTTGGACCCCGCAGGTCCGTTGACTCTGAAGAAATATGGTCCAAGGCAGAAGGTGATGGAACTACTTGAATGATCATATGAATTTCTGAATATAAAAGGATTCCAAAGTCCTAGATGATCAAATATGGCACAGAGCAGGGCCCTACTGGCCCTGAGCTCTGTAAGGAACCTAGCATCATCCTGGTACCACAAGGAGTAGAAGCTTTGGGGGCATTCAGATATTGTCCTTGGCGTGAATATTATTCTCATGACAGGCATCGTAGGCATATCAGTTCAGATAGGAACCAAAGAAGCCAGGGGAAAGAAAAAGAACAGGAAATGTTCTGTGGTCACTGCCACTGACTCACTGGGTTGTAAACACTTCTTGAGGATTTCTAGAAATAACAGGAGGATAACTGGGAGAAGACACTGAGGTAGTTGTACTATTAATGTAGGCTCTATTTAGCTAGGATGCATTTTAGCCATTATATTACTGTCTGCAAAGCAAATAATGCTGAAGAAACTTTTTCTAATCTAGAAAGAAGCATACATTCATACAAATTCCATTCTAATTATTATCTTTATTTATGTAGTAGGACAATTTCCAGCTGAAGAAGTGATCCACCTGAGTAAGCATTTCCATGGTGTTCCTTTTATACCTGAGTTAGAGTTCTGGTTTTGTTCCCAGCCTTACCTCTGACTCATCATTGTGAAACTAAGAAATCATTTAGCCTCTCAGCACCTCAAAATCTTTCTTCTGTGAATGAGGATAATGGGTAAACCTTTTCTTGCTTCACTGAATTGTTGTGAAGTTTAATTAGATAATGTTTACACAGCCCTTTGAACTCTACTAATTAAAGTGATGTGTAAATATGGTGCTTCCTTTTATCAGGATGGCTTGACTGAGCCATTTCATGAAGAGTTACAGATGACTATGATAGGAGTATCCATGGGGAAGTGATTAATTTTTTTTTAATTCATGTGAACTCAATTCTGAGATTATCAAATACACATATGAAAATACTCAGTTGGGGCTGTAATTAGTGAGAATAAGGACATAGCCTCCCACTAGCTGAAGAGCTAATGGTCACACCTTCACTTTAGGGAAAGCTTAAAGCTTAGCTCCTAGGGTGTAGACTAGTGCTCTGTTTGCTTTAGGTATTGCTATCATTTTTTTCTATGTTACCTTTATTCGGTCTATTTTTGTCTAGGCAATATTGGTGATTTATTTTGTATTTGTCATATAATGAACCATAAAATAGCATATTTACAGTCCTTTGATGAGAAAGACATAAGCCTTAAAGTAATGTGAATCTGTTTAGATTATCCATTGGTTCATTTACTTATCAAAGAGATTTTCACCTGAAACAGAAAAATCTTAGATAAATCAGAAATCTTCTTACTAAGTTTCCCAAGGAGACTATTTGACCCTAATATTATCTTCTCAATTACTTTTGAAATTCTGCATTCATAAGAGACCCTTTCTTTTGCCAGAAATAAGTTCATAAAAGGATTAATTAGCCTGGAGGGAAAAAACACAAGTTTTTCTTCATAAGCCTTCTTTGTGTGTTAGCGTATAATATTTTTGTTAGATAGAATTTTCTAAATGATAATATTATAAGTATGTAGCAATTCAATTTCGTATGCTACTGAATGACTCAGAATTTAGAGTTAACATAGTTTATTGGAAACTTAGAAAACTAATGGGGAGTTTTGAAAACTGCTAAATATCAAAATTGGAGTTTATAGCAGGAAATGTTTCTGTACAATCTAGTAGCTAGTTTTTAATACTTGCATTGCATAATGAATACATTATATATAATAATAAATAATATATAAATAATGTATGAATAAATTATGTGTACTTTCATTACCTATGTACTTCAGGGATATGTCTGCTGATGGACCAGCATAACATAAAAGCCCTTTGAACTGTTTGAAACTTCAAATTCAGAGTCTTGATTTTGTATCTTCTGAAATATGTTTTCTGCCTCAAATCCTCACCAGTATGATATGAGTAGAATTGCAGAAAAATTTCAAATTATTTAGGTCCTGGTTAAATACTTGTGAAAAGTGTGACTTTGCTTTAGTAAACTCTAAGGCATAATAGCAGGAGGTATATAATTGGATATTTCTAGAAGAAGGCAGATAAGTATAGATTATTTTGATCTAAGGAGACACTAAAGAAAACAAAATACAGATCCAAAACTGTAAAACATATAGCCTTAGGGTACACAAAGATAAAATAGAATTCAAATTTGCTACCATGGAGAATGAATATTCTATTTATAGATCTAAGGTCCTGAATGAATCTGTATCCCTACACAATAGGGTTTTTAGGTATTCTTTTTTAAAATAGAAAAATAAATGTTAGTTTTCATCATTAGCTAGTGGTTTTAAGAGGGTATTATGTAAGTTCAGATACAGGTCAATCTGAACCTGGATAGGTGTAGTCCCAATAATGTTGATGATAATATCAAAGTTTTACCCACAAAAATTCTGGCATCTCTTTGATATCTTCAATTTGGGCTTGATTTGGATACAAAGGCATTAGTTAAGTCTACGTCCTTATCCAAACTAGCTATGAATAGGGCATCCTAAGGGATTTTAAGAAAGAGATAATCAGGACATCATTTAATCTGGCAACTCCACTCTCAGAGTATCAAATTAACAGGTGTGGAATCACAGAGGAGGAAAGACTGTATTTCTGTTCTAGGCCTGGACATAAGGAATGTTCAGGAATTATTAGAAATGCCTACCACCTGCATAGTATGTTTATTCCAAGGGGAATGTTGAATAAGAATAGAAGAGTTTAAGGCTGATATGGTTGTACCTGTATCAATCAAAATGTTGTTCTTTAACATTATAAGAAATTTCTCCTTGTGAATTTAAGGGTAAAATGAGAAACTGGGCATTTGATTTCCTTTAAAGCACTTTCATTTTTACATCCTTCAATTTTTTCCTTTATTTTTAATATACTAACTTTTTTTTCAGTGTTCTTTCTGTTTACAGTATCTGTAAATGTCTTTACCGAGTGATTCCCTCTTTAGGGGGTGTTTAATGATTGCTAATGTCTGATTGTTTTATCTGTAGGGGCCTGAATTTGATTTAAGTCTTATTTGATTTTTGTGCCAAGTCCCTTTCAAAATGTTCAAGAGGATGCTAGAAGTCTGGCAATGGCTGTTTCTCATTTCTGCTTTTTCTTGTGTTTTAATTCTTTTATTTCTGGCTTAAGGTTATTCACAAGAAAATGAGAGGAAGCGAGGCTTCATCTGAATCAGTGTTTACTTCTGAATTTTGTCAAAAGGTGTCAAATAACCTATCCTTGAACTCCCTAATGAATTGATTCTTTTTTTGCTTATAGGACTGAATCAGAGTCCAATCTATGTTCACAGGAATGATTTGGGGGATAGCCAAAAGGCATTCAAAATCTACAGCTTGCAAAATACCTCTGATTTCTTATGCAATTAAGAATCTTTGTGTTATGCCTTTTTTTATCCAGTTCTTTTGTATCTGAGCATATGAGCATAATAGATATCGATTTGAGAAGTATGGGTTGTACATTCCTGAAACTATTCCTGATGTCTCTGCAAATTTTATCATGGTGAGGCTTTGGGTACATTTTAATAGTGGCTTTTAGCTCAGAATGGGATGAAGTCTTAAAATTAACAATAAGAGTGTTTTTTTCTTTTTCTGTTCTGACAGGGGCTTAGCTTTATAAGATAATGCACTTTAGGGGTTTCTGGACAGCCAGAAGAAAGGGGAAACAAGCCAGAAGGAGAAGGAGAAACAGGCTGGGAGAAGAATCATAGGATAAAGGTCATTAAGTTTCTGTTGAAGTTTAAAGGAATCTAAAACAGATTAAGTATTTCACTTTTATTTTTTTGCCTCAATAAAGGCATCTTTTAAGGGAACAATTTTGACGTCTGAATAATTTTGGATACTTCCTCAAACACATTAACAATGCAGATTATTGCATGTTTAGAATTTTATTCTTTTATGTTCTAAGGCATCTCTCAAATGAACACTTTTGTTCATACCCAAACTCCTTGAAAATGTCTATTATAATTCTAAATTATCTTTAGTGAAACCAAGCTATTTAGAAAGATAATAAATATAAGAATTTGGGTTAGGGCATAAATACATGTGCAAAGCAAGAGTCTGTCAGAAGGGGAATGGTCTTTGGTTTAAACTGAGCCAAGTCCAGCAGAGTCTAGGAACCATCAGGTGAAAATACCGCTGTGTACCTCCGGCCTCAGCCCCGCATGGCCTGATGGCTGGGCCTTCTCCAGCTGCAAACCTCACACATGTGCAGTTTTCACAGACAGTAAAGTTTGGAGAAATTTCACAAGACACACTGAGAAAAGCACTCATAAGATTTTGGTAAGTGACCTGAGACAAAGTTTTTCCAGAGTTTTGCAAAGTTCAGAGGAGCTCTCTGAATTTCTTGGTCCTCAAGATCAGTTTGATTTTTTTTTTCTATTTTTTTTTTCCAAGTAGAAATGGGGTATCACCATGTTGGTCAGGCTGATCTCAAACTCCTGACCTCAAGTGATACACATCCTTCAGCCTCCCAAAGTGCTGGGATTATAGGCATAAGCCACCATGCCCAGCCTGTCAAGGTCAGTTTGAGGATGGATTTGTCTGGTTTACATCCATTTCCTTTCTGTGAAGTTTGCTTTTATAGAGATACAAAAAAAAAATGATAGGGATAGAGATATATAGTGTAGTTAGTAATAAAACTGATTTCTACCAAGGATAAAACTTATTCAAATCTGATCAATCGAAGGATTCCTTAAAAAGGGCTTTTTATTCATAGAAGACAAAATAAATGCAGTGCATGGGGAACTTTATGTAACAAAATATGGAAGAGGTCAGACTCAATGTGAGCCATACCTCATCACAACAGTCAGAGAGACCAACAGCTCCTTACCCTAGCAGGAATTTCAGTAGACCACAAGGCACTCATGCTTTTTGACTCAAGGTCTGGGATCATGTACAAGAGAAGTTTTTGACTAGATCTTTGTGGATCTTTAAGATTATTGAATGCTGGTTCCCCAAAAATATTACCCGAACAATTCAATGATATGACAAATCTTAGTTTATGGTTACTGTAGCATGGGTGAGAACTGCATTGACAGAGTCTTAGTAGCAGTGGTATGCTGAAGCTTGCTCCACCAGCCTGTGAGATTGTTTCTGAGCATCTCTTCCCCAATCCATGTTCAGTGAGTTCACATTAGTAGCTTGAAGTCAGCCATGGTAGGACTATTTATGTTATAGAAATCATCAAATTCTACACATCAGAGGTATTTTTTCTCTTGGAGAACCAGTTAAACTTAGTAACATGTTAGGGTGTGGGGGCAAAGTTGAAGCATTTATAAGATGTTAGAGTTTGTTTCAAAGCAAGTCTTTATTTTTTTTGTTTGTCTACTTTAAGTTCCAGGATACATGTGCAGAATGTGCAGATTTGTTACATAGGTATCTGTGTGCCATGGTAGTTTGCTGCACCTATCAAGGCATCACCTAGGTTTTAAGCCCTGCATAGGTTAGCTATTTGTCCTGATGCTTACCCCACCCCCAACAGGCCCCAATGTTTGTTGTTCCCCTCCCTGTGTCCATGTGTTCTCATTATTCAACTCCCACTTATGAATGAGAACATGCAGTGTTTGATTTTCTGTTCCTGTGCTAGTTTGCTGAGGATGATGGCTTCCAGCTTCATCCATGTCCCTGCAAAGGACATGATCTCCTTCCCTTTTGTGGCTGCATAGTATTCCATGGTGTATATGTACCACATGTTCTTTATCCAGTCTATCGTTGATGGGCATTTGGGTTGTTTCCAAGTCTTTGCTTTTGTAAATAGTGCTGCAATAAACATACGTGTGCATGTGTCTTTATAGTAGAATGATTTATAATCCTTGAATATATATCCAGTAATGGGATTGCTGGGTCAAATGGTATTTCTGGTTCTGGATCCTCGAGGAATCACCACTCTGTCTTGCACAATGGTTGAACTAATTTATAGTCCCACTAACAATGTAAAAGGGTTCCTATCTCTCCACAGCCTCACCAGCATGTTGTTTCTTGACTTTTTAGTAATTGCCTTTCTGACTGGTGTGAGATGGTATCTCACTGTGCTTTTGATTTGCATTTCTCTAATGATCAGTGATGTTGAGCTTTTTTTTCATATGGATGATGGACATATAAATGTCTTTTTTTTTGAGGAACGCCTGTTCATATCCTTTGCCTACTTTTTGATGGGGTTGTTTTTTTCTTGCAAATTTTTTAAAATTCCTTGTAAATTCTGGATATTAGACCTTTGTCATATGGTAGATTGCAAAAATTTTCTCCTATTCTGTAGGTTGCCTGTTCACTTTGATGATAGTTTCTTTTGTTGTGCAGGAGCTCTTTAGTTTTAGATCCCATTTGTTGATTTTAGCTTTTGTTGCAACTGCTTTTGGTGGTTTAATTATAAGTCTCTGTCCATGCCTGTGTCCTGAGTTGTATTGCAAGGCAAGTCTTTTAACATGCCTTGTGGAGGCTTGCTTAGAATTGGATGATTATAATATGAAAGTTTAGGATTGGTGGATACAAAGAGAGGATTTTGAAGCAAGGGTTTCAAAACATCCTACAGAATCAGCTATTTGATGCTACCTACTGAAAAATCAAAAGGTTTAATATTCATTAAATGAGTTTTTCATAAGTTCCTGAGACAAAATCACTTTCAGATTTCATCTTTCTGAGCAAGACTTTCCTGGAGTAAGAAAGTTATGTAGATGAAGACAGCTGAATAATAAAATAATGTTAATATTACAGCTTATAATATATAAGCTATGTGAGCGGAGATGGTTTTGGTTCTCACATATAATGCTTGAGCCCTCAAATTATGTATAAAAATTAAGAATTGGTTCCCATGGAATTATGACAGCAACAACAGAAAAAGTAAACTCATAGGAATCATTCACTTGAAATCATTCATTTTCAACTCTAACAAAAAGAAAAATATCCTGACTGTGCATCCTAATGATATATGTCTTTTATTTATCTAATATTTAAGTAGATTTTAATTCTATGTTATCACATGACAAGAATTTATATTGCATTTGTATACTTGGGAAAT
Organism: Macaca thibetana thibetana; assembly: GCF_024542745.1. Classification (NCBI taxonomy): domain Eukaryota; kingdom Metazoa; phylum Chordata; class Mammalia; order Primates; family Cercopithecidae; genus Macaca; species Macaca thibetana. The sequence goes on from NC_065582.1 coordinate 126,359,447, forward strand.
TAAACACATCAAGTCTTAGAAATTTCTTTTCAATATCTATAAAAATATACTAATTGAGCAACTATGTGCTTCCAATCATTTGCCTGTACAAGACAGCAATGTAAGTGGACTACTCAGTGTATTTAGCCTGACTAAAATAGAGATTTTGAATGTTTGTCATAATTCCAACCATTAAATGTAATTTATATAATTTCTCTATCTTCTTAAGTAGAATGAATGATAGAGTCAAAGGTCAACACAACTTCAGAGATGAATTACTTGGAAAAAGAAAGAAGAGGTTTTTTTTTTTTTTAATTTGAAAGGACAAAGGAGAATGTTTAAGTCATAGAATTGAAAGGCATAACTAATGCAGAAGTTTATAAGTCTGACAGAAGCTTAGAGAAGACCTAGATGCTTCCGTAGTCCCAACACCATGACGACAGCATGGAGGAGCAAAAGGGGTCCCAGTACCTCTATCACTTGCATAAGAATGGTGAGACAGAACACTCACACAAATCAACCAACGCAGATATGCAGCAAGAATAAACAGAAGCCTAGAATCCTTGGTGAGCCAGCTTCCCAAGGCTCAGGAAACTGCCCAGGGCGAATGGAGTGTCATCGGTGCTTGCCCCATTGTGACACAGCTGAGGGAACTCAGTACACCCTAGACACCACTTGAATTGCTGAGCTCAAGCACTGGGGAACATCCCATTCTAGGAGGGAGGAGGACATAGCCTAGACTGTACCCAACACTTTCTCTTTATCTCAAGATGCCCCATTCTAGAACTAGAACGGGATAAAGAGAAAGTCTCTGTTAAGTGGCAGGGGAAAGAGCTGGGGCAGCCAAGGTAATCTGGGGACTTGTCTTCCTACAACTAACCTTCCCAGTTCAATCCCTTCTTTATTTTGAATATTGCTAGTAAGAAATAAGGACACGTTACAGTTTCTCTTTGTGGTATATTATCCTTAGAATATCTTTTACTGAACTAAAAGATCCTCCCTCCCTTTGTGTTTTTTCCTTTCTTCTCTCTGAAACCATATAGAGTAAAATCTTCCTGATTTGCAGTTTTTAGCATATTGAAGAAACTACTCTAGTTATTGGGGTTTTCTTGTTTTGTTTTTAGGTGTATGCATTTGTTTGTTTGTTTCTGAGATAGGTAGCCTAAGTTCATTTAACCATTCCTCTAGTGCAGAGGTTTTCACTGTGTGGTCAGTGCACTGATGATGGTCAGTGACTATTTCTTACCCTCTGCTCACTGTATGTTATAGGTCTGCAAGAAGATAGGAAGCTTGCACCAAACTATAAATCAACACACCACTTATTTCATTGAAAAATTCAGCCGGGCACGGTGGCTCAAGCCTGTAATCCCAGCACTTTGGGAGGCCGAGACGGGCGGATCACAAGGTCAGGAGATCGAGACCATCCTGGCTAATCCGGTGAAACCCCGTCTCTACTAAAAAATACAAAAAACTAGCCGGGCGAGGTGGCGGACGCCTGTAGTCCCAGCTGCTCCGGAGGCTGAGGCAGGAGAAGGGCGTGAACCCGGGAGGCGGAGCTTGCAGTGAGCTGAGATCCGGCCACTGCACTCCAGCCTGGGTGACAGAGTGAGACTCCATCTCAAAAAAAAAAAAAAAAAAAAAAAAAAAAGATTCTTCCTACAAAAAGTATAATAAAGTTAGCTGAATTAAACTGTGTTTACTGAGATAGTTGCTTTATATTGTGGCACAAGATTTTATCTTATTGCAGATCAGTAATAATTAATTGAGCCAGCTAGTTTGATAGCAAGTGATAAGAATTTGACATGATTTCTAGACTGGTTCTAATCATTCTTCCCTACACCAGCCTCTGAAGTACAACCAACTATTCCAGAGAGTTTGCTAAAAATATATTGGAAAATATTACATCCTTGTATCTGGAGGCCATCTTAGTTTTGTATTGAGTTTTTAATCAAGTACAGCACTTCATGAGAATTATACATTTGTTCCCATTCAGATTATTCTTGATACTTATAATCTATCATTCCAAAATTACAACCCAGTAGCCATTCTGTCCAATTTTGTGTCATTTGCAAATATGGGCTATGTAGCTACTGGTATGTTAAAAAAAAAAAAAAAAAAAAAAAAAAAAAAAAAAAAAAAGTCACTTAGACACCACCTTTAAAAAATTTTTTTCCTGAGTCCATGGTTCAGCTGATCAGTTATAGTAACCTTGACTCACTCATTTCTGATGATCTTTCTGGGGCCTGATCAAGCATCTGCCCTTACTGGTTGTTGACAGGGAACTGATCAGTCTATTATGGCCTCAGCTAAAGTAACTCAGCTTTCCTCTACGGTACTTGTATCCTTCAGCAGACTAGCTTGAATTTGTTCTCATGGCCGTGATGTGGTTCCAAGAGAGGCAAGAAGCACACAACACCCTTGTAAGGATCAGTCCCACCGCTGGCCTAGAGTAAAGCAGAAAAAAGGTGAAAATGGATCTAGAGGAGAACAAAGATAAAACCATCACAATGCCAATGTGTTCTTCCAAATTATTTATTAAAATTTGAACATGGTATTGACAAATACTTTTCACAGAAGATCTCAATAGACCTTACAAATGCATTGGTCAACAGTTTCGTAATATGTTATTTAACTACCTATGATTCTACCAATAGATGCTTTCATCTAACCTATATTTTTCCATTCATAAGAGTGCAGTGAAAAGTTTTCTAAAATTTGATGCTGTAATTAAGAAGTTGCCTATCGTTTTCTGAACATAAATGACCATCACTGCATTATTTATAATAGCAAAATATTAGAAACACTGCAGGAATGAATACATTTTTATGGTAATCCATATAATGAATTAGTTCATATAGCTTCTAATTTTCAAATAAAATGAAATGGGAAAATGCTCACATTTTAATGTAATAACAGAGTGGTGAGATACATAGTGAGACACAACATTAAGGAAATGCAGGTTTCATATTTTATATTTAATATGTAAATATTTTGAAATCCTAGAAAGGAATACACTAAAAATACAAATACTTATTTTCTTTGGAGAGTAAGATAATAGTGATTTTTATTTTCATATTAAATTTTTACATATTTTCCAAATTTTCTACAGTGGACATATAAAGCATCACTATCCAAAAAAGATAAACATTTAAAGGTTTTTTTCCATTTTGTAATTTTCCTGGGAATTAAAATCAAGCTCACACTTTCCTCTATTTTGAAAATTTTGCCATTTGTTCATTGCCATTTAATATTCTCTGAGATGTTATAATAATCAGAGGGAAATTGGGATCTTTGCCATTAGCATAGAGGCTGGACAATAATAACTATTTTATGAATATTTTTATCTTGAATTTTTTTTTCTGCAGCTATACTCAATGTATGTCTTCTTTTTCTATTGGATACCAAGAAGAAAGAGGATTTTATGACTATTTGGAGCGAGGCATAGTACCTATGTCAGAACCAATAAAAAAGATAAGTTCTATATCACAGGATAGGAATGCAAGGGAAAAATACATCTCAAACATTGGTGACTCTTCTGTCACATCATTATGAGACTAAAGAAGCTATCCCATAGCTACATCTATGTTGACATTGACCATTTGTTTATAGCCTTTAAACTCTTGCTAGCAGTAAAAATCATGTTACAAGGTGACATTTAAGCCATCCGTAATGCTTAAATGGATAGTACAGGTGCTAGAATGTCTCTAACAACACAGTGGGTAGGCTTTTCCCGCAAGAGATCTAGAATCCGAATGTGAGCAAATAACCTACCAGACACCATGTCCATCAGAAGCATTGTGATAGAATAATAAAGATGAGCACAGAGTCTTTGATTCTCCTCCCACTGAGAAGTGGAGTCTCTTTTCTTCCTCCTGATCTGAGTGGACTGTGTTACTTCTTGACCAATAGTATATGACAGAAGTGACATTATGCTAGTTTCCCGGTCCAAGCATTAAGAGGCTGGTAACTAATACTTCTTGTCTCCTGGAACACTCACTCTTGGAAACCAGCTGCCAGTCTGTGAGAAACTAAGCCCCATGGAGAGTTCATGCATATGTGTTCCGTTGACAGCCTTAACTATGCTCCTAACCAATCACAAGCATCCTCTGCAACCATGTAAGTGAGTCCTTTTAGCCTGTCATGTCTTTAGATGACTCTAGCTTCAGACACTATCTGACTCCAATTACATGAAAGATCCTAAGCCAAATACATCCAGATGAACTCAGTCAACCCACAGAATCATAAGACATAGTAATAAATTGTTGCTTTAATCTACTAAATTTGTGGTTGGATTGTTCAATGTTATTTTTTTAAAAACTGGAACATTAATCTTAGCCGGTACTGTTGTACTTGAAACAAAATTTTAAAATAATTGCAGGAAATAGATGATGACATAAGATCTCTGTAGATCTGTCTTTTAAACTGGAACAGACCAATAGTGAGGAGAGCTTACTATACATTACACCTTTCAGAATCATACAGACATCGTGATCCAAAGAAACCAAGAAAAAATAAAATGAAAGCTCAAGATAGCACTTAGAACTTCATGTTTGGAGTTGATGAGATGCCATTATGAGTATGGCATTTTACTGTTTACGACAACCCTGGGGAATATGAATTATTATTATCCTCATTCTTTTCTTTCCCCCTCCCTTCCTTTCTATCTCTCTCCCTTCCTCCCTCCCTTCCTCCCTTTCTTTCTTTCCCTCCTTCCAATTTCCAAGTTGCTTTCACTGTGCTCCACTCCACCACACCTCAGCAGGAGCCTGTCTCATGTCCGCAATCTCCCCATGCCATTCATAGTATGTGACATACAAAAGGATGCTGCTCAAGCAGGTATCCCTGCGATGTCAGGTGAGCGATCTCTGAGGTGAGAGGGTAACTCCTGCAGGATTTCATCCTCAGAAGCCCTTATGTGCTGCCTTAATCATCTTTGTTCTTCTCTCAGATCAGAAACGATCAATGGCCTGTTTTTTAAGGAACAACGTATTACACACACATATATATGTGTGTTATACACACATATATACACACATATATATACACACACATATATATACACACATATATATGTGTGTGTGTATATATATATAAGCCTACCAAACATATTTATAAACATGTGTTATGCTGAAGGACAAACAACTCTTTTTGTTTTCAGGTATTCCAAAGTTGATTACGTCTGATATGGTTAAAGAAGGTGCTGCTGTAATTGATGTGGGTATCAACTACGTCCGTGATCCACTGACAGGAAAGACAAAATTAGTTGGAGATGTGGACTTTGAAGGTAATAAACCAATATCTTTTGATAAGTGAAGATTTAAAAAAATTCCACCTTACATATTTTAAAAATAGAGAAGTTTCATTTATGGGGGAATTATTAACTTATTAATCATTACCTCTTTCTTCTGAGGGAAAAGAGTTCAATCAGACTTAAATATTTACTCTCTCCCTCCCTCTCTCTTTCCCTCCCTTTTATCCTTCCTTTCTTCCTTTTCTCCCTCTCTTCTAATTGTATCATTAATATTTGGTTTAGGGATCAAATTTCTTGTAGTACAGTTTTTATTGATAGAATACAGCTGGCCTTTTATAGACCTGGGCATTGTTTTGAATTTTGGGAGTTGTCATCTTACTCTACGCTTAGTCAAATATGCTCTATTCTCAGCCATTCACTCTTAGAGCCAGAAGGCACCTTAGGATGTGTCTGCCAACCTTAACTATATTTCAGATCTAAGTAGTTATCTAGATAGTTGAAGTCAGTGTTTTTCACTTGTGTTTTAGAGAGAATAAAGAAAAGGAACTAAGCTAGTTATTGTGGTCAATGAAAGATATAAGGCAACAAATACGTAGCAATAAAAAAAAATTCTAACCCAGTCTTCTCTTTACAAAAGGGGAAACTGGGCCCCAAGACTGATGTATTTCTAGGTGCCTGACCCTCTAATCTGATTTTACTTCCATTATCTTTGTCAGATGTTTACCTGCATTCAGATTTTCAGTGTCACCTAGGAATCTTAGATGTCTATGAAGGCACAAATATGGTTAAGCAAGTGGTGACATTTTTATGTTAGAAATATTTTTTGTATAAGACTGATTATTCTGGCCAAAAAATACAGTGCCACATCAAGAACTTCGTTAGTTATAGGTGTGCCCTTCCTACAGGGAAACTGAAAAGAATGGGTGGTGCCATTTTAAAAATAATTTAGATTTTGAATTTTCACTTAGAACCTGCTCATCAGCTGAGAGTTTACCCAAATTCTAGCATATCGTTGAATAAAATAGAAAATGCAGTTAGAAGTGTCCTAGGATACTGGCCTTATATATGTGAGATTCTAAGATACATCAGGGACCAGATCCAAGTAAGCCATTTGAGCCTAAAAGAAAAAGAAAACCCTGAGGACACATATGTGCAACAATGCATTCTAGAGACAAAATGGTGTAAACAAGAGCAGAGTACAGATGTACCTTACCAAAGAAAACACTGCTGCCCTCATTGGCTCTAATACATAGCGTCCCTGACATGGTTGGAACTCTATTCTAGCAGTGATGGCTCTCGACATGAACATGTGTATCTGTATGCGTATACCTATGTCTGTGTGTGTGTTGTGTACATGCTGAAATCAATAGGGAATGACCTCATTTATTTATTTAATCTTTCATGTTCAGTCACTTAGGTCAGATGTGAGTAACTTATTTGAATTTCTCAACTTGAAAGAGTAAAGTGCATTTTATTTTAAAACCTGGCCTTATTTATTTTCTTTACTGTCATTCTGTTTCTTGATAACATTATAGTTATGTGTTCATTGCAAAATTACCACATTTGTGATGCACCCAGATGGCATTGACAACATGAGATAACCAGCTTGAGGCAAGAAAAGCAGGGATGTTTGCAGTTCACAGCCTTGACCGCCTGTAAGGCAAGCTTACCCAGCAGTTCAGTTTAGCACGTTTTATAAGACTCTTCTCTCATAGAGTATTTTTTTGGTCTCATATCACTTCCATGCTTTCTTATTTTTAAGTTAGAATGTTTTTTGCTGAAAGTAAAAAGTATTCTGAAAGCAAATTTTACATAAGCATTTTTGGTGGGTGTGTACACTTAGTAGCACATATAGATACTCCATGTCACATGAAGTCTAACTTGGTAATGACTATTAAATCAAGTTGTAGTTCTGTGTATCTAAGTATATATAAAACATTTAAAAAGGAAATGGAAAAGAGACAAAGATATGAGATGAACAGGGCTGGGAGACCTAGCCTGTTGCCCTATAGCTTTACCACCTCACTAGCTGTCAGTGTTATCAGTTAAATGATAGCAATTATATTAGTGGCTCCATTCAGCTCTGCTGTTTGGGGTATCTTGGACATCCAACAGAGCATTACCAAACAATCATGTAAAAGCACAGAAACTTTCACCTGGAAGGTCAAGATTTTCTAATCCTATCATAAAAGACACCCATATTATTAGTTGTATCTAGCTTGCCAGCTTGCTGGTTCATGGAGCCAGAGTACTAATGAGGACCTGGACTTGGTAAAGAAGGCTTTGCCAGTGAGGCCATGACTCAGCCACCCATAGGAGCAGGCAAGTGATAGGTTTTGACATGTTGCTCTTCAAGTTGTTCATCAGGACTTACCCTGAGGTGAGGGATGATCCCCCAACTGAGAGGGAAGAACTTTAAGATGGGTTATGCTACAAAACTCGTAAGTAACATTTGGCTTCAAATTGCCACAGGGAAAGTGTGGTGGCTGCTTTGTGAGTATTGGTGAAAAGTTTCACTATAACTATAGCCAAGATAAACAAAATAGATGTAGATAAAATCAATCGTTGAAGTAAATTGTCCTTGCAGAAATATTTGTTTCATTAGTAAAGAAAACTGGGTGACCCAGTTAAAGTAGATAACATTGATGGGAATGATTTATCTACATAAATGAGCAAAATGGCTGTGATGGAAAGGATGACAATGTCCCAGAGGATGTAAAAAACTTCACATTAAAGGAAACTGCAGAGAAATTTCATGCCATTGAAAGGGCAAAGGATAAAATATTGGAAGCTGATTCATACTTAGAAAGGAATCTGCCAGTTCACCAAGGCATAGAAAAGATGCTTGCTCCTAATCAGTTGTATGACCAAGAAAAGGCAAGAACCATTCAAACTATACTTCGCAAAATGTTTACAGAGAAAAAAACAGTTCAGTTCTCAATGTTTTCAGCATTTTAAGTTGCATTCTTTTTTTAAATATTAGTTTAATTTTGCTAGTAGTTTTACTATTAGTGAATACTAGTTTTACTATTAGTTTTACTACTAGTAAATAGTAATATTTGTTTTACTATTATCAGTAATATTAATTTTACTGTTATTTTTATCCACTATATATTTATAAAACACAGTAAGAGAACTTTTAATGTTTTGACAAAATAATTTTAAAGGTCACTAAACAAATATAATTTCTCCCATTGACTATTAAAATTGCTTTGCACTGTTTCAACAGTCATCTTTGTGGTCTTACACCCCTGTGAAAATTGAGCACTGCCTGTATTTTTCTCTGTGTCCAATTAAGTCTCATAAAATTAGTGATCATATAGTTCAAATCAATATCCAATGCCATAATCACTTCTACTACATGATTATTCAGTTGTTTGGTTACAGTTTCTCACTATTACTATTACTGTCCAGGTAGGTTGTTCACTGTGGAAGGTAATGTGTGCTAAGCACCTTGCCAACCAGTATGTTCTTTTCCTCAACATATATCCAAGTTAGGCCTTTCCTGCAATGCCATGCCTCTCTGGATGTTTTGGGAAATAAATAGGGCTTTAAAGTTATTACTAAATTGAAGTGCTATTTTGTTTTGTATTGATTTCCAATTAAGAACTTGACAGTTCATCAATATGTCCAGCTTCTGACAAACGCTTAACATTCCTCTTCTGTTACTTGAACATACTTCCTCCCTCCTAACTTATGACATTAAAAGAAGAAACAGTATTTAAAAGCATCTGTGATAAAATTATTTTGCATGTCAAGAATTATTTTTCATTACTAATAATCATACAGTGAATAATCTATTAATTTATAAATTTACATTTGGTATATAGATTATTACTTTTTACGCTTAGGTATACCTACTTTCATGGGCATTTTTTTTAAACCATTTTCTATTGTAGCTTTGAAAGAAACTTCATACACTTCTGACAAAGACGGCTGTATTCTCAAAAGATATAAATGAGATTATGTGCTATGAGTAGTAAATAGCTTCTTATGAATAATACATCGGAAAATAGTGTATAGTTCTAGGCTCAAAAACTCGTAATTGTACTGTTCTTAATTCATCAAATGGATTTGTTCAGCTGAACAGTCTAATTAATTACTTCCATGCTGTTAATTCAATTAACCGTGCTCTTATAGGTGAATTCTCGGGCCTCATTTATTTCTCATAACTAACACAAAGACATTTCTCTACACTTTTGAAGCTTTAGTAGCTTTGCTTCAATTTTATGATGCTTCCTACAGGGATTGAGGTGGAATAAGAAGAACTGGAGTGTCTATTCCCTGTTGTCTGCCATCTCTCCTCCCTGTCTTCCAACTCTGACAATGCTTTTCCACTCATTGGTTTATACTAAAACAAGGAATAAAATAAGACAAGAAAGAATTGGTGTTGTAAAGAAAGCAAAAAGATAGGAAAGAGAAATGGCATGTAGGCATTTTTGTTAAAATCAAAATAGATGAGATTAATGTCTAAGAGTGACTTTCGTCTCTCTACTGTCTTAACATAATTGGATAGTAAGATTTAAAGTGATAAGTCTTTGTAAAGGTGGTAAGTCTAATGTAAAGGTACATTATATTGTTGATGACACTGGTTTAAATTACAAAAGTAAAGAAGTCACACTTTATGGAAAAGAATGTCTACTCCTCTAACGCAACTGACATTATCATTATATTTTGTACTAAAGTTGCTTCCAGATATTTTATGTATGCATCAACTATATAGTTTGAGGAATATATATGACTTATGCACTTAAACTTGTTTTACTGATTTGCCTTGCTGAGGTTCTGATTTATGGTTATGTTCAGTGAATATATCATTATTTGGTTCACCCTTTCTCTATTGTTAAACTCTTAGGTTGTTTCCTTTTTTTTCCTTTTAAGTATTATACTTGAGTATAGGTGAAGGGCTGTAACAAAGGGAAACCAAAATGCATAGCCAAGATAATTTGGCTAGCCAGGCATGGTGGCTCACACCTGTAATCCCAACACTTTGGGAGACGGAGGCAGGTGGATCACTTGAGTGCAGGAGTTGGGGACCAGTCTGGCCAATGTGGTGAAACCCCGCCTCTACTAAAAATACAAAAATTCGCTGGATGTGGTGGTGCACTCCTGTAATCCCAGCTACTCAAGAGGCTGATAAAGGAGAATTGCTTAAACCCGGGAGGCAGAGGTTGCAGTGAGCCAAGATCGTGCCACTGCACTCTAGCCTAGGTGACACAGTGAGACTGTGTCTGAAAAAAAAGATAATTTTGCTATTTCCCACGAAAGTCTGAATTAGGGAGGCAGACAATGGAGTTAGGCAGCTATGCATCATTCAGGGATACTGTTTTCTCCTATCCTACTGTTTCTATTAGTTTGCCATAGCTGCCATAACAAAGTACCACAGACAGAATGGTTTATACAACAGAAATTTACTTCTTAAAATTCTAGAGGCTGAAAGTCCAGGATCAGGGGATTCGTAGGGTTGTTTCTTCTGAGGCAACCTTGCCAGGTAGATGGCCATTTTCTCCCTGTGTCTTCTCATTGTCTTCCCTCTGTGTGTGTCTATGTCCAAGTTTCCTCTTCTTAGAAGGTTGGATTAGACCCCATGCTAATGACCTCATTTTAACTTAATTTTATTTTTAAAGACCATGTCTCTGGAAACAGTCACATTCTGAGGTACTGGGGTTAAGACTTCAACATCTGAATTTAGAGGGGATACAATTCATCCCATAACATCGTTCCACCTGAGTGTTGTCCTTATCCACGTGGTTGAAGTTGAATTGCCTCTTCATTTATGTTATCTTCTAAGGAAAAGTGAAAGAGAGAGCCCAGAACAAGAAAATCCATCTTTAATAAAGTTCAACTAGAAGGTACATGCATCACATCTGCTAGCTTTCTACAGACCCGAATGTAGTCATGTGTGGAGTACAAGGGATGTGGAATCCATAGTCGCTGAATGGGAGGCTATACTTTGGTAAATAATAATCTACCATTTACATAAGAACTTGAAGACTAATCTCTTACTTAGGATAGAAAAGAAAGATATTTATTTATCTTTTTTATTATAATATCCACATATCATTCAGCTTACCTATCTGAATTCATTTTGTTCTGAAAACCTCAGGGAACTATCTCATCATTGTATGATTGCTTTCTAATTGGTTTCAAAGCATACTCCACTTACTAACTTTTTTCTGGGGTTATGGTGAAATCCTGGTGTCACTGAAGTTATATCTTGGCTCAAATCTTACCCTGAGCTTTCCATAGATCTTAGATACACAGATTTGCAATAAAATTTGTGCAAGTATTACAACCTCACCTAAATGTCTTTAATTCTAACTAAACTGTTTATTATTCAATCATTGATAGAGATTTGATACTTTTTGACCATGTTATACAATTTTGACAGTTGTGTCAGGTCCCTTTGTGACTTTCATTTTTTATATCTCTATCTTCACTGGATTATTTTCAGTCTCTTAATTATTACTGTTTTTAGGGTAGCCCTTCAGATGCTTCAAATTTGGTTCATTCATTTAGTTGTTCAATGCTATTAAGCATTTGCTATGTGTCAGGCATTTTTATAGTCACTTGGGATACAACAGTGACCTAAAGAGACAAAGTACTTACCCACCAGTAGCTTCCATTTTGGTTAGAGGAGACAGATAATAAACAAATACATACATATCTATGTAACAAGGCAGTGTCTTAGTGATACAAAAATAAAACAAACTAAGAGGGCTAGAGAATGATGGCATTGAGTTTCTTAGAAAGGGTGGTCAGGGAAGGCTTATGCTAACCTGAACAAACAAAGAAGGGAGTCATGTGGACAGGTGAGGGAGCAGCATTCCAGGCAAGTGGAGAAGCAAATGCAAAGACCCTGAGGAGGGCCTGCTTGGTGGTTTTTATGAGCTGCAAGGGGGCCATTGTAACTGAAACAGTAAGTAAGGAAGCGAGTGATAGAGAATAAAGTCAAAGAGGTAGCAGCAATCCCGTCTTATAGACCAAGGAAGTATATTTGGATTTTACTCTAAGGCAGTGAAAATCCATTGGAGGATTTGGGGCAAAGAAATGACATTTGGCTTGTATTTTAACAATGCACTGTGGCTACTGAATGACACATAGGCTGTATAGAGGTTAAGGGTATAAATAGGGATAGCTGTTAAGAAGCTATTGTAATTATCCAAGTAAGAAATGATGGGGCATGGAGCAGCTTATAATGGGTGAAGATGTTAAGCGGTGGTTAGATGGTAGATATAATTTTAAAGGAGAGTTGAAATGATTGGTTAAACAATTAGATATGAGGGAAAGAGAAGAATCAATCAAGTATGACTCAAAGGATTTTGGAATAAGCAAGAGTGGAGGCGCCAGTTCTGGAATCCTCTTGAGATGAATTTTACTCAAGTATGCGTATTTAGGGTAGAGAATGGGCAAAAGAGAGGAAGGGGCTCTTTCTTGGTAGAGGGAACAGAGAATCAAAGGAAAGGAGGAAACATTATAAAAGGCTTTATGTGCTCAATAGGAGGCCCAACGTGGTCTGTTGAAAAAGGGAAGTATGATATTGTATACAATTGTGAATTTTCCCCAAATATCTGGTGCCTTACTTTGAATTTTTCAAAAGAATCTCCATCAGGCAGGAAATCTCCCCTATAAAGGGACCTTTTAATTTGAGACTCCATCTGGCCAAACCATTCCTCAAAATTCCAACCCAATAGTCAAACATAAGGTCAGGAAAGGGTTTGGAATTAAATAGAAGCTCAGTATCATTCTCCTAAGAAATTACTAGAGATGGGGTGAAAACCGCTGGAGTGCTTTGTAAGCAGCTTTCCGTTTATGTTTTCTTTTAATGCTCTGCATTTGAAAGTCTGGATTCATCTTTTACTCCCTGCTCTTTTTGTATTATGTTCAACCTTTCATAAAAGACTATGCTTTGGAGTCAAGCTAACTTGGATTTGAATCCCAACTCTACTGCTTAAAACAATTGTGATCTTAGGTAAATCATTTCACCACTCTGAGACTCAATTATATCATCTGAAAAATTGTGATAATTCTATCTTATAAAGTTGTTGTGAAGATTAAATGAAATAATCACCTTACATAAGCTAGTTAATGTAGGTGAATTGCCAAGCATAATGCCTGGTGAAAAACTGTGTGTGTGTGTGTGTGTGTGTGTACAAGTGAGCACACATTGCTCACGTTTTCTCTCCATTCCCACTAAACTACTAACCCAGAAGTATACAACTTCACACTTCAATTACCACCATCCCATTACTTTTCTGGCCTAAACTCTCTTCCAGTGTAGTCTGTTCTTTGCCCAACTCTTATATGAATCAACTTTAAAGCACTCATGCTTATTCCCATCTTTTCCAGACTCTCCTTACAGGTTTCATTTGCCTTACTCATCTTGCTCTTAATCCTATCCTTTCACTTTTACTTAGTTATTCCTAACTAGATTGGATGCCTCTGTAAGGTTAGCTTCCTATCTTACGTTTATTTTTCCTTTATTTATTTATTTATTTATTTATTTATTTATTTTTGAGATGGAGTCTCACTCTGTCACCCAGGCCGGAGTGCAGTGGTGCAATCTCAGCTCACTGCAGCCTCCACCTCCCGGGTGGGAACAATTCTCCTGCCTCAGCCTCTTGAGTAGCTGGGACTACAGATACACTTACCACACCCAGCTAATTTTTGCATTTTTAGTAGAGACAGGGTTTCACCATGTTGGCCAGGATGGTCTTGATCTCCTAACCTCGTGATCTGCCCTCCTCGGCCTCCCAAAGTGCTGGAATTACAGGCGTGAGCCATCGTGTCTGGCCCATTTCTTTTATATCTCTGTCCCACACCAGATTTCAGCCTTCTTATTCAGGCCACTGGTTATCTGTATGAACATTCTCTGTATTTAAAAACCTATGGTATCATTCTTACATTACAGAAATACTCCCCTCAAGTTAACTTAATGGGAACAAAAGCTTTCTTGCAGAGCAACAGCAAATACATCATTAATTCAACAACACATATTCATTAATGATACATCCATTGATTCTTCATTGATTTACTCAGCACATATTTTGTGAGTGCTGCTTCATACTAGGCACTATTTGAGGTCCTGGTGTATCGTGCACACAACAAATAATTCCGGGTGTACACCCGGAATTTATGTTTTCCAGATTATGCAAAGTAAGCTTATTTGGAAAGTAGTTTAGGCACTGCTTACTCCCAATTGTGTGTTCTACAACATGGGAAAGTACGTGTATATAATCAGTTTCTAAGTAAACAAGGATGGTTTTTAATTGTATCACTTTCACAAAACTATTAATCTGTGATTACAAAGAACCAAATTAAAGTGACTCCCAACCACCTCAGTTTTCAGTGTCAATCATTTAGTTTGATGATATGGCTAATCAGTCTGACTCAAAACATCTACATTTTGTGGTAGATAATTATAAAGTAGTTCAAAGCTCTAGCTTTTACTATAAGAGAAGATCTTATACTTTAACCCAGAGGTAACTTGTTCCAATCATTTAGAAAAGTTGATGAACACTGTAAAAGCCCCTCTGGGAGATTATTATTAACACTATGATCATAGAATCCACACAGATCATTTCACGAAACAGGTAGAACCACTGATGGTCACTATGAGATTCCTATCATCAGTAAGCCAGCTGCCTCCATTGTGGCTTACAACATGGACAGAATATTTACTGTGAAGTCTAGGGCTTTGAAATCAAGTCAACTTCTAGAGACCTCTATTTAGTAGAATGTCCTTGACATTGGATCATCTACCTTTGTAGAGAAGAGTTAAAGTTGAGACACAAAAAATACTTTCATAGGAACAAGAGAGGTGACTAATACCTCTGCAAGTTTTTCTTCTTTGCTTGAACTGTGATGAGTTTTTTTTGTTGTTGTTTGTTTGTTTGTTTGTTTGTTTTTAATAGTTGTTTCTCAGTGATCCATATTAAGACCAAATACCTACGGAAGGGAGATTTTTATCTTCTCCTATCTTGGGTTGATTATGGCAGACTATAGAAATTAAGGCCCTGCCAAGAGATTTGGAAGATACTCCAGAAAGCTTTATCTAGTTTACAGATTTGCCACTCTGATACGAATGTTCAGTGACTTGAGGAAAAAGGGATTGGGGGTAGAGGAAAGGATTGGAGAGGATGACAAGAGTGTATGATGATCTTGTATTTTTAAAGACATCATGAAAGGGAGATATTTTTAGTAATTTTCCCAGCTCTCAATAGAACTACCAGAAATATCAAGGCAGTATTGTTACTCCTGCCTACTAAAATAGAATCTGACAATGACAGCTGGCAGCATCCATGGTGAGAAAGAAGGTTTCACTGATATGTCATAGCTAGAGTTCACAGAAAGCAATTTCAAACTCTCTCCAGGTGACTGACTTGCTATTTGGTTCCACTAATTGTCTTCTAAGTGGTATGAGTGGTATTTTTTTTCTAAGTGGTGTGAGTGGTATGTTTTTTCTTTTTTTATGGTTTTTTTGAATAGGTTTTTAAATTATTATACTTTAAGCTCTGGGGTACATGTGCAGAAAGTGCAGGTTTGTTACATAGATATACACGCGCCATGGTGGCTGGATGCACCCATCAACCCGTTGTCTACATTAAGTATTTCTCCAAATGCTATCCCTCCTCTTGCCCTCCACCTGCCAACAGGCCCCAGTATGTGATATTCCCCTCCCTGTGTCCATGTGTTCTCATTGTTCAACTCCCACTTATGAGTGAGAACATGCAGTGTTTAGTTTTCTGTTCCTGTGTTAGTTTGCTGAGAATGATGGTATACATCTATAACATATATTACCAGATATATATTTAACTTAATATAAAGGAAAATAAAACTTAGCCACCCTACAAATACAAGTTGCAAAGTAAATAGTTGAGAGAAGTCCTTGTAGGTACAGCTTACCAAGGTAATGAAGTCAACACAATTTGTACAGAAATATAGATCAGTCTCATACATTTCTACCACATTAGGGCAATAATCCTCTCTATTTCATTGCTGACCACAGGATGCCATGATAATGAACATCTCAATATATTTAAAAAACTTGTAGAAGCCTAAAGATTCAGCAACCAGATGAATGTAAGAAGAAATATAGTAAATTCCCTCTGGAGCACTTGATTCCTGGTTACCTTCCAAGTTTAGTGGCAAACTACTGACTTGTTGAGGAGCCCTTTGCTTTCTGGTTCACCATGCTTTTAAGTGTCATTTTTCTATCAACCATATGAGAAAGTGGAGTGTTTTCTGTATTATCTCCTGAGTCATACTATTTCTCCCGTCCTATGTCATTCAGGTTTTTCTGGTTGTTATTCCTGTACTTCATTTTCCTGAAGCTTGTCTCCCCTTCATTAGAGTGGATGTTTGAGAGGCTACGCTTAAGTGGCTTGCATTTAGAAGCATGGGAAAATTCTTCAAGCATTTAATTTAGACAATTACATATGTATACCAGGAAGATGAAATTCACATGAGAGAAGCAAGAAATTTTTGTTCTGCTGCCTTGCCACAGATAAAGAATCATCTATCTTCTTTTTGGGGGAGGGTGTTGATTTTAAAAAATAATTATAGCATTGTGGAGAACTGACATGGGCCATAGAGTACTTCTTTAAAAGAGACAGTGGATCAGACAAAATAGAAAGACAAATAAAACAATACTATAGGAACATGAGACATCAGTTCTTCTTTCTCCACTCCAAAAATAAATTTATAGAGCACAAATGTATTCTTTAACTTTGCCAGAATATACAATTTCAAAAATATACTAGCAAAATTAATTCTGTTTAGATACATCTGGAAATGCCATTATTTGGGATCTTTGGAGTATGTATAATCTACTGAAGTAGAAATTTACTATTTGCCAAGGAATTAGAGAGTATTCCAACAAAGTATCTTAAATAAGAATCTGAATTGTTCGGTTCTTGACCCTGGGAACCTGAGAACATAAAGTTTCCAAATGAAGCAATGACAGAACACACTAGCTGGAAACACCCTGTCGTGAAGGATGGATTGATGGTGCCAAAAGATTCATGACCACATACTTTCTATTTTATTCTTACTTAAGATTTTAAAGGGCATTTTAGTGTCCTTTATGTTGCTATTAGTATCCTTCATGAGTAAATTTTATGCACCCTGTCATCTATGCCACCCTTGGATTTTTTTGGAGGCGTTCATAAAAACTGGATGATTAATTTATTCCATTATCTCTATCATCACCTCAAATTTTAAGTATGAAAGAGCCTCTGCCCTGTACCTATTGTTCTTATACTGACGTTGAAAAATGGTTGTCTTCAAGTAAGAATAATGTAAATGATGTCAAGCCAAGTCTTAGTTCTTCCTTTTAGAAATCTGAAGCCAATAACGTAGAGGGGGAAGTCATCAGCCACATAGGGGAGAAGAGAGAACACAGATTAGACATGCATGCCAGGCTGAAAGAGGATTTCTTGAGTAATGATTTAGTGGCATGCAATAGCCTGAAACTTTATGAAAATGCAAGATGAATTTCTCCTTTACTACTTTCTTCTAAAATTATTTAGTAGTATACATTTTTCTCACAAGTTTTTCATATTACAAAAGATCACTCCTAAATATGTAAATAGCCAAGATTATTCATGAAAGACTCTTTAAAAAGCTTATTCACCCTGAACACAGTAACTACAGCTACCATCACCCAACCTAAGTTTCTTGACCCCATGTGCCCATGACCACCTCCCCAGGCTTCTCTCTCTCTTCTCGCTGTTTTCATCATGTGCTTTGGTCATAATGAACTCATTTTACCTCCTCCATTATATTAGATTTATTGTCAAATCCAGCCCACTTTTGCTTTTACTCTTCCCTGTGTCTGCATTGCTTTCTCTCTCCCTTTCTTCCCTGCTCAGGTGTCCATTAATCTTGCAGCTTTTCTGCAACTTTACAATATTTCTCTGATCCCCATATCTGATTTATATTTTCTCTTTGAGGTACTCCTACAAAAGCCTGAATTTATTCCCACCTTAGAATCTCAATTTATTTTGTAATTTTTGTGTTTATCTCCTTTCCTTTCACCCCAGATATTAAACTCACTTCATTAGAGAAATGTGCAAACACAGAACAGTTTCTTCATTTAATTTTATGCTGCCTCAAAATATGTTTTTCCAAATGTTAAAAATACTTTAACCATTGCTCTTAAGTTAATATGCAAAATGCTTGATATTTTCTATGAGTCTCTACATAACCAGACACTGCCTATCTCTTCCATGTCATCTCCTGCAACTCTGCTTTACTCCTACATCTCAGCTATACTGGCCTTCTTACAGTGTTTCCGAGAGTTCAGGCTGCTTTCTACCTGAGGGAAGCTTCTTGCCACCTTTATCACATTGTCTCCCCTACACAGAACACTTGTCTATTCTACACCTCTCTCTTCCCATGGAAAAACTTGGCATGGATATGCCACATGAATACACAGTGCTGTTCAGACCCAGATCCTCTTGACACCTTCACAGTGCAGCACACATTTCATGTGTAGCACACATCACTGCCGTAGCTCAATTATTATTTAGGCAATTGCCTTTTTAATGTCCATTTTCCCAACTAGGCTAAAAGCTCCACAAGGCAGTAACTATGTCTTGCTCAAGGAATATTTGTTATGAATCTTGCTCAAGGAATATTTGTTATGAATCTATCTGGTCCAGTTTATGGCATGTGTGGGAACAGTGACTAATTGAATATAGGGCTAGAAAATGATACAAAATAAAGATGTTGGGTCAGAAGATAAAAGACCTTGATTGCCATAACAAAGAATTTATATTTTATCCTAGAGACAGTGAAGATCCATCAAATGTTTATAAGCTAAGATAATCAAATCTGTGTTTTAAAGAATAACACTGGCAGCAAATTATATGGCTGACATGGTGGACTGGGAGCCAAGAGGCTACTATAGTAGATTATAAAAAATGGCCATACATTTATTTTGTCCCCATGTGTATGCCCCCTTTGCTGGGTGACTTGGCCACTGTTCTTACTCCAAGTCTTTGAATTTCAACTTGATCATGTGCCCTGCCTTGGTCGATGGCACATTAACAACTCTTATGTAAGCAGAAGTGTGAAAACCATTTGCACATTGGGGTTTGACTGGTACTTTCCTGGGAACCTGAGGCCATCATGTAAAGTAGCCATAGTACCGCAGTGAATTCCAACCAGATTTTAAATTTTCTCCATCCCATTTATATGTATAACATTCCCTTCCCACTATTAGAAATACCTCTCACTTCAAACATTAATTCTCAGTGGTGCATACTGACAATGTGCAATATTGGGGTAGGAGGAGGCATATGCAGTATGACTTAATCTCACAAGAGATTCCAATATGCTCTATGAATGCAAATTGAAAATCACTCTACTAAGTCTCACTGATACATGAATGAACAGTTAACTTAGCCTGGGGAGTTAACAGGCTCCACAAAGAAAGTGACATTTACCCTGGATCTGAGAAGGAAGAATAAATATTCATCAACTGGAAAAGTGAAAGAAGGGCATGTTAGACAAAGAGAATAGTATATACAAAGGCAAATCTTACATCCCAAATGGATGATTTTAAATCTCTTTTATTTCTCTACAACTGAACACACACCCTAACGTTCTTAATCTTGCTGACAAAGTTATAGCACTTTCAAGGAAATCTATGGAATTACTTTACAGAGTCTAAAGTTTGCAAAGAGATCATCCAAATAAATTATTATGATAATTATTTATATTTATTATAAGAATAATAAAACATTCTTATTTTCAGGAACTTACTTTAAACATTTCCATGTCATTTTCATCTAAGTCTCATTCTCCAGAGCAAGTTTAATGTGGACAACAGGATTTGGTGATTGTTTATTTGTCTCAATTGTCAAATAGTTTCAGTAGGTCTAAAATCACGTTGATTTTATGAAATTGAATCTAAGCCTGGTTTTACCATATGTGTTCATTAATCTCATAGGAAAGGGCTGATATCAATCAAGATCTCGTACCTGATTCCCATATATACTGAACTTCTGGAATTCCCTTAAACAGACACACATATGCCCTCACACCTACACCCACAGTAAATTAAGTCGCTGAAGGAAATTAGTGTCCTATAATGCTTCTATATTTTTCTTTAATGGAGCAGGTAGAACACCTTTTCTCTACACATAATAGGATTAATATTTAAAAGCATCATCTTCAACTAAGTGCAAACCTTTGTCTGCCCTCAGGGAAAGAATAGCCAATGAGAGGTTATTCTGGTGATGTAATGCTTGTTACCTTGCTCTCTTTCAGACATGATTGGGGAAAATGCTTTTCAGAGCATCGAATATGAATAAAATGTAATTCTTTCTCACATGACTAATTTTAGCACATAAGCCACCTTCAGTATTTCATAAATGTGTTGCTTAGGATTGCCCTGAGATATTATGCAAAATCATTAGAGTAGACAATTTTTGTTAAGCATTGACATCTGTATCCACTGGCACTTGCCAATAACTCCCCACATTTCTTGAGAGATCACTTACTTCTGTATCCTGATCCTTATGTAAATAGACAAAGAATATATTAACACTAGCCAGCAGCAGATAAGCTTATTATTTCTTTCTCAGACATAGATACTCATGAAAGTCAAATCAAAAGGAATAGAAACCTAATATGTGTTTTCTAAAGTCAGATTAATCACTCTGTCTCTCATGAGCATGTACAGGGTTTAATCTTCATATCCATATACTTTATTTCAAAAACAAAAAAAAAAAAGATTAAAGCAAGTATTTGAATAACAAAGTGTGTTTACAATGATATTATAATCTTCTGCCTCGTGAATAATTTTCAGGTCTCTATTGATGCTACTAAATGTTTATTAATGTTCAGAGAAGCCCTAGCCCAGGTCAGGTGAAGACCTATTACGCCTTACATAGTCTAATTCTATGAAAACTGATAGGCAGGACACGGTGAATGTGTGTTGGTTTCCACCAGCAAAGTATGCAAAAATGCAGACACTGAGCTAAAAAAATTTCAGGCAGATATTATTTCATGCAGTATCTCATTCACATTCCCTCCTCCTCTACTCAAACCTCACTTTTTGAGCAAAAGAATGCAGTAGTAAGCATGTTGTCTGAAAAACATAATTGGGAGGAGGAGGATAATGATGCCTGAGCAGACCAGTGGTTTATCTGATCTGACACCAGGAATAAAGTGACTCCAACTGCTAAGCCAGCTGTGTAATTTAAAGTGTAATATGTAGTTCAGAGATGATGAGCTATGGGAACTCATAGTCAAAATGTTGGAAAATTAATATATTAGAACCTTTTCCTCTTCATTTCTTTTTTCCAGAATATCCTGCTAACACTTTGAGAAAACTGAGTTAATTTCTGGCACTTGAGCCATTCTTTGGACTTTTCTACTTGTTCAGGTCATGATAATATAGTTGCATTGGAATGGGGTGAAAGTATGGAATTATAGATTATTTCAAACCTGGCTGTGAATAATGTCTCTACCATATAGGAGAGTGATAAGTCACTGTAACTTCACTGAGCCACAGTTTCCTCATCTATTAAAAGGAAATAATTAAATATTAATTATTAAAACAATGTGTATAATTCTTGGCAAGTAATTAATAGGTATTCAATTGATAGTAGCTATGTGTTTTACTATTTTTTCATAGACAAATAATATCAAAGCCACTTTACCTTTCGAAGTTAGAAACCAAACTATATAAAAATAATTTTATACCCACAATAGATTTTCTGATATAATAAATTGTATGCCACTTTTAAATTTTGAAATAAATCATTTTGTTTTCCATTGAAGATTCAATTTGTACTTGATTTTTACTTTCCCATATTATTTAGCAGAATTTTATTTTTATATATGAATATTTCAGAGTTAGTGCTTTACAAATATATGACTTTATGTTCTATTAGTATAAATGGTAGTAGTAGTATAAATAGTAGTAGTATGGTAAGGAGGAGGAGGGGGGGGGAGGAGGAGGAGGAGGGAGGAGGAGGGAGGAGGGGGGAGGAGGGGGAGGGGAGGGGGGGAGGGGGAGGGGGGGAGGAGGAGGAGGAGGGGGGGAGGAGGAGGAGGAGGGGGAGGAGTATAAATGTTTCTTCTAAAGACCTGCCAAGTTTTAAAGGCATTGCTTCTCCAATGCTTGAGAAAAGGTCCTGGAAGGCATTTCTCAGGCCATTAAGTCAGCTTATTGAAAAGTAGAAAATGCAGTTTATCACCCTAAAGCAAAATGAGTAGCTCGAGTTTTTCAGTAAATTAGCTTAAACTAAATTGATATCGTTTACATCCAGTCAAAAGCACATTTCTGCCAATTGATTTTAGATTTTAAGTAAGGGCAATTTAGGTTCACTTTCTCAAAATCTGCTGAGTGCCTAAGCTGTGCACCTTCTAAGAATTAAAAACAACCACCACAGTGACTTGGCTTCTGCCTTCTAGATGCTGGTGTCTAGTTAAGGGAACAGACAGTGCACAGTGTATTAAGTTCCATAATGGAGGTAGGTATAAAATTATTGGAAATATAGATGGTGGGACTTTCGATTCAACACTGGAGGAATGAGTTTTTCAGGAAAATTATAGACAGGTGACGTTTCATTGGCTTTCAAAAAATAATGAGTTTCTTGTTTGGATAAGATGGAATAATGATCCGAGTAGAAGGAACAGTTAGAGCAAAGGAAGAAAGGACTAAAAATTCATAGCTATTTGTTGAATGACTATTGACCCATTCTAATGTTTGTACAGAATAGAATGCATTAGATGTAAATGTGGCAATGGAAAGGTTGTGCTTTCTGTATAGAGAGGCTGTCTGAAAAACTGAAATATTACCTTCCAAATCACAGTATTCTTATCTTTTCTTTCTAACATGCCATCAGAAAATTCATAACACATGTTAACTATATATATTTGTGATATATTTAAGCTTACTGGACCTTTCTTCAAGTAAAGCAATATTATTCCTTTGCTTCTCCTCTAATTTAAAAAATTATTCCAATGTACTGTTCACTTCAAATAAAGTAAAGGTAAATTCCACAAATCATCTTTCAAAAGGACGACATAAGTTGTGCAAAAATAATACTAAAGATATAGACAACATCTATTGATTTTGATTCATGCAGAAGCCTATATGAGCTAATTGTAAAAGGCAATACATCTAAATAGCATGTGGTTAATAATGTCAGATTATACATTAAAGAAATACTGTCTATGCTAACTTTTTACTAAAAGTTATTTAGAAAAACTTCATTGCTCTTATTTCACACACACACAGTAAACCACCATACCATCAAGTAAATGAATGCAGTAAGTCATTCACCTTTCATACTGTGGGTGTGAAAACATTCTTAAATATAACTTGCTGAAAGTTATCTGCCATTTTCTTTAAGTATACAGATTCTCCATGATTTATGATGGGATTACATCCCGGTAATCCTAAGTTGAAAATATCATTAGGTCAGAAATGCATTTAATACACCAAACATCATACCTTAGTCTAGGCTACCATAAACATGCTCAGAACACTTACATTAGCCTATATTTGGACAAATAATCTCATAATGCAGTACATTATAGAGTATTGGTTGATCATGGTTGATCATTGGTTGATCTTATAGCTGACTGGGAGCTTTGGCTTATTCCCACTACTCAGCATCTTGAGAAGTATTCTATCACATATCACTACCTGGGAGAAAGGGCAAAATTCAAAATTTGAAGTATAATTCCCACTGAATCTGTATAGCTTTTGCACAGTTGAAAAATCAAAAAATTTTAAGTGAAACCATTGCAAGCTGGGGACCATCTATATTCACTGAATAAGTTTCCATACCTCTGAAGGGGACTATGAATGTGTTCATAATTCAAGTATATTTAATGATACTTATTAGACTTGAATTGAAATGTATTATCCACATATACATTGTGATATTGTTTTAACAGGAATAATTCTACTTAATAAATGGTATGTGCTGAACTTTCTATATTCAGTGTCCCTTTTGTGACCAGTATCATGTATTTTAGAATTAGTTAACTAGAATTACAGGTAACTGGGTCAATTATGGGTTTCATTATATAAAACAAACTGAGCTGCATGGAGCTTGAACCTACAGTGTTGGTCCATTGTGGTCTTTCTGTCCACCTTAGATACCATCCACAGAATTTTTCGTCTAAGTGAGCGTGCTGTTTGTGTGTGTGTGTTTGTCTGTTTATTACAGCCTACTTGATTCTAAAAATTAGTTGAATATATAACGAAGAAAGAAGCACTATATTCAGCATGTTTAAAAATATTAAAATCTCAGATAATTTTAAAATAAAGAATATTCTGTTTGTTTTTTTTTCCCTCATCAGCTGTTAAGAAAAAAGCTGGCTTTATCACTCCAGTTCCAGGAGGTGTGGGACCCATGACAGTGGCAATGCTTCTGAAGAACACCCTTCTGGCAGCTAAACAAATCATTTACTAGATCACATGAAAGGAGGAAGCAAACTGAAGTCATGCTATTTGTTTATTTGACAAAGGGTAAAACCTTTATATTTTACTACAAAGCTATTTATTTCTACATGGTATTTATTTTTTCATGGGTGAAATCATTGTGAATCAAATGATTCACATAATTTTATGCATTTCCTGCTAATTTATTTTGAGTTTTAAGAAAACAACCAAAACAATTCCAATGAAAATTTTAGTAACAATTGTTTATTTTGAGGATATTTGTTCTTAACATTAAAACAATAAAGGGCTCATAATAAATAAATATATTTTTGACACAATTAAATATTACATATAATATGTTTTCAACAAATGTCCTGTCAGCCAAATGGGTACCCATATAAAATGTAATCCCTTTAGGTTTCGCTATTTGCATGCTCACATTTTCAGTATATTTTATGATCTATGTCATATGCTGAAAAAGAGCTTGCTTACTGCAAGAAAAATAGAATATTGAAAATAAAATATTGATCTCAACTATCCCCCAAATGCATCCTATAAGTCCATCCTAATGAGAAATGATGTTCTCTTTAAGGAAAGGAAAATATTCCAGGAAGGCAAAAAATGCAATGCTATTTGGAAGGGTAATGATTTTATCACATTGTGAGTGACTACTAAGAGTAATGATTATATCACATTGTGAATGACTACTTGCCACAGTAAAAATACATGAAGAATGTCTTAGGCTTAAATGTGGTTTCTTTCTTCTTCTAAAAAATATTTGGATAGTACCTTCACTGAGAAATAATGGAAAAATCAAAAAATAAGTAAGCAGACAAAACTAAAGTTGTATTTTCCCACAAATATCGTATGAATTAGGTCATATTAAAGAACAGCAGCTGTTAATGTTTGTTCACAAATTCAGAAATCTAATAGGAAAACATGATACTTTCAATGTGCCAAAACTAAACCTTAGTATACAACTAAAAATCTCCTGCCTTCTTGCCTACATGTCTTCCCTCTTCTGTTACAGCATTTGTTCCTCAAAGTAGACACAACGTTTCTAACACAATTTAAATTAGGAAATATATATGAATGTCATTGAAGTCTATTTTGAGACTGCTAAAGCTGTTTAATTGATACTGTGTTTTCATGCCCAAATCCCAGTATGTTTATGTACCAATAATGACTCTTACCCAGTGCATGTCTTTATCAGTGTGTACTCGTGACTATTTGTGTGAAAATAGACTAGATGTTTATAATTAATACCATTGCAACTGTATAATAAAAGCAATTTGAAGAAAAGCTATATTCTTTTTTTCTTCAGATAGATATAAATTTCTTACCCATTTCCTTACTACATCCTGGAGAAATGTACAAGTTTCTAAAATGTGAAAGAAAAGGTTATATAGCATATTCCACAGTCAATTCAGACCAATTGTTGTCTGATAACCCTGACAGAAGTTTAAATTTAAAGCTTCCAAGCAAACATTCAGAAAGGGCCTCTTTAATTTTTAAGGGTTCCTAACTCCCAAAACAAAGTGACTAAAATACATGTATGTGGAAAATGTGAAGACTGTAATTTTGAGCTCTACCCCAGCAGAGGTGCAGGAATAGTTCCTTTGGAATAACATTCAGAATTTAGACTTCCTGTAAACTAATTAAAATGCTGTAGAAGAAAAATTACTCTGACACTTGTTTAAAACAGTCAAGAAGATGTGAAGACCATTGCAGTAGATGAAAGAGATCTAACTAATTCTGAATACAACATGGACAGCTAGGGATTTATAGCCAATGAGCAGAGCTAGGGGATTGGTGGATGGAAAATTACTAAGAGGAACTTTAGATATTCAGGGCAGGGGGATTCTCACTGAACTGGCTTGTCAGGATGCTTGGTAACAGCAGGCCAAATGCTTAGATATCAAGGGAAGGGGATCAGAAACTAGATAAAATAGCAAGGGTGAGGGACTCTCTATAAACTGACTTAGCAGGATTCTTTGCTAAAACTGGGCTCGATGGGTCTAGATCAAGATCTGATCAGGGAGAGAGCTCAGAGGAACCTAAGGTTCGGTGACAGAGTCAACATATTACAGAGGTAAAGTCAATTTATTGGAATCATAACTTCATAGTTATTTGATGTCCTTGAAAGATAGACATGTCGGCCTTATGAAGTAGCGTAGAGATTGTTTTCTTCTCCTACCACATCTGTATCTGTAAAGTATCTATAAAGAGCACCCTAAAGAACATAATAAAGTTACAGAAATTATTATGAGTTAGCATATATGTATGAAAGCAAGAGTTGCAATTAGACAAAGTGAAAGGTTTGTTTTGGAGAGTGATACAGCTGGATAAGTATGCAAAAATAAATTAGAGGAGTGGATAAATCAGAATTTGGCAGTATTCAGCAAGTTACGAGAATTGTAGTTAGAGATCAGAAGTTGTTATCATTGACTAACAGGAAATTGTGAAAGGGAGCTGACTTTGGAGTAGTGATAATATGTTCAGTTTAAAATATGTTAAGTTTGAGGTGATGACATAATACATAGATAAGAATTCTGAAGTAGTATCAGTCTAGGAAGAGGTTAAGAATTCATAGTTAGTGATAAGAATTTAGGACTCGTCCGCATATACTGTCACCCTAAATTCCTGGCCTTGGTGACCATTATACACACTGTGTGTCTTTCTACACTTACTCAGTAGTAACAACTATCCTTAACTGAGAACTTAGCATGTGCTAAATACTTTCCTCTTTTGTTCTTTTTTTTTTTTTTTTTTTTTTTTTGACAGGGTCTCGCTCTGTTTCCCAGGCTGGGGTACAGTGGTGTGATCACTGCTCACTGCAGCCTCCATTTCTGAGGCTCAAGCAATCCTCCCACCTCAACCTCAAGTAGCTGGGACTGCAGGCGAGTGCCACCATGCCCAGCTAAGTTTTTAATTTTTTGTAGAGAGGGGTCTCACTGTATTGCCTAAACTGGTCTCAAACTCCTGGGATCAAGCGATTCTTCTGACTTGGCCTCCCAAAGTGCCTTTTTTTTTTTTTGTCTTTGCTCATTATTGACAATCTCCACTTAATAGATGAGAAAATTATTGACCCTCCTGATTATTAAAAAGCCTCAGCCAAGGCCAAATAGATAGAAAAGGTGGAATTTGAATTCACAACAAAATCTATTGGGATGATGTGAGTCAGAAGCCACTCCTTTTACTACTCCACTCTGCCTTCCCTCAGATCCCACCCCCAACCCCAAGTCCTTTCTCTTATCACTGGGTGTCTAAATCCTACTTGTTACTTAAGATTCACTTCAAATGAAACTTGTCCATGAAAAATGCCATCCCTTAGTTCTCAGAGCCCTTTATGCACACATTCATGGCAGTTGTCACTCTCTACCCAGTACTGCAGTTATGTATATACTTTGCCTAGATCCCTTTAGTTTCTTGAAGTCAAAATCTATGCATGATTTATCTATTTGTCTTACAAATATCATCTCACCCAGCCCAGTGCCATGGATATAGTAGTCATTCAATATTTTGTGAATGAATGCAACTGAATCCATGAAAGTGACAGAATATACCTAGAGAGAGAATCAATGAACTGATCACCATTCTCTGCCAATGACCAGCAATAAATTTTGGTTGAGTTAGTGAAACAGCAAGGAAAAAAAGATAGAAAGGGGAGGGAAGAATAAACTTTCAGATATTCTCTCTTCTAAAATAAACTTCTAGAAGAAGAAAGATAAGTACATTTAAAAACCCGAAAACATGGCCTGAGGGAAAAGTAATAGTGGAGCTCTTAGCCTTTCATTTCCTTCTCCTTTCTCACCCTAACCTACTTTAATGCATATTAAGAATGAATAAAGATATCAGAAAAACCACCTTACAGTATCCATCTCCCGTATTCTTTAGGATTTAGAGAAAGGACTTTTGGGTGAGAGGTTTGAAGACGTGAAGGGAGTGGACTTTCCTGTAAAGACTGTAAGTGGGAGCCATGAGTACGGACCCCAGAGGAAAGGCAACATGTTTGATGACTTAGAGTTACTTTCTAGTATACACCATAAACTAAAGCAGAAGATGGGTTTCTATATTAAGTGGCCCAGTTTATCAGAGAGGCTGCAGTTCCATCTCTCAGCCCAGATGTGAGTGAAAATCACAGTTTATTAAATATTTAGTTTTTTTCTAATAAAGGTAATTTATTTAAAGCTTGATTTTAGGAGATAATTAAGGGAATTCTTTTGAGATCACTTCAACAACTCAAAGAGGACACAGCTAGGAAACAATATATGATTTAGAATGTGAAAATATAGAATTGAAGTCCTTTTTTTTGTTTGTTTGTTTTGTTTTGTTTGAGACAGGGTCTGTAGCACAGGCTGGGGTGACATGATATAATCATGGCTCATTGCAGCCTTGACCTCCCAGGCTCAAGTGATCCTCCTACTGAGCCTCTCAAGTAACTCAGACTACCATGCCCAGCTAATTTATTTTTTGTAGAGTCAGGGTCTTGCTCTGTTGCCCAGGCTGGTCTCAAACTCCTGGGCTCAAGCAGTCCTCCTCCCTCAGCCTCTGAAAGTGCTGAGATTACAGGTATGAGCCACTGCACCTGGCCAGGATTGAAGTCCTGACTCTAGAAATGTCCTTTGGCAAGTCACTTAATTCTTTTGAGCCTCAATTTGTCATTTGTCATGTGAGAATAGAAATAATGCCTGTTATTTATTTCCTTATTCTCTGAAGACAGATTCATTAAGTATTTACTAGATGTTAGGCACTGGATTTGTATGGGCCAGGGTTACTGAAGAAAGAATTGAGATGTGTGGGGAAACCTGTAAAGTGCAAAGGACTGCACCAGCTACAGTTAAGAGTTTTTACAAAGATAATCTTTGTACCTTGGTGTCTCAGTCTTAGAAATAAAGTATTAAATCCCAGCACTTTGAGAGACCAAAGTGGGTGGATCACAAGGTCAGGAGATCGAGACCATCCTGGCTAACATGGTGAAACCCTGTCTCTACTAAAAATACAAAAAATTATCGGGGCATGATGGTGGGCACCTGTAGTCCCAGCTACTCAGGAGACTGAAGCAGAAGAATGGCATGAACTCGGCAGGCAGAGCTGGCAGTGAGCCGAGATCGCGCCACTGCACTCCAGACCGGGCAACAGAGTGAGACTCCATCTCAAAAAAAAAACAAATAAATAAATAAAAATAAAAAAGAAAGGAAAAAAAGAACTAAACATCTCCCTAGGAGGGAGTCCAAACATCTCCCTCCTGAAACTACAAAAAGAATTGTGATGGTTTATTTAATCTTTTGTAAATGATTTCTTCTTAAATACTCAGCAATGGTGCAAAGAAGATGGTTGAATTTATAATTCAAATGTTATTTGCCTGGGAAATATATTATCGAGAAATTGACTTAGTAATCAACAGGTTTTAAAAAACCTACAAAAGTAGAAATGCAAAATGTAGACACATTTAAAGTGAGTCAAGTACTATTATTTTAACTTTAAAATGATGACTCCTGTGGTAAGTGATTGCCCAAGTTATAATGAGTTCAACAAGCTTGTTCTTGTGTGATTTCTAACACCACATTTATATTCGAATAGTGAAAGGGCTCCTTTCTGGTAAATCTAATTCGCTGGCTGGACATGATGCAGAAGATAACCTATCTTGACTTGAATATGTTTTTAGGGTTTTGAGGTTTCAAATTTCAAGAAAATACAAGCAATTGAAATTCCAGGCAGAAAGACTCAATGCCTCAGGAAGATATATTTATAAATTATTTATAGTAATTTGGGGCAAGTGAAAATTTCTGTAGTTGTAAAATATAGTAGCTGTAATGGCATATTTTGGCCTTTAAAGTGCCACTTTAATAATTACAACTAGATGAACATTAAGAAATAATTTGAATGTCGTATTAACTTAGAATCTTTCTATTCATTGGATGTATCCAAACTAAATGTCATCTTAATTTTCTCTTAATGGAGAATTTTAATATTATTATTATTGCTATTATCATTATGTTGGTGCTTTACTGTTCTCTGTAGCTTAATCATTGGGATGCAGATTTAAGCATTGTTGTTTCTGGAACATGGTAGCCCATTTCATTTGCTCATAAAAATGTTAAATAGCAGGATGACAGAAAGGTGAATGTTACACTATTACAAATAATTTTATTTACAGCACTTATCATAGTAAAACTAAGAAACAAACACTAAAATGGAATATGAAATGTCCATGTTTTCACAAATTTAACTGTTCCCTGCAACTAAATTAACAAGTTATCTTGATTTGAAATAGAACTCATAGTCTGTAACAAAAGGTGGTATAACCAACTACAGTTTCAGGGATATTTCTTTTAGAAACAGGTTATGCTGCTTCCTAATTTGCAGTTATGTTTGTTGAACTCTCGTATAGGTTTCTAGCATTGTTGGAGCTGGTATAGTTCTCTTCACACCAATTGGAGCCTTTCCTGAAATCACATTTTGTTCTTGTTGTTTTAAGTACTTTTGCATACATGATTATGCCCACAGGTAACAGGAAACCAATATTTCAAAAGAAAAGTTGATTGCATTGCTAGATAATACAGGTATCCTAAACAAGTGCGTGAGCGCCCAGAGGCTTTCTGCGGCTGCCAGAAGTACATATTTTTTTGATTGGTAAGAACTGCCAGATGACGCTTCATGAAATATAAATGCCACAAAGACTCAGAGCTCAATAAAAACCTTCCACTCGTCAGTCTAGAAGGATAAGAGAAGGAAAGTTAAGCAACTACAGGAAATGGCTTTGGAAGTTCCAATATCAGTCTATCTTTTATTCAACGGTAGGTAATTTCCTTTTGTTTTGTTAACTTTATATCAGTGTAAAATGTGAATAGAATTTATTTTCTCTGCATTAGAGAGAAGTTGGCTTCTAATAGTTGTTCTTTACGGCAAAGATCAGAGTAATGAATCTGTGGCTTAATTTAGTTTCTTATGTCCTGTATGTTTCTTTCCTAATATATTTTGACACCTTTTTTGAGACCTCCAGAATGTTTGCTTTATACAATTGAAGAGTGATTGATACATTTAGTTATTATACTATAGTGTTCTTATTTTTGGATTAATATGTAAATGTATCAATGGTCTTAAAAATTGGGTTTTTATTTGCTCTAAGCCTAATATAGTCAATGGAATGGATGAGAAACTCTAAGGATGTTGCCCTAGTCACATTATGGATTTCAACTGAAATAAATTTAAAAAAAATAGAAATAGGAATAAACAGAATAAGAATACTTTCCATCTGTTGCTTGTACATAGAAGGAGGCTCTCTGTTAAAGATGCTTTTGCCCCCTTAATACAGCAATGACAGCACTGACTGAAGAGGCAGCCGTGACTGTAACACCTCCAATCACAGCCCAGCAAGGTAACTGGACAGTTAACAAAACAGAAGGTATTTTCTTCCCATTTTCATATTTCACAAGACTTTTCTGAAACTTGGGAGAGAAATTTGGAGTGTGATAAAAGCAACATTGGCCATTTTTAATACATATTTTATTATTAGATAATCAACTCTTTTAGCAGGATGCTATTAAATTGAAGTGACAGATAAATGTGCCAGCAAATAATTGCCCTTTTAAAAGGAGGAAGTGAAGCAAATGAGACAAAAGCTGTCTTCAGTTACTGTCTTGAATGTGAAACAGGCCACATTTTCTGCTTCATTTCTGCTTGGTTCCCAATAACCCCTGTGTGTTCAGAGACAGTTTGTCCCCATTTTGGCATTCTTGATGAGCAACATTATATTTTGATCTGTGATTATAAGCTTTGCTGCCAAAGACATTATGGCTACAAGATGAAAAGCACTTTCCCTAATCTTTGGAATGATCTTTTTTTCTTGTTTGCTTTGGGGTTTTTGTTGTTATTTTAGCATATGCTCTATTTCCTAACCACTTGTACCCAATTTTTGTTATTGATGGTGATGATATATTTTCTTTCATATTTAATTATTATCATGGTGGCTTCTGGATGCTCTTGAGCATCAGCGTTCTTTCTCAAATCTGTTTAAACTCTTAGAGGTGAAACTTGGAAAGCTTGCTGCTTACCAAGTGACTGAGTGGTTATGATTCTTTCGCAAATTGCATCCTGATTGTTATGTGAAGGCTGGCAATGTGATTTAGGACAGAGGAAACAATATCTTGTACTCAGAGTCAGGCAAATAAAGGAAGATTGTCATATGTCAGTGTTCTTCATTTCCTCAATAATTTAAAATTTTAAATGACTGTCTCAAAATATTTTACCCATTTGATTTTTTGAATATCTGTTGATTTGCAAAACGAGATCAATGTGGGTTTTAGAGCAACTTTTAGCCAACTATTTGTCTTCTAAGCCTTTGAACAAAGAGGAAACAGCTTATTAGAATATAATATACTGGCCTGGCGCAGTGGCTCATGCCTGTAATCCCAGCACTTTGGGAGGCTGAGGCGGGCAGATCACCTGAGGTCAGGGGTTTGAGACCAGCCTGGCCAACATGGTGAAACCCCGTCTCTACTAAAAATACAAAAATTAGCTGGGCATGGTGGCACATGCCTGTAATCCCAGCTACTCAGGAGGCTGATGAAGGAGAATTGCTTGAACCCGGGAAGGGGAGGCTGCAGTGAGCTGAGATGGGGCCATTGCACTCCAGCCTGGGTGACAGAGCGAGAGTCCGTCTGAAAAAAAAATAAAATAAAATAAAAAAAGAAAAAAGAATATAATATACTGCAGAAAATTAAAGAAGCATAGTTTTCTCTCAATGACTGACTTCGTAATAGCATGCTCAGTACTATATTTTTGTTCTTCCTTAATGGTGAACAGCAAATAAAATTTTTTGAGTTACAAGTAATAATAACATTAAAAAGGAATCCAATGCAGTCATCCTTCATAATTGGTTCAACATTGGTTCCAAGACCTCTTCTTCCTGCCCAGAGGGTACCAAAATCCACAGATGCTCAAATCCCTTATATAAAATAGCAAAATATTTGCATATAACCTATAGACACACACCCATGTACTTTAAATCATCCCTTGATTAGTTATGCCTAAAACATTGTAAACACTATATAAATAGTTGTTATACTGCATTGTTTAGGGAATAATGACAAGAAAAGAAGTCTGTACATGTTATGTACAGATGCTTTTTTTCCCAAATATTTTCCATATGAGTTTGGTTGAATTCACAGATGTGGAGCCTATGAATATGGAGGTACAACTGTATATCATTTCTGTATTTTTCCTTTACTTTCTTGATGGAGAACTTTAATTTTTCCTTTTGCTTTTTATCTAACTTAAAAATATCAATCTAGTATCTTAGAAAAATTTTTATAAAGTTATGATCATTCTCCTCATTCTTAGGGGAAAGATGAGTCTCTCTGGTATAACTTTTCTTCAGAAATGGCTTAATTCTCACATTTTTCTGCAAAATCTAGTTTCAGGCTTAGTTAATCGAACTTGTTTAGTCTTGAAATAGAAAGCACCCAGCACAGTTTATAATGGAAAATTCTCACTGCCTGAGAATTAATTATTAAAATGATAAATTGTATTCATCCTATTCAACAAAATGAATGTGAATTAGAAGGTAATGTGTGTTCTCACCAAAATAAAGTAATACAGCATAGTATCTTGTCTGTAATCTTCGAATGCCTCTTAAAACTGTTTTTTCCCTAAAAACAAGTAAGATTCGCCTAATCTTAGCAAGGCAAATATGGTGTACCTTTATCATAATGACGAGGAAATACGTTTATTTCTAAAAATGACAAGTAAACTGCCATTGATTCTGCTTGAGAAAAATTTAAGAATCAAAAAGTATACCCCAAAGGACTCAATTATGCAATTTTACCCAAGGGTCATTCCCACTGCATAAACACCAACAATGGCATAGGTATGTCTTTTGTACATCAGAGAATCAGGAATAAGAATCTTGTTTATTATCTCACAAGTGTAAATTCAAATCTTCCCAAGTGCTGACTTCTCAGGTGTAAAGGAAGAAAATGGAAATATTATGTGAGACCTTCTATATTAATTAGTACTCAGGCACAAGTCTGGGAAGCATTGCTCATAATAACCTGCTAAGACTAGAACCAATGCTGCCACCTTTTGGCGAATTTGTTGCCTTTTCTGTCTTACCACGCTGCTTTAAAAAATGAAACAATCATCAATCCACCTCCATCCCCTAATTAATTAATAATATGTCATATGTCTAGATGATATTAACCCAGCCCTTGTGAATACAACCTGCTAAGAGAATCAGTAGTTTAAAGGACACAGCACCACCCCCAAATATCCTTAAAATTAAAAATTTATTTACATATGTATTAAAATTTTACCATAAAAGTAAGACACATTTCATTTGCTAATATTGTATCTCCTTTTCCTAGCTGACAACGTAGAAGGACCCATAGCCTTGAAGTTCTCGCACCTTTGCCTGGAAGATCATAACAGTTACTGCATCAATGGTGCTTGTGCATTCCACCATGAACTAGAGAAAGCCATCTGCAGGTAAACGCAAAGAACTTTCCAAGTCCTAGAGACAGGAGATGATTTTATGCCTCTGTTGTTTCATATAGTACATTTCCACACTTTTCTCTCTTTAGTTTAAAAGGGTGCATAATCTGAACATGACTTGACAGGCCTCTACATATTTGAGTATCTAAGGAGTCTTTTGTCTAAACTATTTAATCCTCATTAATTAAAAACATGGTTGCCAGATTAGCAGCATCTCTTGAACCTGGTGCTTTTTAGAAATGCAGGATCTATGCTCTACCCCAGAACTACTAAATCAGAATCTGCATTTTTAACAACATGCAAAGGTGATTTTAAGTTTTGGAGTTGTTTTCAAGATGAAATGAAGGAAACTAAGGCAAAAACATTACAGGAATATGAAGTTCTAGAGCAACTAAGATACTATTTTTATGATCATGATTTGCTCAGTATTCTCCTATGGAAGAATAGACTAATGATTTTGCTAGAGTAAATTGTGCAAGCATACTACCTTTTCCCTCTACTAATGAAGGGAAAATATGGGGCCTTTATGATTATTGGAAAATTCACAGCTGCTTCATTGCCCTTAACAGATTGGCTTTCATTTGGTATTTGCCTCTTCAAATTAAATTCCTTATTTCCATTTATTTTTTTAAATTTATTGAAACAGGTTATTTATTTGTATTTCTACCACCATAGGTTTTAAAATTAAACTTTTTTTTTCTTTTTTTAAAGGTGTTTTACTGGTTATACTGGAGAAAGGTGTGAGCACTTGACTTTAACTTCATATGCTGTGGATTCTTATGAAAAATACATTGCAATTGGGATTGGTGTTGGATTACTATTAAGTGGTTTTCTTGTTATTTTTTACTGCTATATAAGAAAAAGGTATGAAAAAGACAAAATATGAAGTCACTTCATATGCATTCATTTGACAAATATTTATTCAGCCTCTATAATGTGCCAGGAATTGACATGTAAATTTTTTTTTAATTAAAAAAGAGCTGTAAATCTGGCAAAAAGTTTCTATGTAATATTTTTCATGCCTTTTCTCATAAACCCAGATGAGTGGTAAAAATTTGCTTCAGTTGTAATAGGAGAGTTTAAAAGTACAGTCTCCCTTCATCCTATCTCTGTCTGCCCACATTAAAATTATAAATGACGAGGACAGCAGGCCCCAAGAAAGTAGAGACTAAGTATATCTTGTTCAAAATTGTGTATTCAGTGCCTTACACTATGCCTAGCACACAACACACTCTGAGTAAATATTTGCTGAGTGAAATAAAATTAAGAAACAAGTAAAAACTGAATAAAAATGTGTGACAAACACTGGCCATTTCTTCCCAGACATCAACTGGGGGTATCTTCAGAAGATACTGTCTTTTGCTAAAAACCTAAAAAGATAATCTACAAATAATTGTAATTATTTACATATTCATTCTTAATTCTTGGTTTTTTCCACATAAGTAATTTTTCCTTAAATCCGTGTAACTAGGATAAAGTCAAGAAATAAAGTGAGATACCCTAACAAAAAAATACAAATACATCATTTCCCTTGCTGTACTCTAAAAAGTTGTCATTTCTGAATGACCAAAACTGCCTGTTCAAAATTAGAAAAGTTTATTTTGCTTAACAAATACATCTTAGAGAGAATCAAATCTATATTATATCAGTTGTAGATTTGCCTAACAGACCAAGAAATGTAATAATAAGGAGGAGGAGGTAAGACTTTTCCACATTACTAAGGTGGCTCTCTGAGGTCAGATTTCCTAGGAGCAGAGCCTTCAGATGGAAATTGCTGTGCATATGATTGGTTGAGGGAGTACTCTACCTTTATTTTAGGTGAAACCCGTAATAAAGTAAGGAAAGCAGATGGAGCACAAGAAGAAGCTAAGCAAAGATGTGGCTTTAACTGAAGTGTAGCCCCAGTCTGATTCCACAGGGAGATCTAGAATGTGAATAGCAGTGTAGACTTCTTGCAAGGAGAAGAGGCATCTGGATTTCAATATCCCATATTATTCAATCATGGACTCATGTGGGGTAAGGAACAGGGGCTTGTAATCTCCCAGCAATCTCCTGCCAGGGCACTCAGTTGGCCATGCGCAGACCCTGGGAGAAGACTGCTGCCAATGAGCCTGTTAATGCCCACAGCTGCTGAGGGATGGGTTGACCAATGGGTAAAGGCGATCTGAGAGGGACACCAAGAGCAACTGCTGCAGGGTGCATCTTTGTAAGCTTCAATGACCTATATGAACCACAGTCAAATTCATATGGAAACCAATGCTCTGTTTCAGGTGTCTAAAATTGAAATCACCTTACAATGTCTGTTCTGGAGAAAGACGACCGCTGTGAGGCCTTTGTGAAGAATTTTCATCAAGGCATCTGTAGAGATCAGTGAGCTCAAAATTAAAGTTTTCACACGAAACAACAAAACTTGTCAAGCTGACTAGACTCGAAAATAACGAAAGTTGGGATCACAATGAATTGAGAAGATAAACTTCAGCGTTGGCCTTTAGACTTTGCCATCCTTAAGGAGTGATGGAAGCCAAGTGAACAAGCTGCGGTGACAGAAGTCAAGTTCATTGTTTCACTCTGGGTTTTTTGTTGTTGTGTGGTTATTATTCTCACTACAGAAAGACTGAGTTTCATGTCCCTGGCTGTGTCAGATGTGAATTTTCATGGGAATAATAATCAACTTTGCAGCAAGCCAAAGCAATGCCTTGCTTGGGTTCTTCATGTTCTTACTACCCAGCATTTTTTACCACCTAGATGGACCTAATTCTATTTGCTCAATGAACCTTATCCCAAACTTGTTGTTTTCATGGTGTCTAAAAGAATGTGATGTCAGCTTTTAGAATGAAATCAGTGTTAAGGTACCTCCAGTGAACCAAACATGTGTCTTAAATCTAAGCCACTGAAAACAGAATGGAAATTCCAAGGCAAATACAAATCATACACAGCTTGTAACAACATACAGCCTTTATATGTAAAATATGGAATAAACTAGAGTTTCTGAAGACTGAAGCTATCTGGATATCAAGCCTGGAGTAGGCAAAGCATTTCCATTTCTACATGGATTATAAAACTTTGTGTTGGACTCACTGGTCCCTAATGCTTTTGTTCATCACTTCCTCCAGTTATCAGTGGAATTACCCAGTGACCATTCATTTGGACCGAGATCCTAGAACTCTCCTACTGAATAAAAGTCTACAATTGGCCCTAAAATAGAAACTGAAAACAGGATATAGAATTATTTCACCAGACCACAGCATGTGGAAACTTTCTTTATCATTTTTGAACACTTGTTAACAGATTTGCACATAAGAGGGAGAGGGAAAAAAAATGGAGTAACAGTCAAAATAATAAGAATCAGTATCCAGGCCAAGCGCAGTGGTTCACGCCTGTAATTCCAGCACTTTCGAAGGCCGAGGCGGATGGATCACCTGAGGTCAAGAGTTTGAGACCAGCCTGGCCAACATGGTAAAACCCCGTCTCTACTAAAAATACAAAAATTAGCTGGGTGTGGTGGCGCATGCCTGTAATCCCAGCTACTGTGGAGGCTAACACAAGAGAATCGCTTGAACCTGGGAGGCAGAGGTTGTAGTAAGCCGAGATGGCCACCCTGCGCTCCAACCTGGGCGACAAGAACAAAACTCCATCTGAAAAAAAAAAAATCAGTATCCTTCCTCTTAGTTATATTTCTGCCACTTAATTCAAACAGTCATATGCAGGTTGCTTAATTTATTTGGGCTTTGGTTTCATTTTCTACAAGGCCCTGGTAGCTCTAAAACTTGACAGTGGAATAAGGAAATGTTTTTCCAAATGTGCATTGCCGGTGAGATCCTCAACATCAGTATATCGAGATGGACCTCAACCCCACCTCTAACCCTGAAACACACCACTCGATATTATCTAAGGTGTATATTTTAGTGTTTAGTTTGTGAAATAATTTATTTTTGAAGGAAATATAAAATATTAAAGAGTAATAATAGCTATCATTTTTTAAGATTCAATCTAAAACAATGGACTCTTTTTTTTTCCATTTGTGATGTAGATAAGCAAGACAATTTTGATCATGAGTAGTGAAAAGAGGATCAAACTTGACTATTCTTGCAATGACAGTCCAGCAACAAGCCTTTCATTTACATTAAATTATAACTTTTCATTCATTCCTAAACCAAACTTAAAATTCTGCTTCCCTTTGTGTAGAAGGTATTTAACTTGTTTTGTTTTTCCTTCAGAAGGAATTTAATGCAAATGGACTGCAGTCAGCACTTTCTGAATGTTTTCACACAGTATGCAAAGCTTACATCATACCAAGGAGTGGAGAATTGAAGTTTCCTCCCAATGACTCCAGTGACAGACCACACCTAGAAAGCGATTCTCTTCCTGAGTATTTCAAAAAGATGTAAAATAGCTGGGGAGAGTATGGGAAGAAATAATACAGGATTGCCTTTAATTAATTAAGAACTGCCTCCTGATAAAAGGAGAAAGAAATTAATGCTGGAGTCTGGAGGGGTGATAACTTTAAAGATTATAAATATTTGTTGTCTATAAATACTTATAAATTACAAACACAATATAATTAAAATTAGAACATCAGGAAGAGAATTAAAATCCTCAGGTTGCAAAACCAAAATGTTAACCAAAACAAATACAGAGATTCAACTTTTTTCATCTATAGAATAGCACTTATTAACAACATAAAATCTACCCTGTGAGATTGTATAGAAACTCAGAGTGTGGCTTGTGATAACCATCTGTTTATGATATTTCATATAAAACAATCTTGTGATCCTGTAGTTCCTAGCATTAATTTTGTAGGAAGGCATTTCTGACATTCCTATGGAGCTAGAGCCACATCTGGCAATATTTAAGTACCTAAGCAGAACTTAAGTGGGAAAATGCATAAGTATAAGATATTTGGAAATTGTTTCATTTTTTTTCTATATGCAAGAAGACCCTAAAAAGAGCCTTTCAGTAAAGTTTGTGCTTCAGAACTACACTTTCAGCTATCAATCAATGTATCATTAATTGGGGGTGGATTATTTAGGAAACAAATGACAACATGTTTCTGGCATCTTTAACTGCATTACACTAGCCAAGAGGTTCATCAATTTCTTTCATTCCCCATTTTGTCTCTTCCCTTTGTCTATCCTTCAATTATTTGAGAACACATTTTTAAGTCATCAATATTCATGAGTGCTTTATTATTTAGCATTTCAGAGTATAATGAGGACGGGGCACAGAAAATAATCTCAGCCATCCTGGAGTCAGTAAATTTGCAAAAAAAGTAATTGCAATGCTTGTCATTATATTCTTATATTCATTATATTATATTTCCCAAGGTAACTTTTCATATAGTTGTGTTTTCATAAAGTTTGAAAAGGATGAAATTATAACTTAGTTCATCTTTTAGTCTTTCCTGGCACAATACGACTCTAATCCTTTAATTTTAACATGTTCATTTTGGTAATGTCAAGATTTCCATTCATTATATTTAATTGAGAAAAAAGTCATAAGAAAATAACAAACATCAGCAATTTAAGCTTTTGATTTAAACATGAAGACGATTCATCTATGCAGAGGACCATAAGGAAGCCATTTAATGTCTCTGCATTACAAAATGTAACATGCTTTCTCTGAAGTGATATACATATTGATATCCTGCAACCCACACTCATGGGAAGGGTTACCAAAATCCCTCTATTGCAAAACATCACTCTTTCTCGCTTACATCATGGCTGCATGACATCAGGACATGAGCAGCTGCCAAGATGAACTATAAATGTTGAAACTTAATTTACCAGTGTCTAGCACTGCTAATCTGGGTGAGCCCACATTTTCGTCCAAACCTTTGGCTCAGACTTATTCAGTAGCACATTCACAAATGTCTTTTCTAAATTCTGAATTTTTATTAAGTATTCAATTTTTATTAATTATTTAATCCATCAATGCCCAGTTCAGAGTATAAGAGCTTAAACAGTTAATTTTCTAAGAATTGTAAGGCTAGGCCCCTTAAGAATATCCATGTGAATACATGCATCCCATCATTATATTTTACTTCTCTTCCAAAACTAAACATGATGGATGTTCCAGATTGTCGGCAACACCCACAGCTTCCAAAGAAACATCTCATAAAGATGAGAAATGTGATTATATGTTTAAGTTCTTTGTAAGTTCTAGATATTAGCCCTTTGTCAGATGAGTAGATTGCAAAAATTTTCTCCCAGTCTGTAGGTTGTCTGTTCACTCTGATGGTAGTTTCTTTTGCTGTGCAGAAGCTCTTTAGTTTAATTAGATCCCATTTGTCAATTTTGGCTTTTGTTGCCATTGCTTTTGGTGTTTTAGTCGTGAAGTCCTTGCCCGTGCCTGTGGCCTGAATGGTATTGCCTAGTTTTCTTCTGGGATTTTTACAGTTTTAGGTCTAACATTTAAGTCTTTAATCCATCTTGAATTAATTTTTGTATAAGGTGTAAGGGAGGGATCCAGTTTCAGCTTTCTACATATGGCTAACCAGTTTTCCCAGCACCATTTATTAAATAAGGAATCCTTTCCCCATTTCTTGTTTTTGTCAAAGATCAGATGGTTGTAGATGTGTGGTATTATTTCCGAAGGCTCTGTTCTGTTCCATTGGTCTATATCTCTGTTTTGGTACCAGTACCGTGCAGTTTTGGTTACTGTACCCTTGTAGTGTAGTTTGAAGTCAGGTAGCGTGATGCCTCCAGCTTTGTTCTTTTGGCTTAGGATTGTCTTGGCAATGTGGGCTCTTTTTTGGTTCCATATGAACTTTAAAGCAGTTTTTTTTTTCCAATTCTGTGAAGAAAGTCATTGGTAG
Source organism: Macaca thibetana thibetana (assembly GCF_024542745.1). Taxonomy (NCBI): domain Eukaryota; kingdom Metazoa; phylum Chordata; class Mammalia; order Primates; family Cercopithecidae; genus Macaca; species Macaca thibetana. Next base: position 126,401,399 of record NC_065582.1, read on the forward strand.
CTTGATGGAAATGGCATTGAATCTATAAATTACCTTGGCAATATGGCCATTTTCACTCTATTGATTCTTCCTATCCATGAGCATGGACCCCATCAAAAAGTGGGCAAAGGATATGAACAGACACTTATCAAAAGAAGACATTTATGCAGCCAACAGACACATGAAAAAATGCTCATCATCACTGACCATCAGAGAAACGCAAATTAAAACCACAATGAGATACCATCTCACACCATTTAGAATGGTGATCATTAAAAAGTCAGGAAACAACAGGTGCTGGAGAGGATGTGGAGACAGAGGAACACTTTTACACTGTTGGTAGGACTGTAAACTAGTTCAACCATTGTGGAAGACAGTGTGGTGATTCTTCAAGGATCTAGAACTAGAAATACCATTTGACCCAGCCATCCCATTACTGGGTATATACCCAAAGGATTATAAATCACGCTGCTATAAAGATACATGCACATGTATGTCTATTGTGCCACTATTCACAATAGCAAAGACTTGGAACCAACCCAAATGTCCATCAATGATAGACTGGATCAAGAAAATGTGGCACATATACACCATGGAATACTATGCAGCCATAAAAAAGGATGAGTTCATGTCCTTTGCAGTGACATGGATGCAGCTGGAAACCATCATCTGGGCAAACTATTGCAAGGACAGAAAACCAACACTGCATGTTCTCACTCATAGGTGGGAATTGAACAATGAGAACACTTGGACACAGGGTGGGGAACATCACACACTGGGGCCTGTCATGAGATGGGGGTAGGAGGGAGGAATAGCATTAGGAGATATACCTAATGTAAATGACAAGTTAATGGGTGCAGCACACCAACATGGCACATGTATACATATGTAACAAACCTGCACATCGTGCACATGTACCCTAGAACTTAAAGTATGATTAAAAAAAAAGAAAGAAAGAAATGTGATTATATGGTAATAAGGAGAGCTGAATTGTTCAGTCAGTCTTAACTAAACACCTCATGGCCTTTCTTTGTCATTTTTATGTCTCAGATATTATTGGGGCATAAGTTATCTAGATTAAAATTGGGTTAAGTTCACAGTCAACCAGCTGTCAAACTAGCCGTATTACTGATCTTTAAGAGGGTAATTTTTTTTTTTTTTTTTTTTGAGATGGAGTCTGTCTCACTCTGTCACCAGGCTAGAGTGCAGTAGCGCAATCTCGGCTCACTACAACCTCCACCTCCCGGGTTCAAGCGATTCTCCTGCCTCAGCCTCCCAAGTAGCTGGGACTACAGGCGTGTGCCACCACGCCCAGCTAATTTTTGTACTTATAGCAGAGACGGGGTTTCACCATGTTGGCTGGGATGGTCTCCATCTCTTGACCTTGTGATCCGCCCACCTCAGCCTCCCAAAGTGCTGGATTACAGGCGTGAGCCACCACACCTGGCCACAAAATAATAATAATATTTGTCATGGATCAACCACAAAATTCCCCTGCTGTCATCTGCAAATTATTAAGATATGTATAACACCCTCAGGGTGGGGTCAGATCAATGTCAAGTGCCTGCTCACAGTTGAGTGTGCAGTCTGGGGAGAGACTGTATACTGTAAAGGAACTCTGGCTTATCCTATGACTCAAGGAATGAGGAGTATTCTCTTAGAGTACTCTCTTGGAATATTGGGAATATTCTACTCTAGCCTGTAGTCAGTATTCCTAGAGAACATTGGAAATATTCTAATCTAGCCTGTAACTGTTGGCTATAGGCTATTTCCCAATACTTCTTAGCTTTATTGAGACATATCTGACTCAGGTTGTTTTTGAGATGAGGAGTGAGGAATCCAAGTGGTTTTCATGTCTACAGTCAAATCTCATCAACCCCCTTCTCTCCACATTATCCTCAATCCTACCTCAGCCCCACATGCACCTTGCAGAAAAGCAGTAAGTAGTGGTCCAGTAAGTAATGGTTCAGCTGAAGAAAAAAATTGCAAGATAACATTTTACAAAATGTGCCCAATAGTTTGGCACTAAAATGACCTGTATTCTAGTTCAGCTGTGTGATTTGAACTTTACTGGGACCATTTGGATATGATATCGTTGCCTGTTAAGTGGAGAAGTTAGACTCTGAAGATGACCTCCACATTCCCTTCCTGGTTGGTAGTTGTACAATGGAAATGTGACACCTATAAGCAGATCCAGTCCACAGACATACTCCCTTTAGCTTTCATGGTGTTTGTTTTAAATCAAGCCCATGTTTAAAAACCAAGCTGTTTTATTACTTTAAAAAATCTAGCCTCTTTTGAAAAATAAAAAATATAGAGCTCTGGTCCTATTTTCTTTGTGCCAGCACTCTATAACTTTTGTAACTTTGGTTAGAAGGAGCATGACTCAATACCCAACTGCTGCTGATGCTTAGGCTGCCAGTCCAGGGTCCTATGGGCCTTTAAGTCTGCAAACTTGCTTCTTTGGTTTAATTTTCATCTTTTCTCATCTAAATTCTCCTGAGTCTAATCATTAAGATGACTGTAGAGGGCCCCATTGTACTACGAACCTCATAAACCATAAAAGAGTCTCAGATCAAAGAGTTGCCCAGGAATGTGCTTATTAGGAAAACCCACACTCACCTGGAAACCGGCAGGGGTGGCATCTGGTGACTCAGGCACTGCCCCGCCCACACCTTCAGTCACTCTCTGCTATAATCCTTGTCAGATCTGTCTTTTCAGTGCACAGGCTTGCTTATGTTGCCTCCCAGCTTAAGAACTGACACCGACTCGCCATTGTGCACCAGGTCTAGTAAGGACTGCTCAGCCTGCAGTGTGAAGCCCTCTCCAGGCAGGCTCGGGTAGTCTGTCTTTCTCATCCCCCCTCGCCCTATGCATATCATCAGCTGTGGCCTACTGCTGCTCTATGCTCTGCAAATGAGCCACACAATCCATCTCTGTGTTTTACGGTCTCCACTGTTCCTGCTACATGTATTATCCTCCCTCACCTCTGTCTGCCAAGATCATATTTTTTTTTTTTCAAATGCTGCCCCTTCCTTAAAGAATGGTGTTATTTACATATGTCATTTCTCCTTCTTTTGAATTTCCTTGACATCTTTCTCTTTTTTTTTTTTTTTTAAACTTTTCAAATACTTACATTCTGCTTTGTATTATAATTACTTATGTTCTTGGCTAAGTTCCAATTGTAATAATAACAATGAACTTCATTTATTAAACTCACATCATAGACTGGGCACAGTGCTAAGTAATTTGCAGATAGTATCTCCCTCAATCCTCGGAGACATCCAGGAGAAAGGTTTTATTAGGGGTTGTGTTCAATAGTGGTTAAGAAGACAAGTGTCTGGAGTTTAACAGACAGGTTGAAATCCAGCTTCACTCATACCGACTGTGCTACCTTAATCAAGTTTTTTTTGTTGTTGTTGTTGTTGTTTTTAACTTTTCTAAGCCCAAATTTTGTCATTTGTAGAAATGGGACAATATTTATATCATAGATTGTTTTGAGGTTAATAATAAGTGATCAATGAATGTTAGCTATTTTATTACAATCTAATTCCATTTTTCATATTAGGACACTAAAATTCAGAAAGTTTAAGCAACTTGTTCAATGATACGCACCCAGTAAGTGGTGGAACCTAGATTTGGCTGCAAGGCTGTCCAGTTCCGAGGCTTTATGGTCTCAATTAGTGACAGGCAGGTGAGCACATGGCTGCTGGTCTCTCTGAATACAAGTCCTGCTGCACTTAGCACAGTATGGCCATAGTTGAGTTTGCCCAGTGTTGTTTGAAGTGGGATCTGCATTCTCAGAGAGCTGGGTTTCGAATTCCAGCTGTTTATTAGCTTTGTGGTTTAGAATAAATTATCCCTCTAATTCATAGTTGCCTCCATTATAAAATGGGGAAAATAATCACACCCACAGGGTCATTTTAGGATTAAGTTAAATCAGGTAGCTAATACAGGTAAAATTCATAGAACATAGCACTCATTCAATAAATATTATTTTAATTATAGAGCATCTAAAACTCCATTGAAACTCTTATTGATACTCAACATGGTAAGTTTTGTTACAAGGTGACATACGTTCCTAAAAATCATTACACTAAAAAATTGAGCAGGATATCCCACAGGACTCATTCAAAAATGGGGGTTTGAGAAACAATACTCAAAAAGCTTCATCAGTAACATATTTAAAAAAAAACTCTAAAAATGGTAACACAGTTTTATACATTTTAGGTGGTTAAAATGTACATAAACAGTACAATAAACATGGTACGTTATCTTTAAAAAGACCTGCGGTTTGCTTGTGGAAGTGGGTATTGGCAGGGTTTAGCTTGTGAATTATTATCAAGTGATGGAGGAGGGGTTTTTAAAATTGGGTGGAAAGTTATAACAGCAGATGTGGTTGAGTGTGGTTTATAACTCAAACATGAGCCAAGATCGCTGGTAGATATTTGAGAATCACACACGTGTGTGCTCTCTCCTATGCTGCTCTGCTCAACAGTTCTCCTTATCATCTAGCATTTCTCTCTGGTGACATTATACCTAAGCAAACACAAAGTTCCTGTTATGTACAAATTATTCTTTATGTTGGAAAAAACTCACGCTTTAAAACAAGCATTAAAACAGAATTGACTGTACCTTGAAATTATCATAAGCCTTGTATCTCAGCCTAAACCTTCATCATAATTATTAAACATTTGAAATATTCTGATATTAGGCACTCAAGACCTTGGGACCTGGGGGTTATCATAACCCTCATTTCTCCACCTAAATTTAACAAGTGTCAAGGACAAAATTCCAAAGCCCCATATTACTGTGGATTCAAGTTCTTATCATATTACTTGTACTTTTTGTCAAGCTATAAATGAATAGAAACCTTTATGACTATATTTTCCTTGTTAAATCAACTAACATTCAAAGATGTTTTTCATCCTAACATTATCAACTTACTGTACTAATATGAATAGCTCTAATTCTTCTTATTTTCCTCAAGACTTATTCTCCTCTGTTTTACCCTCTGAGCAAACTGTTACTTTTATTCAAAAGTGTTTAAATGGTGTGGAAGAAAAACCATTTTGCTTCCTTCAGCAGAATATATTAGGCAGTATATTAGCCCAAACTGCAGATCTTACAGCAAGAAATTGCTTAAGAATTGATGAAACATTTGATTAAAAAAAGGAACCATTAAACAAAGGAAATCTATAAGAAATAAGAGAGTCAAACTTGGTATATACAGGTATTAGGGTCCCCAGTTTGAGTCTAACACATGTTACTGTCAGGGGGTTAGGCCTGTCTGGGTAGGCTGAGCAAACACGTGCATCTGCAAACCGGTGCTTTGGGTAGACTGAAGTCCATTTGCTTGAGGAACTAGAGAGCTTCTGATAGGTGAGCATACCTTCAGCTGTTCTTTAAACCTAATTAGAATCTATTTATCTTCCAGTGGTTTGTATTTGCATGTTGTAAAAATTAGAAGTTTTTTGTTTGTTTTTGTGCCTTTCCAGCATCCATGCCCCTTCCAAAAACCACACCAATTTTGCTGTGGACTACCATTCTCCTTCACCTTCATTGCACCTGGTTTAGTTGTACATCCCTCAATTCCAATTCCAGAAGTGATCAAAGCATTCCATTACCTCCAGTACTACTGCTATAGAGACAGGAACAATACAGGATGGTCCAAGAGAATAGAAAATTCCAGGCAGCAGTTTTACATAACTAGCAAAAAGAAGCTGTTGAAATAGCTGCAGAGGCTAGGGGCTGATAAGACCCTGAAAAAAAGGGTATGGACCAAGCTGCCTAAGAAAAACCGGACACAACGTGGTGGATTTGACCTTGCTTTTACCTGGGACCTCATTATATGCTCATTAACATACTAAATCACACACCCACAGGTGCCACGACAGTTCCAGGAACACACCTATTTGGTGTAAAAATGGGTGGCACCAAAGTTCAGAGAAATCTTCACCTTTTTCAAGGAACATACATGAATATTCTGTTCCTTGGTTAAAGAAACCCATAAAGGCAGAAGTCTCAAATTCCGCTATACAACTCTGAGTACACCCACACTCCCCTTTCTTGAGTGTGTACTTTTCATTTTGAAATAAATCTCCATACTTCCCCTATTTTGTAACTCATCCTTGAATGTTTTCTTGTGAAGGTGTCAAGAACCTGAGCACCAGCTGGGTTCAAAGTCCCACCGACATTTGGGAACTTCCCCCAGCCCACAGGTATTACTAACATTAACTGAGTGGCATGCATTCCGCCTAAGCTAGATCAATGAAAATCAGACCTGGGACTTTTATTGATACTCTCTCTGGGAAGTGATGGGGAGTTCTCTCTTTCAGATTGCATTGTTAAATCAGCAGAATCACATCTTAGATTTGCTAAAGCCCGTCAGTGCTACTACAGAACAATAGGCTACCTGAGAATGAAACTACCACAGAGAGAAGCAGTGAGAAGCAGGGAAGATAATCAGGTTCCTAACAACATTGTTTGAGCCCTGATTTGAGCCATGTTTTGAATTTCCAGCTATGGCTTTGGACTTCTTTAGATAAATTAGATATTAGGGTTCATCGTTATCTTAAACATTAACCATCTTCCTAGGCTATCACGTTTACTCAAAGATTAAAGTAGAAAGTTCTGAAATTTTTGCTCCTTAAAGGTTCTTTAATACATATATGCAGTCTTGCATTTTCATATAAGCCCAACTCATTTTAAATGAAAAGTTCAAAGACTAAAAAATTTGCACATACAATGAATAACAAAAAATATGGCACTTTTTTTCACATTTAGAGGATCTGGATATTAACATTGCAGTTAGTAACCCATACGATTATGCTGTTTGTAAAGTATGCTTTCTAGATGCATCCATGAGTCCTTTACAGAAAGGTTTTTTTTCAAACATTAGTTTGTAACCTTCTAAATCAGTAGCAATTTTTAATTTTTGATTACATAAAACCACTGGTTCCCACAAATCAGTTTTACCATATTCCAGGCTTGTGTAAATAACAAATATTCTTCTTACTTTGCGTGCAGAATACGTAGCCAAAAGAGTTCCAGCGTTCTGCAATAAGTCTCTAGATAACAAATAAACTGAAAATTCTGTTTTTCTAAAACATCATTCTTACTTACTTAAAACAAGAAATTTGGTTTATAATCTTATACAGAGAGTATTTAAGATGAGAAAAATTCAGAAAAACTTGAAATCATGAGGCATGTTGAAAAAAAAGTAATTGCCCATTACTGCACTGAACTTGAAAATGAAGCAGTTAAGGCAGGCTTTTAACCACAGCTGGTGAACCAGTAGTGGTAAGCAACAGCAGATTTGTAAATTTTTTAAAATAGTGAGATAATTAATTAACGATCAGTTTATTGCTGTGAAGCAAATGACCCAAAATCTTGATGTTTCTTTAGTGAGAATATCCAAGAAATACATTCATAAAAGTCATCAGGCTCACTGTGTATTTAAAAACTACCAGCCACATTGGAAAGAAACTCATGTCTATTTTGCAACTTCAAAAAGAGAAATAACTAGGTAGAATGGAGAATCCAATTAGAGGACCAAACTGAAAATGGCTTAAAGCCTCTTTCAATGTCAATGTCAGAATCACCTTGGATAGCAAAGTGGATCTAACTGGAGAATATTTTATGAGACCCCACTTTATCCTGTGACCAGAAGCTGAAATCAAGCTGAAGAAGGTGACTTTATAGAACTCTCATTTGAATATTAAATGAATAATTGAAAGATTGAGTTTAATCTAAATTTGTTTAACCTTAAAATTGAATGGGAGCCAATAATTTAGTTATTGCCTTTAATGTAGTTATTAAATTTGCCTTTTTTATAAGGATGGTGTCTGTGATGACCTAGATTTGTTAACCATGTTATGTAAAACAACTGAAGATATTTTAAAGCAGACAAGTGAGTTTTTGGCATGCTTGGAATTGATTGAGGAAATGATACAGTATTTAGACGTATAGGTAAAATTTATGGCACAAAGGTTTCTGATGGGATAGCCCACATCAAAGCTATTGTGCATTGTAATTGGACTCTAAGACCTTACTTCAAAGATTTTGGTTGATAGTTTTCTCAACGTGTATAATGGATTGGCATAAATGTTAAAATTAAAGTAAGCAAATCAAAAATTACAGTAGTTTGTTCTATTTTAGAGAAATCTGTAATAAAATAAAAATAAATTAACATATAATAAAGTAAGATTTTGAAAACTTGTACTTATATGCTGGTATTGAAGAGCATAGGTACTCATCAGTCTTCAAATTAAAAACTGAATAATTATTTTCTATATGAACAATAATAATTAAAAAGTAGTAGCATCACAACAAAAAATTTAAACAATAAAACTACAAAGTGACAGTAAATCCATGGCTTATTTTAAAATGATGCTTAAAAGTTGGCTAAAACAAATAACATGTTTAAGACAATGCTCAGGCAACTAATGTGAATACTTTTGTAAATGATGAATTTAACTGTGCGTACTTTTGGCCATTCATTTTAGGATTACTTCTACCGATGATATACTAGTAACCAGATTACTTAAATTACAAACCCTAGTAATTTTTGTATTTCTTAGCCAAATCATGAGAAAATTGTAAGCAATTCTCATCAGGTATTTTAGGGTTACTTTATAATGAAACCCCTCAGTAGTCCTAAACTCTTTAAATTCATTTATATTTCAATCACCTCTATGTTGCCATCTCTCCTTGAAAAACTGCATTCCTGGACTTTTCTTAATGAAATTCTATGGATCCAGTTTATAAATTTCAAATTCCATTATATATATATATATATATATATAAAAATATATAAAAAATATATAATATATAAAGATACGTGTGTGTGTATATCTATATATATATCTCATAAAATGTGTATACACACACTTACACACTTTCTTTTTTTAAGAGACAGCATCTCTCTCTGTTACCCAGGCTGAAGAGCAGTGGCATGATCACAGTTCACTGCAGCCTCGACCTCTTGGGTTCAAGCAATTTTCCTGCCTCAACCTACCATGTAGCTGGGACCACAGGCATGTGTCATCATGCCTGGTAACTTTCTAAATTTTCTGTAGGGATGGGGTCTCCCTATATTGCCCACACTGGTCTTGAACTCCTGGGCTCATGTGGTTCTCCCACCTTGGCCTCATAAAGTACTGGGATTAGAGGTGTGAGCCACCACCCCCAGACACATGACATATGTTAAATTTCACTTGCTTTTGCTATGTGTAGCAAGAATAAAACTGTTCACTGAATTCTAAGTATCAGTTGTTCTACAAATGAATGTGGCCTTGAAATAAAGGAATGACGAGCCTCCGCAGAAATCTGCATACTCTGGATACCTTTCTTGGTATGTTGACTGCCATGCTCTTTCATCCAGCCTCATATCAATGGCTCTCAATATTTAACGTGAAAAGTAATCATGTACAGTTGGTGTTTATTAAAACAAAAATTTCCAGGCCTTAATAGAAATAAAGAAAATCAGAATTCTAGTAAGCAGTGCCTAGGAGTCTGTATTTTCAATAATAGTATATATCTTTCTTATCCCAATTAGTCATAGGCACACCCTGTTGAAGATCTTTGATAGTAGAAATGAAAAGCAAACAAAATAATAATTTTCTTTGTAAGGAGACTATTACTCCTAACTCTGCCATTTTTAAAACTTGATGCTTTCAAAAGATGGGGAAAAATCTGAAATATTGAGCACCAGAGATTTTCTAACAGATTGCTTTCAAAATATCCTATTCAAAGTACGTGGATAGAGTGTTGATGTAAAATTTAGCCACACAAATTTTTTGGCTTCAAACTTACGTAGGAAATTTGTTATAGCTTGTTGAAGAGCAGTGTGAATAAAACAGGAAGCACAAAAAATGATTCCAGCTAAAGTTATGTGTCATGGCTTTTCCTGTGTGTCATCCATGTAAAGTTCTTTATGTGCAAGTTTTTATTAATGAGAGACTGCCACACAAAAATGAAAGTCATTCTCACAAAATGTATGAGAAAGAAAACGTTCCCTGTTAGGGTATGTCTGAAAATGTTCTGAAATGTCAGATGATGCCAACTCCTGTTTCTGTCCTGGCACTAGTAAAGTGCTATCCTTTCTTTCTCTTCAGCATACTCATTTTGATAATTTGCTGTTCACTGCCTATTATGTGATTCAAACAGCATCTTTTGAAAATTGCAGATGGCTATTCAAATATCAGCTCTATTGAAAACCTTGGAGTATAAAATGAGACAGCTTGAACCTCAACAATATCACTTCAGCAGAAATGTTCATTTAACACTAACACAACTCTGTCACAACAAAACGATGTATTACAGACCTGGTGTATTTTTTTTTAGTTAGCAGAGCAATAAAGCTGATGCCATCATTGGGATTCATAACATAATTGTGTAAAGTTCTTTTTCTATGGTTTTTGATATCATCATAGTTATAACATTTTCCTGCATACATTTTAACCTGGAAAACTATTTGAGTGTCAGAAGTTGCTACTAGGTGACTGAACTCAAAGGATAGAAATAGAATCTCTAGGTGTCAAAAAGAGAATGATTCTAGAGTCATAGAGCCGAAGTTGAAGCCATCATGTGGGAAAAGGAATTGTGGTTGGGATTGTATTAGATAGATGCCTCAGGGCATGGTTAGCCTTAAGATGCTTAGAATGGTTATGATCTCATGAGAAGATGAAGCCCTGAGCTAGGAAATTTCTATTCTATTTAAGATCAAAGACCAGAAAATCTGCACTGGACAGTCAAGATTTCAATAAATGGGAAAAAATTGCACAGGCTATGGGTAGAAACAGAGTCAACTCCAAAAATCAGAACTTGAGTATCTACCAAGAAGAAGCAGGGGCCTGAAATCACAGTATTCATATGGCATAGTAAAATAAAAGAAGTGTGTATGGCAGTGTAAAATATACATATTTTACACATGTAAAACACAGTGTAAAAGAAGTGTGTATGTCAGTGTAAAATAAAAGAAAGATTCAGAACTAGTGTCCCTCACTGCACCTAAGCAGAGTTATACATAGTCTTATGGAGAAGTTCTATAGCAAATGGTATGTGATGACCTTCCAGAGAACACATTTCCAACTTAAGATGACCTCATGAATAAAAATTACAAAAAACACACAGGTGATTTCAGAGGAGAGAGTGTCCATAGATCCAACTAGTGTGGAATTCATACCTAAGTAATTAGAGAAATTATGATCTAACCTTCTGAAAAGTGGAACTTAAAATATTCAGAGACAAGAAAGGAATCATCCCATAAGATAAGAGCATTATATGAATAAAATAGGCAAGTGAAAATCCTACAGTTGAAAAACACAATCTTCAAGATTTAAAAACATATCTTGTAAGTAGAATAAGTACTACAGTTGGCACAGCTGAAGAGAAGATTAGAAATATGGAAGATGATCTGAAGAAATTAGCTAGAATGTGTCACAAAGTAAAGAGATGTAAAGCATGAAAATTAAAAAACAAAACAAAAAAACCCAACATGAGTTCCAGAAGGAAAGGCTAGGTTAGAGGAAATATCTAAGAGATAATGGCTGAGAACCTTCAGAATGAAAGCAGGATGTAAATCTTTAAATTGAAATTGTATTCATAGTCTTAAAACTTAGTTTAAAAAATATAGTTTACAAACTTCAAAGCCATACACCAAAAATAAATATTACTAAAAAAGAAAATCAGTTAATTATAATGACAGTAGATTTCTCATCAGTGAAAGTAGATGCCGTACTATAATGGAATAAAGTATTCAAAATACTCTGGGGAAATCCCTGTTAACATCGAATTCTACCACCTTTAATAGTAAGAACAAAAAAATAGACATTCAGACACAGCCACAAAGGATCTTGATATTTCTAACAAGTGAACTCAAACCACTTACGTATAACTGAAGTTACAAAAATTCAACCACGGCCTATACAATGAGTTAATTTCACATTTTTTCAATGACAAAGTTTACGAGTTTAAATTAATTTTTCTAGGAAAAATATTTTAACAAACATAGTTTTTTAAACAAACATTTTGTGACTCAGGATTATAAATCAACCAAATTTATAAATTATTTTATTCTTCTTAGCAGCATATGTAAAGAGAAACTCAACTTTATGATGATAATATAAAAAACAAAGACTTACTACAATGGTTCATGCTTATAACTTCAGCTCTTTAGGAGGCAGAGGTGTGAGGATCACTTGAAACCAGGAATTTCAGACCAGCTGGGCAACAAAGGGAGACCTCATCTCTGGAAAAAAAAAAAAAAAAAAATTGTTTTAAATAAATTAGCTCAGTGTGGTGGCACACACCTGTGGTCCCAGCTACTGAAAGGGTGAGATGGGGGATGGCTTGATCCCAGGAGGTCAAGGCTGCAGTGAGCTGTGATTGCACCACTACACTCCAGCCTGGTAATGAAACAGGAATTAAAAGAAATTAAAGAATGTGTAAGCAAAAACTCAGTTGTATGTAAAAAAAAAAAACAAAAAAAAAAAAAACAAAAAAAACAAAATTCCCCCTGAGAAAGAAAAAGAGGTGGAGTTCTTTAAAAATTAACTGCCTGTTTTTTTGTCTGTGGCTAGTGAGCCTTATCTCTCTCTCTCTTTCCCAGATATTGTGAAGACCCTGTTTCTCTAGCTGTGTAGCCGCAAGGTTACTAGACAAGTAAACTCAAGTCGTAAAACATGTTTTTCCTTGAAAAGTAAAAAATAATGTAATGCATGTCTCAGCTGAATAACAGTCTTTTTTTCTCACTTCTGTAATATGCTTCCCCCTGCACAGATCTCCCCCTGCCTCATGAAATGCTTAAAAGGTAACCTGGCTCTATGTTTGGGGCTCAGTCTTTTGGATGTTAATCTGACTGGGCCAGTGCACCTAAATAATAAATAATGTATGTCCTCTTTAACCCCTCAGTCTCTCTATTCCTAAATTATCCCACTGCAGTGACACAGTGAGATTCTGTCTGAGAAAACAAACAATAAATTTAATGTAATTTTGTAATAATTCACCAGTTAATGTTTGCTTACTTTCTTTAATCTATATAATCTATGTTTTAATCAAAGGTTTACCTTTACAAAGACTAACGGTAGTTGTCTTCTAATATTTTTCAAGTTTCCTCATTAAGCTCATCCTTAGGGCTTATAAACTCCTATTGTCCTTCCCAGCAAAGTCTAAGTTAAAGAAATAGAACATATACTATTCTGTATCTACAAAAGACTAAGAATTTAATATCTCTTATATTGGTTCATTCTCACTCTGGTGTAAAGAATTACCTGAAACTGGGTAACTTGTAAAGAAAAGAGATTTAACCAACCTCACAGTTTCATAGGCTGTACAAGAGGCATGTCTGGGGAGGCCTCAGGAAAGTTACAATCATGGCGGAAGGGTGAAGGGGAAGCAAGCATGTCTTCACATGGTGGCATGAGAGAGAGAGAGAGAGAGAGAGAGAGAGAGAAGGGAGAGTGCCACTCACTTTTAAACCACCAGATACCATGAGAATTCACTCACTATCATGAGAACAGCAAGGGGGAAGTCCGCCTCAATGATCCAATCACCCGCCACCAGGTCCTTCCCCCTTGGGAATTACAATTCAACATGAGATTTGGGTAGGGAGACAGAGACAACCCATATCACCTCTAAACGATACTGAAAAGACTGCCAGTGAATATATTTCAGCAAGATGAAACAAGAACCCAGGAGAAAAAAAGTACCATGCAAGTATCAGTGATGAGCAAGGAAGTCAGAGACACATGTTTGTAAAGTACCCAAAATAAATATTGAGAAGAAATTAAAAATAATTTGTGACAATATTTACAAATTAACAACGTGAAACTTAAACACTAGACAACAATAATAAAGGAAGATTGGAGAGATAATTTAGAAAGGCATTACAGTGTGCTAAATTGTTGTCTTGTTCAAATAAACCAAGATATTGACTACAGAGAGACCATGTTACAAAATTACAAAAACTAAGAATGACTGTAAAAGATATAGTTGGCTATTAATATAATTAAATATTTATGTCTTAAGGAGAAGTACTATGCATCACTTTTAAAATAGGAGAGAAACTAAAAGCAGGGACTCCAGTGCTACCAAGCTTGGGTTTTTGGTGCTACCATTTACAATACATGAACCTTGGAAAAATTATGTGAGCTCTCTTCACCTAAGTTTCTTCATTCATAAAATGGGGATAATAGTAGAAGCTAACTCATAAAATTGTTATGAGGATTAGCTAATAGGTGATTTAATATACTAGTTACATATGGAGTTATGAGGAATATATGGAAAGCACATTGAACAGAATACAGTAAGAAAGAAATACTATGTAAGTTTAGGTATTCTATCTATATTATCTAATTTCATACATTAAAAAGGACTGGAAGCAAATATTAAAAATTTACAATTTACAAAGTGGGTATATAAATATTGAGTAGATAAATCTTTGGGCTGTTCTAAGTTTTAAAAATTTATCCAAAAAAAAAAAACGTAAGAGTAAAGAAAGAAAGGGAGGGAGAGAGAAAGCTGGGAGGAAAAGGGGAAGAAAAAATTTAGGTGACTACACAGTCAAGAGCAAAAGACAGGAGATATTTCTGTTATTGTGACTCAAAAGTTGTTGAGGCCTATAAAATGCAGATTACACGTGGATTAAATAGAAACATATTAACATAACCAAGCACTGTAATGATTTTAAGGTGAATGTTGCAAAATGGAGGACACTCACCTAGAAATACCCAAGTATAGCTGCCTGTCTCTTAAAACTGCCATGAAAAATATAGATCACAAAATTGAAACATTTATGATAATTATTTCTTATATCTATGTTGCAAGGTTACATAATGAACAAAGACAAGTAAAACTGTCATCTCAGATTGGAATAAAATTAGCTGCATCTTCTATTTCAAGTAAGATTGAATATTTTCCTTTGTTTAAGGGACATTGGTCATTCTAGTTTTATAAAATGTCAGTTCATCTTCATAGCTTATTTATCTATTAGGTTGAACAATTTTTTATTTAGATATAAAAAATTGAAAACACTTCAAATATTAACCCTTTAACATTTGTGTTGCAAATGTTTATTCCAAGTCATTTCCCCATTTTTATTTAGTCTATATTTCTCTTTGAAATATATAATTTTAAAAGTAATATTTTCATATAGAGAGATCTTTACCACAAGTTATTTTTGCTTTAGAAGGTTTTCCATTCATATAAAAAAAGTTGATTTATTTTATTTTTAAAAGATTCCGTGTATAGCAAGATGCAAATTTTAGTTCTTTTTAAATTTATCATGACTCATTTGTCTCTTATCTATGTATTATATATAGTAAGGCAAAAAAATTTACATACTATATATTTACTTTATATTCATATTTCCAAGATAAAATCCTATTTTATTGCTCACTTTTCCTCTTTTAGAACCAGTCCAATACATGTATTTAATAAGTACAGGTATATAAAATGCTTGGAGTTCAGGTAAAGTTAGAATATTATTATTAAGCTTAATTTTCAAAATCGTATGCCTGTTAAGCTTCTGAGAAAACAGAGCCCGGCGCAGTGGCTTACATCTGTAATCTAAGCACTTTGGGAGGTTGTGGCAGGTAGATCACTTGAGCCTAGGAGTTTGAGACGAGCCTGGCCAACATGGCAAGAGCTCCTCTCTACTAAAAATATGAAAATTATCCAGGTGTTTTGGTGCATATCTGTAATCCTGGCTACTTGAGAGGCAGAGGCACAAGAATCACTTGAACCCGGGAGGTGGAGGTTGCAGTGGGCTGAAATCTTGCCACTGCACTCCAGCCTGGGTGACAGAGTGAGACTCTTGTCTCAAAAAAGAAAAAAACAGTTACCTTGTAATAGATCGTATATGAACATGATATAAAGATTAATAAAAAGGGTATTCAGAGAATAGTAGTACTTCTTTCCATTATTGTTCCCTAACCACTAGTTCTACTTTTCAGAGGTAAAAATTATTTTGTGTCACTTCAGAGATTTTCTGCACATAAACTAGTGACACAGGGTTCTGTTGTTCAGCACGCAGAGGGAATGGCACCCAAGCAGCTTCTTTTCTTCCGTGTGGCTCCACCAACAGGAGGGAGCGGTTACTGTGTTACAGGAATTTTGGGGGGTACTTTGCCAGCTAGAAATCTCCATAGCCAGTGGCGCCTCTGCCCCGGCTTCGCTCTTGACCACAGGGCTTGCTCTGCCCACTCAACCCAATGGGCTACACTCACCTAACGCCACCGGCCCAGAACCTGCTCTCGCTGCAGCTCTGCACTCAGCCCGCGATTGGTCCAGGCATTTCGCAACTAGTTTCCACCTTGGGCACCGGTGTCTGGATGAGGGGGACGTGGTGGTGCCCAAAAACTTGGAGTGGCAAGCAACTGCAGAGCTCCAAGGGGTATTACGGCTCTCACCAGGGGAGTCCTGAGGTCTGGCCACAAAAAAGTGTTACAGCTCCCTCTCGTTCCTGCCGCCTGCAACATGGCAAACGGGGATGTGTTACAGATCGTTCGTTTTACAGTTCATTTGTGTTGTATCTCATTTAATCCCGCTGCCCACAGGGCAGTGAGTTCTGGATTCTTGTCCTGCAACCAAGAGGAATTAGGTACGCAGACACTGGACAGTTAGCAGCCTGGAGAATTTTATTGAGCAACAGAAGGAAAGCTCTCAGTGGAGAGGGGACCCAACGGAGAGGAGTCATCTGCGTGAGAGGGGGCCCAGAAAATGAGTAATCCAATGTATGGCTGAGTTCAGGGTTTTCATTGGCTCAGAGGAGGGGAGTGCATTCTGACTGGTCCATGGGGAGGCGTGGAAAAAGCACCATTGGACCGGCTAAAATGCGTTGAGGGTATTCTCACTCTGGTCGTGGACTCTACCCAGAACTGACAGCTGGGTTTTCAGGCTTCCGGCTGTCTTTGTCTCGAAGGTAGGCCTTCACCGGGAACCTGTCCCTGTCCGCCTAGGAATCTGTCTGCCTTTTTGCTATCAATCCCCTCTCTGAAGAGGTACATCTAACTGCTGTTAGGATACAGACAGTAACCGCTCTTAACTGCTTCATGCTGACAGGGTGCATTGTTTTGTGAAAATGGCAGTCAGGTCTCTCAGAGGCCTAAGTGTTTCCCAGGTAATGGAAACCATTGCCCCTGGCTCCATTTGCATCACCATTGGAGTTTGATGGGTCTCTAGGTGAAAATAAACAAATTTTACAAGGAGGTTAAATATGCATGGACCAAATATGTGTAGTATACAACGAGGAGCTAAAAGGAAAAGCTCTATTGCCAACGATAACAGAAATGAGAAGTAAAATAGACTAATCATTCTGAAAACAATGTTGTGGCCACAGATACTTCACCCCAGTGAAGGAAATTAAATCTTGTATGGGGAAGGCAATTAAACTTTAGAGGAGAGATAGCTGGTTAGGAGGGTAGATAATCCCAGGGACATTCAGTATTAAGGGGTCCTTGGCAAAGATGCCTTATGGTGAGGAACAGAACAAAGGCGAGTATAGCAAGCATAGGTGAGACTATAAAGAAGATCTCCATTAGAGGCTAATTATTGACACTTATGATTTGTGATTTTTAGCTTGACATCTCCGATTTCTTCACACTGTTGCTTCAGGTGCTCTTCTGTGTCAACAGAGGTAATTCCATCAGTTTCCCAGACTTTACTCGAGTATAATTAATCCAAGGATCTATTCCAGTGAACTTTACTGATGTAGGAGTAGAAAGAAGCACAGTTGAAGGCCCCTCCCAATGTAGGCCTACAGAGAGAGAAAAGGAAGGAAGAGCCTTTACCAGTACTAGGTCCCCTGGGTTGAATAGAGGTGGTTCTAGTTCATGGGATTGCACCTCGGGACAGTTGTTTCAGTTCCTGTTGGAAATGGGCCAAAGAAGTTACATGTCTGATCAAATCAGGGACCTGTTGGTTCAGCAAGAAACCATTGGTGAGAAAAGGCCATCTATACAACATTTTGAAAGAACTTAAACCCAGCTTCGAAGTGGTATTTCTAACATGTACTAATGCCATAGAAAGAAGAGTAATCCAGGGGAGATGAATCTCTTTAGACAGTTTTCTGAGGTGCCTTTTGATAATATAATTTGTGTTTTCTACCATTCCTGAGGATTGTGGTCTCCAAGCACAATGAAAATGATATTGTATGCCTAGCGCCTTTGAGACCCCCTGGTTGACAGCTGCTTTGAACAAGGGACTGTCATACCATACTGGAAACACTAGTTTGGGTTTTTTTAACCTAACATTACATATTTGTAGATGTTTTCAGTGCCAGTGTATTCAAGGCTGTGTCATTTATTCCAGAGTTGTAGAGTACTGCTTTGCTTGATACACCATGTTAATTAACCAGTATTTAGTTCATGGATATTAACATTACCTCGAGT
This sequence comes from Macaca thibetana thibetana, assembly GCF_024542745.1. NCBI lineage: Eukaryota > Metazoa > Chordata > Mammalia > Primates > Cercopithecidae > Macaca > Macaca thibetana. The sequence goes on from NC_065582.1 coordinate 126,419,770, forward strand.
CTCCTGTCAGAACAAATAAGACAATTCCTACTATTCTTACTATTACAGTCAAAAAGATATTTCGGTAAGATGGCTGAAAACAATTTGTATATACAATTTAATGGCATTCCTATATAGAATCAATAACCAATTAGAATATAAAATGGAAAACAGTAATCACAGAATGATTTTTAATATCTCTGAATAAATTTAATAAGAAATGTGTAAGAGCCTCAAGCCTGTAATCCCAGCACTTTGGGAGGCCGAGACGGGCGGATCACGAGGTCAGGAGATCGAGACCATCCTGGCTAACATGGTGAAACCCCGTCTCTAATAAAAAATACAAAAAAACTAGCCGGGCGAGGTGGCGGGCGCCTGTAGTCCTGGCTACTCGGGAGGCTGAGGCAGGAGAATGGCGTAAACCCGGGAGGCGGAGCTTGCAGTGAGCTGAGATCCGGCCACTGCACTCCAGCCTGGGTGACAGAGAGAGACTCCGTCTCAAAAAAAAAAAAAAAAAAAGAAAAGAAATGTGTAAGAGCCCTATGAACAAAATATTAAAATGCTGTTATGGGAGATAAAAGAACATTTGAATCTATTGGAAAATATACCCCACTCTTGCATAGAAACACTCAGCATCATGATAATGTAAATTCTCTCTAAGGAAAGGCTTGAGATTGTATACAACAATAACAAAACAACAACTGGTCAATTTTTGGAAAAGACTGTCTGCATCAATAAAGTAAAACAGAATCAAAAGATAGGAAGCAATAGAATAGAGTCTTAACACTAACATTACAGATCAGTGCATAAGAACATAGATTATTCCATAAATGATGTTGAGAAATTGAGATAGGCATATAAAAAATAAGCTGTTTACTCTTTGCATTAAAGCAAATTTTAGATGAACCAAGTATTTAAACGTAAAAATGAAGCTATGAAAGTATTAGAGAAGGCAAGGGAATTTTTTTTTTTTTTTTTGGTAATATTTAAGTGAAAGCCTTCTTGAGTGTGGACAAGGAAACAGAAATTGTAAAATAAAAGACAAATAAAATTAAACCACATGAAATGTTAGAGGTGTCAAAAAAAAGTATCATAAAAAAATCAAAGTCCAAACAAAATAATGACAAGTCATCCCTAAAGCAAAGGACTAATTTTCTTTATATAAATGGTGCTTTATTTCTGTTTAATGGTGTAGCCCTTGGGTTGATAAAGAAATGGAAACATTATCACATTTTAAATATAAGAAGCAATATATCTTTGAGCCAGCAACATTGGTTCTAGGAACTTATCCTTATAAAACATGCTTTCATATCTTCAACATGATACACATAGTCGGCTGGACATGGTGGTTCATGCCTATAATCCCAGCACTTTAGGGAGGCCAAGGTAGGAGGATCACTTGAGCCCAGGAGTTTGAGACCAGCTCTGCCAACATGGTGCAATTTCATTTCTACTAAAAATACAAAAAATTAACCAGGTGTGGTAGTGCATGCCTCTAATCCCAGCTACTCAGATGGCTAAGGCAAGAGAATCTCTTGAGCCCAGGAGGTGGAGGTTGCACTGAGACAAGATTATGCCACTTCACTCACAGCCTGGGCAACAGAATGAGACTGTTTCAAAAAAAAGAAAGAAAGAATAGTCTTACCTTCCTCCTAAGGGGCTGTAAAGATCAAATCTATATTAGTTTGCTTGAGCTGCCATAACAAAATACTACAGATTAGGCGGCTTAAACAACAAAAGGTTATTTTCTCAGTTTTGCAGGCTAGAGGGCTAAGATCAAGGTGTCAGCCAGTTTGGTTTCTCCTGAGGCCTCTCTTTCTGGCTTGTGGACAGCCATCTTCTAGCTCTGTTCTTTCCTCTGAGTGTTCTAATGCTTCTGGTATCTCTCTGTATGCCCAAATTTCCTTTTCTTATGGCGTCATTCAGATTGGATACTGGCCTACCCTAACCACCTCCTTTAAACTTAATCACTTTTTTGAAGCCTTTTTCTCCAAATACAATCACATTCTGAGCTACTAAGGGCTAGGACTTTAACATATGAAATTTGGAGAAACACCATTTAGCTTATAACAGATCACTGTCCATTCTGTTTCAAACAATAATATTTTTATCTTGCTACTGCAAAATTGCCCTCACTCAAATCAGTGGAATCAACAGAATTAGTTTAGCTAGTAGGAATGTTAAAATAAATGAAAAAAAATAACAGCTCTGTGAATGGAAGGATTTGTTTGTAAAATTTGTTATATTTTAATGCCAGTAATAGTATCATATACTCTGTGACTAAGGTTTAAGTGAATAAATAATTTTATGAGTATTTAAAGCAAATACTAGTTGACTTGTAGTTTTACAGATAACTACAGAATTACTGAATCTTTCAGATGTTTTCTCAGATTATTATTATGTGTGCTTTCAAGGGTCTTCTTGGGACTTTATTTAATCCATTTAATAACTTAGCTGTGTCCTTGAAAAAATAAGACTTCAGATACGCAGCTGTTCCAAAAATGTTGCAATATTTATAGTTTCTGAAAAAAATTCTAAAGAAAAACTTAAGCTCAGGCTTATAAAGTTTATTTTACAGCATTTACAATATGCAATTGACGTCAACTCAAGAACCAAAATGAAGAAAGATGTTATGCTTATGAATAAACAAAAACTAGATAAAGGAATAATCAAATTATTTATTTCTGTTTTCCAGCTTGGATATATAGTAAACTATAAACAGTTACAAGTGAAATTAGTTCCCACATTATTTATATCTGATGGCATTTAACACAAATAAATATCTTCTTATTTTCTTTATTACCTATCTCCCCAAAGAAGTTTAGACATTTAAAAAATACTAAGTCTTATTGCTCAATTGTCTTTTGTGAAAAACAAAGATCTTGCCCACATTGAATTTTGAAGAGTCAGTGTTTATAATTAAGTATCTTCGTGATTACCCAACAACTGTGCATACGTGAAAACATTGCTTAAGCCGTCATGACATTGCAACACTCTCCACAAATGAGGAAATTCATATCCAGTAAACTTTTATTTATTTTGCAATAAAATAAAGGACCCTTTCTAACAATTAGTGATATGCTATTTATCTGAAATCTTTGTCATGGACAAGGATTGTTTCTTAGTCAGCCAGTGTGACTGTGTGTGTGTGTATGTGCGTGTGTCTGTGTTTAGGGAGAAATGACGTATTATGTCTCGAGTACCTTCTATTCACCAGGCATTATCTTCAGCACTTTGAATATGTGAAATTATTTCAATTTCAGAAGTATTTCATGGTGTATGTTCTGTTAGCTCCGTTCTATAGATAAAACTATCATTCAAGCTTGTTAAACAACTCCAACTTAATAAGTGTGGGATCTGGGATTCACAAATGAAGTTTAAAAACAGTGAGAAGCACTGTTACGTATGCACATTAGCAGACTGACGTATGTGCATTAGCAGAGTCAAGACCCCAAGAAGTTACCTAGACTTTACATAAAGTGTCACAAAAACATAGATAGCAGTCTATCCTCCCTCCAGCCTCCAAATCTTCAAGAATGAGACTATTCTAGTTCTTTGTGATCTATTTCAGTCTCCATTCTTAACTGTCAGAGTATGTCTTGGAAGCCCTCTACCCCTTAAGAACACCCTCTTTTGTCCTGTCTTAACTGAAAGAGAGAAAGTCTGCTCACCACCATTCATAATTGAAAATCCTCTTTGTACTGAAAACACCCATTCCTTTTTCTGTTCTTAGTTGTCTGCTCAGCCCAGAGATTCTGGCTTGGACACTGATCTGAATCTGTTCTCATCTCAGATTCTCCAGGGGTTCCCAGGACAATCCTGCCACCAAATCAGAACTTAAAGTAAACTCCTGGAACAGCAGATCTGTCAACATTAATTGAATACTGCCATGTTTGTATTTCAAATAGGAATGACTCTGAGTTGGACCAGATCTCTTTGTGCTTACCCAAGCTATCTTACATATCAGCATGACTGAGGATTCAACAAGGAGATAAAGAGGAACAATGGGTAAGTTTAAATATCTCCAAATTTTTCAAAATAGATAAGTGAAAGAAATCTATGTGGTTTGTGTTTATTTTACCAGCACATTTATACTAAAACATCCAACAAGTATATTTTTTACCAGGACATTCCTATGACTATATCTATGACATAATTAGTGTTCATTCCTAAGTGCTTAGTTGATTATAATAATAGTTATTGTATAGGTTCTTTGCATATCTAATATTGTCTTTGTTTCTAGTTAAAGATATTAGATCCAAGACACTTATTCTCTGGGTATTTTCTTTCTCAGGTCTCTGGTTTTACTGTATAAATCTATCAGCCAGTTGAATTCTTAGATATCTGTTTTAAATATGGGAGAGGCTGCAAAGAGAAGGTAAGTTCACAGATAAAGGTTGAATAGATGTAAACCTCTGATTATCAATTTTGAAGTTGTTAAATCTTATAATGATTTTCAATGGATTTTTTGCAAATTGGAAAATACATGAGTCAAGATCATTTGGGGAATGCTGTTAAGAATGAGATTGAATGTGCTGTGTTTGGTTTTCTGTTCCTGTGTTAGTTTGCTGAGAATGATGGTTTCTAGCTTCATCCATGTCTCTGGAAAGGACATGAACTCATCCTCTTTTATGGCTGCGTAGTATTCCATGGTGTGTATGTATCACATTTTCTTTATCCAGTCTATCATTGATGGGCATTTGGGTTGATTTCAAGTTTTTTCTATTGTGAATAGTGCTGCAATAAACATAAGTGTGCATGTGTCTTTATAGCAGAATAATTTATAATACTTTGGGTATACACCCAATCCCATTGCTGGGTCAAATGATATTTCTGGATCTAGATCTTTGAGGAATCATCACATGTCTTCCACAATGGTTGAAATAATTTACACTCCCACCAACAATGTAAAAGCCTTCCTGTTTCTCTATATCCTCTCCAGCATCTGTTGTTTCCTGACTTTTTAATGATCACCATTCTAGCTGGCATGAGATGGTATCTCATTGTGGTTTTGATTTGCATTTCTCTAATGACCAAGGATGATAAGCTTTTTTCCATATGTTTGTTGGCTGCACAAATGTCTTCTTTTGAGAAGTGTCTGTTCATATCCTTCACCCACTTTTTGATGGGGTTGTTTTTTTTTTTCTTGTAAATTTGTTTAAGTTCCTTGTAGATTCTGGAGATTAGCACTTTGTCAGATGGACAGATTGCAAAAATTTTCTCCCATTCTGTAGGTTGCCTGTTCACTCTGATGATAGTTTCTTTTGCTGTGGAGAAGCTCTTTAGTTTAATTAGATCCCATTTATCTATTTTGGATTTTGTTGCCATTGCTTTTAGTGTTTTAGCCATGAAGTCTTTGCCCATGCCTATGTCCTGAATGGTATTGCCTAGGTTTTCTTCTAGGGATTTTATGATTTTAGGTCTTATGTTTAAGTCTTTAATCCATCTTGAGTTAATTTTTGTATAAGTTGTAAGGAAGGGGTCCAGTTTCAGTTTTCTGCCTATGGTTAGCCAGTTTTCCCAACACAATTTATTAAATAAGGAATCCTTTCCTCATTGCTTGATTGTGTCAGGTCTGTCAAAGATCAGATGGTTGTAGATGTGTGCCATTATTTCTGAGGCCTCTGTTCTGTTCCATTAGTCTATATATCTGTTTTGGTATCAGTACCATGCTGTTTTCATTACTATAGCCTTGTAGTATAGTTTGAAGTCAGGTAGTGTGACGCCTCCAGCTTTGTTCTTTTTGCTTAGGATTGTCTTGGCTATACAGTGTCTTTTTTGGTTCCATATGAAATTTAAAGTAGTTTTTTTCTAATTCTGTGAATCCTAATACTGTGAAGTCAGTGGTAGCTTGATGAGGATAACATTGAATCTATAAATTCCTTTAGGCAGTATGTCAATTTTCATGATATTTATTCTTCCTATTCCTGAGGATGGACTATTCTTCCATTTGTTTGTGTCCTCTCTTATTTCCTTGAGCAGTTGTTTGCAGTTCTCCTTGAAGAGGTCCTTCACATCTCTTATAAGTTGTATCCCTAGGTATTTTATTCTCTTTGTAGCAATTATGAATGAAAGTTCACTACACAGGGAGGGGAACATCACACACCAGGGCCTGTTGGGGGTTGGGGGCTAGGGGAGGGATAGTATTAGGAGAAATACCTAATGTAGATGACGGGTTGATGGGTGCAGCAAACCACCATGGCACATGTACACCTATGTAACAAACCAGCATGTTCTGCACATGTATCCCAGAACTATATATATATATATATTTATTTACACACACACATATATATACACACACACATATATATATGAATGAGATTGAACAAATCAAGGAAGAATGTAATTCATGAGCAATATATTTCCTACCTAAAGAACGATTTGATAAATATTTGGTTTCAGCTCCAATATGTAAACATCTTAGAAGTTATTACTCTTATTCTTACAATAAGAAAAAGCTGAACAAGCTAAAAATAAACAAATTTTCCTGGATCTATCAGAAAACTGAGGCCACAGGGCAAACCACCACCCCAAAATCCAGACCAATGGGTGAATCTTGAGAGTCACTGCTGAAATATGTTTATCTGAAGCAGTAGCTGCTGAAGCCAAAAACTGGTAGAAAAAAAATGATAAATTGGTAAATTGCTGGAGGCTGAGTATAGAGTACTATAAGAATGAGAAACAAACAACTAGTGACAGAAGTCTTGAAGGACACACTTTAATGGGATTTATCTCTAGAAAATCCATCAGGTTCTCATGATGAAGATGTGAGAAACAGCCCCTCCTGGCCCTGGCAGGAGGAGGGAAAGCATAGCCCTTTGAAACATGCACAGAGCATTATCCATAACAAAGGCCTCCTCTCCACAAGAAATACTTTACCAGAGCCTTATCCCACCTCATGGAAGAGTGTTATCCTACTCCAGCTCCCTCTAGTCCTCTTTACTCACTAGAAGGAGAAAAAAAGCTAAGAAATACCTGTGAAGTTTGCAGCCTAGGAACACAGAATTACGAAAAGACATATTAATTGCAAGATTGTTGACCAAAAGAATTCTATGAAATATATAAAGAAGTTTCTTCTGAGCCAGTATTAGTGACCATGGCCCAGGGAACAGCCTTATGAGAAAGTGTGTCCAAGGCAATTCAGTTACAGTTTGAGTTTATATATTTTAGGGAGACAGGAATCATAGGTAAAATCATAAATCACCATATGGAAGGTATACATTTGTTCAGCCTAAAGAGGTGGGGTATATTGAAGTGAGGAGGGGGAATGGGAGGAGCACTTACAGGTCAGTGTTAGGTCATTCTTGCATAGCTGTAAAGAAAGACCTGAGACAGGGTAATATATAAAGAAAAGAGGCTTAATTGGTTCACAACTCTACAGGATATACAGAAAGCATGGTTCTGCCATCTGCTCAAATTCTGGGGAGGCCTGAAGGAGCTTTTACTCACGGTGGAAGATAAAGTGGGAGCAGGCATATCACATGGTGAGAATGGGAACAAGAAAGAGTGTCAGGAGAGGTGCCACATACACTTTGAAAAACAGATATACTGAGAACTCACCCACTATTGCAAGGACAGCACCAAGTCATGAGGGATCTGCCCCCTAGTGACCCAAACACCTCCCACCAGGCCCCACTTCCAACACTGGGGATTACAATTCAGCATGTGATTTGGCAGGGATATATATTCAAACTATATTATTCTTCCCCTGGCTCTCCAAATTTTATGTCCTCTTCACATTGCAAAAACAATCATGCTTTCCCAATAGTCCCTGAAATTTATTCTTAACTCAATCCTGTGTTAACTCAAAATTCCAAAGTCTCATCTGAGACAAGGCAATTACTTTCCACCTATGAGTTTATAAAATCAAAAACAAGTTATGTACTTCCAAGATACAATGGGGGTATAGGCATTGGGTAAACATTCCTGTTCTAAAAGGAAGAAATCAGCCAAAAGAAAGGGGCTACAGGCCCCATGCAAGTTCAAAACCCATCAGGGCAGCTTGAAAATAATCTTTTATGACTCTGTGTCCCACATTCAGGGCACACTGTTGCAAGGGGTGGGCTCCCAACACCTTGGGCAGCTCCACCCGCTGTGGCTTTGCATGGTTCAACTCTCATGGCTTCTCTCCCAGGTTGGAGTTGAGTGCCTGTGACTTTTCCAGGCACAGCGTGCAAGCTGCTGGTGTATCTACCATTCTGGGATACGGAGGATGGTAGCTCTCTTCTTATAGCTCCACTAGGCAGTGCCCCAGTGGGGAATCTGTTTGGGGCCTCCAACTCTCTTCTGCATTGTCCTAGTATAGGTTCTCTGTGAGGGCTCCACCCTGGCAGCGGACTTCTGCCTGGATGTCATGTATCCTCTGAAATCTAGGTGGAGGATGCCACGCCTCCTTTACTCGTGCACTCTGTGAACTTACAGGCTTAACCTACATGGATGCCAGTAAGGCTTATACCTTGTTCCCTCTAGAACAGCAGCCTGAGTTAGCTGGGCCCCTTTGAGCAGAGGCTGGAACCAGAGGTGCAGTGGCCATGATGTGAGGAGCAGCTTCCTAAGGTGTTGCAAGGCAGTGGTGCCCCTGGGTTGGCCCTTAAAACATTCAGTCATCCTGGGCCTCTATTGCAAGAGGCTAGTGACCTCAGAGATCTCTGAAATGCCTTCAAGGCCTTTTATTCATTGTCTTGGACATTATCATTCGATTCCCTTTTAGTTATGCAAATCTTTTTAGCAAATGGTTGCTCCACAGCCTCCTTGAATTCCTCTCCCAAAAGAACTCTTTCTTTCTCTGTCACATGATAAGGCTGCACATTTTTCAAATGTTTATGCTCTACTTTCCTTTTAAATACAACTTCCAACTCCAAGTCATTTCTTTGCTCTTGCATCTTAGCATATGTTGTTAGAAGCAGCCAGTTTGCATCTTAAATGTGTTACTGCTTAGAAAGTTCTTCCTCCAGGCTGGGCACAGTGGCTCGCGCCTGTAATCCCAGCACTTTGGGAGGCCAAGGCAGGTGGATTAAGAAATCAGGAGTTCAAGACCAGCCTGGCCAACATGTGAAACCCTGTTTTTATTAAAAATATTAAAAATTAGCTGGACGTGGTGGCAGGTGCCTGTACTCCCAGCTACTTAGGAGGCTGAGGTAGGAGAATTACTTGAACCCAGGAGGTACAGGTTGCAGTGAGCCAAGGTCATGCCATTGCATTCCAGCCTGGAGAACAACAGCAAGACTCTCAAAAAAAAAAAAAAAAAAAAAAAAAAAAAAGAAAAAAAGAAAAAGAAAGGTCATGTCTCTCAAGTTCAAACTTTCACACATCCATGGGACATGAACAGAATGTAGCCAAGTTATTTGCTAGGGCATAACAGGGTGAACTTTGCTCCAGTTTCCAATAAGTCCTTAATTTCCATCTCAGACCTCATCAGCATGGATTTATTGTCCATATCACTATTAGCATTTTGGTCCCAACAATTTAACCAGTCTCTGAGAAGTTCCAAACTTTCCTTCTCTTCCTGTCTTCTTCTGAGCCCTCCAAATTCTTCCTTTCTCTATCTGTTACCCAGTTCCAAAGCTGCTTCCACATTTTCAGGTATCTTTACAGCAATAGCCCCACTCCTTGGTACCAGTTTTCTGTGTCAGGCCATTCTTGCATTGCTGTAAAGAAATACCTGAGACTGGGTAATTTATGAAGAAAATAATTCTGACTGGCTCACAACTCTGCGGGCTGTACAGAAAGCATGGCGCCAACATCTGCTTAGCTTCTGAGAAGGCCTCAGGGAGGTTTGACTTATAGTGGAAGGCAAATCAGGAGCAGTCACATTACATAGCAGGAATGGAAATGACAGCATGGGGTAGGAGGTGTTACACATTTTTTTTTTTTTTTTTTTTTTTTTTTTGCTGTTGTTGCTGTTGTTTTTTTAATATATCTCCTGAGAATTCATTCTCTATTGTATACACAGCACTAAGTCGTGAGGGATTTGCCCCCATGACCTAAATAATTCTTACCAGGTCCCATCTCCAACATTGGGGATGAAAATTCAGCATAAGATTTGTCAGGGACATTTATTTAAACTATATCAAGGTCACATGTGGATTTAAATATTTTCTGGTTGCTAATTGGTTGAAAGAGTTAAATTTTGTCTAAGGACTTGGAGTAGAAAGAAATGCTTGAGTAAGATAAGGGGGCTTGTGGAGACCGAGGTTGTTGCTATGTAGATGAAACCTAATAGGTAACAGTCTTCAGAGATAATAGATAGCAAATATCTCCTTTCGGACATTAAAAGGTATGAGACTCAATTTATCTCTCCTAGATCAGAGAAAGAACTGGCTGCATTAATGGAGATTCCCTACTGATGCAAATTTTCCCCATAAAAGATAACTTTGCAGGGCTGTTTCAAAATATGTCAAAATATATTTTAGGATAAAATATTTTTATTTCCTTCAAGGTCTGCTATCTTTCATGTAATGCTATATACATGAGTCAGGTTAGAATTTGGCATCTTATTGCCACAGAGTGTCTGTCAATCTTATGATCTCTATTTTAATGTTAATGCTGGTCATTGTGCCTAAACTCCCAAAGGGATGGGATTTAATGAGACACTTCTGACCTCCCTTCCCATCATGGCCAGGAATTTAGTTTTTCAGTTTTCTCTGGGATCCCCTAGGCCCAGAGAGGATCTCTTTAGTTGCTTGGGGTGGCTTAAGGTTTTATTTTTTGTTTTACAGATTATAGGACATTTCCCTTTTTATATCCCTCACCAGTACAGCAGTGGTTCTCCAGTATGGTAACAGTGGAATACAACTAAAAGAGCTGAACAGTGTACAGACTGTCTCCATGGAGGAGTACTTAGTAAAGTCCAAAGTAATGATGAGAAACAAAAATGCAAAACAAACAAACAACCCCCCCCCCAAAAAAAAACCTCTAGAGGAATTTAAAAGCCTATGTACCCAACTTTCTGTTTCCTGATACATCATGCCCAACTTTCAACAAAAAAATTACAAGGCATGCCTACAGGCAAGAAAGAGCACTATATGAAAAGATAAAACAAGCATCAGAATTCAGATATGAAGAAGATATTGGAATTATGAGATAATGAATTAAAAATAACTGTGATTAATATGTTAAAGACTCTAATAGAAAAAGCAGACAATATGAAAGACTTCATGGTTAATATAAACATAGAGATGGAAATTCTAAGAAATATCTAAAAGGAAAGACTAGAAACCATAATACTATAACAGACTTGAAGATTACTTTTGATGGGCTCAAGACATAAGGACATAAGGCAGGACAAGTGATAAGCGAATCAGTGGACTTGAAGATAAATCAATAGAAACTGCTCAAAACTGAAATTCAATGAAAAAAATAGAATACACAAAAACAGAACAAACATCCAAGCATATGGAAAAATTTCAAAAGTGTAGTGTTTATATAATGGGAATATTATAAGGAAAGGAAAGAGAAAACAGGACAGAAGGAGTATTTAAAGTAATAGTGGTTAAGAATTTTCCCAAATTTATGACAGACAACAAAATACTTTTTCAGGAAGCTCAGAGAATGCAAAGCAAGGTAAATAACAAAACAAACAAGGACTAGGCATATCATATTCAAACTGCGGATAACCAAAGACAAAAGAAGAATATTGAAAGAAACTAGAGAAGCACATTACCATAGAGAACTAAGAATAAGAACTATAATAAACTTCAAATCAAAAACCATGCAAACAATAACAAAGTGAAGTGTCATAATTAAAAGAAAGAAAGAAAACAGCCACCTAGAATCCAATATACAGTGACATCACCCTTCATATGTGAAGGAGAAATAAAGACTTTCTGAGACAAGCAAAAACTGGTGGAAGTCATTAACAGCAGACTTGCACTGTGAGAAATGTTAAAGGTAGTTATTTAGGGAGAATAAAAATAAAACTTGAATCTACATGAAGAAAGGAAGAACATCAAATAAAGAATGTGTGAAGGTAAATAAAATCTTTCATTTTTCTGTTAATTGATCTGGAAGATAACTGATACATAATGACGAAGGGGTTAATTCTAAGAAGATAGAACAATCCTAAGTGTCTATATACCTAGTAACACGGAGAGAAACAATGTGAGGCAAAATTGATAGATGTGAAAGGAGAAACTGACAAACTGCCATAATATTTGGAGACTTTAACACCCCTTGTTCAGTAGTTAATAAATCAAGCAGGCAGAAAATCAATAAGGATATAAATGACCTGAAGAGCATTATCAATCAATATGATCTAATTGACATTTATAGAATATGTTCAACAACAACAAAAATCACGTTCTTTTGAAGTTCACATGGAACATTCATCAAGATAGTGTACATTCTGGGCCTTATAACACACCTCAACACAACCTCAAGTTTAAAAGAATATAAATTATACAACATGATTTTAGAACACTCAGAATCAATATTGGAATTAAACTTGAAGTCAACAACAGAAAGATACCTGGAAAATTCCCAAATATTTTGTAATTACACAACACACTTCTAAATACTACAAGTCAAGGAAGTCACAAGTGAAATTTAAAAATATTTTAAGCTAAATGAAAATAAAAATACAACTTATCAAAATTTGCAGGATACAGAAAAAGCAGTGCCAATGCAGAGCTGGGAAGTTCTGCTGGTTTTAGGTGGGTTTACCCATGAGTCTGGGATTTGCCTGGAGGTAGGCTAATCTAGACTGGTTTTATCTAGGGGCTTAGCTCTGCTCTACAGGACTCTCTCCTTCCCCTGAGACCTGTGACTATCCTAGGCATTTGTTTTGCCAGGGCTGTCAAAGGTGCAAGAAAGCAAATCCATCCATGCCAGGTACTTCTCAAGCCTCTTGCTTGCATCATATCTGCCTACATCCCATTGGCCCAAGCAAGTCACATGGCCAAAACCAGAATCAAGAGTTAGGAAGTACCTTCCACACATGGATGCAAGTGGGGCTAAAAGGGTGAATATTTCAGAATAATAATCTATTACAATAATACTGCCAACTTCAAATGGTTATTGTAAGTATTGAATTAGGATATTAATTTATGTATTTATGTAAATTCAGCATAGTAGTTGACACATAGTAAAGGCACCATCATTTTTACCTATTTCTATTACTTTATTAGCCTCTGGAAATAAAACATGCATACTTCTTGTCCTCGTAGTGCTTATTAATAAAACAGATATTGCATATGTCAAGATAAGAAATGCCAGGTGTTGTGGGCAATATTTGGGAACACTCTTCAGAATGAAGACTGATCTTGCATACAAGTCTAACAGTACTGGCAATTCAAATTCAAGCCTAAGTAAAATTATAAATACTCCAAATTACAATCTTTAGAAATGATAATAAAAAGTCAAATTTTAGTATTAAACTCTTGAATGCCATGAGTTTACTGTATTGCATTAGTCTTTAATCCAATCTTGGTCATTTTGGTCATTTTAAAAATAGTAAAAACCTTGTATGGTTTATAGTTTCCAAGTTAGTTTATAGTTTCAAAGTACAAAATGGCTAAACTTTACTGAACTCTTACCATGGGCCAGGCACAGTTTTAAATATTTGTGCCTATTTAAGACCCACAACATTTTAGGAGATAGTGATCCTATTATTTCTGCTATACAAGGGAAGAAAATCAGGCATAGAAACATTAAATGACTTGGCCAAAGTCACACAATTAGTAAACGGGGTAGTCAAGATTTGAACCCAGCTGGCTCCAAGCTCATGCCTTTAATTCCCATCCCCTTCAATGCTTTCCCATATATCATCCCATTTAACATCACTTTACTCATTCACTTAAAGAATATTAATAGAGCACAATAATATTCCATGTACAGAGCCAGGCACTGGAGAATATGCAAAAAAATTCAAGACATAGGGGCTGGTTTGCCATCCAGAAAAGGAAAGAATTTTAAAAGTGTTCCTCAGGCCATTCTGGCATGGCCTAGAGAAATCCATCTTCCCTCCCCAAGTCTTTATTTAATCTACAAGAGAGAAGAGTCTTTTGGGAAACTCCATACACCAGAATTCTCCAGGTTATCAGTAGGATCCCAGGTACAACAGACCTCCATGAATGAGCTTGCTTTCTTATGCCTTTGATCTATATTTCCCTTGAAAAAAAAATTCTTGATTGTTTTCTTTCATATGATTTTAAAAACAAGGAGAAATCCCTTCTTCCTCAACAGCATTATATTCTGTTGTCATATGACAAAGAAACTGTGTCCCTACATCCTCAGTTTTCTATAGAACCAGACACTACAGCTTTTCAATTGGTTTACTAATCATTCTGGCCTTTTCTGTTCATCCTCTGGCTAGGAAACATTCTGAGTTGTTTGCCTTTCATGCACCCACTAGCCTCTCAGCCCCAACTAGTGATGCTTACTTCAAGCTAATACTGCCCAGCCATCCTCCCCTTTGGGTGACCCTCTTCCCTATCTGATAGACGATTTAGGTTAGGAAAAGATGTTATTTTTGGCTCTGCAGGCATCTGAGAGTGGAGGCCAATTGTCAACCTCAAATAGTCTACTTGTTTGGACTTCTCAGCCAGCTCCTCTAATTCTCATGCAAATAGATCCTCAAATCCTGGACCTAATGCTTCCTCACCAGAGAATGGGTTACTGTGAGATGAAGTGTCTGCATGTGTCTCTACTTTTGGAGTCTCGTGTAAGCTAAGGAGATGTGACTTTCATGGAGGAGGGGGTTTATAAAGTGTGCCTCTGATATGGCTTTAAACTAAGAGGCTTATTAACCCAACGTAGTTTGATGCTGTGTAGTCAAAAGTTAAAGCCAAACTGGGACCAAGCAGAAACTAAGCTAAAAGTGAGGTGAAGAGTGCTGAGAACCTGAAGAGTGAGACAATCTCCAAAGAAGGAGGAAGAGCCACATGGGGATTGGTGACTACAGAGCACTGAATTGATGGAGAACAGTGTGTAATGTTCAGACCATGATCATTGAGAAAACCTGGTGCTTGGGTAGTAGTTAGGAGGTCAACTCTAAGGCAGAAGTAGACCAGTCTTGGGATGTAAATGGAACACCAGAAAGGCCAGGGATTTGAAATCTAATAATCCTAGTTTCAAATCCCAGCTTCATCACTGCCTGATACTGAATGTGTTATTTAACTTTCAGGTTTTCATTAATAAATTGGAGATTATTATACCAAGTCCATGAATCGTTTGGAAGATTGAACGAAGATGTGTAATGTACCTAGCTTAATATTATCCACATAATGAACGTTCAATAAATACAAATTTTCTCTTTCTTTGCTTCCTAGTCTTCTCCCCCTCCCCTAACTGCACCATAATCTTGATTCATCTCTATAAACTGGTTTTGTGTACCTGTCTTAAACTGAGTGATTTTAGGAAGTTCTGATAACCATTTTCAATTCTTTCTAATTAGTTTAAAATTGTGGAATGCTACCTTTGTGCTTGAAATATCACACATTTCTCTAGGAACAATCTGTTCCCATTCTGACAAACTGATAAAGTCTAATTTTCCTTTTGACTAAAGTGAAATGTTCTTTATCCAAAAAGACATGAAGAGTAAGGCAATAAATAAAGTAACTTGGCCTTGAGAAGGTAAAATTTATTCCCTTACCAAAACAAAAAAACAAAACAAAACAAAACAAAACAGTGACCACTCAAAACTTAGCATTACATTCTCAGCAAATTCTGAGCAAAACTTAACATTGAATTCATGATTAAAATACAAGCAAATTATTTAAACAAATTCACACAAGCCTGTAATATTAATTCAAAAATTAATGATGCTACATTTCAAAAATGTAAGAGAAATTGCATTATAAGAAACCCTAAGGGCCCAGACAAGTTTTACTGTACTTGCACTTAGAGTATTCCTTGAAATGAAAAAATCATATGGGAAATCTTTTTTTACAGTAATTTTAGAAGTAGTAGTTTTTGTCATACAGGATTTCACCTATAAGGTAAGGAAATTATAATGTACAGAGGTAACTGTCAAACTTTTTAAACCAATAATATGTTTCTTTAAAATAAATTTTATGCAGAAGACCTATATACATAATAAAAAATAGCAATAATGAGAGTGAGAACCTGGAATTTATCTTCTTCAGAAACACATATTCTCTCTCCAATGTCTGACCCCTACAGAGACTCTTAGCCCCCAGCTCCCTCAGAAAGCTCCTAAGGCTTCAGGATCCACAAGATAGTCCCTGTTCTAAAGCACCATCAATCTATTTTTTTTTTCAAATTGCTTATTGTAACCAATTAATGTGTCATTAAATAAATTTTAATAAACCTCAGCTATATTTTAGCTTTCAGATGAAATTTAATAAGATCACAGTGCTTCTCAACAATTTCTTTTTAAATATTTATTTCAGATATAAATGAATATATATTCCTGGGTATGCTGCATCATAATTTAAAAGGATTTTAGGTCTAGAAGACCACATACTACTTCATGAGGTTGAGAAAACTTCATGAAAATGGTAGCATTTTGGTAAGGCGATTTTTAAATGACAAACTTCCAACTTTAGTAAAATATAATGAAAGTGTATTTAGAAGAAAAGTTATAACTAAACACATGTATAGACCAATCAATGAAGAGTTAGAAGCAAGAATTTTGTTAGTAATAAAAAAGTAGCTGGATATTTTTAGCAGTTTATTTATTTATAACATTGTAAGTTCCGTGCTATTTTTGTATCTATCTAAAAAGTGCTTTAGTTTCAAACCTAAAATTGTTGAATAACTTGGCCTGTCTTTTACACTCTAAGTCCTTTATAAAGAAACATATGTGAAAATATTTCAAATGCTTTAAGTGCAAAAAGTGGGAATAGCAAATAACTTAGTAAATCCATGGAATTGGGTGATGTGTCTTCTCCTCATAACTCTGCAGATGTATTTGTCTTTTAGGTTCCAGTATCATTCCTTTATTAATTTTCAAAGTAATAAACATCCAAAAGAGATCAGTTTCTTTCTAGGTGGAGCACAAAGATATTGTCTTGGTTAGGCTCCTAATTTCTGAGTTACCAATAGAAGTCACTTGGCTCCTTAAGCTGGACAGTGTTTTCTCAAAATGATTCATCTCATTTCTGAGCAGCTTTTCTTAACATGATTCAAGATGTTATGAAGTCTTCAACAAGCAGCATATTCTGAAGATTTCTTAAAGTATTTCTTCTGCTCAACTGGCTCCACCAAACCCATTATATGACATTGTGACTCGTGAATGATACTGATCAATGTTGAGAAGTAATCTTGTATGGACTGGTTAATGGGCAACTCTTCCTTACCATTGGCCCTAAATTTGAATCGTAGTTGTCTAACAAAACTGATCTGGGAGCTAGTTGAGATAGCATACACATCACTAATGTAACAGGAATCACAGTTGCAATAATTATTAATATTGTAGTGTTTGATTACTATCAGATATAGAATGACCTAGTTCCAATGTATTTTTCATCTCTTCCTATAACCTGTAAAACCAAAGAAAATGACTGAAGTGCATTTCAATAAATTTAGAGGGTTTCCTTTATCTTTTTTTTGCCAAGTTTGAGGATGTGCCCGGGAAAAAGAAACACCAGCCAGAGTAGGATCTGTAGCCCATACTTTTTCCAAAGAGGATTTTTGAAGGCTTTGATATTTAAAGGGGAAAAAGTGGGCAGGAGGGGAAAGGGGAAAGAAAAAAGAGATGGAGGGTATGATCACATTGTTATGAGGGTTTGATTAGGCTCACTGAATCCACATGTTGCATGTAAAAAGAAGGGGGTGGAGGAAACAATTATATATTTATCTCGTGCTCAGTACACCTGCACTTTACATAAATCAACATCGACTAGAGGAAGAAGTCAAATATACATTTGGCTCAGGATGGGCAGGGTTGGTGGGGGGACAATTTCTGGTTTTCTCTTCTCCTGTAACCTGAAGATAAGCAGTTTGTATTTTAATACATAGTCAGGGTGAGGGAGGCCACCCGCAAAAACATGTGGCATTCTATATATATATAGATCATATATATATATGTATATCATATGTGTGTGTGTGTATATATATATATATATCAGTTAAGCAACAAGAAGAAAGTCTGTGTGTGTGCGTGTGTGTGTGTGTGTGTGTGTGATTCAGCTTCCACACTTAACTTTTCTCTTTTGGCACAGTGAATTTGGGGTCTGGAGATTTATTTTCCTTTTACAAATCTATCAAATGGAATTCAGCTTTGAATAAAAGAATTCATTCAACAACCATGTATTTACTGTCTACTATATGCAAAACAATACACTAGAGACAGCAGGGTATCCAAACACAAGGAAGGCATCATTGTGGCTTCAAGAATGTTCAAACCTGGCATTGAGGAGGACACAACTTTTAAATCAGCACTAAGAAGAGCAATAGCTAGTACTTATTGAGTAACTTATATGTGCCAGGCAATGTTCTAAAATTTTTTACTTTAGTACTTTCATTTTTGACAACTGTCTTATCATCTCATTTTATGTATGAGAAACTTGCTCAATATCACACAATTATTTAGTAGTGGAGTCTGTATTCAAAGGCAGACAGCTAAGAACCTTCACTTACTTCCAGTGTGTCATGCAGCCTTTCTGATATATGTAAAACATTATGGGGATTTTTAAAATCGTAAAAATACACACCCAACTGCAAAATCACGACTTCTTAAATGAGATGGTTTTGCAAATAAAAGTTGAACTATAATTGATATTTTAACATCTAAACATAGTGATGATGGTAACCAGTGTAGAATGAAAAAGGAAACAAAATCTGGAAGTCAACAGGTAGAGTGAAGAAAATGTTTTTGCTATGATGATTAGAAAGTCAGTTAGAACCTGTCTTTCGAGATATTTAACAATGAAGAAAAGATGAAGCTGTTAAAGTTTGTGATAAAGTGGAGGATTTTGTGAGGGCTGGGAGTAGATGGGACTTAAGTATGGCAGGAAAGAAAAGAAAGTAGTAGATAAGAGACTGGTAAAGATTTAAGGGAGAATAATAACCAGACAAGACTCAGAAGGAGGTAAGAAGCAAGTCAATAAAGAATACACGAAGAGGGGCCAGGAAGAAGGAGTCTTCTTTTTAAGAAATGGCATCGAAGAACAATGTGGTAAATGAGTTAATATAAGTCAGAGGATATAGAAAAAAGCTACTATATTTAAGAACATCTTAAGTTCTGATTTAAGAAGAAAAAGTACTCATAAAAGATATTTCTCAGCTTACTTTCCTTGCATGGTACTTAAATAATGCCTCCAAAATTACTGTTTATTTATTTATTTTTTTGAGATGGAGTTTCTCTCTCGTTATCCAGGCTGGAGTGCAATGGTGCCATCTTGGCTCACTGCAACCTCTGCCTCCCGGGTTCAAGCGATTCTTCTGCCTTAGCCTCCTGAGTAGCCGGGATTACAGGCATGTGCCACCACGCCCAGCTAATTCTATATTTTTTTTTAGTGGAGACGTCAGCTTCTTCATGTTGGTCAGGCTAGTCTCGAACTCCCAACCTCAGGTGATCCACCTGCCTCGGCCTCCCAAAGTGCTGGGATCATGGTGTGAGCCACTGTGCCTGGCCTGTTTTTTATTTTTATGTTTATTCTATGGCAAAAAATGATTAGTGAGGTCAATAGACATTTACCAATTAATTTATTTACCAAATGTTTATTGAGCACATATTGTGTGTCAGATACCATGTTAAGTACCAAGAATATAAAAAAAATAAATAAAATAGATTATCTCTTTCTTCTAGAGCTTTCCTTTTAATGGGAGAAGCAAAGAAACAGATATATGAAGAAGTAATAAGTTTTATGATAGAATAAATCCAAAATGTAATGCAAGGTTATCACTCAAGGAACCTAACATGGTCCAGGAAGACAGAAGTTAGGGAAGACTTCCGGAGGAAGTGGTATTTAAGTAGAGACTAATTTGAGAGTTGACCAGGACGAGAAATAAGCAAAAGTACCAATTAACTGGATCTCAAGTGTCATATAAAATATTTTGAATTCAAAAGTCACAAAAGTGGAAATGTTATATAACTCCAAGGCTTCAACCTTCAAATTTACCCTCTAACATAAAAAAAATTCCTACCTTGTTGTGGTACTATTGAGTTTGATTTAGTTTTTTCCTTCTAAATATATTTCATGGACCTGTGATTTTGGAGGGTCAGGGTTTCTCGGAGCTTCCAGAGACCTTGGTGCAGCAGATATGTTTACAAAGAGCAGAAAGTTTCATCTTTGAGTGCCACAATGTTCACAAGACTGGCGTTTCAGGTAACTATAAAGAGAAGGGTAGCTATAAATGAACAACTATTTGTTTTGGAGACCCACGGTACACGGGATATGTGTTTTCCAAGTCCAAAGACACACCTTGTCATATAGGTAGGACACAGATGGCCTCTAGGGAATTGGCTCAAACTTTACATAAAACTTAGGCATTCTGTTGGTGAGATTTGGAGTTTCATTTAACTTCATTTTTTCATATACTCTTAAGAATACAGTTGCACTGAGTCAGAAAGAACAGATCTGAAGTATTATTTCTTCTGGTATAAAGGTAGAAAGATAACTGGATTTTATATGTAAGTGTGCTTTGGAAGGTGTCTTTAGAGGAAGGAAAATTAATGGTATTCCAGGGAGTTTGTGGGGTTGACTGGTGAGATGACAAGGGTTTTGAGGGATTCTGAGGCTGGATTTATAGCCTGAGACATAGTCACTTGAAAGTAGAGTCTAGAAGCCTTAAGAATTATTTTCTTTCATTTCATCATTTTTCTGATATACCATTCTGAGGTCCAAATCAGTTCAAGTTCCATAGCACCATGTTAACACTGAGCACGTTGACTCATATTTGTTTATCAGTCTCAGCTTTTAGCCTTCACTGAAAATAAAAGTTTTTCCTCCAAAATTGAGGTAGATGGGAAAGGAATAAAAAGAGAGATCAATAAATTTAAATAAGGATTGAATGTAATATTAAGTACAGAATCTTAACAGAATAACCTTGTTCCTAATCTCATTATTGCAATGTGCAAGAATACTTTTCTTAAGTAGAAATAATGTTTATAAGAGGTATGTAGTATTAGAGAAAATTTTTTTGATGTTTCTTCCAAATTAAATAGAAAAATGTAAGTATGCATGTCATAGTAAGATTTACCATAAGCAGCTTTTCTATCCCATTCATCTGAGCATGTCATAGGTTAGACAAAGGCCCACATGGAAGAATGATTTATCTCTACTACCTGAGTTTTACACTTACACTTTGATAACTTATGAGAGGCCCAGGCCGTAAATGTCCGCATTCTGAAGCTCACTGATACCCATCCTCACTTACGGATTATTTGGAATTAGAAGAAATACATGATTTCATACGTCTGTAATTTGACTTCTATCCTCTCTATGCTTCTGAACTTTCTCCTGAAAGGTAACTGGTGATCTCATTACTGCCACATCTTTTCCTCCATTCCTATTGTTTTGACGTCATTGTTCCACCTGCTATTTGTGCCTATGCTTCCTCTTGGGAACACCCACCTCCTTCTCCTTTGAAAATCCAGCGCTATCATGATTACTCTCTTACATTTTTTAACTCTTTTCTGTCTCCTGGCACTAAACAAATATCTGCTGTGTATTATTGTCAATGATTATATCTTATAGTTTTGTCTCACTCTTTTATTAAACATAATCTTATTTGAGTCCCATGAAGGACAGAAGGAACTATCTGCAAGGTATAGAGATGAGGCTAATATAGTTTCAATGTCATAAGGTCAAGGGACTCAGAAATGGTGAGAGACAGGATTGAAATCTAGGACTTCTGACTATTGATTTGGTGTCTTTTTGGCTTGACTGATTATTTCCTTTTCTGGTTTTTAGAATATTCGATTTATATACTTTTCTCCCATCAGAAAAATGAAACTTCCTTTATAAATGTGGTTTGGGTCATACGACAAGATTGGCTTCTTAATCCTCAGCAGGATCTGGATTTTCTAGCTCCTAAATCCTCATATTGTGTTCTGTGGAGTTCATGGTTCATATGTTTTAAGCAAAGGGAAAAACATAAAAAAAAAGGAAAAGAAAAAAAAGTCTAAGCAAAAATCTTAGGAGAGATCAAGTCAAGATTTTAGAAAACCAGAGAAACCTGTTTATAAGATGTATAACTTTTCCATATCCTGAGGACATTATCTGTGCTATCACTCTAGAATATTTTAGCCAATACCTTTGCACACTTGCCTAAGTTTGCCTAATGTTTAAAGGCACATACACGTCAAGAGATAATAAAGTTGTGGTTCTATCTTCTTAATATGATACTAAGTAAGCTATGTGATTAGAGATCATGTAGTTCAAGCCTACATTTTAAAGATGAGAAGTGTCTGATCCAGAGCAGTTAAATAACCTACACAAGATCAGGTAACAATTTATTTTCAGAGTCAAGACTACAGCTTGAATCTAGAATGTATAGTTCAATATTCTTTCTCGTTCCATGTTTTAGTTAAGACTAAAGCTGTTTGCTTGTAAAGTTACATTGATTTGGGATTCTTTCTGGACAGAATGAATTAGAATCCCTGGAAGGGTAAGGCCCAGATATAATCATATATTTTTGAAGCTGACCAAATGATTTAGAAATGCATCCACAGGTGAGAACCAGAGCCCAGTAAATCTTATAATAAAATTTTAATAATTTACACAAATAATCCCTTACAGAGTAAGATGCCCTAGAAGATATAATCTTATTTAAGTGTAATTTTATTGGGGGCTATTTAACTTCAAATATATATTGCAAGTAATAAAGACTTTAATGGCTATTGTTTCATTGCATTCACTAGCAATGTTTTACATCTGTTGGTGGTAGTGATAAACAGAGAAAAACATATTAATCATGAAAAAATTCTTGGAGCTTTTGTGGCACTGCACTCAGTCTTCTACATATTTTACTTCCAGAGTCTGCATAAATTAGGTACTGCTTATTGAATCTTAGACATAGGAAGTAATTCAGGTGTCTTAAAGGAGATTGAAAGACAAGAAGATTTCAAGTTTAAATATCTATTATGTATGTTTTATCCTTTTTCTACATCTGAGAAGAACACTAACATCAGTATTTGTAAAAATCACATAAATCCACATATGATTATGAAATAATCATGTAAGTAATTGACAAGTAAAATGCAAAGTTCCTTGAATTAAATATATGCATTTAAATGGCTGTCTTGTGGTTGCATGAGACATAAAATATTGAATGAATGGCTTTATGAAAGTTAGCATTTTAACTGTTAAATGTTGCTTAAGGAGTAGGAAACATGCAATTATATGCAACTAGGTGTTAGCTAAACATAAAACATGAAAAAGCAGTCCTTTAAGTAGGTATAGCTGCATTCCTAATTCATCATCACTGTGTGTATAAATTACTGCTTTGTGGGTTTGCACAAGTGACTGAAGGGGAGGTTCTTCTATTATTAGGGCACAACTCATGGCAAGTATAATCAGCAGCTTCAGAATCATCTAGGTTCCTAAAATCAAGTACTATCTGGACTTTTAATATTTTGTGATTACTAAGTAATTTTCCAGAGAATTATGTTGATGAAATTCACGAATGGCGTTTTCGCTGTGACATTTTTATAATAAAATGGTTTTCATAAACACAATGGACAATAAAAAAGTATAATTAGCAAATGCTTCAGTGATGGAAACTGAAAGATTGGAGAACATGATTTTCTTCTTGAAAAAAGACAACATATAAATTTCTTTTTCAGAAAAAAATAAAAACTATCTGCACAGGAATATGAATGTTCTTTGCAAGTAATCTGAGACTAAAAATCTCCAGAAACACAGATTTTAATTTAAAAAATGACGTTCATATGTATAACAAACTCTGAACTTTAGGTGCACTTAATGCTACAGGTTAAAGCCATATAATATGATGGCAAAGAGTGTAGATGCTGTAGTCAGGCTGCCTGGTTTGAATCCCACCTCTGCGATTTATGAGCTAAAGAACCTTGGATGAATTTCTTAATCTTTTTTGCTTTAATCTATAAAAATGGAAATAAAAGAGTATTTATTTCATAGGGCTATTTTGAGGAATAAATAAGCAGATATATTTATATTTTATTTTATTTTACTTTTTTGAAACAGGGTCTTACTCTGTTGTCCAGGCTACAGTGTAGTAGTGTAATCATGGTTCACTGTAGCCTTGACCTCCTGGGCTCAAGTGATCCTCCCACCTCAGCCTCCAAGTAGCTGGGACTACAAGCATGTGCTACCTTGCCTGGCTAATTTTTTTTTAATTTTCATTTTTTGTAGAGACAAAGTCTCACTATGTTTCCCAGGCTAGTATCAAACTCCTGAGCTCAAGTAATCCTCCTGCCTCAGCCTCCCAAGTTGCTGAGATTATAGTCATGAGCCACAGCAACTGGCCTCCAAATATATTTTGAACCACTTACTGAGTATAAGTATCATGTAGAAATAATTGCTGCTATTATTCTTATTTGTCATATCTTATTTAGATTTAAGAACAAATATCCATTACTTTCATGTTCCTTTCCACCTATAGTTTTGAATCTCAATGAAACTACAAATAGAATAAATTGTATTTTAATGAATCCTCTCATCTAATCAGCTATTGGCTAATCAGTCATCCATTTCAGTCACTCAACACTCAATTGGTATATAAATTTTTAAAGGCATTGGAGTCATTTTTAATTTCAGAAAAACTCTCAAATTATCAAGCTAATCAATAACAAAATGTAATTTAGATTTCAGTAAACTTTAAAACTTTCTTAGTTCTTGTTTTCTTCTACGTCTAATTATAAATTGAAAGAAAAACAAGAGAACTTTTCTTTTTGAGTGCTTAAACCAATTCAATAATGGATTAGTCCAGAGGAAAAATACTTAAAAAAAAAACTATGATAAAAGCTATTTAGACGGGCGGATCACGAGGTCAGGAGATCGAGACCATCCTGGCTAACACAGTGAAACCCCGTCTCTACTAAAAAAATACAAAAAACTAGCCGGCCGAGGTGGCGGGCGCCTGTAGTCTCAGCTACTCGGGAGGCTGAGGCAGGAGAATGGCGTGAACCCGGGAGGCGGAGCTTGCAGTGAGCTGAGATCCGGCCACTGCACTCCAGCCCGGGCGACGGAGCGAGACTCCGTCTCAAAAAAAAAAAAAAAAAAAAAAAAAAAAAAAAAAAAAAAAAAAAGCTATTTAAGTAAAATAGAGTATTACTACATTCAATATATATTCCTTCCTTTTCTCTATTTTGTCTCTAACTTGACTGTTTTTGGGGTTCAGAATTGTACCTGTCTATGTATCTACGGATATCTCTATAAAAATGCTGTTACAGGCCAGGCATAGTGGCTCACGCCTGTGATCCCAGCCCCTTGGGATGCTGAGGCAGGTGGATCATTTGAGGTCAGGACTTTGAGACCAGCCTAACTTACATGGTGAAATCCTGCCTCTACTAAAAATACAAAATTAGCTGGCTGTCGGGGCGCATGCCTGTAATCCCAGCTACTCTGGAGGCTGAGGCAGGTGAATCACTTGAACCCAGGAGGCGGAGGTTGCAGTGAGCTGAGATCATGCCATTGCAGTCCAATCTGGGCAACAAGAACAAAACTCCGTCTCAAAAAAAAAAAAAAAAAAAAAAATCATAAAAGGCATAAATTTTTCATTTAAATAGAGCTTGCTAAAAATATCCCGTATGGTTAACATGCAATTAAATGTATACTGTCAATTAAAAAATTAGCATCTGCTAGAACAGAATTCATATTTAAAGTCTTTTTTATATTAAATATAACAATTTGATCTTGAACACGTTCCTAAATTTTTCAAGTTTTTAATTGCAAAAGGGCAACCCAATACCATTTTATCTCAGTGGTTTTTGCTAAGGACTAAAAACAACTTAAAACATTTTGTGTTATGTAAAAGCTATTTCACTAAAGTAGCTATGCTCATTTTTTAAGTTAGAAAAGCAGTAATTTCATAATAAACAAGTGCCAGTTATAGTCAGAAGAAACAATAATCTGAGGGAAAGAGGAAGAGATGGAAGAATTGTAACGTGTTCTATGTCCTTGTCTGTTGCTAAATGCTGGTTCTATGGGTAGGGCCCAGGGCTTCATCTGAGTGCAGTCTACAATAAGTTTAATACTGATAATCAGTTTAGGGTCTGTGTGTGTATGTTCCCAGTCTAGGATTTCCTAATTTTTCTCATGAGAGGACTCCCTTTTAATTTAAAAGGATTATTTTTTGCAAGACTCTTCTTCCCCATTTAATGGCGCTTATATGTTTGTTATATATCAATTTAAAAACACATGCCACAAAGCCTTTATGAATTCAGTTTCAATTTAAAATGAACACACATTACTAATCACAATAGAGACTTAATGTATGTTTAAAATAGTATTTATATATATGTGTGTGTCTTTAGTCTATAGATAATTTGGTTTACCAACCCCTTGGAAAGGAATCCCAGTACGTCTCAAACTGGAAATTGCTGACGTTGCTGACGTATTAAAGTCACTTCCTGATTGGAAAATTCTATATGACCCGGTTAGTTTCTTCCCAAATCATTCTATCTTTAAATAAGCTCTGTGCCTTTAAGAAGAATTATGATTATACCTCATACTATGTATATATATTTAAATGAACAATTAATGAAAATTGTTCCCAATTATTTAAAAAAAAGAAGAAGAAGAATACTATTTTGCGGAGGCAGTGCAAATCCTCCGATGTGTCATGGTGGAGTCATTCTCAAAATCTAATGGCTAGAAAATTGAGTAAACATAGAACTAATAAAGAAAAGATTTCTTCATATCATATAACATCAGCCCACAGAAGAGCACATTGCTGTGGAAAATTTTGAGACAAGCACAAGGAATTTTTTTCACAGTGATGATATCTCATGCTTGCAGGCATTAGTTACAAAGTGAAAAAATTCCTCTTCACATATCAATACCATAGAGGTGACTGTTGTCAATTATTATCAGCATGACCCCATTCTCCCTATCACATCCCCACCATCTTTCTTTTCAGCATAAAACACAACACTATATTCAAAGAAACAAGACATTAATCAGGATTAAAAAGTCTTCCTCTCACTCTTTGCAAGTACCTGACAGAAAATGCTCCCAGTTGACATTCCATTCATTTGAATTCTGCTTTCATTCCTCAAAACACTGGCACTATTTTTTCTTTCCAGATCCAATTTGTAGGACAAAAGCCATTATGTAACCCTAAAAGTAACTTTTCCTCTTTCTAATTTATGAAACTTGTGATCCCTACCAATGCTCCATAAAACTATAACCCATTTCTAATATCATCTTCCTTGGTTCCATTTCATCTTTTCCAAAAAAAAAAAAAAAAAGCTATTAAGTGAGAAGTCACTCAATGCCTGCTTTCTTGATAGATTTGGAAGCTAGGCTTAGGAACCCAGCCTACCTCTATCCTACTGTTCATTGATTCATTTAACTCACAAATATTGACCAACTACCAAGTACCACCATCCTAAGCATCAACGTTTGCATATAATGGTAGGTATTTTGAGTGAGCACTAACTCTGTACTCGGCACTGTACTAAGCACTTCCATTATTTTCCTATGCACTGGATACTATTATTATCCTTGTTTTACGTAGGAGAAAATTGAGACAGATTAAATAACTTGTCCAGGAATTCACATAGACAGTTTATATCTTAACCCCTGATAACATGGTGAAGTACTTGTTTCTAACAAAAGCGTTCTGGACATTAAAGGGCCTTAGAGTAAGAGAGAAAAAAGCCAGAAAAAAAAGGAATAGTAATAATAATTTTTTAAAAAGTAGAAATAAAAAGATAAGGAGTTAACATCCATTAGATTCCATTTTCTATTCAAATATGTATATTTACATGCAAATGAGTACTGCTGAATTGACTCACAGTTCTTAGGTCCTATAGAGGAGTGCAGTGAAAAGGAAGACAATTTACACAGTACAGAGCTGAACATAGGACTTACAAACAAAAAAGTTAAGTAATACAAAGTAGCTTCCCCAGGTGTAAAGTACTGGGTCTAGAATTCTATGAGGCTAGGGAGAAGATAAACCACAAAAGCTATAAGAGATCACAATGAAAAGAGATCCGTAAGCCTAAGAAGCCCAGGTCCTTGAGGATAACCATGAATTTGAGCAGGATTTGACTAATTCCCTTAAAAAGTAGCCATTCCCTCAAAGTACAACTCCATCAACATAGGCAGGAAAGTGGGAGTGAGGAAGGCTTAAAGAGTTTTCCAGCCTGGCTGGGGTCAGGCAATTTGCCTGGGGAAATAGTGGGAGCTGAGGTTGAAAAGACTGATGGGCTTCACATTTGTGGCAGGCCTTGTCCAAAAAGCAATGGGAAGTCATTGAAAAGTTTTGTACAGGGGAGCGACAGGATTAAGGCACTATTTAGGAGGAAGTCATATCATAAGCAGTAGCCTGATAAATGGCAAATATGACAGAAGGAAAAAAAATAACAGGAGTTTTCTTCACAATGACTAGACTTTGAGGTGATAAATGCCTGAGCCACATTAGAAACAGGGGTGTCAGAAGGAAGGCGCAGATGGGAAAGGCTTTTCTGGGCGGTGGCATTTAAATGCAAGGAGGGCGCCTGAATCACTGACCGACTTCAAGTACCGGAGTTTTCGTGACTGAGGTTAGTAAGTCACACACACAGCTCTCCAAAGGCATGTACGGGGAACGCCAGCCTTGGCTAAAGGACTGATTCAAGTTGTGTCCGTCACCCTGAGCAACCAAAACCACCCACTACAGGGCAGGTGACCCCACAAAGCAAACCAACCCATCTGGTCCACGCTCCCCACCTCCCGGAGGGAGATGGAAAAGTTTCGGGAGTAGTCCCCGACCAATCGGAAGGACATTTTTTCATTCCTCAACCACTACTCTCAGGTGCTCCAGGGAGGGAGGATGACTTCCGGATAGTCCTCCTGTCACTCCTCCCTCGGGCCAATTATGAAACTCCGGGCACTCTTGACCTCACCCCGTTAGGGCCCGGGAGGGGTTCCCTAGTATAAAGTTCGCAGCACTGGACAGTTGAGCTCACTTGCCTGATATTTCCAGTGTCAGAGGGACACGGCCAACGTGTGGCCCCTTCTAGGCTGTCAGCCGCGCTCCAGCCACTGCAGCGAGCCGGTCTGCTCCTGCCCTGCCCGTGCGCTCCCCGCAGCCGCCCTCCGCCCAGCCCCAGCGCCCGCGCCTGTCGTCGATGCCCGCGGGGAGGAGGATGGAGATGCTCTCTGCCGGAAGGGTCCCTGCGCTGCTGCTCTGCCTGGGTAAGTTCTCCCCCTCTGGCTTCCGGCCGCCCCAAAGAGGAGACAAATAAGGAAGGCTCCCGTGCATTTGTCATTCGACAAGTACGGAGTTGTCTCCAGGTTCAAGTGTGCTCTATTTAAAATTATGTCTTGTTTTGTGAGTCTGTCTTTCCCTATGGTGGGATTGGGGGTGGGGACTGGGAATCGATGTTAAAATGCCTTTTATTGGTGAATTAGTTAATGGCATATATGTTATGCATGGATTGAAATACCTCCTTATTAAGCAAAATAAAAAGTTGTTGAAAAAAACTTTTTTTTTTTCTTTTGAAAAGTTGCCAGTCCTAGAAATCTAAAGGCCTGGAAAGCACTGTTAACATTTCATGTCTTGCTCCTTTTTGTTGGAGAGTGGAGAATAGAAACTGGCGTAAGACTTTTTTTTTTTTTTGCGGGGCCGGTGGGGGCGGGGGGAAGCTTTTCCTCCTCTGTCTTGCACTCAGTTTTCTAAAACCTAGCCTGGTTTAGCTTTCCCGGAGGAGCTGGTGTGCGCCAGTGCCAGTTGGCTGAGCTCCAGACGCGAGAAATAAAACGCTGGTCCAGAGTACCTGGAACAGAAGGGCCCTGGGCAGGTCCTGGCGCTTCCCACCGCCCTTCGCCCCTACACCTGCTGCTTCGGTTTTCCCCTGCAGCCTCCCAAGCAGCCTCTGGAGCAAGCGCTCTGCACTTGCTGCTAATTGCACCCCGTAGCCTGTGATGGCTGAGGGTATTTTAATGCCAGTCTTCCTATTTGAGATGATTTAGTTCAAGGGGAAATATTTCCTAAATAGCCTTTCTATTAAAAAAAATTTACTTGTTTCTAATTCCTTAAACTTCAGTTCAAGGAATTTGAGAGTTTGAAGTCATATATGAATATCTTAATAAGAAAATAAAAGTTACCACCAGTCTCATATTCTCCCTGAAGTTGGAATGAGGCTAATTCCCCAGACACTCTGACTCTACCTGTGAAGGATGTGACTGTTAAATTATTATTTTGACACACTTTATCTCAGGGGTTGAGAGATGTAATGAAATGCATATTATGCATAGTTGAAACTTACAAGTCTAAGTCCAGGAACACAAGTGGAAACTAGATATGTGATTTCTGCCAAAACTGAGCTAAGAAAGACTTGCTAGAAGATTCTCAGTAAACAATGTGGCTTTGCTGTCTTTGTTTTGAAAATAATTAAATTAGAAAGGTGACAGTCTTCCTAGAGTTAGAAATTAACCTCGAGGTCAGAAGAACTTAGCACTTATTATTTTCCCCACATGTAAGGTTGCATCAGAACAACGCACATGTCTGTTCGGGGTGTTTTACTGAATATTGTAATTTGAGACAGCAAGAGCCTGTGAATAACCTGGTTACTACCTAGTGTGTGTGTTGTGTGTGTTTTTGTTGTCATGAAAGTGCTTACCTCCTTTATTGCATTACTTAATTATAGTTCATCTATTTCGTCAGCTGCCAAGCCCATTTCCAAATGAGTTAGGTCAGTTTCTGTTTTCCCAGTTTGTTTGGATATTTCTCTGCCACTAGGAAAGTTCCTGTTTCAAGTTCTGTGTTATATCTCTAAACTCTATTCAGTCATGCAGAGCCCATAGCCTTATTTTGGCAAGACCACATGTTATTTCTGAAATTGCCTTCTTTTCCCCAAACAAAAGATTTCTTAAAAATTCTTTTCCCAAATCCTGTCCTCTTCCCCCCAGAAAAAGAGACAGACATTTATTTTAAATTTTAGCATACATATTATAACTGCTTTATGTAGAATTTATATGTAGTTATGACTAGGGAATAAAATTCCAGCCGCCACCCTTAACACATGCAGATGTAAATTGCCACTCACAATCATTTGGTGGTTTTTACATTTTATATGTATTTGATATTGATGTTCTTGTTTTATAAATTGGGGAACTGTGACCCAAGTTCCCATGGAAAAGTAGTGACAAAGTGAGAGAGTTCACACTTGGGCTTGCCAGCATGTTTGGCCTACTGAACATTAAGTAAAATAGTTGAAATACTGGGTAACATTTTTCTAAATAATCTATAATTTTAGAGCAGAATTGTCTTTTTTAATCTTGTGATTTTTCTAAAGAGAGGAGGAGAAATTTTTATGTTGAATTCTGCAGTTATGTTCAGGGGCTTTCTATTTTACATCAAACATTTTTTTCATTGCCCACATGGGTTTTTGAATATGTTCCTGAATGACATCCCCAAGACAATTTAGTCCTGCTTCATCAATGAGAGAGAAGTTAGCAGAAGAAATATTCTTTTTTGAAAATATGAGAAGCATAAATCTCAATGAGACAATAGGCTTGTCTTTGATCATTTCTGTTGACCCTGAGAGTTTATGAGTTACCTGAGTCTTGGCACAATCTGAGATGACAAATCTTGTTCGAAAACATGATGACAGGCCTTTCCTGTCTGGATTTTGACCAGGTACCCTCGCTACCTTCTTCATAGTCTTGCCATGTGAGCAGCTTGGGTAATTTTGGTGTCTGATTCAGCACTAGGACCCTAATCCAGGAGTTGAGGAAGAGAACTAACAGTTACTAAATGCCTACTGGGTGGCAGCCATGTTGTGTATTAGGTACTTTAAACACATCATTACCTTTACTTCTTAAAATAACTGCGTGAGGTAGATCTGATTAGCCCAGTGAACTCAAGTACTTTACAAAGACTCAGAGATAGTAAATGGCCAGGTCCCTCTGTGATAATGAGGAAAGAGCCAGTGAGACTCAGGGCTAGCAGGAGCATAATAAACATAGCAGATTCTAATGGAGAAATTCCAGAGCAGCCTGCGACTGCTCCAGGGCTCAGACCCTCTCGTACGCACAGCACATGTACAAATGGGATTTCTGACTCTTTGCAAAATAAGGCAAATAAAACGTGACTATTCTCTTAAGCTGTGCTAAAATGTGTTGAATTTTTACTTAATGCTCATAATTTTTAATCAACACAGTTCCTAAGATATGATTTTTATTATAAAGCAGTCATTGAAGTCAGTTGACTGGGGTCCTTATTTTTATATTTTCCAAGATTTACATTAAGTAAAGCAATAAAGAGGGTAACTTATGTCTGTTTTTATTCCTTGTATTCTTTGTATATTATTGTGAATTGAATATAGCATCGATAAGGGATCAACTTGGAATCTATAGCCCATTCCGGTTAACTGTGAGAACATAAATGTATTTTCTTGGTTTTAAAAAAATAACAATACTCATATAGTCACTTTGGAGAAACTGAATTTGAATGTTTTCTGTCTACTTTTGCAAAAGATTCTCCCATTTCCTGGTTAATGTTCACGTGAAAGATGCAAATGTCAAGTAAGAAATCCTCTTCAAAGAGAATGTAAATTAAGGCGGGGTTTCCTCATCTGTCAGTCTTTACTTTGAGTGTAGGCCTATACAAATCATCTAATTAATATGGCTGTGACTGCTACTGGGAACATTCCATTGGGAGACAATGAGAACGCTTCCCAATGGTGTAATAGAAAAGATCCTCAGGGAGGAGTAGTCTGACAGCCATTGCCTTGACATGGCAATTCTGGAACCTTTGGAAAAATGAAGTAATGCGACATACTCAGTGTCCTCTGGAGATGCAGTTTACGTAAGATCAGGTGTTTAGTTATAGGGCACATAAAGGTTGAGTGGCCTTCTAGGTTAAAGTAATGATTTAACTTACTAAGATACTATTTATATGATGATTTGATAATTGTCCAGAAAAAAATGGATTTTTAAATATATCTCATAAGATTCTTAATATACATGTTTATCCTACATCTCTTTTTTAAAAAATTTCAATAGCATTTGGAGTACAAGTGGTTTTATTTTACATGGGTGAATTATACAGTGGTGAATTCTGAGATTTTAGTGCACCTATCACCTGAGTAGTGTACATTGTACCTAATGTGTATTTTTTTTAATCCCTAGCCCACCTCCCACCCTTCCCCTTCTGAGTCTCTAAAGTCCATTATATCACTCTGTATGCCTTTGTATACTCATTGTTTACCTCCTATGTATAAGTGAGAACATACGGTTTTTGGTTTTCCACTCCTGTGTTACTTCACTTGGAATAATGACCTCTAGCTCCATCCAATTTGCTGCAAAAGACATTATTTCATTCCTTTTAATGGCTGAGTAGTATTCCATAGATATATGGATGTATTCCATGGAGATATATGTAACATTCAGAAAGAAAAATGTTGAACCTTAATCTCTTAGGTTAAAAATCCTCTATTTTAAATTTGAGGCATGAAAGTGATTGATGTGTGCACACACACACGCATCTTTATGTATGTCAATTGTATAGTTTTAAATTAAGAGGCATAGTGTATAGTGTATAAAACACAGAATTCATGTGCCATTTTTTTTATTTCATACTTTCAGAAAGAGTGATTTATCTCTGAGCCTCAGTTTTCTCTTCCCAAAAAAAAGGTTATCTGCAATAACCTTGTACGTAGATTTATTGGATAAGATGATACATGAATTCATAGACAGCACTTTTATATTAATTCATAGAAAGCACTTTTAAAATTAATGCTGTCATCATCAAAATGGTTTCTTACAATAAAAAGCCTTAGTTCTTACAATAAAAAGCCTTAGTTCTTAGGATGCCTTTTTAGCCCAGAAAGTTATTATTGTTCCCGTTTTACAAATAAGGAAACAGAAGTTACACAGCATGTAAGGCTTTAGGTTTGAATATGCTGTACCCTTTACTATCGATGCCTTCAAGTCACTCTTTACTTTTGGTGAAAGTACTCATTCTTTAAGATTGGAAAAGGAGTCACTTCCTTAGGCACTTCTCTGATAAGCCCTGACCCTCCTCCATTGCCCCTTTCCCATTCCTTTTGTCCTATGATCCTGTCACACCACATGCCACACTATTAGTGTATAACTCTGTCCCTCCTTGATGGTGCTATAGTCATCTTTTATCATTTCTATTGTGATAGGCTTATAATAAACACAATAAATGTTTGTTAGATGGATAATTGCATTGATACTTTATTCGGAGTTATCACCACTATGTTATAGACTCAATTAGCTGTACTTTAAAAACGTTTCTGATGAAGTCTAATAAGTTTTCTTCCCTCTCTTTCACATTTTTATCTCTTTTTATAGTCTGTATTAACTGAAGATATTCAAGTGTGTGTGTGTGTGTGTGTCTGTGTGTGTGTGTGTGTGTGTGAGAGAGAGAGAGAGAGAGGGAGAGAGAAAGAGGGGGGGGGGGTTACCGAGCCATGATATGACTGAATAAAGTGGCAGTGATTGACTCCCAGTGGCAGAAAGAGAAACATTGTTTTAGAAATTAAAGAAACCTTAGAGAAATCTAATCCGAACTTCATTTCACCCTCTACTCCACCTCACTCCTTGTTCTCTGTTTTCAGAGATAAGGAAACTCAGTTGCAGGGAAACAAAGTAAGTATGTGAGCTAGAACTGGATTCCATTTCTCATGAGACTAATGCAGGGTTTTTCAACCTTGTCTCAGTTGACATTAGGGACTAAATAATTCTTTGTTGCGGGGGCGCTGTCCTATGTATTGCAGGGTGTTTAGCAGCAACCCTGGTCTCTACCCACTAGATGTCAGTAGCATCCCCTAGTTGTGACAACCAACATAGTCTCCAGACATTACCATATGGTGGCAATGGTTCCCAGGAGCAATTTTGCCAACCAGGGATACAATTTTGCCAACCCTGGTTGGCAATTTTGCTCCCGGTTGAGAACCGACAACATAAAATGTCCTTTTTTTTTTTTTTTTTTTTTTTTTTTTTTTTTTTTTTATTGCTGTTACACATTGCCACCCATAATTCACAGTTTGGACAATT
This sequence comes from Macaca thibetana thibetana, assembly GCF_024542745.1. Lineage (NCBI taxonomy): Eukaryota > Metazoa > Chordata > Mammalia > Primates > Cercopithecidae > Macaca > Macaca thibetana. Next base: position 126,454,815 of record NC_065582.1, read on the forward strand.
AGTGCTTGAGTTACCAAGACATAATTAATTTTAATGATAATCTGGATACAAATATAAAGCCCATTTCTCAGGTTTAAAAAATCAGCTTGGCAATATTTATTGCTGATTTTAGCACCATTCACATCTAATAATGATGAGTCTTATTTACGATGGAATCATGAATACGTTCTCTGATTATTCCTTTGATAACCACCCTCTACCTCCTTTTACAGCTCTACTCTCTTAGCTCTCAGCACACTTAATTTTCTTTTTTCTCTAATTTCTTTTTCTCTTTTCTTGGCCACTTCTATCTGCTCTCTACTACCTGTTTCTCAAAGGTCTGTTATTTTCCATTCTATACTATTTTCCTTAGAACATCTAAATGACTTCCATTCCTTTAAAGGTAGTATCTCCTCATTTGACTTTCAAATAGACTTCTCCTAATCTCCAAATACATTCTTATTTCTTCCCAACAACACAGAAATATAAATAGGCAACACCTACAGATAAACATTAAATTCAAATGTGTTCACTCCCTTCGTGCCTTCATGTCCAAACGCCACCAAAAGTCTGCTGTCCTACCTATGTCTCCTCCTTTTTTAATGGTAGCATTCTCTGTTTTTCTTTTTTTTTTTTCTGACTAGAAACTTGGCATCATCTATAAATTCTCTCCTTTCCTTACCACCTTAGGGGTCCAACTCCTTTCAGTCTATTTAGGGCAAGAACAATGTCTTTTGTATCAATTTTCTTTCCAGTATTTTGTTCAATATCTTGCATGTAGACAATTCTCAATATGTATTTATTGAGTAAATATTATTTGACAAATGTAGTTACTAAAAGCAAGGATGGTAAGCTGCCCTCCTTTTTGATTACTGGATTGTAACTAAGCCCATCCCACCCGGCCATCATGCTATGGAGGCATACGTGGCTCTCACTGAAGTCAAGGTCACCAATGTCAACTCAAACTATATTTTCATAAACTATACGATCTGAAAGTAGAATTCCTCAGCAGCCTTCAGTGTGTGAGTTGTATTATGTCGGTTCTCTGAATAAAAAGTAATTAACTTCGAGTCTTTTGAAATCATCTTTAATGTATTCCCTTTCTCTTTTTTTGTGTGTGCTCACTGGTTAAAACTTTATCCTTGCAGATTCATGTTTGGCCATAGGCATCTACAGAGAAAACAATGTAGTCAATATGTTTCTCAAAATGCCATTAAATATCCAAGCTTCATGCTACAATGTGGCCATAATGAAAATAAGGCAAATTGCAGACACTTATAGTCCAAACTGTTGCTCCTTTAGAGATTTTTCTTTTGGAGTAATAATGTAAGAATAATTTAAATTGGATTTGTAGGAGTAGAAGCGAGAAGCCAGATGGAAGGGAGTCAAGGTAGAAAGGTTATAAAAAAGCTCTTCTTATGTAAGATTGTCTTGAAGAAAAAAATATGTTTCCAACAGAAAATTTGAAATAATACTCTATATATGAAGGTTTGGCTTTTAGGGGATGCAAGTCCCACCTTTAGAGATTTTAGTCACAAAATTCAAAACACTCAGATAATTTGAATTGACTTTTTTTTTTTTGAAACAGAGTCTCGCTCTGTCGCCAGGCTGGAGTGCAGTGGTGCGATCTCAGCTCACTGCAACCTCTGCTTCCCGGGTTCATGTCCTTCTCCTGCCTCAGCCTCCTGACTAGCTGGGACTACAGGCGCCCACCACCATGACTGGCTAACTTTTTTTTTTTTTTGTATTTTGGTTTCACCATGTTGGCCAGGGTGGTCTCGATCTCTTGACCTCGTGATCCACCAGCCTTGGCCTCCCAAAGTGCTGGGTTGTACTCTTTACACAAGGGTTGGTATGTATTCTCCTGCATTCTGGAAATACTTCCATTATGAACAAGATATACATCTTTAAATTCATATTTAGGGTAAAATAGATAATTCCCTTATATTTTGACTCACTGATTCTTTATTTGACTAGCTTTAAGTATAGTATTATATGATAATATGTAAGTGAAATATATTAGCATTTGAAGTATGATTTAGAAATGACTACCTAAATTGGAGAGTATAACTTAATGCTTATGACTAGAAACACATGGCATATTAATATTTTTGCTACTTGACAAGGAAGATTCTATGGCTATTTTTCAAAACTCAAAATTAAAATAATTACTTATTTTTAACCTGTTATATTAACCTTGGGTTTCATATGTTTTATCTCAAATTGCTATAAACAGTTTTTACACTTAGGTCTTAATGAAGTGTAGTTACAAAGCAAACATTAAAAATATATAGGAATAGAATTATTACTGGCAGAAGGCAAGGTTAGTTTTCTATAGATTTATATATATGTGTGTATATATGTGTATATATGTGTGTGTATATATATACTCTCTGAAAACTAGAAGGTGCTGACAGTAAGTCTTTTCAGTATCTGATGTGATAATGAGTTTTAGAGTTATTTTGACCAAGGTGAAGCAAGAGCTTATCAAATAGTGGAATTTACTTTAAAACAAAAACACATCCAGAAACAGCGAAGGCATATTCACTCCTTAAAAGCACACAAGACCCAACAAGCCTGTTATGTTATAGACAAATTCTAAAATCACAGACTGCCATGGAAGATGGTAGAAAATGAACAGTCTGAGCAGGCTGGCATGTGATCACAGCAAAAGTGTGAACAAAGCGGATTTTGCTATGTGTTTGGGCTGGACAAATGCTACGACCTAGCACAAGTTTGTTTTTCTGGTCTAAATAGCCTAAAAGGTTAAACTGGGAAAATGAGATGCATTTCTTTTATTCTGTAACTTATCTGATTTTAATTTGGATCATTTTAATTTTCTTGATTGTTTTCCAGAAAAGTCATTTCACCCTAAGATTTGCAACTGATTTTGCTGACTTGGCTTTGATCATCCAGTCACCAAATCCTAGCCTCTTCTGTACTGGCCTCCTTCTGGATGAGCCCTCAATGTGGTCCTTAGGAAGCAAGGTCAATCCAGGCACAGTGGCTCAAGCCTGTAATCTTAGCATTTTTGGAGGCCAACATGGGAGGATTGCTTGAGCCCAGGAGTTCAAGGCTTCAGTGAGCTGTGATGGCACCACTGCACTCCAGTCTGGGCAAATGAGCAACAGCCTCGAAAAACAAAGTAAATATAAATAAAAAGGAAGCAAGGTCAAAAGAAACCATATGCAATAGGAAGTGCATTTTCTACATCTGGCATTTTGTCTGACTGTTGGGCAACCACTTCGTAGTGCTCCAGGGCCCACGACATTTACTGCTATTGCCATTCCTGTGATGGCACTCAACCTCTCCCACGTGTGGCCCCCAATATTGTGTAAGGGTGTAGGCTTGGCCCTGACTCACAGGGAAGAGGCGATTTGTATCCTCTGAGTCACTGGCACCACTTCCTGCTGGCACATCTGAAATTTCACTGAAACATAACCTGAAAAATGAAGGTAGAGAGATATATAGGTGAGGTTCACATTCCTAAAACCCATTTGGAAATTTGATAGAAATAATGACTTCTGAATGCATTCCCATTTTTGTAGCTGTATTGTAAAAGAAGCGCCAACTGCCAATTTTGAGTTTACAGATCATCTGTGTTACATCACCTGGCAAGAAATTCCTCTGTATCTTAGTTACCAATGCCACCAGACCAGAAATGCCACCAGATCTGTTTTTTTGACACAGACACTATCTAAAATCTTTAGTATTATAGTGAATTATTTGCTTAGCAAGAATCTACTGTCAAGAATGAAAAAGCCAAATATAATATTTGAGGTCCAATCATACAGAAATTATGTTCAAACAACACTAAGGTCATGAAAAACCTGACATTAAGGAAATATATGCATATGACTTTAGCATTTATTCCCTCCCTGTATGACTCATTAAAATAATGACTAGCGATTCTTAAGGGTAACCGCATAGTGGATATAGCATTTCTCTGGAGATAGATTTTGTATTCATTGTATCACATTCACTCTTCTACCCTAGTTTGCAAGTGTTTGGGAGCAGAGGCCTATTGCAGGAACATTTGAGAACTACTGTTTTAAAGCAATAGTGCTGTGCAGATGGACATGACTTAGAATTAATTTTGCTGTTTTATTGGCCACATCCATCCATGATGGAATGGCATTTATACACTTTAATTTGAAAGGAACATTTAAAATTGTATACGATTCCACCTGTAAAATATCCTGCTGTAGGATTAATGCAGCAAGTCTCACAGAAACTATCCTGAGCAATGGACTGTGTCCAAGGGAGCGTCACAAGTAAGGAAAGCCCAGTTTTTGTGGAGGCACACCCTGAGCTGAACATTCTTTAATTAAGAAAGACAAATATTTCACCTGTGGCCTGAACAACTGGAACAAAGTTTCCAGCAGTGGAAAAACTAACAACTACTAAAAACCTTAAAAAAAGAAGACTAACAGCAACACTCCAAAGTAAGTTGGATTCTATAATAGTTGCAGGTTGCAATTGGAGGCAATTCCAAGCAGAAAACGATAGGCTTTAGTTTATGCAAAGGTTAGAGAAACTACCTTCAAATGTGCATTTTTTTCTCCCTGGCTAGCAGTTTCCTAGAAGGAGAATTAGTAATGTCTCCTCCAAAACTTTCCTCAGTTGAAGAAATACGTAGGAACAGGAATGTTAAGGATGTAAGCACGTGCAACTAAAGCTCCAATTTGTATTGAGGAAACTGTGTTAGTTAAAGGATTTAATTCTTCGGTAGTGAAAGTATGGTGAAATTATTATTGGGATTTAAAATAAAATGGACTTGAATGAGAATCTAGCTTATCCTCGATAAAAAGCTTAGTGAAATACTTTTCAGCTTGGTTCAACTGATAATGAAATCTAAGCTTTAGCTATTTCTTTGTCATTCAATAAAAATATATTTTTGTGTGGTTCCATAAGAGCAATTGAAGCAGCGTGTATATTGTAGAAAAGCATGGAGTCCGGAGGGGATAATTCTGAATCTTTAAAAACAACAGAATTTTCAAATCATTGAAGAATAGGAAATTTGATGTCAAAAGATAAATTCGTAACTCTTCTCTTCGGTGGTCATAAGTGATCTTAGACAAGATATTTAATTTAAATACACTGAGGGTATTTGAGACTAATAACTACTTCACAGAATTAAGTGTGAAATTTGATATATGAAGTTACACATTATGATGCTGATGCCGATGTGTAATTTAGTTTTCAGAACCCAAAAATATACAATCGGCTTAACAGATACAAGCCTTCTCTAACTGAGAAAAAATAAAATTCCTGTATTACATGAATTAAATTTTTCTTTACAGTACCAAATTGCAGAGCTGTACAAACTTGTTATAAACCAGTAGAGGGCACTGTCCCCATACACTGCTAATACCAGGGGCTAGAAGTTGAGAGTCAAGAAACAAATATTTAGGGATATGTCAGCCATTTCAGGAAAAAAACAACAACAAAAAATTAGTTTATTTCACTGTATTCTTCCCCAAAATCTATAAGATAGGAAAACTTAGATAAATATTAAACTCTTTTTAATGTTTTCAAGATCACGTAGCTCAAGTTTTCCTCACAAGACTGCAGAAAAGTAAATTAACTTTTTCAAGATCACGTAGCTCAAGTTTTCCTCACAAGGCTGCCTTCCACCATACTTTGTGGTCTCTATGTTGGGTTAAATACTCTACTTCAATTACAGCTACCATAATTTATTCTCTGTGATGTCCATTATACTCTAGTATTATTGCCTAGTTCCAAATTCTATAAAGTGGCCCATTTAACAATATGTATCCTTGGGAAAAGTTACTTAAACTGTATATGCCTTAGTTTTCTCTAATGGGGATAATAATAGTATCTTCCTCGAATTGGCACTGAGAGGACTAAAGAGTATAATAGAGATAAGGTGAATACGACCATACCTTGTTGTATTAGTTTGTTTTCACAGTACTTTAAAGAACTTCCCTGAGACTGGGTAATTTATAAAGGAAAGAACTTTAATTGACTCACAGTTCTGTATGGCTGGGGAAGTCTCAGGAAACGTACAATCATGGCCGAAGGCGAAGGGGAAGCAAGCACCTTTTTCACAAGGCGGCAGGAGAGAGAGGGGAGACGGAGGAACTTCCAAACACTTTTAAAACCATCAGATCTCATGAGAACTCACTCACTATCATGAGAACAGCATGCAGGAAACCACCCCCATTGATTCAATCACCTCCCTCCCTACAGATCCCTCTCTCAACACATGGGGATTGAAATTGGAGATGAGATTTGGGTGGGGACACAGAGCCAAACCATATTACTGGTACATAGTACCTGTTCAAGAGATGGATGGTCCTCTGTCTGAACTGTGAAAGGAGTGGAAAGTCGAATATATTTTGTTGCCTTTATGAAGGCATTAATCATCATTTCATAACAGTTACCACTTACTTAGCTACTTCAACGAAACAGGTTGATTCAAACTCTTCCTGTGCTTACAGAAACTGGATTCTCAATGTGGTTCATCTGGCATGCCTATTTCTTCTCATATTAGATAGGATATATTCTGATTTTACCCAGATTACCTTTACCTAGCTGCCAATCAGTCAAGGGGAATTTTCAGGAGTAGGAAGTCATTCTATTTATCACGCACCCTAGGCCAATGAACACCTGAATATAAACGAAAATGTCCAGCGGACTAAACAAAATAACATGGGAGGTATTTTTTCTCAAAAGACCACCTTTAGGGTATAGAAAAAGCAAGCTTAACACACATGTCCATTATCCCCCACAGTAGGTATTATTCACTTCTTCAAACAAAATATGTCTAATTATTTTCAAATCTCAGTTCTGAAATTCGTTATTCCCCAAAGCAATTGCAAGCTGAAGCCATTAATTAATTTAGTGGAGCTTAATTGCTGCTACTACTACTACTACTACCACATTAGTATTTACTATATGACAGTTACTCAGATAAATTGGAAAGGGTGTTTGAAATGCAAATACCTAAAGCTTAAACAGAAGCAGCTAAAAGCTCTTAAGTAAACATGTGTACAATTAACAGGGTTCTTCTTATGATGCTTCCTATACAATTCAGAAACTACTTGAGTCATTCTGATATCTATATTCCAACATTTTATCTTTTCACTGAATACACATGATGAAACAGCTGATTCAAACTCTTCCTATGCTGACAGAAACTGGATTCTAGGGCTCAGTATGGTTCATTTGGTATGCCTGTTCCTCCTCATATTAGACAATATATATTCTGATTTTACTTAGCTTGCATTGTGTTAATTAAAATCTATATTCATGTGTAATGCAATGCAAAGAGTAACTTAGGTACATAAATCAATAAGAATGTTTCTTAGGTTGAGTTTCTTGTTACCATAAGTGGAAACTGATTTTTTATTTAGAACCTTTTTTTTTTTTTTTGTGACGGGGTCTAATTTGGAGCCCATGATGGAATAAAATAGTGGGAATTCTCCAACTGATGTGTGTCTTAGGAAATAAAACTTCAAAATCAAATCTTTGAAAATGTTGTTGTGAAATATTTAGAGCAGGTCAAATCTGTAACCATGAATGTAATGCCAAGGCTTTTATCCTTCCACAGACTAGCTGGGGGTGTTTGTATTTTCTGTTATATGCCTGTTTCCATGAATAATTTTGTTTTACGGTTTTGATGGACCAAATCCATGAAACAAAACTCTGTAAGTACTGCAGTTATGTAGAAATTTGATCAAGATTTCTTTCCTTAACACATTAATTATATATTTGATTTTTCTTCATAAATAGGTTTCCATCTTCTACAGGCAGTCCTCAGTACAACTGTGATTCCATCATGTATCCCAGGAGAGTCCAGTGATAACTGCACAGCTTTAGGTAAGCCCAAGTTTGTCAATGTGGCATCAAGAGACTACACATTTTTAAACAGAAATATAAGCTCAAAGACCATACGTATGTGATAATAAAAAGAAAAGGGTAGGAATAGCTGCTATATTACTTTTTAAACCACCTTATAAACTAATGTTCTGAAAAAATTATATAAAGGAATAACTGGTAGGAGAGGGACCAGACAAATTATATACACAGATTGGACTGTGAAGAGATAGGGAACAACAAGAACAACAAATTGCATTCCCTTTGGTCGTCTCCTGGCTCTTTACTGCAAAACATTCTCAGAGACCACACTGACTGGATTCTGGGCAAAACAGCAAACCAGGAAAACTTCGTGCAGAGTAGGTTTTCTATCTCCCTTTCTATCCCTCTCTGTCTCTTTGTAAGAAGAACAAATGATGGTCGTTTCTTTCTAGGCACAGTGTTTATTCAGAAAACATTTATCGAGTACTTAGTATGCACCAAACACTGTGCTAAGGCATAGAGATACAAAGATAAGTAATACAGTCTTTTCCCCACGAGGATTGTGGACTCCAGAAATAGTCCAAGGGGGATCAGCTTTATCTTCAGTCTTAGCTACAAAATCAAGATAACTGAGTTATTTTGAGGAAGCAGGATATTTTCCATAACAACTTTATCTTTTGTCCCTCACCATCAGGTCTCTGGAGGTTCAGTCAGCCTCCCCCCATCATCTTTTTTTTTTTTTCCTTCTTTGGTTATTTGGGCAAGAGTATTACAATCAAGTTGCTATTTTAAAAATGATTTTATAAGCATCTTTCACATTTTGGTATCTAAAATTTTCTAAAATGAGTTTCACACAGAGGCTCCTATTTTCATTGTTGTATTTGCCTGACAGGCCTTTCTCACTCAGGGTTTGTCTAGTTTGGATTCAGGCCTCATCAGTAGAGATATTGGGAGACTGGTTAATTCATTAATGGTAACCTCAACAACTTGAGAACATACACCAAAGCCAGCCTTACTGATGAAAAATCCACTATAGAATTAAGCTCCTTTGAATTAATTAATGGTATGAGCTTGCAACGGCTTTGGGGAGTAATAGATTTCAGAAATGTTTTGGGGCTTGAGAAAAATTAGACACATTTTGCTTGAAGAAGTGAATAACACCCACTTGGAGAATAATGACACGTGTGTGTTAAATTTGCCTTTTCTACCCTTAAAGGTTGTCTTCTGAGAATGAAATCCTAGCATGTTATCTTCTTTTGTTTAGTCTGTTGGACATTCTCCTTTGTATTCAAGTGTTTATTGATTGGTCTAGGGGGTGTGACAACTAGAGTGACTTCCTACTTCTCAAAATTCTTCTCGACTGATTGGCATCTGACCTGTTTTGTTGAAGCAGCTCGGTGGTTACTGTTATGAAAGAGCGAGAAATTCTTCCATACAGGCTAGAGAATATATTCAACTTTCCACTTCTTTTACAGTTCAGACAGAAGACAATCCACGTGTGGCTCAAGTGTCAATAACAAAGTGTAACTCTGACATGAATGGCTACTGTTTGCATGGACAGTGCATCTACCTGGTGGACATGAGTCAAAATTACTGCAGGTAATATGTCAGAAATAAACAAATACAGTTTGTAAAATTTTGTTTTATAGATTTAGGGGTACAAGTGCAGATTCGTTAGTGGATATATTCAGTAGTGGTGAAGTCTGAGTTTTTAGAGTACCCACCCCTCGAACAGTGTGCATGGAACCCATTAGGCAACTTTTCATCCTTTAACCCCCCCTAAAACTCTTCTACCTTTTGAAGTCTCCATAGTCTATTACTCCACTCTCTATGACCATGTGTACACATTATTTAGCCCCTACTTGAAAGTGAGAATATGTGATAAACAAATGCAGTTTTACTCTTTTTATTTCTATTTTTATACATTGAAATTACCCTATATTTCCATGGGATGTTAAATGCAGTATATATAATATTAGAAACTTTTCTGAGTTTTTACAAATTAGGTAATAAATAGTAGCTTTTAAATTGCACACATATGTCAGAGGTGCAGAGCAGGGTGGGCTTCTGATGCCTCTCACACTTGCCAAGACGGTGTCTCTCTGCTTTGGGTCTTTTCCTTCAACTTCTGTATCAGGTATTGTTTTAAGAATTGATTCCAGGCCAGGCGCAGTGGCTCATCCCTGTAACCCCAGCACGCTGGGAGGCTGAGGCGGGCAGATCACTTGAGGTCAGGAGTTCCTGACCAGCCTGGCCAACAGGGTGAAACCCCGCCTCTACTAAAAATACAAAAACTAGCCAGGCGTGGTGGTGCATGCCTGTAATCCCAACTACTCAGGAGGCTGAGACAGGAGAAATGCTTGAACCTGGGAGGCAGAGGTTGCAGTGAGCCGAGAGATCACGCCACTGCAATCCAGCCTGGGCGACAGAGCGAGACTCCATCTCAAAACAAACAAACAAACAAACAAACAATTGATTCCACTGATTTAGACAAAAGGCATCTCAAATCTATACAACTTACAAAACACCACTGCAGACTGTCAGCCACCATGACAGCTGAACACAACCATCATTTAATACCACAATTTAGCCCAAGAGCTATGTGGAGCCCTTTTATCATTACTGATCTAACTCAATCTTTGAAATCCTCTTTACAACCTTAGCAAATTTTGTTGATTTCTTGAATTACAGTGTGATATTAGTCCTTATAAAACTAATTCAGAACCATGATTTCCTTTTTAAATAACTGATCTTTCTTTCTTCTGTATTTTCCTTAAGGTGTGAAGTGGGTTATACTGGTGTCCGATGTGAACATTTCTATTTAACCGTCCACCAACCTTTAAGCAAAGAATATGTGGCTTTGACCGTGATTCTTATTATTTTGTTTCTTATCATAGTTGTCGGTTCCACATATTATTTCTGCAGATGGTAAGTCAGCATGTTTTTTATACTCTGCTTTTATAAATTATTTTTACATAATGCAGACCTATAAACTGGGTAAAAATGTGGATAAAGTATTAGAAAGATAAGATCAAACCTGTACAAATGACACTTACAAGAGTTGAGAAACTATTAAGTATTATGCCCAATACCTGAGAGATCGGATCAATTGTACCCCAAATCTCGGCATCATACGATATACCCTGTTAAGAAACCTGCACATGTACCCCTGAATCTGAAATAACTTGAAATTCTTTTTTTAAAAAAATGTTTTTGCTGCAGAACATCTGGATTGAACTTTATGATCAGCTCTGGTACTTATTACCTATGTGAGCTTACATAAGTCAAATTGAGAGTATCAATTCCTTTCTTTAGAAAATATGGACAGAAATTCTTATCCTACATTAGTTACAGGGTGGCTGCTTTTGGTGTGTAATATAATATTTCATGTGAAAGTAAATCATAGGAAAGGTGCTACTGTTGTAGTTAACCACCTGAATTTAATTCATCAAGTCACATTTTCTCTTTTATAAAAACAGCCTTGTAAATTAGTAACCTCAGAAGCTTGGGTTATCTTACCATTTAAGGCAGACTGGTGGAACTATTTCTAGAGAATTACAAAAAACGGTTGTTAAAAAAGAGTTTGTGTTAGTCCCCCCAAACAGTCGTACCCCATCCTCATGTGCATTATTGTCACGAGCCGAAGACAGAAAAAATAGAAAGTGAACATTAAAGTCTAGTTTGGCAGGATTTTTTCAGGGTTAGGAGCAAAGGATGGGGACAGCGTGGATTAATTAACAGCAGTTCCTTTTAAAATGTCTCCATGAAACATATTTTGAAACAGGTTCAAATTACTCAAGGTGGATTTAAGTTTTTATTTTTCTGTGAAAGTAGCGCACTTCCAATTTTGAAGGTCTGAAAGTGTGCTGCTTTCATAATATTAAATTTATTTTGTCCGTATGTGATTTTAAGTATCCATCAAATAATAATGCCTTCATAATAAGTTGCCATGACAGAACTAAATACTATTAAAACTGAAATATGCCTGAAAATCTTTGACCACAATCCTTCCCTTTATAGATGGTGCACTGAGGCTTAGAGAGGTTCATTCACATATCCCAGCTCATATAGTTGACAAATGCCAGAGTTAAGAACAAATTCTTTTTAATTCATATTCTTCCAGTAAACATAGACATGATGTGGTTTCCTCAAAGCTACATGTCTCATTTCCAAAATAGGGACAAAATAAACTCAAAAATATTAGGAAAATAGCTTAATTAATAAATGAAAGAAGATTCTCAATTATGACAAATCTATGAATCCTAGCTATGAGACCTTGGGCACGTTATATATAACCCATTTGTATTTCACTTTCTTCATCTGTAAGATGAGGATGGTAACAGCAAATGTGAAGGTAAAATAAATAATGCATATATAACACTTAGAAAACTGTAGGTCACCAAATTAGTGCCTGATAAATATTATTTTTATTTTGATTAGTGATAGCATTATATCAATGTGATGGACAGAGTGTATTAATGTAGCATGATTTGTAAATATTCATTCCTTAGAAGAGAGGAAGGAAAAAGAAAGAAAGAGAGACAGAAAAAGAAAACCTAAAACTCAGACTTAAATGTGGCCACACTCCTCTTGGAATTTCACAATATTCATGATCACATTAAAGACTTGGAGAAACTCTTTAAGTGTGTTTTATCATGTCATTCCAAAATTGTTTGACTACAGCACACCACCTCCTCATCCCTCTTTTTTTTTTTTTTTCTAACCTTGTTCAACCTAAATCTGTTCAACTTTGTCATTTTGGAAACACTATACTAATGTGCTTTTGCAGTCCATATATGACACACTTTTTCCTTTACTGTTAACTGCAGTGCTAACAGTTTCGTTTATGAATATTTCCAGGTACAGGAATCGAAAAAGTAAAGAACCAAAGAAGGAATATGAGAGAGTTACCTCAGGGGATCCAGAGTTGCCGCAAGTCTGAATGGAGCTGTCAAACTTATGGATAACAAGTTTGACAGGGATATGGCAGGGATAACAGTGTGCCTGGTTAATATTAATATTCCCACTTTGTTAATAATATTTATGTTGGGTCAAGTGTTAGGTCAATAACACTGTATTTTAATATACTTGAAAAATATTTTTATTTTTGTTCTATTGTTGACAGACTATTATTTGCTAATGTATAATGTGCAGAAAATATTTAATATCAAAAGAAAATTGATATTTTTATAAAAGTAATTTCCTGAGCTAAATGCTTCATTGAAAGCTTCAAAGTTTATATGCCTGGTGCACAGTGCTTAGAAGTAAGCAATTCCCAGGTCATAGCTCAAGAATTGTTAGCAAATGACAGATTTCTGTAAGCCTATATATAGAGTCAAATGATTTAGTAAGTATTTTTTTTCCTACTCAAATCAATGATAATTGGTTTGACTGTACCAGGGTTTGATGTGTTAGTTGGCACCATGGTGTCACATATTAAAACGGTAATGCAATTGGAATTTGGGAAAAGCAAATATAGGTCCTGTGTTAAACACTACACATTTGAAACAAGCTAACTCTGGGGACTCCATGGTCTCTTCACTCAGGTCTCAGCTCTAACCGTTATATGAGGGGCAGTGGACCGCTCCCTATGCCAGCTCATGACTCCTACATGTACTAGTCACGCATCTACCAGATTCTGCCTATGTAAAATGAATTGAAAAACAATTTTCTGTCATATTTTATTTAAGTAGTGGGCATTTCATAGCTTCATGATATTCCTTTTTTTGTATATTACAACATTTATGTGAGGTAATTATTGCTCAATAGACAATTAGAAAAAAGTCCACACTTGAAACCTAAATTTGTGCTTCGTTTTAGGATATTTCTTTTTATAGGTACTTTGCTGAATTCTAACATTAAATCACAGTCCAAAATTTGATGGACTATTATTTTAAAGTATATGAAGACAATAATTCTACATGTTGTCTTAAGACATGCTGTCTTTTATTCAAGAAAGTTTTAACTTTAAAACAGCTCAGTAAATGGCTTCTTCTAGAATGTGAAGTTATGTATTTAAAGTTGTATCTTGACATAGGAAATGGGAAAAAACTTAAAAATTGACATAGTGTATTTTTCCAAATGAAAATCTCAATTGAAAGCATTTAAAATGTAGAAACTTAAACACACCTTCCTGTGGAGGCTGAGGTGAAAACTAGGGGTCATTTTTCTGACATTTGTTTATTTTTTGGAAGAGACAAAGATTTCTTCTGCACTCTGAGCCCATAAATCTCAGTGAGTTAATAGGAGTATTTTTGGGCTATTGCATAAGGAGCCACTGCTGCCACCACCTTTGGATTTTATGGGAGGCTGCTTCATCGAATGCTAAACCTTTGAGTAGAGTCTCCCTGGATCACATACCAGGTCAGAGAGGATCTGTTCTTCCTCCACTTTTATCCTGGCATGTGCTAGGGCAATGAAGACATAATAAGCCATGGCTGACCTCTGGAGCACCAGATGCCAGGACTTGTCTCCATGTGTATCCATGCATTATATACCCTGGTGCAAGGGATCACATGACTAAAGTCATCTAAAGTCCTGGCCCTGCCCTTACTATTAGGAAAATAAACACAAAAACAAGTAAAGACATATATTCACATACATATTGTATATATATTCATATACAAATATGTATATATATATATGACCTTAATGGATCATAGAACTGCAGTCATTTGTTGCTCTATTAACCATTTATATAAAACTTAAAAACAAGAGAAAAGAAAAATCAATTGATCTAAAAAGTTATTTCTGTTTCCTGTTTAATATAGCTGAAGTCAAAGTATGTAAGAACACATTTTAAGTACTCTACTTACAGTTGGCCCTCTGTGGTTAGTTCCACATCTGTGGATTCAACCAACCAAGGATGGAAAATACTTTAAAAATAATACAACAAAAAGCCAATACAGTATAACAACTATTTACTTTTTTAAAAAATTTTTATTTATTTATTATTATTTTTTTTTGAGATGGAGTCTTGCTCTGTCACCCAGGCTGGAGTGCAGTGGCACAATCTCGGCTCACTGCAACCTCCACCTCCTGGGTTCAAGCGATCCTCCTGCCTCAGCCTCATGAGTAGCTGGGTCTACAGGTGCACGCCACCACGCCCAGCTAATTTTTATATTCTTAGTAGAGACGGGGTTTCACCATATTGGCCAGGATGGTCTCAATCTCCTGACCTCGTGATCCACCCGCCACAGCCTCCCAAAGTGCTGGGATTACAGGCGTGAGCCACGGCACATAGCATTTACATTAGGTATTATAAGTAATGTAAAGATGATTTAAGTATACAGGAGGATGTGAATAGGTTATATGCAAACACTATGCCGTTTTGTATAAGTGACTTGAACATCTGTGCCCGATTTTAGTATGTGCAGGAGGGCGATTTAGGAATCAGTCCCCTGTGGATACCAAGGTACAACTGTATTTATTAAACTTACTAGATGTGAAGACAGTCTGCCTATTTTCAGTGATCTTGGCTGTTTCAAAGAAAATCTATTGACTCTTCAATAAATCAGCTGCAATCCATTTATTTCGTTTACAAAAGATTTATTGTAAGCATCTCAGTCTTGGTTTGTCAGTTTATCTTAAGCATCTCAATTCATAAAAACAAGTCTTTTTCATATTTTTCATCTTTAAGAATGCTTAAAAAAGCTAATCCCTAAAATAGATCTTTGTAAATGCATATTAAATAATAAAGTATGACCCACATTACTTTCTATGGGTGAAAATAATACAAAAATAATTGTTTTAGTGAGGATGGTGCTGAGTAAACATAAAAACTGATTGCTCTCAGCTCATGGGTCCTGTACACAGTGGAAAAATTTTAGTTCACATTTAGTCTAACTCCCCCATTTTACAGATTTCTCACTATATATATTTCTAGAAGGGGCTATGCATATTCAGTGTATTGAGAACCAAAGCAACCACAAATGCATAAATGCACAATTCATGGTCTTCAACCAAGGCCACATAATAACCCAGTTAATCTACTCTTTAACCAGGAATATTAAGTTCTATAACTGGTACTCAAGGTTTAACCTTAAAATTGAGATTTCCTTAACCTTAACCTTAAAATTGACATTTTATTAAACATACATAATACAGTGTAACTCCACTGTTCTCCTAAATAATTTTTGCTCTAATCTCTCTGCCAAAAGTCAAAGTGGTGGGAGAATTGGTATACTGGTATGACTATGCCTTAAGTCAGATTTTTATTTATGAGCCTTTGAGACTAAATTCAATCACCACCAGGTATTAAATCAACTTTTATGCACTACGATTCTAGTGTCTGACTTTTCTTAAATTCAATAATGCAGTTTTTAAAAACCTGTATCTGACCCACTTTGTAATTTTTGCTCCAATATCTATTCTGTAAACTTTTGAAAACAAAGTTTTTAATTCGATGCTCAATATATTCTTTTAAAAAATTCTTGTTCATATGGGAGAAGAGGGAGTAACAACTTGTACAAACAGTATTTGTGGTGTGTATTTTAATGTTTTAAAGAAGAATAATTTTATTTAAATATCTGTTATTCAAACTTAAGATGTTAAATGTAATATAATGTATTTTCCTTTTATTTTGCACTCTGTAATTGCACTTTTTAAGTTTGAGAGCCATTTTGGTATACACTTTGTATTAAAGATGCTATGGAACATAAAGTTGTATTGCATGCAGTTTAAAGTAACTTATTTGACTATGAATGTTATCAGAGTACTGAATTGTATCAATTTGTTTGTGTTCAATATCAGCTTTGATAATTGTGTACCTTAAGATATTGAAGGAGAAAATAGATAATTTACAAAATATTATTAATTTTTATTTATTTTCTTGGGAACTGAAAACAATTGAAATAAATAAAAATGCATTGAACATCATGCATTCAAAATCTATGTTGACAATGCAGCTTCATTCTTTTTTTTTTTTTCTTTTGCATTTTTTTCCCCACAATACATTAAAGGGTTTAAAAGCGGTGACAGGGATATAATGTGTGTAGATACAAAGACTCAATGGTGTTCATTTGAGAAAAAATTCTATAAATGTATCACATTTTATAGCCAGCATAGTGAAGAATTTCTTGAAATAGAAGGAGCCACATTAGTTATAAAATTCTAGGTGTTGGTATTTAAAAATCCTAGAAGTTAGGTTTTTTTTTTTTTTGAGACAGAGTCTCACTCTATTGCCCAGGCTGGAGTGCAGTGGTGCGATCTTGGCTCACCACAACCTCTGCCTCCCAGGTTCAAGTGATTCTCCTGCCTCAGCCTCCGGAGTAGCTGGGATTACAGGCACGCGCCACCATGCCCTGCTAATTTTTGTATTTTTAGTACAGACATGGTTTCACTATGTTGGCCAGGCTGGTCTCGAACTCATGACCTTGTGATCCACCCACCTCCGCCTCCTAAAAGTGCTGGGATTACAGGCGTGAGCCACCATGCCCAGCCTGGAGTTAGTATTTTTTAAAATAATATTTTAAAGAGTATTTCAAAAGAGTATTTCTAAAAAGAATAGATATCCTATTGGGAAGTAGCATTTGCAAGGATACATCAGCTAGAATGGTGTCTCATGATTCTCTCAGCCTCTGTGAAGAGGTGTGACTCCCCTGAGCCGTCAGAGCAGACAAGCTTGATTCTTCCCACCCTCCATCACAGTGATGGATGGCTTCCTTGGTTTTCCTTCAGCAGTCTACAGAGTACTTGCTCCATTCCTTAGCTCCTTGGATCTTTCATTAGCTTGCGGCTGGGGAAGGGATCTATGGCTTTGACTGTTTGACAGGGAGTTAAGCAATTTGTTCTGGGTCACACCACTGGCAATAGGTGGAGTGTCATGAGAACTGAGGTCTTCTGACTCCTAATTCCACTAACGTTCTGGCCGTGTCAGAGGCAGAGGAAGATTATAAGGAGTTAGTCTCAGATTTAGTTTAGAGTTTTCTTGGGGGAAATAGAAATTCTTATAAAATAGAATCTTTGAATTGTCATAGAATCATTACACTGATTTAGTTCAAGGTCTGAGAATCCAGAAGATTAAGGAAGAGAACTCTTAGAAACACTTTTTTTCTCTTGGCTTCCAGGATATCACACTCACCTGCTTTTCTACCTGCTTCTCAGTCTTTTGCTAGATCTTCCTCAATATTTCCCAATCCTCTACCATGGACCTGTCAACAACAGAGTGCTCCAGAGCTCAATCTTGTAATTTTTCTCTCCGTACAACCACTCCCTACTTCATTTCATACAGTTTCATATCTTTAATTGCTGTCTATATACTGATTACTCCCAGTCTAGATATTTGCCATGAGTTCCAGATGTCTGTGTCCAATTACCTAACATCTCCACTTACATATTCACTAGACATTCAAAGGTGACACGTTCAATAACTAATATTCCCCTAAAAATGTTTCTTCAATAATGTTCCTATTTCAATTAAATTCAACTCCATCTTTCTTGTATCTCAGACCAAAAACCTGCTATCTCTTTCTGAGAGGTGCTAAATTACCCATCTTCAAGTGATTTCAGAGAGAAATACCCTAAACTTTTACAATGATGGCATAATTGGTCATTTTGAAGAGATTATGCAGAGGGGGGAAAAAGATTCCAAGAAACTGGAGTTACACAGAATATCAGAGTCTTCAAAAGGATAAAATTATAAGCACTGAATTTGACTCTGATCAATGCTAGAACATATTTTTCCCTAAACAGTCATAAAGCATGAAATATATGTGCTGTTCATTAAGTTCCAACATGAATTCATTAAGAAAAGACATAAAACATGGATCTCTTTTAAATACCCTGTCTGGTCACCCACTAATGTTAACTATCTATCATACAAAACCAAACACAGATACTCTGCTCAGTTTATCTAAATTTCAGAGAAATCCTTGGGAAAAGATTCCCATAATTTTCTTATTAGCTTGTAGTGCAATGTACCTATTAAGAAAATAAGCAAAACTTATGCTCATTTAATGCAGATAATGTAAGTGGATCCATTACATGCTAAATAAATGGAGACCATGTGACTAGGTGATACAGAACAGATAAGGGATTGGTTATACTAGTGTATGATACAAAATATACATAAAAATAAAATCATATATTGTTGACCAATGATGATCTTTCCAATTAATCTATGAATCAATGATTTTCTATTATTCTCAGCACTGTCCCTTCTTCTGGGGATGGCAGGATGTGTTCCAAAGAAGTATGTGTCATGTTTCTGACCTTCAAGTTACTATCAGGAACAATTTGCATTCTTAAAAAATGATAAAAACAGTGCTTTTTCAATTAATCAATCAATATTTATCGAAAAGCTTTTCTGTGTCTAGTAATTTGCAAATGCTTGTGGAATATTCGAAAGAGTATAAAATATACTATCGTTTACAAAATAAATAGAAGAGGGATTCAAAGTTATGAGAACATTTAAAGAACAGTGGAGGCTTTAACAGTTAGGGTTTCTTGATTTTTAGGGGAAAAAACGCAATTCTGGTGAAACTAAAAAATTTATAGGACAGTTATAAGAAAGTCAATAGAATTAGAGTAAAAGCTAAAAAACAGGACAGTTTTAGTGATTTAGGTAGCAGTGTGTTGCTTCTAGAAGGTGTGTACTCCAACCATTTTACTTCTTGGGAGCTCGTGGTCTAAGAAGACAGCATATGACTGTCTAGCTGAGTATATGAGTATACCCCTGGCCAAGGAAGGGCACTTTAGCTGAGAAAATAAAAAGTCTGTATCTAATAAGAAAAAAAAATACCCCAAAGAAAAACAAAGTGCTATTACCAGAAGAATGAATAAATTCTGAAAAGACAAACAACAGAAGTCCACCATATGTAGTAGATAGTATCATACAAAATAATTTAGAGAAAGGTAACTTCAAGAGGGGGAGGTTTCATTGAAGAGGTAGGACTTTAATTGGACTTTGAAAAAATGACAGGATGACAGGACTTTGATATGAGCAAAGGAGAGATTGTAGGACATTTCAAATAGAATAATAATCAGCAAAAACACTAACAAAAAGCATAGCATGTTTACGATGTGTCAGGGAGACTATCCTGACAGTAGCCGAGGATCTATATTTGGGAATAGTTACAAATTTAGTCTGAAGGCTCAGTAAAGATGTACCGAAAAGATAAGCTTTACATTTATGGACCACTGAGAATCATTTATAGTTTTTAATCAGAGGAATGACACCATAAATTGGTGTGGTAGGCAGAACAATACCCCTTACCTCAAAAGATGTCTGTGTTCTAATCCCCAGAACCTATGAAAATGCTACCTTTCATGGTAAAAGGGACATGAATGATGATTAAGGTTACAGATCTTGAGATGAGGAGGTGATCGTGGATTAACTGGGTAGGCCCAATCAAACACATGAGTTCTCAAAAGTACAGTCATTCCCAGTTGTCATCAGAGAGATGAGATGTGAAAAGGAAGGACTTGACTCACAGTTGCTGACAAAGGAAGAGGGTCCCAAGTCAAGAAACACTGGTGGCCTATGGAAGTTTGAAAAGACAAGAAAATAGACTCTCCCCTATATTATTCAGAACAGAATGTAGCCCTGCCAACACCTCAATTTTCACCCAGTGCCAACACCTTCCTTTAGCCCAGAGAGGCATCTATTAGACTTCTGAACTGTAAGATAATAAATTCTGTTGTTTTAAGTCACTGAAATCATAGCAGTTTGTTGACATTAAAAGAAATCTAATATGCTTAATTTTTTGGAAAGACTGAAATGAGATTATTTGAGAACACTACTTGAGAGAAAGAGGCAGGAGGCAGAGAGACCTACTAATGGAGTGTTGTAATGACCTAGATGTAAACTGAAGAAAGTTGAGACTAGGATTATGTCTGGGAAAACAGAGTAGGAGGAGCATTTTAGATATGTCACAGAGGGAAAATCAAGTGTTTACTAATTGAATATGAGAAATGAGAAAAAGCAAAGTTGGAGATAATTGAGTTTAGGAAAGAAGAAAAATGGTTTCAATATGATGACTCTAAGATAACAGCAGGGCATATAGCAAAAATAGCATATTTGAGGTATCTGACAACACTTCAAAATTATTTACTGTTTTACAATTTACAAAATACTTTCACATCTATTAACTCTTTGTTTTGATGCACACTTTGAGATAGAAGGTAAGATTCATAATTATTACCTGAAAAAGAATATGGTCTCCAGAGAAGTTGTGATTTGCACCAGATCACAAAGCAAGTGAAGTGACAGAACTCATACACTATCGTGGTGCATCCTCTAAGCCCCAGGTCAAATTCCTCCCCCTCTTAGAGGAAGCCCCCAATGCAGAAGTTGGGTATGTGGTCTGGACTAAAGCTATGATGATGAGAACCCCCATCACGGAAACCATGGCTGAAGCCAAAGAATCACTTCAAGTTGAACACTCCAAAGGTATGAGGGTAGAGGAAAAATGCCAAGAAAACCAGTGACTGAGTCTCAGGAAAGTGATAAAAGAAACTTTATCTAAGGAATGGGTAAAAGAAAAGAAGACTTTACAGACAAAAGAAATAATTAAATATTTAATTTCTTCATTCAATCACTCAAATACTTATTGAGGGCTTACTATGTGTCTTACTGTTCTACATCTTGAAAATAAGTGATAAACAAGACAAACAAAACCTGAAATTTATATTCTAGCAGGAAAAGAAAGAAAATAAATACTAATAACAACAACAGTTGCAAATGTGTGTAGGGCTTACTATTCGTTGTTAAGCTTTTCAAATACAACAACTTATGAAAATTCTTCTAACCACTTGATGAGGAATGTCACTATTCATATAAAATGCATTTTTCAGATGAGGAAATTGAGACACAGGGTAACATGTCCAAGGTTTCACGGTTAGTGATAAAATAAGGTAGTAAAACATAATATGCTACAATTTCATGGTGTCTTTAGCTAGGGTGATCAAGGAGACATCCCTATAGTTTGTGGAGGCAAACTATCCTTGGCTTGGAGCAATAAGTGCAAGGACTCTAATGTTCAGAAGACAGTAAGACCAGCCTGGTCCAGGGCATACTCAATGGACAGTTGCAAGATAAGTCAGAGAGGGAGTCAAGGGTAGAAACTTTAGGGGTGATAAGATTTGGTAAGGTCTTTACCTTTTCTCTAAAAATGCAATACGAAACTATCAGAGGGCTGGAGGTAGGGTGGTGAAATAATTCAAAAAGACCAGTCTATCTGCCCTGCCGAAAATAGACTAAAAAGGACAAGACTGAAAGATAAGGTGGGGGAGTATTTTAATAACCCACTTAAATTAAAACATGGTTAGGGGAAAGATAGCAGTAGTGGAAGTAATGAGAAAGTATTGAATTGGGAGTATAGGTAGACTATACTTAAATCAACAGGACTTGCTGATGGTTATAACCAGGACATCTAGGAGAACATAATGGCATGAAACTCAGAAGAAATAAAAACAAAATCCAAGATTTGTAGTGATAGTTAATACTGTCTAATAAAAAAAAGAATCTAGAAAAAAACGGGAAAGAAGAAAAATGCCCCTGGTTTTGACCTCCAAATGTCATGAAGGTTGAAAGAGAGTGCTTTTAGTGAGTGATGAAAGTGGAGGCAGAATTGCATTAGATTAAGGGAGTTGGTGGCGGCTGTTGGTAGAGAGTACTTATTTAGAATATTGGCCATGAAAGAAAATGGAAATGACAAGTCCTCAATTGTTCAGTCGTTGATTATACAGTTTTACAATTAGCAGGCCTTGTGCTTTTTTCTTGGGCCCTTTCTGTGTTCATTGCAATATTTAGTAAAGGAGAGTTGACATCAGGGAGGAGGTTAAGATTATCAGTTAAAACGGAAGTTGGGAATACCAGTGGTTTTCGCTTCTTCCAGTCACCTCTGTCACTCAGACCACAGATAGCTGAGAGTTGGCTCTCACTCTGAGTTTCAGGAAAGGGACCAATGTGTGTGAGTCATGTGCTTACATTAGATGCAGTCTTGATTACAGTGGGAGAATCTGGCTGTGGGAATATGAATATGTCCCTTATCAGTGGGTAGGGCCTTTTTATAGATGGGTGGGGCTATGGAACAAAAGTCTGAGTTGAAGAACATGCACATTAGCTATATTGAAAATTTATTCTCCTGCAATGCACATGATGTCTCCTGGACCTGTCGATAATGTTGTATAATTTAGAAATCATGAGTAGGAGGTTTCGGGCTTATGGATATAAATCTTAGCTGACATTTTAGGGTTAACAATTTGTTATCCTTAATATGAGAATCTGCACTGTGGTATTCCTTAGGTTGAGGGTAATCTCCAGTAGTTAGTATGTGTTTGTTTTCTAGTCCTTTGTTATTCTTTGGTACTTAATAGAAGAATTAAATGTTTATTATTAATACACTAATAGCAATTCGTCATTCCTCCTTAGCACCAATCTAGGTTGTAAAAAGGCTTAAAACAAAGCCTATAACAGAAAGATTTTCTGAATCTAGGCCCATCCTGTAAAATTTAGATCTTAAAGTACATGTAAGGAATTAACCTTGGAAATTAAATTAGAAAATAAGTAATTGAATTATTTTGAAAGTTTTTACATAGAGAAAATGCGAATTTAGCATATAATACAAAGAACTGTGCCTCTTCCATGGATTCTAATCAATCCTATTACATTTTCTTGTGAGAATGTGCAGCACTTGGTTTCAGGCTTGGGATACTTTCCCAGGAAACAAGTCTGCAAGGTCATGGCCCTTTAAAACAGTCATGCATCAGTTTACAACTATGGAAAAGAGATTTCCTGGGTGTACATTCCACCAAAGGATAAGTTTAGGGATCAGGTCTCAATGTCATTCAGCAACCTCAGTAGCAGGATCTTGTATCACTGGAAGCCAGTTATAGCATGTAATAAAGGTGTGGGTGTTTATGTATGTGCACACATCTAATCAGAAGCTCATACTTTCCCTTAAATTTATGGCTACTTATACCTCTTTAAGTCATACTCTAGATGACAGAAAATTATTTGTTTTAATTGCAAAATAATAAGTTTGTTTAAGCAAATTTTCAAAGTGGTGTCAAGTAAAAGTAAGTTTACCTTTTTTCCCTTACATGTTAAAATTAGCACTATTAACATTTTCATTTACAGTTTTGCAATTTTTCATGAGTGTGACTGTGGGTACGTATACACAGTAATGGAGCCATTCTATGGGTACCATTGTGTATCTTGTCTTTATCACTTAACGATGACATTTTCCATGCCATTAAATGTATTATATATACATACTATATATGTTCATATATATATTTTTTTGAGATGGAGTCTCACTCTGTCACCCCAGCTAGAGTGCAGTGACATGATCTTGGCTCACTGCAACCTCCACCCCTCAAGTTCAAGCAATTCTCCTGCCTCAGCCTCCTGAGTAGCTGGGATTACAGGCACCCACCACTACACCCAGCTAACTTTTTGTATTTTTAGTAGAGATAGGGTTTCATCATGTTGGCTACGCTGGTCTCAAACTCTTAACCTATGATTTGCCCGCCTCGGCCTCCCAAAGTGCGGACATTACAGGTGTGAGCTACTGCACCCAGCCATGACTGCATAATCTTAAAACAACACTCTATTATTAGATGTTTGAGTTGTTTTCAGTTTTCCACAGTTGCATATAAGTTTTGATGAATACCCACGTAACAAAATTGTGCCTCTTTTTTATTATTTCCTTAGAATAAATCCCTAAAGTGAAATTACTAAACCAAAGCTAAAAATAAGCAAATATTGTGTTTGATACAACTCCTACCAATTAGTTTTTAAGTTGTAAGTAACAAAATTATATATAAATCTATACAGGATATATATATATATACACACACAGGATACCTTGGCAAATGATTCAGTCATAAGTTATCCTATGAGCTTTTCACCCTACTTGCTTCATCATTCCTTCTCCCTCTCTGAACAATTTGAGAAAAGTTACAGATATTGCAAAGCTCTGCCTCTGAATACTTCAGTGATTATTTCCTAAGAATAAGGATATTCTCTTATAAAATCATAGTCAAGTTGTCAAAATCAGGAAATTAAGCATTGAATACTTTTATCTGACATTGATTTCATATTAATTCAAATTTAAATTGTCCTAATAATGTTTTTTATGATTCTTATTTTTTTTCATTCAGAATTCAATCCAAGATCACAGGTTGCATTCTGTTGTCAGTCTCTTCAATTTCCTTTTACATTGAACAGCTCCTCAGCATTTCTTTGGATTTCTTGATCTAGACATTTGTAAAGATTACAACTCTTTTCCAAATTATCCCACATTTTGTGTTTCTCTGATGTTGGTTCATGATTAAATTCAGATTATATATCTTTGGAGGGAATATACTGGAAGTAATAGTATGTCCCCCAGAATACTTTATATTGTGAACCCCATGATATCCTTTTATCCTAATGTTTGTGATATTAAGATTGATCATTGTGTTAAGATGACATTCATTAGATTTCTCCACTATAAATTTACTTTTTCCCTTTAAAATTAATAACTAATTTGTGGGGAGATATTTTTGGACTATGTAAATATACTGTTTCTCATTTAAATTTCACCCACTAGTTTTTGTATTGATGTTTTTCCTATTTGATCATTTCTTCTACATTTGTTATTTGGGGTTCTATTGTAAGGAAGAGCTTTTCCTAAAGCTTTATTTATTTTTATCACTATGAACTATGAATCTTTGTTCTATCATTATTTATAAATTAAATAAAAGAGACTTTTCATGCCAGTTCAGGAGAGGGACTTAGCACCTTGAGCATGTTACTTAACCTCTCTGTGCCACCATTTCCTCATTTCTATAGCAACTCTGCTTACAGGGCTACTATAATCTAAATCAATACACATAAAATGCTAACAGTAGCATTTGGCAGATACTGAATGTTCAGTAAGTACCATCTGTTATTACTACTTCGAAAGAAGTTCCTCACACCTAGTGGTTTACTTGGGAGAAATAAAAAATTTAAATAATTTGTTCAAATCACTTCTAGTTACTCCTAAATTACATCTGGGGTAACTGCATTTCTCCTTATATAATTACACCAGTTTGCTTTTACACTTTTGGTTTCATTTCTGGTAAGTATTCAGGAACACATTCTTAGTGTTTTGTCAGAAGTGTTCCTGGGCAATAGAAACTAGGGAAACACACAGCTTCCTGCATCTTCCATGGAAGGTGGAAGGTAGAATCATGAGAAGATGGTATTATAGCAGAAGCATTTCCTTTCAGTGGAACATTTGGTCTCCTTGGCATCTGTATAGTTGCGGAAGACACGAAGCATTTTCAGGTCTTTCTGCAGCTTGCTGTCATCCAGTGCCCGTAAAGAAGACTCAGAGCCACCTCTGAGGGGCTGCTGTTTCTGTTTTAGAGGCTGTAGTGCAGGAGTGAGAAAGAGGTAGCACAGTGGTTTATGCAGGTCTGAAAAAACCCCACAGAAACCAGAGCTGGAGGGACTTGATAATCAGGGATGTGAACAAAGATTTACCAATGAAGATATTAATTAAAATGCTATTTTTAAGAGCACATACTTAGGCACCACATAAAAGGTCAGTGAATAGGGAATAATACATTTCTAGTTAGAACGTAAGTTGGTACTTTTTAAAAAAAATTTGTTTTTCAAAATGTAGCAAGAATCTTAAGCTGGTATTACACTTTGAGAAATCCATTCTGAAAAAATATTCTGAAATTCATGTAAAGAAGCTGAACAATTATGTCCATCATAATATTATTTGTAACGGCAAGAGTTGGGAACATCTTATACATCTATAAAACGAATCCATAAAATGAAAATCATGTTTATGAAAACGTTTTAATACCATTGGGAAATGCTCACCACTTAATGGTAAGTGAGAAAATCAAAATATAAAACTGTTTTAGTTGGGTCTTCTGGGAAGCAAACAATTTTGGGCAGGATAATGCCTGTGACAGATAAAGGGGGCAATAAAAAAGGAGAACAGTCTTCACAAGACAGTGTAGGTCTGACACCTGTAGAAGGAGAGAGGGAAGAAAGAGGATGGGGTAAGAGGAGACTCTGGCTGTAGTTCAATCCTAACAAAATCTCGGCCAACGGGAGCCTGGCACAGAGAGTGCTAATGATGGTGCATTGGGCAGAAAGGGATGGGCCCTAATACCGGGGCTGTGCTCAGTCACGTGCTAGAGCTTCCCATGAGAACGCAGAGAAGCCAGAGAACACCGCAAGCAGGGCTCCTCAAACACTATGGCAGATTTTAAAGTGCCTGCTGGCTGAAGACTGTTCGCTAACTCACTCCTCACAGTTGATTGGCACATTCTTTCTGGATGGGAGATCTGATTGGTGACCCTTCACGCTGCTGCAAAAACTATTCAGTGTGATCCTGGCTTTGAGAAAGAAAGAAAAAGATAAATGAGAGAATGAGAATGAATAAAATGAAGTTAATATTTATTACCTCTGTATAATCTGTGTGAATATGAATTTTGAAAAAGTCATTTATGTATTTTACAAATTTTCTTTTCCTTTCTTCCTTCCTTTCTTTCTTCTTTTTTTTTTTTTTTTTTTTTTTTCTTGCTCTGTTGCCCAGGCTGGAGTGCAGTGGTACAATCATAGCTCACTGCAGCTTTGACCTCCTGGGCTCAAGCGATCCTTGGCCCCCTAAGTAACTGGAACTACAGGCACCTGCCGCCACATCGAGCTAATTTTTATTTAATTTTCTTTTATTGAGACGGAGTCTCACTGTCATCCAGGCTGGAGTGCAGTGACATGATCTCAGCTCACTGCGACCTCCACCTCCTGGGTTCAGGCGATTCTCCTGTTTCAGCCTCCCAAGTAGCTGAGATTACAGGTGCCTGCCACCACACCCAGCTAATTTTTATATTTTTAGTAGAGACACGGTTGCACCATGTTAGCTAGGCTGATCTTGACTCTTGACCTCAAGCGATTCCCTTGCCTTGGCCTCCGAGAGTGCTGCGATTACAGGCATGAGCCACTGTGCCTAGCCTGCTAATTTTTAAATTTATTTGTAGAGACTGGGGTCTAGCTATGTCACCCAGCCTGGTCTCAAATTCCTGGCCTCAAGGATCCTCCCACCTCAGCCTCCCAAACCGCTAGGATTACAGGTATGAGCCACCACACCTGGCCATTATTTTACAGATTTCTACAATAATCAAGTATTGTGTTTACAATAAGAAAATTGACAAAAAAGAACTCACATGAAAATGAGTTTGAAAAGGAATAAAATATGTTCCCACTCCCATCTTAAATTAAATAATCATTTTTAAAACTTGTGTAGATTCCTACTATGCAGCCATAAAAAAGGATGAGTTTGTGTCCTTTGTAGGGACATGGATGCAGCTGGAAACCATCATTCTTAGCAAACTATCACAAGAACAGAAAACCAAACACCGCATGTTCTCACTCATAGGTGGGAACTGAACAATGAGATCACTTGCACTCGGGAAGGGGGACATCACACACCGGGGCCTATCATGGGAAGCGGGGAGGGGGGAGGGATTGTATTGGGAGTTATACCTGATGTAAATGACGAGCTGGTGGGTGCTGACGAGTTGATAGGTGCAGCACACCAACATGGCACAAGTATACATATGTAACAAACATGCACGTTATGCACATGTACCCTAGAACTTAAAGTATAATAATAAATAAATAAATAAATAAATAAATAAAACTTGTGTAGATTCCTATGTCATAGAGATACCCAGTTACTTTTGCTGTTAGAAGGTCAATACACAATTCTTCAGTGACTTGCAGAGAAATATGTTTTCAGTAATGTTTCCCTGTGAACTCCAGAGGATTTTCCAGCACTGTTTTCAGAATGAGCTCGAAAGTTGATATTTTAAAACCAAAATTTAAGAATATAAAGTTAACATTTATTACAGCCAAATAGCAAGTCCTAAGTTTCCTTTTCACAATTAGTGAAAGAACAATATGTTACCATCTTCTTGTACCTGTCTGCAAAATCGCTTTGAGAATGTTTGTTTCTATCTTAAAAGTAAATATAGAATTTGGAAAATATAAATAGAAGAAAAAATTTTCCTAAAGTTTCATGCCTAAGACAATGATTATCTGTGTTTCTGGTATTATTTTCTGTACATAGATTTTATATATACAATTTTATATTTTGTTTTTGCATTTAACACAAGACTTTCATACAAATTTAGTAGCTACATAATACTTCATTATATATGGACCATGGTTTAATTCCTCATTCCTCTGTTTCTGGACATTTATTTTCCAATTTTTGCATCTTTAAATTTTTGTGAAAAATTGAAGGCTATGACAATAACACTTAAAAACAGAAACAATTCTATTTTTGTAACTCTACCTTCACTTCACGAACTGTGAGTGCAACACAGGTGTTTGCCTGTTTTAAAAAGTGTTAAAAATAATTACATCAATAACCAAGGAAAAATAATCCAAAAGCTGCTTTATTTATGAACATGTTAAGTTCTGAAAGAATGTTCCAAAATTCTTTCTTCTTTTGTTGAATTCAGTTTATAGGTATTTTACTACACTGAAATGAGTTAATCCTTCAAACCATTAAAAATTTGCTATATTTGTCTCTTTCTTGGTAATATATATCCTACAAAGCATTTTTTTTTTTAAACAAACCACTATCATCTCCACTGACAGTTGGCTGGGGCCATAACATCCTCCTTCATTATCTTTGTCAGGATTATATAGAGCTGCTAGGGCAGCATGGGTTATGTTCCACATAACTGCTCTCTTTGATGTTGCTTAGAAGCCAATAGTTCCCAGACCTATGAGCCATATGTGAATTGCCAGAAAAGTTTCCACAGCCATACTTTCAATCTTTGTTTAACCTTTAAGTTTCTCAACTTGTTATTTTCTATTGCTAGACTTTACTTGAATTAATATAACTAACAGGCATTCAGCATTGATATATATTCTGTAATCATAATCTGAAGTTCTTCCACTTTTGTCTGTAATATTTTCTGTTTTTAACTACTGTGAATAGCATATAAACAGTAGTCTTAACCTATTGATAAGTATCTTACTGTACAACGATCTATGTTTCTGAAACACCTCAAAACTACACAAAACAGCCAATAAAACACTCCACCCAAAGGCAGAAGTGGCCCCTCACAATCTCTTATGCCACCTTTTAATGGTGAGCAGAGCTGATCTACAGTTGCATTGTACTTCTCTTTTGCATCTGTAAAGTGTATATAAGTTTACAAGTTGAAAGTTCTTGAGTAGTGATGCTTCTATAATAGAAAATAATTATGTAGGTATCACTATTTGTACATTTACCAGATTCTGTTTATATTCTATTTATATGAAAAAACTGGCTTATGCTGAAATCGTTTTCATTCCAGATCTCTGCTACTAAACCATAAATGTTCTTCCCAATATTAACATCAATCTTTGGATTAAGACGAATGATTCCTTTTAAAAGGCCAATGTAACAGAGGAGGTATAACCCATTAATCTATTAGCACCTTCAACTACATCAGCACACATTCATCAGTCATATTAATGGAAAAACGTGTCCCACCAGGAGAGGGATTTTAATGTGAAGAGAATGAAGGAAAAATGGAAAGTTATTGAAGATGATAATCCTGGTTAAGAAGCAAGAGTGTGAGCAGTGAGAATTGAAGGGACAGAAGGAAGTCTTTAAAGGCCAGGGGGAAGCAATACATGAAGAAAGGGATGCTGCACAGATACATGGAAGACATCAAGACACATCCTTTGGCTTTTTACCAGGGTTTTCAAATATAAGAAAATTATGTAATTTTCTTATATTATGTATAAGAACTCATGTAATGAAGTTTATAAAGTTTGCCATATCATTTTTGTCTGTCTATATTTCATCTTTTCTCTTACTGGTAATAATGCTGCTGGGACTGTATACATATAAATATAACATATTTATATATATATATAAACAATATAAGCAGGGACTAGCTTTGTGTTTGCTTGCTTTTTAAGTCAATACTCAAGATACGTTGGTTAACAAAGGCAAATGTTCACATGGTAAACTAAATTCGTTAATACCTCATTCAACGGGTCAGGAGTAAAGTAATTCAGTACCTCAGGTCCTCTAATAACATCATCATTTTGTTATACAATTGATGAAAAAGATAATTCCCGGCAGAGGCCACTGTCTGTGTGGAGTGTGCATGTTCTCCCCAGGTCTCCGTGGGTATTATCTGAGTACTCTAGTTTCCTCCTAGCTCCCAAACTAGAGCGTGGTAGGTGAATTGGGTGTCTACATTGTCCCAGTCTGAGTGTGTATGAGTATGTGTGGGTGTGAGTGTGCCCTGCATGGAATGACCAAGGTGGGTTCCTGCCTTGCCCCGGAGCTGCTGAGAGAGGCTCCGGCCACCTGCTAGCCTGAACTGAAATAAGTGGGTTGGAAAATGAATGAACACAAAGTATTGTCAAAGAAAAATTTGTAAAGCAGGGGGCAATCCTACAAATATACAACAATAAACATTGCGGTAAGGAAGTAGAAGCACTCAGAGGGCCTGCCACGTTGGTGGTTGTTTTTGAACCATGTGGTGGTAGGAGATGCTCCGGACAATTTTCTCTTTGCAAATAAGTATTGCTTAATTTAACTCTCCACCACTATGGCCTCTGTCACTCACTGATTCACCACAAATTTAGTAAATAATTATCTTACTCGCTTTTATTATTCTTTATTTTAAATGTGTGTATAGCTCACATTTATTTCAATATTTAATATTAGAAGTGCTTTGTTTCATACTTAGAAGTATGGTGATGTTTTCATGACCAGAAATATGCCATAGGAACTTAACTGTTGTTTCTATCCATTAACCAATGGTAATATTGCTTTCATTAAAAATCATTTTGCCTAAAGTCACAGTTTTCAATAACTCATCAACCACATTGAGGACTTACTGTTTATAGCATTTGTAAAATTGATCAGCATAAACTACTAATAAGAATATTAACACTTTGATGGGCAGAAGATTAATTCACTTAATTTTCTGAAGTGAAATTTACTTAACCACAACTTTGTTGAATAATCACACATTTGCTCTGTCAATGCCCACCATTGAAAGTCCAGAAACACACATGCAGTCAAAAAAAAAAAAAAAAAAAAAAAAACCCCAAGTAAATCAACTGTGCTGCTGTGGTAACAAGAAAGAACCACGGGGCATTTTTGGTAAGACAGAGTAGCAAAGGGCTCATTATAGAGTTTGGTTCTGTGCTGGAAGATTTGCGGGAGATTAAGGAAGTCAAACTTTGTTCTGGATTGAGTACTGTCAGAAGGCATGGGAAGTTCAATAATTAGTATTTTAAAAATTTTTATTTAAGAGGCATTAGGAAGGATTAGGGATGCAGCTGTCATCAGTAAAGAAACAACAGCCACTCATGTTTGCTGGGAGAGGAGGTATTTGGTTATTTTAGTGATTGTGTTGCATCCCTGTCTCTGTGCTTGCAATTATTGGGCAGTGGTTTTGTTTTTAAGTTCTACTGTGGTGGTGAAGTGGCTGTGTCTGGCCCTTCTTGGTATTCTGTGAGTATAGTTTTATTCAGTAGGGAATACCATGGTCTAGCTGTCAGTTTCAAGAGCTGTTTTATTTTGTTTTTTCTTTCTCAGATCATTTATTTCCACATTCAACAAATATAAGTTTCAGGATGCATCTGGTATTATGTGACATTCAAGGAATAGATTGGAAAACAAGACAGCCAGGTGCAGCTCAGTTAGCATAAAATGATCAAGAGTATGACTTTGTACTTCAAGTGCCCAGATTTAACTCCTGGCTTTATCACTTACTGTCTCCCTGTGTCAGTTATTAAATAACACTAATTTTCAGTTACCCATCTGTAAATGGAAATAATAATAGTAGCTCCCTTAGGAAATTGTTACTGATATTAAATAGGTGTTAATTATAATCATCATCATCACTAGGGAAGACAGCTATTAGATAAATCATAAAGCCATCAAATGTTACAAAAGAGACACAGACTGATATGGTGGTATACATATCAGAGGGACCTAAACAGCTCTAGAGGAATCAGGGGAATGTTCCCCAAAAGGAATGTTTAAAGCCCTGAGTACAGGCCGGGCGCGGTGGCTCACACCTGTAGTACCAGCACTTTGAGAGGCAGAGGCTGGCAGATCACGAGATCAGGAGTTCGAGACCAGCCTGGCCAAAATGGTGAAATCCCGTCTCTACCAAAAATATTAAAAAATTAGCTGAGCGTGGTGGCGGGCGCCTGCAATCCCAGCTACGTGGGAGGCTGAGACAGGAGAATTGCTTGAACCCGGGAGGCAGAGGTTGCAATGAGCTGAGATCGTCCCACTGCACTCCAACCTGGGCGACAAGAGCAAAACTCCTTCTGAAAAACAAACAAAAAAACCCGAGTACATTTTAGATTTTAGTTAAGTGGAGGCAGTGACTAAAGGGGTTTTCTACCCAGGTAAAAGAGGGAATCTGAGCAAACACCCTGAGATGTCAAAACACAGGTCACATTTGAAGTCCTGGAGGAAATCCTGTGAGATGAGCCTAGATTGAAAGGAGCAGACAGGCCGGGCGTGGGGCTCACGCCTGTAATCCCAGCTCTTTGGGAGACCGAGGCGGGCGGATCACGTGAGGTCGGGAGTTGGAGACCAGCCTGCTGACCAACAAGTAGAAACCCCGTCTCTACTGAAAATACAAAGTTAGCCTGGCGTGGTGGCGCATGCCTGTCATCCCAGCTACTCGGGAGGCTGGGCTGAGGCAGGAAAATCGCTTGAACCCGGGAGGCGGAGGTTGCGGTGAACTGAGATCGCACCATTGCACTCCAGCCTGGGCAACAAGAGCGAAACTCCTACTCATTAAAAAAAATAAAAAAGAAAAAAAGAAAAACGGAGCAAGGAGCAGATAGTGGGAGATTAGACTGGTGAAGTGAGCAGAGTCAAATTAAGCAGGACCTTAAGGTCATATTAGAGATTCTGAACTACTTCCAAAAAAGAGCAGCAAGACACCAATAACAACAGCGTCCTCCCTCACCCCGCACCCTTTCCAGGAGCCGTTCTCCATAGCCACACTAACGGGCTTGACTTTTCATCCTTTAGTCCCCTCTCTGGCTCCCAGACATGCTCCCGATGAAGATGAAAGGGTCTGGATTGTTAGTCCTGTCGAGTAGCAAGGGCCTGATTTGTGCTCAG
This sequence comes from Macaca thibetana thibetana, assembly GCF_024542745.1. Taxonomy (NCBI): domain Eukaryota; kingdom Metazoa; phylum Chordata; class Mammalia; order Primates; family Cercopithecidae; genus Macaca; species Macaca thibetana. Next base: position 126,488,729 of record NC_065582.1, read on the forward strand.
TGCTGGTGGGGGCGGGGGCGGGGGCGGGAGATTTATTTAAAAAGAAGAGGAAAGAAAAAAAGAGATCTCTATAGGCAAGTTAGCTTTGCAACGTTTCAGATAATAGAATATATGCCACATGTTTCTTTTATCCCTTTATCCAGGTATGTTTGACATTACATTTTAGATTTGGATTTAAGAGTCTAGTATTCCATGGATTTTCTTTCGCCTGATGATTAGAGATTTTTAATTTTTTTCACTGCCTTCAATGCATTCAGCTTCCAAGTAATCTAATTGATGTGGGATTATTAGTGTGCAGATGAATAGACTAAAATATAGATGTAGATTTTTTCAAATTACATATTTACATCTATAAAAATCAACTCACAATGAAAAGTGTTAAAAGCATAAAATTACTTATAAATAATTCTTGTTTGTGACTCCTTAAAATTAGTCTAATTATCTCCTCTAACTTCAAGGATTGTGATGAGAATTACATGCAATAACATGTCTAATGGATATTCACTACATGTGTATATTACCTTCCCTTCTGCCAAAAGGACTGTTCTTAGGAGAAGCTGAGACTAACCACGTGGAGCTGACCCATTGAGTCTGTGTCTTTGGTTTTCCTCAGTTTGATTTGGAATTTGTCAGTGGTGGGATACCAATGGAGTTGATATTTATGGCTACAATTAGCGTATATGCAAGAAGGTTAAGCAAAAGCACCAGTAAGTGCAAAGCTGTTTTGGATTCCATTTCTCTTTGAACTGTGTCCAAAAAAGAGCAATCACACACCAATGCATTCTCCAGTGCAAATCTATGCTGTTATGAGTCCAAAATAACTGGTCAGACTTTGTCTAGGTGGAGCTGAACTGAAAAAAAAAAATCTAACAAAATAAACTGCCCTGGGCTACCATTCCTGTGATTTATTTGAATGAAAACACAAAATTATCTACTGCATAAGGAAATTATTATATTAAGTGATCTAAATAAGATGAATTCAATGTCTGGAGAGGAGATGAGTATTTTTTTCTTCAAAACACCAGAATTCCTGCTGACATCACTTAGAATCATTAGTCTTCCTGTAATTATTTCACCTTTTCTTTAACCTTGTGTTCACTCTTCCATTTGTCTATATTTTTGTCTTAACTGGACAAAAATCACACAAACTCTTTCAAAGTTGTAAAACCAACATATTATTATGTAGATTTTTACCAGCTTGAAATTCAAGTTGGTAATTTTGCCTTTAAGTGGGAGGTATCTGAATTTTTGAATAAAATTCAGTTTTGCAATATTTTACTTTCACAAACAGCGATAAAATGCATCAGAAAGATCCATTGATATCAATAGTTCTGAGAAATGCATACTCTAAGAAGTTTCCAAATGGTATAACAGATTATCCAACAGAAGTATTCATGAACAAGGCAGAATTGAAATAACACAATGTCTTGTTTTACCTATGTGACATGTACATGAGGTAAATAAATTTTCTTCACATATGGTGGTTTGTACAGGTGGGGACATTGTTTTGAAATGATCACACATACTTGCACGCTAGTCATGCCTGGACCTTTTTCACTGAAGAGGAGTGACTAAGTGACCACAACAGCTCATGAGGCCAAGAATTCCAGAAGTCTTCTTGTCTGCCCAGGTGCAATCTGTCATTGGTTCAGGGATAGAAATCCTTTCTGATCATCTTCATAACCCCCTACAACTCGGAAAAGTTAGTTAAACACAATAGTCTCTTAAATTGGATATTAGTTATCCCAAGATGGCCAGCAAACAATAACCAGTGGCAAAAACACATGACTGATTTTGCCATATATTCCTCACAAATATAACTTTATATAATCCTTTAACCCTGTGGGTATCAGTCCCGTCTACACATTACTATCAAATTTAGACTTCAAAAATATCTATGCCCAGGCCCTACTCCAGACAAATTAATCAGAACTTCTGAGTGAGATTTGGTGTTTAAGATCTCCTCCTGATGTTTATATGCAGATATGGCTGGGAACAATGGCCTCAACCAATGGAATCACTCAGTGAACCTTATAAAGTAGAAATACTTGGGTTCCATCCCCAAGGATTCAGACTTAATGGTGTGGCATGTGGCCTGAACGTGAAGAGTTTGAAAAACTCCACAGATGATTCTGATATGCAGCAAGGCCAAGATGATGACCTTATAGATTTTCTTCCTCCTCTCTTTACAGATCTGTAGATATCTAGGAAGAAGAAGGCTCTTAAAGCAGTGGCTCCAGTATGGGGTCCCTTGAGAAGCAACAGAGCAATTTATAACTATAATAATTCTTCATATTTATTTCATATTCAGTATATTTCATTGCATTTTCCAAGGCATCACATCATATTGAATAATCAGTATGGAAATATTTTATTTATTATTATTATTTACTTTTATTTTTTTTCAGAAACAGGGCCTTGCTCTGTCTCCAGGCTAGAGTGCAGTGGCACCATCATAGCTCACTGCAACCTTGAACTCCTGTGCTCAAACTATCCTCCCACCTCAGCCTTCTGAGTAGCTAGGACTATAGGCACAAGCCTCCATGTCTGGCTAATTTTTTTTTTTTTTTAAGAGGTAACATCTCACTGTGTTGTTCAGGCTGGTCTCGAATTCCTGGGCTCAACAATCCTTCCCCCTCGGCCTCCCAAAGTGCTGGGATTATGGGCATAAACCATGGCACCCAGCCTGGAAATATTTTTTAAGTAATCTAAAAAAATGCAAAACTGATACCTCTCTAGTGTTGCCTATTATCTTCTTGTATCTACTAGAGTTTAACTCATACATAACTTTTCTAATAAACTATAAGATGTTTAAGGTTAATTTCTATATCATATTATCTTTATGTACTGTACAAGTGTTCCATAAATGTTTTAATCTGATAAATGTTCAGTTTCTCTTGAATAAAAGATTGAATAATTCTGTTTGCTCCAATGAATACGATTAAGCATCTCCTCTGGGCTATCTGATGCAGGCCCTCTAAATACAATGGACTTTAAAGCTCCTAGCCCCTGTTTATAAGGAGCTTATACTACAGGAAACGTATGAAATACTGAGGTCTCAACTTCCAGGACGACTCCATGTCTCACATCTGTACTGACTTGCCATAGCAGAGTTCCTGGACTGGCATGAACCAAAAAAACACGGGAGACATATGCCTTTCCCTTGACTAACAGACAATCAAGAATCAGCCTGTCTTGGATTGTTGCAATCTTTCTATCATTTTAAATCAACAACTTCCTATTACTTTGAGCTTCCTCACACAAGAGACTTAAGCACCACAACCAAAGGAATGCATTAGCAATGCTTAGAACAAAAACCTGAAGTCTTAGCAGATGATGCAAATGCCTCAGGATGTCATGTAATCTATATTCAATCTCTCCATAGGAAAGATTGTACCTGAGTCTTTTACTTCTACTGGTGATTTACACCTGCAATATTTAAGATGAAGATACGTGCCAGGGAGATGTCTCAGCATGCGTGAGTTTAAAAACCAATTAAAATAAAACTGTATGTGTGCATGTATAATGATCACCTATCAACAACTCTAAGAAGAATGCGGGTGGCTTTCCCTTAGGTTAGGTAAAATTGAAAAAGTGACTAAGGAAACCCTCAAAAAACCTGCTGTTAATCCAAGCTCTTGCACTCCCCCAGCATGCTCCAGTGTCAGAGCTCATTTATCATCCTTTTAAGCAAAGATCTAATGAGGGCTGCACTCCCTTTGCAAGAAAAACAGGGCATCATCAGAGAGACTGATGGAAACTATAACCTGATTTGAAAAGCAGCCTCATTGGCCTTTATGATTTCAAGACTGCCCTAGGGAAGGAGGGGAAAAAGTGAAGAAAAATCATACATCCCCCTAATCTTACTCCAAGTCATATCCTGATTCACTGGCACCTTGTCTGTAGGGTAGACCAGGTAAGGCTTGACCAAAAATAAATGTGCTTATAGCTATTAAATTCTACTTTGGATTTTACAGTTTAATATCATTGGATTTTGTGATCCAAACATCTTTTAGTTTCATGGGCAGGCCGAATGGGAAAATGGCAGTGATACTGTTAAAAAAAAAAAAAAACTCTGCACTTTGACTGGGCATGGTGGCTCGTGCCTGTAATCCCAGCACTTTGGGAGGCCATAGCAGGCAGATCATGAGGTCAAGAGATCAAGACCATCCTGGCTGACATGATGAAACCCCATATCTACTAAAAATACAAAAAAAAAAAAAAATAGCTGGGTGTGGTGGCACGCACCTGTGGTCCCAGTTATTCAGGAGGCTAAGGCAGGAGAATTACTTGAACCCGGGAGGTGCAGGTTGCAGTGAGCCGAGATCGTGCCATTGCACTCCAGCCTGGGCGACAGAGCAAGACTCTGTCTCAAAAAACCAAACCAAACAAAACCAAAAAAAAACAACGAAAAGGGAGCTTCGCACGAAGACATGGTAATAGTCAATGTAAACGCCCCATTAAAGAATTAACATTATGCTGGGATGTAGGGAAGGTTATTTTGAGTTTTGAGTCCAAATATAAAAGTGATTTATATGGATGGAAAATGTTAGTCTGCTTTTAAGTTCAACTTCAATAGAATTATTTATTATAGTAGCCATAATTATTTTTAAAAGCGCCTTGAAAAAATTTCAGGTGGTAATCATTTAACCAAGTTACTAAGGTGAGAATCTCAGAGTCTAATCTAAAATTAGTGGGTTTTTTGTTAATATTTCTTACTATGTTTCTACAAATGTTCATCTTAGGTTTATTGTGTTTCAAAAACAATAGACATCACCCAATATCTTATTACCCTTTTGAAATGAGGTAATAAAAAGACCTAATTACTGGGGAGGAAAAAACTAAACCCTACATATTCAAGCAGCCTATCTATATTAGATGTCAGTTTCCTTTTCTAAGGCAAAATAGCATGATGATCCAGTAACTACTTTTAAAGATTGTAAACTCACTAACAGGATATAATCATCTTGGCATGAAGATTGTGTAGAGGAGAATTTGGTTACTACTAAATAGTTAAGATGAAAATATCAGCTGATATAAAGGCAAGATAAATTTTATTGAAAGCACATTTCTGCATTGCAAATATTAACATTTGAAGCAAGAAATAGTTACGTCAGTTTTATATTACCCAGCATTTTATTAATCACAATTCTCTACTAATTGACACTTCTGAAAATTTCCAGTACAAGGGTAGTTATTAATCATTATTACAACCCTACGATATTGAAGCATTGCAAAACATTATTTTAAAGCTAAGCATATTGTATACTCTAGTACTACTTGAAAATAAACCATACTTATGTAATTCATGTTTAGCATATCTTAATTAACCATAACACTATTCCCTAAGAATTCCAGATATAAGGCTTCTTATAAAATATATCTGTTTGAAGAATTTCCCCTTAAGTAACATTAGTCGAAAAAGAATTTTTTTGTCATTGAGGCCAATTAGAAAAGTAAGTTGCATGGAAGAAAAATTATTAAGTATTGGTCTCAGACTTCAAGTGGCAATGAATTTGACATCATTAGTTTCACTTATCCGTCAATTTCCAGGTATTAGATAGTTTCTCATTAAGGTTAGTCCTTTTTGATTTGTCTGTGAATTTTGCATTTGGAGAATAACATTTTATGGCACCGTTACGGAATTGAAGCACAGATGTGCAATGGGGGAAGTGCTTACAAACTGTAAGAATTGTAAGACCTCACTCACTAAAGGCATTAAAATGGCATTTTTTTTCAAAGTATAGTCCTTGAGCCACTTGCATCAATAATCACCTGGGGTGTTTCTTGCACATGTGAATTCCTGGGCTCCATTCTAGATCAAATGAGTCAAAATCTTGTCACAGGAATAGGTGTTTTTATTAAGTGTCTCAGTTGATTCTTAACTCAGGCTAAAGACTAAAAATATTTGCCTTAAATGACATTTTTCATAATTTTTAAGATGAAAGTGCTATAAAAACTGCAACTACTAAAATATAGACTCTTTCTGCCTAACATGACTCTCTCTGATGGAGCTATATCAATAATACACCTTATAGTGCCTCTAAGAAACTTTTCCAAAGTTACATGGTGATGATGATGGTAATGGTGGTAGTGATACTGATGACGATGGTGATGATGACAGTGGTAGTGGTGATAATGGTGATTATAATGGTGGTGAGGGTAGTGATGATGATAAGAATAAGAATGGTGATGCTGATGATGATGGAATCATATTAATTTTGACCAGGCTGACTCCTTTTCTTTCCTTCCCTTTGCCTTACCTTGCCCTGCCTTGCCCTGCCTTGCCCTGTCCTGCCCTGCCTTGCCTTGCCTTGCCTTGATGTCATCTTGGCTCACTGCAACCTCTGCCTCCTGGCTTCAAGTGATCCTCCTGCCTCAGCCTACTGAGTAGCTGGTATTATAGGTACCTGCCACCACACATGGCTAATTTTTGTTTTTTTGTTTGTTTTTTAAGTAGAGGTGGGGTTTCACCATGTTGGCTGGGCTGGTATCAAACTCCTGGCCTCAAGTGGTCTGCCTGACTCAGCCTCACAAAGTGCTAGGATTACAGGAATGAGCCACTGTGCCGGCCTCACTGACTCTTGAAAAAATTAAGCACTAGACTCATTTCAGAGCCTTTGCACTTATGTTCGCACTGCCTAGATTTCAAATGGCTTACTCTTCATTTCCATTCAAAAATCACCTTATCTGAGAGATCTTCCCTAACCATCCCCAAATTGTATCATCTTCTTTTACCCACTAGTGCCCTCATTTGGATTTGGATTTGTTTTTCTTCATAGGTATATCTTATATATTTATTTACTTGTTTAATTTTTCCCCACTAAAATGTACGATCAATTAGAATAATGTATTCATGTGTTTTGTTCACTGCCTTATTCCCAGTGCCTAGTACAGTAACTGGCACATGAGAATGCTTTATAAATACTTGTTGAAAGTGAATAAGCCAACATACACAATTATTACTTAATTTCCTAGCAAGCACATGTATTAAAATGATATGAAAAGGATCTGATATGTGAGCTTGTAGAACCCAAGTTTGCCCATGCTCCAGCAATGTTGCCTCCAGAATGAAGGTGCTGAAGGTAAATTTGTATTTTAATATTTTAAGACATTCCCTAATAAACTGATCTCTCTGCTTCCACTATTGTCGCATAAGAATTCTTCGCCCATACAGAAGTCAGGGTGATAAAATTATACCATTCATCTTTTTAAAACCCTTTGATGGCAGCCCATTGCATCTGGGATAAAAGGCACCCAGAGTTTTGCATGGTCTAGATTCACCTGAACTCCCACCACTTTGATCTTTGTCTGATCAGTTCCTCCAATATTGTCAACTCTTTGCCATCCTAAAAGCTACATCTATATTGATCTGTACCTGGACTACTCCCTTGCCCCTTTCCTTGGCAAACTCCTACTCCTTCTTCGTATCTTAGCTGAAATACCACTTTTTCTCAGGAGCCTTTCTTGACCGTGATATTTAAACAAGTTCTCCTTGAAATATTTATCGATAGCATTTTGATTTTCTTCCATAATGCTTATTAAAATCCATATAGTTTTGATGATATAATTATTATTTTAAAAATCTTATCTCTATTAAGCTCTAAGTTCCATTTCACAGGATATTTGTGTGTTTTTTTATTCTCTAGTAATTAGCACAATGTAGTACGGATTCTTAATCAAGACATAATAACCGAATGAATGAACTATGCAAAAATAACCTCTGGTAAGAACAGTGTTACGATGGCTATTTTATTCCACTGTGAATGCTGTTGAAATTTCCAGAAAGTTAAATGATTTTTAAAATAGTCATTCATTCTGTTATTCTCTTTTTATTGTTAATAGTAATTCTTATGCATTATCTGGTTATTTGCTTTAATCCTTTAAAGCCTTTCTGAGATAATTTGTATTGCCATTCTATAGATGAGGCTCACTGCTAATGATGGGAACCAGGACTTGTGTCTAGTTCTGTTGACTCCAAAGCTTATGGTTTAACCTCTACACTGTACTGCCTCTGTCTCTGTTTCCTTTGTGAAGCCTTGAACACTTTTATCTATACCTGGGGATGCCCTGAATTCATATTCATTAAAACATAGTGTTTCTCTGTTCACGAATCTTTACAAAATTTAATGGAAGTAAGCTAAATCAGCCTGCTTCATCAATAAATACTGCAATAGAAAATTCAATTTATTAATTCATATAGGGTATTTTGTTTGTAGGTTCTGGGTTTGGGGCCTTATAAGACAAATTAGTGCCTTACTTATTTTCTCAATACTATGTCAAACATTTTAATGAGTACAGTGATAACTATACATATATATATAAGTTTGCCTAATACGTTAGATTTTTACTTGGCGGCTACCAGGTATGCTAAATGCCAGACTTAAACATGCCTCTGCATGTATCACTGCATTTGCTCTCTCTGACCTCCTTATGGCATTCAGGCTGATAAATAAGACTCCCAAGTCAATGAACACGCCAGATCAGCTATGGAATTCGTAACATTATTTGCTGTGAATCAAAGTTCATTTGATCACCACCAGCTTTTGGATATTGACCTGAGTCCTCCTAAATTGTCTTCATTTATTTCAAAGTAAACCTCAGTTGACATTTTAAAATCTTGATTAACAGGAAATCAATTGACTCTGTTGAAATAAGTGAAAGGCAAAAATTCTTTTTGTGTGAAAGTCCACTGGGACTTTACAGGCATGCATAAATGATGTATGAGTCACCAATGTGAATGAATGTATTATATATCACTATGATTTTAACTTTAATCACAAATTTTTTGTTAGACAATTGTACTTATTTTTAAATCATTATAGAATTTTAATACTCTGTGTACCTTTATGTTTACTTTAGCTTAGACCCCCAATTATATATTCTTTATTAGATTAGGACTATATGCTATGACAGAAAATCAGAAACTTTATGACTAGCAGCCTTATCTATTATGCTGTATGATCTGCAAGAAAAACTAGGGATAGAATTTTAAAAGCTTAGACTAAATTGGCAAATTCCCAACATTTTTCACTCCCATTAAAAGTAGTAATTGGCCCATTTGGCAGGCCATGAAGGTTTCTTAAACGCTAAGTTAAGAGTGTGAATGGTTATTCAACTTCTTATTTTTCCAGGCTTACTAGATAAATTTGTGCTAAGGTGAGTATTTAGACTTTAATGTATAAATGAAATCTCCTGTGTGTCTCACTAAACAGCAGATTGTCATTTAGGTTGGGACTCAAGATTCTGTCTTTCTATCATGCTCCAGCAGACACTGATGCCGCTGGTTTTTAAGCCATTGTGTTCATGATCTACACAGAATAAGAGTTTGATACAGGCTGCATTAATTGAATTCATGAAAATTGATTCCATGAGAGCATCCATGGTCATTCTCTCATTTGTTGAACAAACGTGCTGAGTGTCTACAATGTTTTAGGTACTGTGGTGTGTGCTAGGTGTCTGTTGTCAACAAAACAATATACAACAACCTTTAAAAGCCATAGTAGTGAGAATCAGTTGCGTATCAGTCCTATCTCTGCCTCAGAGACTTGTGAAGACAAATATTAAAGAAATAAAAACATATGAAAATATAGGACTACAAATCCCTACATGTGCAATGGAGAGTGTAACTAAAGAGGCTCACAGGTTTATACTGGGGTGTGCAGAAGTTAACTTTCAGCAGGCTTGAAAGGTGCCTAAATGTTAACCAGATGAACAAGGGGATAAATGTACTTCAGGCAGATGGGATGACTTGGGCAGGGATCCAAAAATATAAAATAATTTAGCCTCCTCCTGAAACGTAGAGATGGCAAGTGTAGCCTAAGTATGGTGAAAGAATAGAAGGAGCAAAGAAGTGAGGTTGGAGTTGAGTGACCACCTGATTTACTTTCAAACAATACTTTCAATGGTATAAACCAAGGTGTGTGATTACACCCTAGTTTAGACAAGCAGACAGAGGTCAAATCATGCGGGAGCTTTTGGGTATAATGAAGCTGTTGTTGTTTCCTCATACAGAAGGGACTAATTGTAGGAGTCACATAATTCCATTTATAATTTAATAGGTCACTCTGGAGGCTATAGATGTATGATGATAAAATCAACCTTTTAGTTTTATTTCCAAGCACTTTTGGTTTGCTTCAGAAGAAGCAGTGTCAAAAGGACACTGAATATTAATATGGACAAAACTCAGTTCCATTTTTATTTACTTGTTTTATGTAGGTTCATGAGATTTATTTGCTGTATATGGCACATGTCTTACACAGTTTTTCTATTTGTTTAATTTAAGGGCTTAAACACTACGTAAGAAATCCTAGTAGAGAATTTTAAGATTCCTGGAATAGCAAGCATTAAATACATTCCAAGAAATTTTAATGCTAGTAATATATTCAGTTGGTGCAAACATTTTTTTTGCCATTGAAAGTAATGGCAAAACCCGCAATTACTTTTGTACAAACCTAATAAATATGATGAACGAGCTATGATAAAAGACTTGGGTGAACATCAGGTGAGTATGCTAGATGCCTGGAGTGAAGAAATGGATGTTCTCAGAAGCGACGGTCTTCTCATCTGTGACCATTGAAAAATTCAAATACCTCACACACATATCTGGAGAGATCTGTGGGATACTTTAAAGTAACTAATTAGGGTTGCATTTTAGAACTGTTTCAAAGCAGGCCGGGCGCGGTGGCTCAAGCCTGTAATCCCAGCACTTTGGGAGGCCGAGACGGGCGGATCAGGAGGTCAGGAGATCGAGACCATCCTGGCTAACACGGTGAAACCCCGTCTCTACTAAAAAATACAAAAAACTAGCCGGGCGAGGTGGCGGGCGCCTGTAGTCCCAGCTACTCGGGAGGCTGAGGCAGGAGAATGGCGTGAACCCGGGAGGCGGAGCTTGCAGTGAGCTGAGATCCGGCCACAGCACTCCAGCCTGGGCGACAGAGCGAGACTCTGTCTCAAAAAAAAAAAAAAAAAAAAAAAAAAAAAAAAAAAAAAAAAAAACTGTTTCAAAGCACTTATTTTGCCACGACTAAATGCTATCAGCTTTTTGCATCTTCTCTTCAAGAAGCGACTTCTCCCTTCCTTCCAATCCTTTCTAAATAGAACTAAATGCTGACAATTTATGATGCTCTCCTATTAGAGTGATTCTTCTACTTTCATCACCTCCCTACCTTTGATGTGTCAGACTCTCTCTCCCAGCCAAATCAGTTTCTGGAGTGATTTGGTTGCGTGGGGAACACAGTCACTCTTTCAGGACACTAAGGACTGTTCATGTCCCCTAAGAACCTGGTGTGTGTACATGCGTGTGGGAGTGAGGGGGTTCAAAGAATCCATAGATTCCATTATTTCCTCTCCCCTAAACCCTTGCTGCACACCCTCTGATGCTAGTTGACTCATTCATTCTCTATGACCCATCATCTCCTTTGGAACCTGTCCATGTTTTCCCCGCCTTCCCATTTCCTCTGCCTGGAGCTCTAACTCTAAGACAGAGAAATGCTTTCCTAAAGAGATGAGTGATATCACATCCTTTTCTAAACTGTTTATCTTATCCCTAGCCCATGCTACACCCAGCAAGTTTAATTCCCTTTGTGAAAGAGATCTCCTTAACATTTGTCCCTGAATCAAATTGGTTTTAAATGAATGGTGGCATCTTGCTCCTGAAAACAGTTCTCTGAAAAAATGCTTGAAAATATACAAAACAAAGTAAGGAGTTATTTCTGTCTACCCACCACCAAGTATAAAGAAAGAATTTTTATCTATACTGTCTGCCAAGATTGATACAACGGTTTGAGACAAGGTCATTAGGCTATTTCAAGTCACACATGCCCTTCTTTTGAGGTGACAACAACTAGGGGCAGATGGAGCCACTGTAAACAATAAAAGTCATTTTCTGATATTATGTACTTCTATGAGGCAACATGTCTTTTAAAAATCAGAAAACTATAACTTTTTATATTTGTTGTCAAAAAATCCAATTGAAAACAGCTAAATACAATGAAGAAAAAAAATCACCCTTAATATATTCACCCAGTGATGAGAAAAAATGCTTTTGGGGATCACACATTTCACATTTTCCAAAATGAGTTTCCATGTTCTCATACTGGGACAGGGTAGAGATGGGGGTAGGGATAAGAGAAAGACAATCAGAGCCAATGGCATCAAAGTGTTCCCAAGTGGGTGTATTAGATGAACATCATTTCCTTGTCCATGCAGGATATTACAAAAGCCTCTGTAAAGAGAAAGAAAAGAAGGTGGTAGAGGGGAGTGAAAGCAGACAAAGGTATATGAACAAAACTCCTCTATCCCTACATCTTCTAGACACTTCCTGAAATAAGAAAAGTCAAAGCATAAAATTTCATAGAACTTACTATATTAAATAATTCACCAAGTCTCTTCTGGGATACATGAACCTGGTTCTTCTTGTGGATGTAAGGTGTCCATAGATTGTTAACCTGGGTATGGAAAGGATTTTAGTCCATTCTATTCAGTTAGGAGAATATGGCCAGACATATTTGTAATTCTGCCTTCTTCACAGTTCAAATAACATCATATGGTTATTAGTACTACCATATGCACACTCTAAAGCAGCAATCCTCAACCTTTTGGCACCAGGGACTAGTCTCATGGAAGACAATTTTTCCACAGACCAAGGGGTGGGGGGATGGTTTCAGGATGATTCAAATGCATTACGTTTATTGTGTACTTTATTTCCATTATTATTGCATTATAATATGTAATGAAATAATTCATTATATATTATATATATTATATATTTACATATTATATATAAAGATATATTATATATATAAAGATATATTATATATAATATGTAAATATATAATATATTAATTATACAATATACAATAAAATAATTCATCATATATTATATAATGAATTATAACATAGAATGAGTGAAAACCCTGAGTCTGTTTTTCTGCAGCTAGATGGGCCCATCTGGGGGTGATGAGAGACAGTGACAGATCATCAGGCATTAGATTCTCATAAGGAGAACACAGCCTAGATCCTTCACATGTGCAGTTCCCATTAGGGTTTGCACTCCTATGGGAATCTAATGGATCTGCTGATCTGACAGGTGGCAGAGCTCAGGTGGTAATACAAGCAATGGGGAGCGCCTGTAAATACAGGTGAAGTTTCTTTCACTTGCCAGCCATTCACCTCCTGCTGTGCAGCCCAATTCATGACAGGCCATGGACCGAACTGGTATTGGTCCCTGGCTTGGAGGTGGGGGGTCCCTGCTCTAAATGACTCCTAAGGCAGTATAACATGCCCTAAAGTAATTCCAGTCTCAGTGGCTTTGCACTTGCAATTCCCTCTGCTTTGACTATCACTCCCCTAAATGTTTGCATGGTTGTCACCTCATCTTTCATCCAAGCTCAGAAAGAATTTCCCAACACTTTTAACATACGATAATCATCATCATCTTAATCCTCTTTATCTCATTTTTATTAACTGTCTTATGCCATTTGGAATTGTTATCTTTATTTATATACTAAATTGTTGACAGGTTGTGGCCCTTCATTGTAATAAGAATAAAAGCCTTATTTGTCTAGTTTAAAGCTACTTTTCATCTATAAATGCACCTGGCACATAGTAGGTGCTGAATAAATATTGAAGTAATGAATGAATGAAACAAACACATGATGCAAATTATGCTGATAAAATAAGTTTATTGGGCCAGGTGCGGTGGCGCACACTTGTAATCCCAGAACTTTGGGAGGCCGAGGCGGGTGGATCACCTGAGGTCAGGAGTTTGAGACCAGTCTGGCCAACATGGAGAAACTCTGTCTCTACTAAAAATACAAAAATTAGTTGGGCATGGTGGCATGTGCCTGTAGTCCCAGCTACTCGGGAGGCTGAGGCAGGATAATTACTTGAACCCGGGAGGCAGAGTTTGCAGTGAGCCAAGATTGTGCCATTGCACTCCAGCCTGGGCAACAAGAGTGAAACTCCATCTCAAAAAAATAAGTTTGTTGAAAGCAATGTCTAAAGCTAGGTGTTCAACTATCTAACTAGTCACTTGACAGCTGAAGTAAACAAAAGCAGAAGATTCTGTTATAATATAACATTGGCCTTTCTATGAGCCCAAACCCAAAGGACAACTAGGTCCTGCGGATTCTCTTTCATCTGCTTACTCATTTCTCTTCCCTAGCTGTTCTTAATTTATGCACGTAAAAACACTTGCACATTGTGGTGTACTTGATAAACATAAAATGTTTTTATTTCTATTAGCAAGAATCACCTTACATTCACCCTACTTCTTTGTTTAAAGTGAGGAAAACAAAGGTTACATGGTGGAGAACTGGTAGACATAAACTAAAGGTGCAGCTCGTGAAAGTAATCCACCTCTCCCAGGTGTCTCCCATGGATGGAGTGATATCACTGTCCTCAAAACAACCCTACAAAATACTCCTTTTCATTCCCATTTTTCTACTGAGGACACTGAGATTAAAAGAGATTTTAATAGTCTGTCCAAGATTACAAAACTAAAAATTAAAGCTGGTTCTGATTCCAAAACTAATATTTTCTGCTCTAACATGATGCTCCAGAAGCGCAGTGCTGTGTGAAAAGAGGAGCCGATTCTTTTATCACTTTCCCCAGTCCCTACTCCACATTTCATGTGGTATTTCAACGTGATGGCTCCTTACAACAGAATTCCTTGAAATACAGAAGAAAATGTAGATCATTTATTCCTCTGCCTCCTCATAAACATGCTTATTTCCCTGAGATCTCATTTCCTCAGTGATTTAGACTTATTTCACCATCATCATTATGAATAAGAAGGAGAGGAAGAAAAAAAAGGAGGAGAAGGAGAAGAAGAAGAGGAAGAGGAGGGGAAGGGGAAGGAAGATGGGGAGAAAAAGAGAAAGAAGAAAAGGAAGAAAAGGAGGATTCTAACAGGGAGAAGGAGGAGAAGGAAGAGAAAGAGGGAAGCAGGGAGGAAGAAAGGAAGGAAAGAAGGACGAAAGAAAGAAGACACATACACTAAGGCTCTTGGCACAAGGATCTGTCATGTGTGTATGTGTTCGTGTCTTTTTTGGCCTAATTTACATAAACATCTCTCCTATTTCAGAAAATGAAGCTAAACAGAAAACCGCCTTTCCTCTATTTACTTCTTGTACCAAAATGTTTGGCTCAACATCAATCTAGATTTTGGTTTCTCTTTTACCACAGAAATTATTCTCCTTCCACAGAGTTCATAGGCTCTGATTTGCTATTTCTGGTCTTTGATGAACAACTTTTAACAGTGGCTATTTTTTATTATTACTATAACTTTTATAGAAAATACACCATTAAGTAAGGCAAGGGACAAGTTGGGGTAGAGAGTGTGGAGGGTATAGGAAGAGAAAAGGTGATGAAACTTAGTTTTAAATAGGAAACTGGAAAGGAGATAGAGTGATCCGATCCTATTCACCATAACTCAGCCCTCAAGAAAAGAAGAGGTTGAACAGGGTTGACTATTGCTTAAATTGAACAGGGCCATCTAGTGTAACTGTGGCCATTTTTGTGTGTGTGTGTGGGATCAAAGCTTCAACTCCCAGTGTTAACAGGCTAGGTTTTGGCTCCCATATCCACCCTTCATAACTCTATCTCCTTTCCAGTTTTGTTTTGTTTTGTTTTGTTTTTGTTTTCGTAGACAAGTAAATCAAAGTGTTCAAAGGTTAAGTAACTTCTTAAAGCCATCTACATAATAAGTAAGAAAACAAGATTTGAATCCAGACTGTTTCCCTCCAAGAGTCAGGCCTTTATCCCCTACTCAGTAATGCTTATATTATTTAATACTTATTTCATGATTCTGTATGTCCTCTGGGGACTGGTATCTTCTCTGCTATGGCCTGAGAGGTGGCTTCATGCTACAGCATTAGACTCTTTCAAACCAGAGCTTGTATCAAAGTGTCAAAGTGCGGATAAGGCGAATGAAAAAAGATGAAATTAGGACTGCAAGGGAGATATTTACCTAGGTTAAAAGATTTGACCAGTCTCCAAGTGGATATAGAATTCTGTGACCTTTATGGTACCTTCTAATTCTTAAAATTATTTGATATTGTTAGAGAGGAATCTGAAGTTTTTGACTAAAATGATGACGGGAATTAGAAGGTGCCATAGAGGTCACATAATTCTATACCCACCTGAAGATTGGTGAAATCTTTTAACCTAAGTTAAGTAAATACCTCGTTTGCAGTCCTAATACAGTCTTTTCTCATTCTCCCATCCATGTTTTGAGACTGCGATAAAAGTTCTGGTTTTAAAGAGTCTAATGCTCTGGCACAGGGCCACATCTCAGGCTGTAGTAGGGGAAAGATAGCAGTCCACAGAGTACATGATGATAAACAAAGTTATCAAGAGCTGGTTGTAATAAACTAAGAATAGCATGTAACTCACTTCCAAGTCGTTGGTGTTAGCTCTATAGTGCTGACAACAAGGAAAGTAAACAGTCAACAAAACGGTTATGACTCAGACATAGGACATGGTATGTTTATAGAAAGCCAAGTCTGGCTCTTTCTTTGTATCCCACGTAGTTCCTCCTTATGCTGAGTTCCTTTTGAAGTCAATTAAAGCTCTGCGATGGAAATTCATTAGAAAACATGTAGGAGAAAACAAATACAATAGTCAGTGCTTTAAATAACAATCATTTAGGGAAAAAAATTACATCTGATTAAGAATCTGTCCCAAATATTTTCTGACATCATACAGGTAACAATCAATTATACTGAAAGTAAAGAATAGATACACAAGTGCTCTTTCATTTTTAGTACTTCCTTTGCATAATTTATATAAACATGCTTTGGTTTGTACATTCTCTTTGAACATAAAAATAAAAAAGTTGCAACATAACACATTTCCCATTTAAAGATACATCAAGAAAATTTAATTCTGCCTTTCCGAATTCCCCATCTGTATTAAGTGCTTTTATTCATGAAACAAAAATTTTACTTAAAACTACTTGCAACTATAAAACTTAAATTTACTTACCCCTGAAAGTGTTAATAAATCATATTAGAATAGAATACAGATATTCTAAATTTTCAAATAATACCTAAAATTTATTACAATATGCCTTAAGGGAAAGTCTTAAAACCTTTCAAAAAGGGAGAAGTATTCTAAAAGGAGAGCCAGACCGATGATGTTGGACTTCTCAGCAGCAAGACTGAACATTAGAAGGCAAGGAAGCAATTACTATAATGTAAGGAGTGAAATGATTCTGAAACTGGAATTGGATACATAGCCAAACTATCAATCATATGTGAAAGAAAATAAAGCCATTTTAAGATGTAGACATACTCAATAGCTCACACATCCTTTATGAAAATGTATATTTGAGGGGATACATTAGGTAAAAAAATATAAAAACAAAACCGAAAGGGAGAATATGAAAGAGAATGACACCTGGTACAAAAACAAACAAACAAACAAACAATACTAGCTGAATATGATCCACAAGAAGTAAAGGAAACTAGGCAGACAGATACTTTGGGATATAGTGATACACAGAAATGCTTGGAAGATTCTCCTTTGAACAGCAAAATTTAAATAATATCCCTTTCTCTGCAGGTATAATATTTTATTGGTTCCCTAATGTTGTAAATGCTTTTTATTAATTTTTAATTTTTAAATAATCTATGTAAAAAGCATAAATGATGCTAAATGTAGTAACAAAATAGAATATTAAAGCTATAAAGTAGGGCAATATAAATGTAATAAAATAACCATTGGAGGAGATTAGGAAGTAAAAAGTGAAGAAGTAAAAAAATAGAGTAAAATGCACTAATTTCTATTTTTCACTAGGAAAGAGTCAATATTCTCTATGTAAAGTCAATCAATCAAAAACAGTGTTGTAAATATGTTGTTTTAAATCATAAAGGCAACTGAATAAAGAAGAATACAATTATAACTTACAAAAAATTGAGAATTAGGCCAGGCTCGGTGGCTCATGCCTATAATCTCAGCACTTTGGGAGACAGATGATAGCAGATCGCTTGAGGTCAGAAGTTCGAGACCAACCTGGGCAAAATGGCGAAACCCCATCTCCACCAAAAATACAAAAAGTTAGCCAGGTGTGTTAGTATATTCCTGTGATCCCACCTACTGGGGAGGTTGAGGTAGGAGGATCACTGAGCCTGGGAGGCAGAGGCTGCAGTGAACCGAGATCATGTCACTGCACTCCAGCCTAGGTGACATAGTGAAACACTGTCTCAATTAAAAAAAAGAGAGAATTAAATGGAATTGGGAGATCATGTTAGGTAATACCTTTTTTCCCCCATATATGGAACTAAATAATGTTTAAAATTGATAAGTTGAGAATAGAGTTATCACAATAGTGTATGTGTTTGTGTGTGTGTGTGTATATATATATATATATATACACACACATAAAATTATGATAACCATCACCAGAAGAACTAAAACCAAATGGATACCAAAGATTACATCTAGAAAATGGCACTGAGGAAGTCGTAATGGAGGCAAGAGACCCTTAGGAATTTTTCTATGCACATTTTAACCCTTAGTTTCTTTTGATTTAGTCATATCTAATAATTACTTTGAAAATTTAACAATAAAATGAATGAAACAACTTGGTTTCAATTCTGTAGTTTAGTCACTTATTTTTATGCATTGGCATTCCAAAAAGAACTTAAGGAGGCTCACTTCTGTGAGAGTTTTTAGGTTTTATATTTATTAAAACTTTTTCTTATATGAATAATATATTTTGAATTTGTTTTTTCCAAGGCATACTTTTGACATTCTGAGAGTATATGTTGAAGGAAAAATGTTCTAAAAAATACATGGTTGCTACAAGGCAACATGTTGGTGATTTAGGAGATATCAGAGAGGTTTTCCTTTCAATCATACCCCGGTTATTCCACTCCACCACTGATATTCACTGTGTTGAGTAGAATACTGAACCATCTTAGATGACATGCCTAAGCTTTGAAATGCAAGATCTGCTGTCCATGTTCCCAACAGCCCAATACAGTCCTTTTATTCTATACCAAAATTTGCCCTTTTCATGTTGAAATCCTTAATAAAATTCTCTTCATCTTGCACTAGGAAAATCATTTCTTGATTGTGTGTACTGAATTCCATAGATTAATACCAGAAGCTTCAGACAGTAGTCTCCAAATCCCTGAACTGTATATAATTTTCAAATAGTACATATTTTGATTACTCTTGAATGCACGAAAGTGCTACATGGTAAGGTCTCCAGAATGACTCATGCTTAGTAGAACCTCCACAGCAAGAATTCTTGGTAGGTAACAGTCTTTCTCAAAACATGAGGAAACAAAGCAGGATGATGTCAGAGAAGATGAAGCCCAGAGGAACACCACTGACTGCCTGAGCTTTGGCTTGCTGTCTGTTTCTGTGGTTTGTGACAAAGAAAAGAGGTCACGGAAGAAGAGTATTTGTTGTTTTAAGAATGAGACATCAGCTATGTCTTAAGATGTGTCTTCAGAGTCTATTTCATGGTTTCTATATAAGGCTGCTGACAGTGGTCCAGTCAGCTTATAGACACAGCTCTGACAGCTGCTTTTCTCTGGCTCCTAATTAGATGCAGGCTAACTGCTGTTCCTTTGCCTGGAACACTAGTATACTCCTTCCCCAATCCTTGCCCCCAATAAAATATTTATAGGATCACCTGTCCCATTCTAATTAGTACAACTCACCCTTTCCAGGTATCATTTCTCCCAGGAAGCTTTTCTGAATCTGCCAAGTCTAAGCTAAATGACCACACTATGTAAATCTCAGGGTACCATGTAATTTCCTTAGTATCATGCCACTTAAATCACAATGCACTGTTATTTTCTGCTTCTTATCTGTATCAATTTCTGCACCCTAGGGCCTATCACAGTGCCTGGGATGTAATAGGTGCTGAATAAATACTTGGTGAATGAATCAATGACCTGTAGGCTCAAAACTCCATCATGGCTATTCTTGGAGGGTAAAGCTGACTTGGAGAGGTGGTCTAACCAAACTTGTACGAGAGTGAAGTAAAAGTCCAGAAAGTCAATTTTTAAGTTTATAGTGAGAATTATGACTGAAGTGACAGGATAGAAGGATCCATCTAGCCTGCACTACCCTTAAAGAACTAGAGAAGACAAATTCTAACCAGAAAGTTGCAACAGCATTAGACGAAGTGAGGTGGATATAGCCATTTCTTTAATGACGATGTATCAGCTACAAGAGAAAAGAGATAGATTCCTTCAGTTAGAGAAGACCCTTCTTAGAAATGTGTTCGGATGGACAGAGCCAACCTTAGCCTTCCTAAATCTCCCTTCTGATTTGTCCTTCAGTTTTATTAAATTAGTCAATGTCTTACAGGCCTAGGAGAAGTTTTGGTCTTTTAGAGTTATTTCACATATCTGTTCTGCTCTATTAGTTATTATAAACTCAGAGGTCAATTTATTTCTAGGTACTTTCACCCTGTGGTACCATCAGTATTTCAGTTTATCAAGCAATTAATTTCAACTTTAAAGCATTGTTAAGCACCTACACTATGTCTAGTGCCATGCTAGACATTATACATAGTGATTAAATTCAAGAGCTTTGAGTCAAAGAGACCTGGGTTTGGATCCTACCTCTCTTGAAAAATGTGTGACTTCCAGCAAATTATTTGAACCC
This sequence comes from Macaca thibetana thibetana, assembly GCF_024542745.1. NCBI lineage: Eukaryota > Metazoa > Chordata > Mammalia > Primates > Cercopithecidae > Macaca > Macaca thibetana. The sequence continues at coordinate 126,509,363 of NC_065582.1, forward strand.
TTGATTTCCTCATTTGTTACATAGGGTGGATAATACTTACATTATAGGGTTTTATGAGTATCATAAGAGATAAAATCTATAAAGTTTAGAGCATAAACTCTCATGAAATGCTATCTAAATTATATGATAATATTCTCAATTTAAAGGAACTTTTTCCTGTCAGAGGCATGTCTTGCTGTAAAAGGAAAAATAGTCCCCAACAGTTTCAGAATAAACAGTGAATTATGATTGATTTTGGGTAGGAAACTCTTAATGGATTTCTGTTCCTGTCTCACGACCTGCATACAATGATAATATTATTTACCAAGAATTTCCAATGTGTATAAATTGTGCCACAAATTAAGGGTGATGAACAGATGAATAAAATACATCCCTGCTTCCATTCTTACATATTGTCCATGTTAGATGTGGTTAATTCTCATTCTCAGTAGTTTTTCAAATATCTCTTTCACTTAGCTTTGGCCATCGTAGTAACCTAATCATAAGTAGTTTTCTTATGTAAAAACAATGTTTATTTTTTTAAATGACATAAATTCATTTAAATGTTACCTTGGCAATTATGAAATAAAGATGGGAACTCAATGTTCTTGGTTTGATTACTAAATACTTGCTGTTTTATACAAGTCATTCAACCAATAATAATTGGACCTGTACCATGTGCCTACCAGGCACTGTTAAAGAAAAAAGTAGCTCTTTGCATCCAGGAGCCAGTCTGGTACTATCATCTATCATCTGGGCCTTGAGGTTCTTCTGTTGCACATAAGCAATTTCACAGAATATTAACATCAATCAAGGCCACTCTGTGGCCATGATGTATTAAGGCAAAATAAAGATAAATTCATAGTCATGTCTGAACATAAATAAAACTTGAACCTTATCCAAGCCACAACCATAACCAGACATCCCCCTATCCTGACTCATATGGGTGACTGCTGATTCTTTAATAATTACAGGTTAGCCTCTCTCCTTGCATAGATTTATTAAGGTACCCAATCAGAATCATGCCAAGTTCCTGACAGCATCCATTGCAGAGCAAAGCCCTACTCCCTTAAACTCTCCCTAAATCACCTAACTGAAGCCTAAATCTCGTGTGTCCTGTCTAGCCCACTGTTAGGAGACGCCCCTGGCTCCCCATGTTGTATGTTCTCCCTTGCTGCAATGTGTTCAGCCATGTTCCTAGTGGTCTTTGGCTGGAGGACACTGATGTAGAAGATAATATGGCAATGAATACAACCGAGTTTCTTGATTATCAGATCATCTGGTATTGGACTCAGCTGCATATATTAGAATACCCAAAGTAATAGTGGCTCTAATAAGATGGAAGTTTTTCTCTCTTATGTAAAGAAGTCTTAAGAAACAAAGAACGGAGTGCTGTAGTAGCTCCAAATCAGTGATTTCAGCTCTTTTTTTCACCATTCTAGCAACTACCTCCCAAATTCGGTACTGGTTCATTGTCTAGTATGACTCTTGGAGATGCAGCCAAGTGTCCATATTCCTAGCAGCTAGAAAGGAGTAAAGAGAGAAGGATGATAGGAATGTGTCCCATCTTTGTCACCTCCCCTCAAGAAGCCTTCCAGAAAATTCTACACCTCACTCCTTTCAGCTCACCAGACCTAACTAGCAGAATTTAGTCATGTGGCCACCATTATCTTCAAAGTATCCTGGGAAATGTTATATTTTAGCTGGATACTTTGCCAATTTGAATACAATCAGGGTTCTGTTACCCTGATTTATCTTCCTAGGAAAGAGACAAAAATGGACACTGACTAGAGTTTATGACATAATTATTGATACAGCGATTCATATCTACAAACTAGCTATCTTTCACATAGGTGTTGATTGGGCTCACTCTTGACTTCATCATTCTGAAAAGTTTTGAATTCTTATAGGCTTATTGGCCACAGTAAGCAGCAGTTCTCAAGTTATGAAATCACTTACAGTATTTACTTTTAATTGAATTCTAAAATATGCATCAGAACATTTTTCATTAGAATTCCTAGTACTTCCTTCATTAATTTCATTATTACTATAGTAAAAATACTTAAGATACTGAGTAATTACAAAAGGTCAGATACTGTTGCAAGTATTTTAATGTAATATTGCATTTAAACCTCACAAGAACCCTGTGATTTCAATACTGTTATTGTCATCATCTCCCTTTTTAGAGATGAGAAAACTGGAGCCACAAGGTTTTTAATTTCTCTGGTTGGCAAGGGGAAGAGCTCTGTTAAAATCCAGTATTCTCAGACTCAGCTCCTACAACCTAGACCACCTCATTCTACGTCTTCACTGTAACACAAAGGACAGCACAGATGTGGGAGCAACTATGCAAGTGTAAGAAAGGCTGACAGCTCAAGAGATATCTTCTTTCAAAACTGACACTCTTATTGGAAATACTGATGTAATCAATTGTACAAATCACAACTCCAAATCTACTTGGGAGATTATCTTCTTGTGTAGTTTGGGTTTTTCATCCTAAAAAATAAAAGTAATACATGATCTTTGTACATGTATTAAGACATAACAGGGAAGCAATTAATTCCCCAACCAAAAGCTAAACATTTTTATATACTCTTTCTGAATATCTCTATGTATGTATATTTGTAGATACATATTCATATATAATATGTATGTAAATCTTTGTAAATATATTGAGTTTCATTTTATAGAGTTTTGTTAGGTTATTTTACATAAGTATTAGAAATTTCTTTCATGTCAGTAAATAAACGTATATATGTAACTTGTCTTCTTTTACTCTTAAAAATAATAAATTTTGGGGTCCGGGCGCGGTGGCTCAAGCCTGTAATCCCAGCACTTTGGGAGGCCGAGACGGGCGGATCACGAGGTCAGGAGATCGAGACCATCCTGGCTAACACGGTGAAACTCCGTCTCTACTAAAAAATACAAAAAACTAGCCGGGCGAGGTGGTGGGCGCCTGTAGTCCCAGCTACTCGGGAGGCTGAGGCAGGAGAATGGCGTGAACCCGGGAGGCGGAGCTTGCAATGAGCTGAGATCCGGCCACTGCACTCCAGCCTGGGCGACAGAGCGAGACTCCGTCTCAAAAAAAAAATAAATAAATAAAATAAATAAATAAATAAATAAATTTTTGAAAAATACAGACTTGCTCTCATACTATTCTTTTTTGTTTCCTCATATGTATATATGTATATATGTATACTACCCTTCAAAATCTATGAGTGAAGATAAATAAAGATGCACTTAGTATGTCTTAAAAATTCCATTAAAACTAGTAATTTTGCACAGATTGCAATATGATTATAAGGAAAAAAGTATGTATCATATGTAGCACAGGCATATCTTCAAATATCTCCAAATTGGGTAGATTTAGTGACATAAAATTTAATAAATGGTTTTTATGAGTTATTATATTTTTATCCATAGTTAGAATAACTTTTCAAAGTGCAATCTGGATAATTTTTTTCTAAGATGTATTTTAGGCAAAGCATGTCTTCAAAGTTTCTATTTTTTCTATTTAAACAAGCATATAAATTATATTACATATAATTTTTAGATGGAAAAATTAAATTTAAATTTCTTTTTAAAAATCCTTTACAATTTTTAATTATCATTTAAGTAGCGCTCTTCTACCGTGTATTAGAATTAGCTCAGACCAGTTGAACTGTTGAAAAGCCAAATATTTCCTTAATTAGCACAAGGTAGTGATTGAGAATCTCAAAATTTCTGGAAAATTCTTAATAAAAATATTGTTAAAATGCTCGTTACATTGAGAAGTGACCAAAATGAGCGATGTTTGAAATTCCTGTGAAAGGAAAGAAATGTAAGAGTGAAATCATACCTAAAATAAATGGCAAAGTCATCCGAAACTCCGAATAAGAACAAAACTATTGATTTCAGGAAGAATACTTGACACATTTGACAATCATAAAATTTATAACTGGATCTACAATTCTTCTTTTCTACAAATTCTACATGTGTCTGTACTTTTTCACATTAACTAACAAATACTTTTTCTTAATCTGGCCATGTAATTTTAGTGCACATGTTCAGGAAGCTTTGTGAAGTGTGAAACACAAAGGCCAGTTCTTTTGTGGTTTAATCCGTCCCTGCTTAGGACAGACTGTACAGGAGTGGTCTATACCACAAATTAGTGATAAGTTAGTAATTGCTTCAGTTACGGTATTACAAAACTGCTATTCTCATTAACTGAGACAAAAGTCTGTTTTGTTCATGAGAAAATACAGCAAAACCTGTATATAATTAATGTAGCTTAGCTTTGCTAAAAATTCATAAACGTTTGAAGAGATTATTTAAACTCATAACAGAAATGCATGAAATACTCATCATTAATAATACTACCCTATAGTTCTTAGAGATATGCACCTGTTGTCAAGTTTTGAATAACAAGAAGGCCAACAGAGAAGTTGGGCAACTATGAAAAATGACGGGCAGGTGCAGTGACTCACGCCTGTAATCCCAGCACTTTGGGAAGCCAAGGCCGGTGAATCACAAGGTCAGGAGTTCGAGACCAGCCTGGACAACATGGTGAAACCCTGTCTCTACTAAAAATACAAGAATTAGCCAGACTTGGTGGTGTGCGCTTGTAATCCCAGCTACTTGAGAAGATGAGGCAGGAGAATCGCTTGAACCCTGGAGGAGGATGTTGTAGTGAGCCGAGATCATGCCACTGCACTCCAGCTTGGGCGACAGAGCAAGACCCCATCTCAAAATAAATAAATAAATGAATAAATAAATAAATAAATAAATAAATAAATACTATCACACAGTCTTTCAATGTACAATAACTGGAGTGATAAAATGTAAAATAAAATGTAAGAAAAGAACAAAAGTGTAGAAATGTATTTTAAGCACATTTTAAGCACATTATAAATGTTTTTTTAGAAATAACAAAAAAATGTCTGGGCATGGTAGCTCACACCTCTAATCCCAGCAGTTTGGGAGGCCGAGGTGGATGGATCACTTGAGGCCAGGAGTTTGAGACCAGCCTGGCCAACACGGTGAAACCCCATCTCTACCAAAATTACAAAAATTAGCCAGGCATAGTGGTGCATTCCTGTAACTCCAGCTACTGCAGAGGGTAAGGCCAGGAAGTGGAGGTTGCAGTGAGCCAAGATTGTGCCACTGCATTCCAGCCTGGGCAACAGAGCAAGACTCTGTCTGAAAAATAAATTAAAAATAGAAATAACACAAAGAGACATAAATATTTAGTGACTATAACTGGGAGTTCATAAAACTCTATTGAACTCTGACTACTTTGATCACTTGACTTTAATATATTATTTTTCTGAAATAATAAAATGTCAAATCTCATCCTGAACTTATGAATTCATAAAGACTTAATAACATACTAAAATTTGAAAGCTTCCTTAATCAGCATATGATAGTTGTAAACTTTCTGTTTTCTTCTCTTAGATCCATAATGGAATTAGTGAAGATTCACAATAATTTAATGTAGATATTGCATTTATGTGATGAATTGGTTCTTTAAGAATTATGTGCAAAGTGATTTTTTTCTTTTTCATATATTCAAGCATATTTTTAGTATATTAGTTTCCTATTTAAAGGAATAGTGATTGAATAATTTTGTAACATGAGTTTTTTAGATATTAAAAAAAATCTTCGTCACATTTAGATCACATGCACCTCAGCCAATGTAGGCTTCCTGTTGAAATTATCTATTCTTCATGTTTCCAACAAAACTTCCACATACGTGAATATACAGCCCCATCAGTTTATAATCTCACCGAATGCAGGAATCTTGGATTTTTTTTCACCCACGTATCCCCTAAGTGGAGCATTCTTAAGGGTGCACATCAGAATTTTCTTGAGAGTTCTTCAAAAAAACACACACACAGGCCTGGACCCCACCCCATAAACCTACTGAATCAAGAAAGGAGAATGCAATGTACATTTTAAAACAGTTCTCAGGTGAGTCCGATCAGCTGACTCGTTAAAGAGCTAAGAAAAAAAAACAAAAAAAAAACAAAAAAAACCACACTTTTATCTAGCAGTGTTTAGAGGAATGTTTGAGAAATGACTAGTGAAATGAATTCTTCTACAATGTCCTAAAATTCAGAAGGAAACTGTGAATTACTTAAGTGCAGGGGCTGTCTCATACTTCTTTGCACCATCTCCCCCTAACATTCCAAGTTCTCTATGTCACATATTTAATTTCCTTTCCATTTAAAATTATTTTGTGTATTGCTTATCTCTTCCCCCTTCATGGGATATAAGATTCTTAAGCAGGGACATTACAACTTATTCAAAGTTTTATCCCCAATGCCTAGAATAGTGCCTAGTTCTCAAAATGTATTTGAGGAATAAATGAACTACCTGGAAGATTCAGTTTTCAATAAATGCAGTTAACACTGTTACTATTTGAGGGTAGTTGTCCAGGTTCTTTACATTTTGAACAAAGAATTGGACATGCACAAGCAAGGCAGCCAAAGCAGAGATTTATTTTAAATAGGAGTACACTCCACAAAGTCACAGTGGGCTTGAGCCAGACGCTCAGGGGTGCTGGTTACACAACTTTCTGTGGCTTATATGCCCTCTAGAGGTTTCCCATTGGTTCACTCTAGTGGCCTGTGACCCATCTCACTGGTTGAAGAGTAGGCCTGTGTCCAGTCTAATTGGTTGTGGAAAGGGACCAATCAGAGGTACTTTCATTTTCTAACTGCCAGGCAGCAACTGCCACACAGCAAAAGGAGGGGTTTGTTTAAAGGTGAGTGGCCTCTGATATCCGGTCAGCACTAGTCAGCCTTAGGTTCCCTGCCTCCAGACCCTGTTCTCCTGCGTCATTTCCCCCCCGAGAGAAGTGATCCCCATAAATCTTTATGAGAGGCAGAGTGACTGATGGTCTTTCTTGTATAACTGCTTCATGCTGAGTTGGGTTGGAGTCTCTATCTATTGGGGATCATGGAACTCTTTCCATGCTCTGTCTAGTAGAAACAGGGTAGTTTCTTGATGGCCACGGGTGCTACCTTCATTTGGAACTTGCTGGAAGCCCTGTTGACTGGTCATCTGAAGCTGATTGTCTTTAGGCCAGAGGCAATGAATTTGGTTAAAAGATTTAATGGGAACTTCAAAAGTTGAATACCTATGCTGTCAGGAATGAATTAAAACATTCTGCTTAATTACTACAACGGAAATGATTCCAACCATTTGAAAAAAAGGAGTTAAACTGCAAAATATATGTATGCATATAGATGGATGATTGATAGATAGATCGATCGATAGAAAGAAAGAAAGAAACATGGTTATCATTATCCAGCCTATAGTAACTATATAACAAAAACACCAAGGAAAGTTTGTAGATAATATATTTTGGCTGTCTTCTAAACAGGTACTTCAGGTCGTCCACAGGATCACAGGTGTAGTGGCTGATGGGAACTTGAGGTTCTAGGTCCAGGGCTTCAGGTATCACAGACTTAATTCTTGATAGATGTATCCAACTATCTAATCCTAGTACCTTGGCTACAGAAGGCGTGGCCAGTATCACTGAAAACAGTCCCTTCCATTTGGGTTACAGTTATTGAACAGATGATCCCTCTTTCCATGTTTTAACAAGTGCTTTATCTCCTGGCCTGATTTTGGATCGTTGGTTAGTTCCTGGTATGGGAAGCCTTTGAGTTGCAAATTTTTGTAAAGCCTGCTGAAATTGTCCTAGGTTAACTAGGTATTTTACTAAACTGGCTGTTTCTGGACTGGTTAATTAATTAATTAATTTCATTAATTAGATCATTACTTAAGAATGGTCTTCTGTATAACATTTCACATGGGCTTATATTAATTTTTTCTCTAGGGGTATTACAAATCCTTAAAAGAGCTATGGGCGGTGAGCTGATCCAAGTTTCTGATGTTTCCTTATATAGCTTAATGCTCATTTTAGAGTTTGGTTAGCACTTTCTACTTTCCTAGAGCATTGAGGCCTCCATGCTGAATGTAAATAGTATCTGATTCCAAGAGCTTTTAGCAACCCCTTGAGTTATTTGGGAGATAAATGATGGACCTTTGTCACTTTGGAGACTCTGAGATAACCCAAACCAGGGGATTATTTCTTTTAAGAGAAACGTATAACCTCGTTAGCCTTCTCTGTTCTGGTAGGGTAAGCTTTGACCCAGCCAGTAAAGGTATATATCTATTAACACTAACAAAAACTTGAATCCTCTGCAAGCTGGCATATGGATGAAGTCTAATTGCCAGTCTTTCCCTGGGTAAGCTCCTCTCCTCTGGACCAGTTCTATTAGAGGAGGCATTTTGCTTCCTGGTTTGTTAAGTGCACACAGTGAACAGGCTTGAAAGACCTGCTTAACCACCAAAGCTAAGTTAGGCCCAGTGAAGAACATGGTCAGGTTGGCATCTCTCACCATATAGAAAGAGTCATGCAGAGGTTTTATAATCCTCCATTGGGGTTGTTTGAGGGAGATGTATTTTCGTTCCCATATACCACCAGGATCCTTGTTTTTGTCCCCCTTGCCCCTTTATTAACTGTTCTTCCTGTAGTGTATATTTAGGTTCCACTGGGGAATCAGTCATAGAAAGGAATCAGTACTAGGGTCTGTTGGGATTGCACCCTGAGGGCTGCAGCTTTGGCTTCTCTATCAGCCTTTCTGTTCCCTTGTGCTGTAGGGGTTAAGCCCCTTTGATACTCTCTACAATGGATTATAGCTATGGCCTTTGGCAGGTGTATTGCTTCCAATAGCTGAAAATTTCAGGCCTATGTTTTATAGGGGAGTGTTTGCTAGTTGGTAGTCCCCTTTCTTTCCAGACTGTAGCATGAGCATGAACCACAAGGAATACATATGTAGAATCTGTGTAGATGTCAAGCTTTTGTCCCAACATTAATGCTCGGGTGAGAGCAATGATTTAAGCCTTTTTTGCTGATGTGCCAGGGTGCAGTGGCTGGGTTTCAGTAATAGTGTTGTGATTTACTATTGTATATCCAGATCAGTGCTCCCAATTTGACACAAAACTACTGCTGGCTGTGAACCAATCATCCTCCGAATGTGGGAGAGGCTGATGTTTTTCAATCAGGTGGGCTAACATATGTATTTACAATGACCTGCTCACAGGAATGATTGGTTATTGGGCCTATGAGTAGCAATGAAGCTGGATTTGAAGTGTTACAGGTTTTAAGGGTTACACCTGGATTGTCTGGGAGCATGTCCTGGTAGTTGGTTAACCTTTCCCCCATCGTCCAGATGTGTCCCTTTATCTCTAAGACTGATTTTACCTAATTTCCAATGGTTGGCAGAGAGCAACTTTCGTGGCTTCCTCCACTAACATAGCAGGGGCTGGTATTGCCAGCAGGCAACTTGGCCATCCCAAGACCACTCCATCAAACCTTTTTGGAAAGTAGGTGGTTGGTCTGGGTTGTGATCCTAATTTCCGGGCTAGCATTCCCACAGCTATGCCCTTCTTCTCTGCTTAAGTTAGGCCTGGGATGCCAAGAGCAGGAGCCTGGGTAAGGGCCTGTTTTGGCTTGGTGAAGGCTTCTCTCATGTTGGGGATCCATTCCATTAGCTCGTTTTCAGGTCCACCTTGTTGCTTCATACAGGGGCTTTGCCATGAGCCCAAAGTTTGGCACCCATATCCTGCAAAATCTGGCCATTCCCAAAAAGCAACAAAGTTGCTGCTTGGTGGCACCGGGTAGGGTAGGGAGGGTGGGAGGTGGGTATGGAAGTCAAGTCACATATGGCTTACACTTGTTTCATGGATATTTGCTGGTTCTGGGTTTTAAGACATATCGTAAATATTGGACCCATTGGAGGGTAATCTGAGCCTTCTTTTTGGACATTTTGTATCCCCTGTCAGCCAGGAAATTCAAGGTTTTTATAGTACTTTGGTAGAAGCCTCCTAAGTTGGGCTACACATAAGGAGGTCATCCACATACTGGAGTACGCTCCTGTTCTCCAGTTGCAGATCCCTCAGATCCCTCTCTAAGGCTTGGGCAAAGAAATGGAGGCTATCCCAAAGTCCCTGAGGGAGCACTATCCAAGCGTATTGTTGTTTTTCTCTGGTATTAGGATTTTCCCATTCAAAGGGAAAAAAGGTATTGGGACCCTGGGGCCAGAGGAATAGAGAATAAAGTATCTTGTAAGTCTAGGACTGAGAGCCATTTTGCATCCCATGGCACTTGAGCCAGGAGGGTATATGGATCTGCCACCAATAGGTGGACAGGGATAATAACCTCATTAATTATTCTGAGGTCCTGTACTAACTGGCATTGCCCTGACTTTAGAATGGGTAAGATGGTGGTGTTACAGGAAGAACTGCAGGGTTTTAAGAGCCCAGTGGTAAATAATACCTCAACTATGGGTGTTGGCCTTTTCTTGCTTCCAACTTAATTGGGTATTGTTCTTTATTGGAAAAATAGTGGGGGTCTTTAAGCTGTATTTTGACTGGCACTGCTGTTTCAGCCTTCCCTGGTTTCCCAGTTTGCCATACCAGTGGGTTAACCTGTTTATTAGTGTGGTCTGGGGCATTGTCTATATGTTTGACTTTTAGTAATTTCACTGGGTGACACTTCGATTGTAATAGTACCCTTATTTGAACTATAATATCTCTTCCCAACAGGGGGACTGGGCAGCTTGGTACTTCTAGAAATTCCTGTTGGAAAATGTCTCTAATTGACAAAGGAGTAAAGAATCTTGTTTGTGACTTTCCTTCTATTTCCCTAACACTCGTGGACTGGGGGGAAAGCTTTCCTGCACGAGCAGTAAGGACAGTGTAATTTGGCCCTGTATCGAAAAGAAACTGAATTTGGTTGCTCAGGATGTCCCGAGTTACTCTGGGTTCCTCGGTAGTAACTATGGTGTTCTTGGACAGGGTTGATAAGAAAGACCCCAGGCCTCTTCAGTCTTCATCTGATTCCTCTTTTAGCACTGCTGGAGTTTTGCCTGACTGAGCCTCTGGGTGGGAGTGGAGGCAGTCAATCCTCCAGTGACAAGGATCATAAATGGCACCTTCACATTTTTGGCCTGGTTTTGGCAGAGGCTTGGTACAGTCCTTTGTCCAATGCCCAGGTTCCTTGCACTTGAAGCAAGAGCCCCTGTTGGCATTATCCTTATGACTCTTTGGGTTTCCCTTGGATGCTTTTTGGGCATTCAGGGAATCACCAATGATGGCTGCCGTAATTTTGGCTTGCTGTTTTTCTTTACTCTGTTCCCTTTTTCCTTCCTCCAGATCACAGTAGTTATACACCATATAGGTGGTATCATGACGTTGATTTTGATTATAGTTTATGGCTCCATCTGTAGCTTTTGGAGCTTACCTCTAATATCTGGTATGGATTGGCTTATAAAATGTTGTGCCGTTAATATTTTGCCTTTGGGAAAGGAAGGGTCCAGATTAGTATATTTCTAAAAGGCTTTTATTTTATTCCAGGTTGCCATAAAATATGCCTGGATTTTCCTCCTTGCCCTTTGTAATCTCCCTTACTTTATTATAATTTACTTCCTTAGTTATTCCCTTTCTCATTCCTTCAAGGAGGGCCTCAAGCAATTTAGCTTAGTTGTTCATTCCCATGAATGTGTTATAGTTCCAATTAAGATCAGTAGTGGGGACTGTGTCTGGGCTCAGGTGATTTCTCTGAGAGTTTCGGGTGAATAAATTGTCCACTTCCCAATGGGTGGCCTCAAAGATTCATTCCTTTTCAAAGGGGGTGCAACAGTTTGCTACAATGAAATCATCTGTAAATTTCCTAGGATTCTCAGGGTAGTTTCCTGGCTTTTCCTTACATTGTTGTATATTAGTTATAGAGAAGGAGCCTGAACTAGGAATTGCCCCTCAGCTCTTGCTACTTCCTTAAGGGGTAGAAGGGATAGAGGGAGAGTCAAATATGGTGTTCACCTCTGAGTGTGAGGAGGACTTGGTAAGATCCCCAGTGTTTGGGTTTTAGTCTCAGGAGCACTTGGCAAAGGGCTATATGGGAGTGGTTGCTGTTCACCCTGAGACAGGTGGCTCTTGTAAAAGGAGGTCATCTATAATATCTATTAGATTTTGGTATAGGGCCATGAAGACCTGTACATGTGGGATTTCTGACCATTTGCCCTGCCTCGTACAGAATAGGCCTAATTGCAGGATAGTGTCCAATGGTGGAGGATGCAGCCAAGCGGGGAAGCAAGTGGAATAGATGGAGAGTTTCCCATAGAAGAATCAGGTGTGATAGATGTAGAGTTGCCCATAGTGGTCTGGACTTATAGAAGTATTAGAAGACCCAAATTTTACCCAGGGTGTCCTCCTGGAAGAATTCTGGGTCCTGACCGGGGTCCCTGGGAATCTCCTCACTTTAGGGCTCCTGACTTAGTCTGTCAGACTTCTCTGACCTTAGATGAGTGCTGGCACCACTTTCACCACTGATGACCCACTATGAACTTCCCTTCTTGTCCCCCGATGAAGGCTTCAGCTTCTAGAAGGCTTTGACTTCTACAATTACCTTTGGGTTTTCCTATCCCACTTAGAACAACTATTTAACTCTCTAAATTTAGGCAAGATTAAATTATAATAGATTACCTTCCACGAATCACACCCCTGTCCCATGACTTACACAGACCATCTACAACATGCCCAAACCCCCAACTTGTCCTTAACCAGTCAAGTAAGGGAAGGGGAGAATTTAGTATAAAGAAAGAAGGTTTAATTCACCTGAAATATGTGTGAGTTTGCCCTGGACAAGCCGCTGCTGCCAATTCTGTCACACATAGGGATCAGGGACTATAAGATAGAAAATAGTTCTTTCCCCTTCTGAGTAAGGCCAGCCATCCCCATTCACTCCTTGGCTTTCAGCTAACACTGGAAAGTGGTCCCAGCCAGTTACCCTCAATTACCCAGGAGCTACTAGGAAATAGTCACTGAAAGACTGAGAAAGAAAAGGACTCAGGTCCCTCACCCAAACCAGGCGGTGGCCCAGGTGGAACCTTTCAGTTTCACCAGAGAGTGGCCCTGGCCAGAAACCTGCAGTTGCCTCCGTGCTTAGATGCTTTCCACCAAAAGTCCTGAGTTGGAAAGGAAAAGAGAGAGAGAGAAAGAAATATAAAACTTAATCTTTGGGTTTACCTACTGGCTGGCTTACCAAAACATGTTCCTGGTTGAGGGTAGATGTCCAGGTTCTTGGTATTTCGAACAAAGAATTGGACAAAGCACACAAGCAAGACAAGCCAAAGCAGATATTTATTTCAAATGAAAGTACACTTCACAGAGAGGAAGCGGGCTCAAGCAAGAAGCTCAGGAGCACTGGTTACAGAATTTTCCGGAGTTTATATACCCTCTAGAGGTTTCCCATTGGTTTACGGTAGTGCCCTGTGACCAGTCTGATCAACTGAAGAGTAAGCCTGTGACCAGTCTGATTGGTTGTGAGAGGGGACCAATCAGAGGTACTTTCATTTTCCAGCTGCCAGGTAGCAACTGCTGCACAGCAAAAGGAGGGTTTCAAAGGGAGTAGCCTCTGATATCCAGTCAGCATGAGTCAGCCTTAGGTACCCTGCCTCCAGAACCTATTCTCCTGCCTCAATAGCATATTACATTTACTTAGTTTCTATTGTATATAATCATCCACTGCCCTCAGCCCCATCTCCCAGTCCTTGCTCGGCAAAAGCCACACTGTTGAGGCTGTGAAAGTATAGCTGAGCCTTGAACACTATGGGTTTGAAATACGAAGGTCCACTTATACACAGACTTTTTTCAGTACATATATTGGAAAAGTTTTCTGAGATTTGCAACAATTTGAAAAAATCTGCAGATGAACTGTATGGCCTAAAAATATTTCCTGCCTCCCCTTCCACCTCTTCTGCTTCTGCCACTCCTGAGACAGCAAGACTAGCCCTTAACTCTTCAGTCTATTCAACATGAAGATAATGAGGATAAAGAGCTTTATAATGACCACTTTTGCTTAATAAATAGTAAATATATTTCTCTTATGAGTTTCTTAAGAATTTTTATCTCTAGCCTATTGTAAGAAAAGAGTATACAATACATATAACAAAAAATAATGTTAATCAACTTTATATTATCAGTAAGTGTTCTAGGCACCAGTAGGGAATTAGTAGTTAAGTTTTGGGGGACTCAAAAGTTATACATGAATTTTTCTCATGTCAGGTAGGCACCCTTTCAAACCACAGTGTTAAAAAGTTAACGGTAATTTGACTTTATTGGTATATCAAGGTACTCAAAATGCTCAGTTAAGGCTTATTTTTGAAGGAACTAAAAATTATATATATATTTTGATACAGAGTCTCACTCTCTGTCACCCAGTCTGGAGTGCAGTGGCATGATCTTGGCTCACTGCAACCTCTGCCTCCTGCAGTCAAGTGATTCTTCTGCCTCAGTCTCCCTCCCGAGTAGAGCTGGGACTACAGGTGCCTGCCACTGCACCCGGCTAAGTTTTGTCGTTTTAGTAGAGACAGGGTTTCATCATGTTGGCCAGGCTGATCTCACACTCATGACCTGAGATAATCCGCCTTCCTTGGCCTCCCAAAGTGCTGGGATTACAGGCGTGAGTCACCGTGCCCAGCCTGATGGATGTATTCTTCAGTACGGATAAATTATAAAATAAAAAGAACGTTATATATATCTAAATGGATCCAGTGCATTTATTAATAATATAGGGAATGTTGCTTATACATTGGAGGATTTCTTAATTCTGGTTTGGAGGTTTGCGTGCTGACTCACAAAAGTAACTGTGATGCAATACTTACTCACTCTAGGACCATCTATAAAAATGCAATATCAATTATATGAACATGATTATACTTTTGGTTTCATAGCACATCTTTCAGCAGAGCCAAAGTGAAATCATTTCACTATTCATATGAAATATCAGGACTCATGGAGTAGGCATCAAATTGAGTGGTTAGGAGCATTTCCTCTTAGGGCTGCCCTTAACCTATACTCAGATTAAGGGACCATCGATTTATCATGATAAAAAAGGGCTGCTACTCAAACTTTTTGAAATTGTTCCTCTTTGTCTCAGCCTAGCATGCAGAATGTTGAATGTAAAGAATCCTACATTTTTACATAGGGTTGGTTTCCAACTCATGCATATATTCCAGAATGCCATGACACATCAGTGAGTGCAGCAATGTGATGTGGTTGTGATGACGCTCCATGCTACCCAATGATGCACCATGAAATACCCAAAATGATCAGTCTTAATGTGAAGTAAGTACTAAGTTCATGGCTTGAAAATATTGAAGATTACTTCACTTGCTCTGTAGCTCCATTTGTAAGAGTCCTTTAGTTCTTAAATATGGTTTACATAGTGTAACTATCATAATATCAAGGGTATTCATGATAATTGTCATTTATTGAGCACTCACTATATGCTAGGATCTGGTATTACTTGTTCATGTATCTTATCCATTTGATCTGCATAAGAGCATGTAACTATCTTTATTTTTTATTTTCAGATGAGGAATCTGAATCTTTCAAATATTAAGTAACTTAGTATGTGGTGGAATTTGTATATGAAAATCCACATTGGTTTGACTCTTAAGCTCATCCAAAACACTAAGCTATGCTGCCCCCATGATCTAGGTTATGTACCACATCATTGTAAATGATCACCCTCTAAATTTCCAACTGGAAAAAGACTAAGCAATTTCCAATATAAATAGTCCGCTTTCTCTTCAAATAGAAAGTGAAACATTTCTGATGACTGATCTGCACAATGTGTTTTCACCTCAATAACAAGAGTAAGAAAATGGAAAGTATTGCATATGTTAAATAGCTTGATTTAACCTCAATGTATACGTATATCAAAACATCATGTCATATACTACAAATATGAAGTTACTTGTCAATCAAAAAGAAGAAGAAAATGAGAAAAATAGGGCTAGAACAGAAAGGAAGCCTATGAGAGCATAAAGGTGCAACAGTGTAGACCAACTGTGAGCTCCAAACAAAGTCTCCAAAAGAATCTTTTGAAATCTTTGGGCAAGTCTCTCAATCTCTCTGAATCACAATTGCCTCATCCACCAGAACAGATGACAGCGCAGGCCCCTACTTCACTTTGGAATGGGCATGACACTTTTCTAGCCTTATTTCCCATACTTGGTCATACCCTGACATCAGGTCTTTATTCCATGTAAAAGAGTGGCTGGGAAGGCCTTTGAGGGGCCTCCTCATCTTTCCACAGAGCTTTCCATTAAACAGAGGCAAAATTAAATCATGTCCTAGTTTTCCATGGCACTCTGAACCTTCTTATCATTTGATGTATTAGAATTACTTTGTATCTGGCCCACACCACTGAGCTCCTGGTGAACCTATACTGCTCCTCTTCATAAAAAATAAAGCAGGTGGCTCACACAAAATACGCTCTCAAGAAATGTGGAATAGAAGGCATGATTCATGATTATTTCGTTCTACTAAATGCATGATATTATTTGGACTATACACTGTGATATACCATTAAAAATAAGTGATCTTTTAAAATATTTCCCAGAATTAGGACAGATGCACTGTGACTCACATTATTATTATTATTGTTCTTATTTGAGTCGGAGTCTCGCTCTGTCACCCAGGCTGGAGTGCACTGGCATGACCTTGGCTCACTGCAACCTCTGCCTCCCGGGTTCAGGGAAGTCACCTGTCTCAGCCCTCCCGAGTAGCTAGAATTACAGGCACGCGCCATCACGCCCGGCTAATTTTCTTGGCGTTTTTAGTAGAGATGGGGTTTCGCCATCTTGGTCAGGCTACTCTCGAACTCCTGACCCTCAGGTGAGCCACCCACCTCGGCCTCCCAAAGTACTGGGATTACAGGCATGAGCCACTGCGCCCGGCCTGACCCACATTCTTAAAAGGGCTGTGTTACTGAAACCATCAGGAAAGAGATACATATCTCCAGGTGAAGGAAAATGAACAATGGTTTTTCTCTTCTTTAAGTCAAGAAAAATCCAGTTCTGTAGTTGACAGTACATCCAAGTTAGTCAAATTAAGCAGCTTCCTGCCTCCTCTTCATTTTATCTACTTGTCATGATTAAATATCCTACTAGGTTGTAAGTGGGCCCTCAATGCTGACCTTTTTATCTTGGGATTTGAGAGGCACAGTCTAGAACACTATCCTTCACCTAAATGCCAATATGCTACCAGTAGAAATTATCCTTTAGGCTAAATATTGTTCTTCCCAGAAACCCTGTTCTCAAGGATCAGT
Source organism: Macaca thibetana thibetana (assembly GCF_024542745.1). Lineage (NCBI taxonomy): Eukaryota > Metazoa > Chordata > Mammalia > Primates > Cercopithecidae > Macaca > Macaca thibetana. The sequence continues at coordinate 126,526,512 of NC_065582.1, forward strand.
TTAATCCTAAATTCCTTTATCAGAGTGGAAAACAGCAGATTTCAGAGTCAGATGAAGAATTCAAATCCACCTGGCTTTGAACATTATCGACTGTGGGATGGTGTAGGTAAAATTTTAAGTGTATAATTTGGCAATAATAAATATTAATGCTGATGAGGGCCCTGGGCCACGTAAAGAAATAGGGAGTGAGGGGATTTGAAATTCTGGCCACTTTCACAGAAATGGGTGGGAAGGGGTTCTTGATTGAGATAGAAGCCCATCCTACATGAAACAATTCCTCATTAAGAGCTCTCTCTCATCCTTTATCCTTGTTGGAAACATCAGGCAAAGTCATTCTTGGTCTTAAAGTACTTTTACATCTAAATACGGAACTCTTCTATTTAATCCCCGTCTGTTGTAGATGTTAAGTATACAAAGAGCTTGTCAGAATTTGAAACGTCGGGACTTTTAACTGTCTGATACTAGTTCCCGAACTCCAGTCCTGCTCGCCCTCAAAAACGGCTTGCAGCTAGAGGTTTAAGTTCCACTTCCTCTCCGCGAATCCTTACGCACGAGGGAGGCGGGGCGTGTGTCCTCCGCGCGTGGTTTTCGGGTAGCACCTTCTGGGGCGCCGCCTGCCTCCACCCACGGCCCGGCCTTGACGTCATGGGCTGCGGCCCCCTCCCGGCTGAGCCTATAAAGTAGCAGGTGCGCGCCGCCCTACAGACGTTCGCACACCTGGGTGCCAGCGCCCCAGAGGTCCCGGGACAGCCCGAGGCGCCGCGCCCGCCGCCCCGAGCTCCCCAAGCCTTGGAGAGCGGCGCACACTCCCGGTCTCCACTCGCTCTTCCAACACCCGCTCCTTTTGGCCGCAACTCGCGTCCCAGAGACCGAGTTGCCCCAGAGACCGAGACGCCGCCGCTCCGAAGGACCAATGAGAGCCCCGCTGCTGCCGCCGGCGCCGGTGGTGCTGTCGCTCTTGATACTCGGCTCAGGTGAGGATTCACCGGCGCTGAACTGCTGGACTGTCCTCCCATGGCAGGCAAAAGCTGTTGCCTCTTGAGTTTGGCTCTTGCTTCTCCAAAAATCGCCCTTTAGCTCCCCGGACACTGCGCCGCAGGAGGTGATCACTTGTAGCTCCCTCCCTAGGAGGAAGAGAGAAGGGCAGATGTCTCAGACGTCCAGGACAAGGTGTCCCAGAGAATCCCTGTACTTTTTCTTTCGTTCACCTGAGGAGACGGGAGAGACCATTTGAACCTAACCCTTCGTTTCACAGATTAAAAAGACCAAGGTCTAGAGAGGTGAAGTGATTTCCGCAGATCTTGGACCCAGCAGTGTTTGCTGCCTCCTGCCTAATTCTCCATCTCCTCTGTCTAGTGATTTCTTCTTTACCTTCCTAGAGGGACTCAGAGTGTCCCGGCGAGGGGTTAATAGCACCACTCTGATGCTGTTTTATTGAGACCTAAGAAAAAGCAAGATAAAGCAGTGCCTTAACTCTGGGCCCCAAATCTTAGTACTGAGTTTATTGTCTATGTGGTAGTAATAATAACAATAATAATGAAAAATGACAATAATCGATATAATTAACCACTGTTTATATTATGTTTTACATTTTATGTACATAATCTTTTAAAAATATGAACACATATTAAGAAAATCTGATAGCTATATCTAGAACCTATTGAAATCGTCCAGGATGGCATTCTAGCCAAAAAAGAAATGCATTTGGAATGTGAAGTGATGGGAATTTTTAGACATTACCCATCAAGTAATTGTATTAGATTAATTTGCCAATTTGGCGGGATTTTTTTCATGTGGAAATTAATGTGGATTATCTGTGGAAAAGAAAAACTTCATAAAAGCAGCTCTGTAATTGGGACAGCTGAATTTGCTTGCTGGCAAAAATGTAAAGTTTCTTTCATAGAAATGACTCAATCACAAACAATAGCACATGTGCAATAACTGCTTTGATGTCAAAAGATAAACATTTCTTCCTAACACAGCTGACTGGAGAGAAAGGCACCCCACTTTACCTTTTCTTTTTTTCCCTTATTCTGTCCCCTGCAGGCCATTATGCTGCTGGAATGGACCGCAATGACACCTATTCTGGGAAGCGTGAACCATTTTCTGGGGACCACAGTGCTGATGGATTTGAGGTTACCTCAAGAAGTGAGATGTCTTCAGGAAGTGAAATTTCCCCTGTGAGTGAAATGCCTTCTAGTAGTGAACTGTCCTCGGGAGTCGACTATGACTATTCAGAAGAGTATGATAACGAACCGCAAATACCTGGCTATATTGTAGATGATTCAGTCAGAGGTGAGTAGAGGATAAAGCAAAAATATGGCCTATGAGATGTGGGTTTATATGAGCAAAGCTGCTTCAGAAGTGGAGCTGCTCCCCAGATTTTTTAGTGGCTTTATTGTATGTACATCTGTTGGATATCCCCTAGATAAACTGAGACAAAAAGAACCATAATGTGGACACATCCTGTCTGGCTGGAGTGATCATAAATGATGTATGTCTCATTTTTAAACCTAATCTTCGCAGTGACTTTAAGTAGGAATTGTCATCCTCATTTTACAGATGTGATGACTGAAGCCCACACAAGTTTTGCTCTAGGTTCCACAGGTAACAAGCAGATGAGTTAAAATTAGAGCTCCAGTTTGTTTGATTCTATGCAGAAGAGAAGCTAAGCTCTTTCCCACTATGCTACATGACCCCCATTCTGAGAGACAAATTTAGACATTAACCATTCCTATCTACTTTGTATCTATCTTAGCTTTTGTATCCCCTTCCCCCACACCACCACAGATAACTGCATTTTAACACAAATAAGGGAGCAGAGGAAGTAATGGGACAGGAGGCATTAGACTTTAGCATTTAAGTACTAGGTGGTGAGAAACTGATGGAATAATAGTAATAATAATGCCATCTGGAAATATTAAAGAAGGCTGAATATACATAGATTTTGTATTGCTAAAATCACTCTTTAACCCCAAATCGCATTTGGTAGTTATATAATAGTGACCCATGGTTTCTTTCACTTTCCTGTTATCTCATATTTTAAAAAGGCCCTTTCTTTGGAGTGAAAGTACCAAAGTGAGAGATAAATATTGCGTACTTTGGAGTTTGAAGGAAGAAGAGGTTAACAATAAACAAGATCTAAATATCCTAAGAGCATCCACTACAGAGGCAGGGCAAGATGGTTTCAGAGCTCTTGAAGGCCTTTTCTGTCCTGGCTTGAGTTTCCCTGGCTTCTCCCAGGGAAACTGTCTGGTTCTGAGAACTGGTGAAGGGACATCAAGTGGTACCACAGGGACAGTGACTGGAGTGAGTGGGAGGTGAGAAAACCTTTAGCACACACTCCACTTAATTCCCCTCATTCTGTAACTGTACTTTTCTGTGAGGTGGGGAAGGGGTTTTTGTGTGCTTATTTTTGAAGGCATGAGATTAGACCATCAAGGTGTCTAGAAACTGTTCTCTTAAACATGTTTCAAGTTGTTAACACTTCAGAAGGCCAAGTAAATGATTAGTAGTACAAATGATGACTAGTGCTTAAAATTGCAATGCATTGTGAAATAGAGTGAAAATGTTGGCTGAATACCTTCACAAGGCTAAGTTAAATGTCCATGATGTTAGTGTTTATTGCGACACTTCAGCATAGTGTCTATTTATTATTTGCCTCCGTCTATATAGTTTGTCATCTATCTGATAAAATGAGTTATGTTCATTCAAAATATTTCTCTTAAAGGACTTTTCTATCTTGTGCTTTTTTATCCTCAGAGAAAAGTTGCAGCATAAAAAATGCATAACCACCTCTTAAACATTTGCTACTAATTTTACTTTTGTTAAATGTTATAATAATCTGCTAAAATATTCAGTATTTATTTTGCATTTCCTTAATCACAGATATTCTGTCTTTGATACCCTAGTTGACCTTCACTATGTTTCTAATGTTTTGTATTTAATGGGTGCTGCATGACCATTATGACTAATAGTATTTTCTCTTTACTGAAATCTGTTTGCTAAATATTCACTTGGATAAACCTCTTCAGACATTAGTGTAACAAAATGCACAGCACTAACATGGAAAGCCCTTTCCTATCTTTGGTGTGTGGGTAAACTACACCTTGCATAACTGCAAGACTGAACAAAAGTTTCTGTGGGTCTGATAAGATAAATCTCTGAAGCATTGAATACAAATGTTCCTGGGCTCCTGTTTTCAAATAGATTGACCACGGAAATGAGCTCCATGGAAAGTATCAATTTGATTATAGTCTGTTGTAATCTGGGAGTTGGAGCATTATAACGTAGAGTAACTCTAATTTATAATTCTCATTTTTTTCCACCTGCACGTAGTACTCACTAATTCCCAACCGTAATAATGAGTGGACACTACTTTTTGGTAGAAAAAAACTGAAAATTATACATTATAGTTATTCAATCCTTTCTAACTTTTATATTGTGTTAGGTAACGAGGTGTGCATGGCTGTTACCCCTGTGAGCTCTCACTGCTATGACATCTTTCTCTCGTGTCTCTAAAATGATATTCAAGTTTGAGAGACTCTTGTCAGTAAATCTTTTCTGTTTTAGTTGAACAGGTAGTTAAGCCCCCCAAAAACAAGACTGAAAGTGAAAATACTTCAGATAAACCCAAAAGAAAGAAAAAGGGAGGCAAAAATGGAAAAAATAGAAGAAACAGAAAGAAGAAAAATCCATGTAATGCAGAATTTCAGAATTTCTGCATTCACGGAGAATGCAAATATATAGAGCACCTGGAAGCAGTAACATGCAAGTAAGTTTTCCCCAAAGTATATACAATTCTGTATTTCTAGCACCGTGTCTGAAACCCCTAACTGCAGGAAACCATTTATTTTTCCAATGTATAAACCAAGGGTCAGTAAACTTTTTGTTAAAGCACCAGATAGTAAGTATTATAGGCTTAATGGGCCAAGATTGTTATATGTACTTAAACAACCAATTAAAGTGTAACCATTTAATAATGTAAAAATTGGTGGGTGCAGTGGTTCACACCTGTATTCCCAGCACTTTGGGGGTCGAGGTGGGCAGATCCCTTGAGCCCAAGAGTTCGAGACCAGCCTGGGCAACATGGGGTGAAACCCCATCTCTGCAAAAAATACAGAAGAATTTAGCTGAGTACAATGGTGACAGCCTGTAGTCCCAGCAACCTGGGAGGCTGAGGTGGGAGAATTGCTTGAGCTCGAGAGGTTGAGACTGCAGTGAGCTGTGATCGCACCACTACACTCCAGCCTGGGTAACAGAGCGAGGCCCTGTCTCAAAACAAAACAGAAATGTAAAAACTATTCTTTGCATGCAGGTTGTTTAACAAAACAAAAAAGCAGCAAATGGCCAGATTTGACCCATGTGCTGTAGTTTGCTGACCCCTGGTATAAGCCATTATTTTTTGTGCATGCTCGTGCTTGCTCTCTCTCTCTCTTTCTTTCTATATATATATATGTATGTGTGTGTATATATATACACACACACACACACATATATGTGCATGTATTTTTAAAAAACTCCTTTAAAAAAGGACCTAAAGGTAATTTTTACATAATCTTTCACGTTGTTTTAACCTCCTCCCCGCTTACCTCCCACAAGCTGCTAGCACATTAAATAATAGTGGAATGTATCAACTGCATAACAAATCACTGAACTCATCAGTTGGTCATAAAAGAAACACAAAGAATGACAAGGTGTGTCTTCTTGGAATATCACACCCAAACTAATCTCAACTTGTTCTTTTACTAATAGATGCTTAGTTAGAATGCATTCTGTGTCTCATTATTTAAAATATGAGTACATGGCATAACTTTTTTAGTGTCGGAATTAAATGGTTCTTTATGATCTGGAAAGTAAGCTTAAGATACACAGAATGTTTTTGTGATTATAATTTTTAAATGTGAATTGTTTGTAGATGTCAGCAAGAATATTTCGGTGAACGGTGTGGGGAAAAGTCCATGAAAACTCACAGCATGATTGACAGTAGTTTATCAAAAATTGCATTAGCAGCCATAGCTGCCTTTATGTCTGCTGTGATCCTCACAGCTATTGCTGTTATTACAGTCCAGTAAGTATGACATAACTTACAAATTCTTAACACAATAATGGGAGGTTAATTTTTTCAGTATTTCTCTCATACTCTGGTATTTTAGATGAATTATTCTATTGTTGTCACATGATCTTTGGTTTATATTTTTGTATTTTATTGACAAATATCACAGAAAGTGGTCAATATTTATGACCGTGGCCACCATTGAAATTTAATATGTAAAGCCCTTTTATAGAAGATCTAGAAAATTTTTGAACTTAAATAATTGAGGGTTTTATTTCATGTCATTTTTCTGCTCATGGTTACTTTAGAATCTCAGAAAATATTTATATCTTCTGTGAAATCCTATGCTTCATCAAGTCTCAGAAGCTAATTAAGACCTGGTTTGTAGGAGGTTCATAGTATCAGACATACTGCTTTGATACCAAAAACGACAAAGAACTACAAATCATCAGCAGCCAAGAAGAGATATGTTTTCTGCTCATGTTAGAATGCAAAATTCTGAGTTAGGAATATAACATGGTACTAATTTACTTACAGACTATGCTTATGTTGTTACTATCAAATATGAGGACTAAATTGTTAAAAAATAAATTTCCATCATATGACATGGCATAGCAAGCAAGGACAATTCTATTATTGTTTCATTACAGCATATCTTCCCTCTGCTCATAATAACAGATCACACACTTCACTTCTTCACCAGTGAATGTTAGGACTAGACTGTCCCAGGTAGTAGGCACTGATGGGTGCATCAAAATGGCATTGTCTGTCAAACAGAAGTCACTGAATGAGGGAAGTTGGGGGAGGACATGAATGACTCTGTGATGACTCATGTCCTACTAGAGCTTGGGAAAAGCAAGGGACTCATTCTTCTAATTTTAGGTCTTGGTAAATAACCTTAACAGCTATCCAGTGTGTACATGATCTACCAAGACTACCATTCAGGAAACAAGGGTTTATCTTCTGCCATTGTTTACAATTATTTTAAATTTAGATCATATCATGATAAAATGACACAAATTATTTCATCATGCATATAAAGTTTGATATGTACCTTAAATTTGTTTTGTACACCCTAGAATTTGTCCTGGTTTTTTAGTACCGCAAGCCAGATATGCAAAGGGGTTTAGGAGAGGGACTCTCAGACAAATCATTATTATTTTTAATGATAGAACAAAACAATCGCTAGTTAAGGAAGATGTTTTGTAGTAATTAAACTTGTAATTATTCGGCTTGAAATATTTCCTAATTTTTGCGGGAAGAATGGATAGATTTTGTTATGTTAGCACTCTTAAAATTAAACAGTGGCTTTTTTCCCGTTGTCTCCCATGTTCTCCTTGTGTTTGAAACATAAAACAAACACTAAACCTAAGCAAAAGTTGCTGGGTTTGTTTTCTTAATTGAGGTGAGTTTTTCCCTCTACTATTACAATCAAAGAAAACTTTTTAGGATTTTAATGATAATGTTTTGTGGTGGGTTAAAGACCTCCTAACAACAGGGATTGTTTGTACAACAACTAGAAGTTTTTAAATAATTGAGTTTTTAAAGTGGAAAGTAGCAGTAAATTAAACTAGAAGGATATATATTATACCTAGAAATAAATAAAGCTCAACTTGTTTTGTAAGCCTGTTTTAAAAATATTTAATCATTTACTTTGTGCGAGCATAGAGTCTTCCTGTGGCAAAACTATACTATCATCTTCTCCAATTGTGCATGGCAGCTGTGCTAAGTTCTGCAAAAACAAGACATCCGGATATGTTTCGTACCTTCTCAGAACTGGCATATCAAGACACATTTATTTAAATATAAGTCCTCTGGAAATAGGTTTATATAAAGTCAACATAAATACCCCCTTAGAAATTGGTAATATTTTATAGCCAGATTTAGGTTTAGTGTCAAGTGTAGTGATTACTGGTCTATCACTACTCATGAAGTAGAACAGAACCCCTGTGCGCATAAAAACCTCAGTCAAACATATAGATGAATAGAGCTTTGATAACATTAAAATGCCTTGTTCTCTGAAGTCTTAGAAAACGATACGTCAGGAAATATGAAGGAGAAGCTGAGGAACGAAAGAAACTTCGACAAGAGAATGGAAATGTACATGCTATAGCATAACTGAAGATAAAATTACAGGTTTGAGTTTTAAAATATATCTTTAGATCATATCCTATAATTTAAAAAATTTAACACTATATAATCTCAAGAAAAATATGGAATGTGTTCTTAATTATGTATACATTATGAACAATGGCTATATTAAAGTATTATTCTTTGAGTATGAGATGGAATTCAGTATTGAGAATAGACTATGTGTTTAATCAGTATTATTAGGGATATAATATGAGAGACTGATCCTATTCTCAAAGAATTTATTGTTTAGTAGATAGGGAAAAAAAAATGTAAGAAACCAGAATACTAGAGATGTAAAATAAATGTCATGGGAAAGGAACCAATGGAGTATAAGAAGTTTCCAATGAAAATCAGAAAGAATCCAGTGGAATTTATTTAGGGAGGAGGAAAATATGTGTTCAGAATGGCCTTGGAAGTGAACCTTGAAGGACTAGTAAGATTGGTTCAAGAAACTGTGAATGGAAAGGAAGGGTTATACTGAGAAATGGAATAGATCATTTTAGAAACTTGTGAAAAATGCCTTAGTCTAAATGAGTGTTAGGGGAGATACAGTTGTGATGATAGGTTGAGCTCACATGGTGGAGAGCCACAGTTGGAGGTGCTTGCACTGAAAATGTGAGGGCATGGAGACAGACAATAGGTTGAATACTCTTTTTTACAAAAGGAAATAGAAAGGGAGGGGGATGTAAATTTGATAAATAGGTTGGTAAGAACATATATTTTATTTTATTGTAAAGAGCTGAGCATGTTGTGGGTATAAGGTAAGAAAGTGTGAAGAGGAATATTTCATTGACAATGAAAGTGAGAAGCTAAGGAAGAAAACTCCCAGAGGAAGTGGGAGGCAAGGAAATCAAGAACATACTTGAATTCTGTCAGTCTGTCAGAAGTCTGCCTGAAGAAGGAACTTTATTTCCTTAGACATTCAAGAGAGATGATGTCATTTCAGTTATTGATTGTCTAACTTCTGTAGGTTTAAGGTTACTTGAGGGCTGGGCACTGTGGCTGAGGCCTATAATCCCAGCACTTTGGGAGGCTGAGGTGGGTGGATCACCTGAGGTCAGGAGTGCAAGACCAGTCTAGCCAAGATGGTGAAACCTTTTCTATACTAAAAATACAAAAAAATAGCTGGGTGTGGTGGTGAGTGCCTGTAATTCCAGCTACTTGGGAGGCTGAGGCAGGTGAATTGCTTGAATCGGGAGGTGGAGGTTGCAATAATCTGAGATCGTGCCATTGCACTCCAACCTGGGCAACAAGAGTGAAACTCCATCTTAAAAAAAAAAAAAAGAAAGAGTTACTTGAGGTGCTTGTTGAAAATGCATATTCCTAAGCCCAACCGTAAATCCACTGAATCAGAATTTCTATTTTTAATGTACACTCCAGATGGTTCTGATGCTTGAACAACACTATATTTAGCATTGGTTAAGTACAGATATTTTGTTATTAGCCTATTGCAGAATTAGCTCAATAATTCATAAAATGGATAATTATTCATACCAATGCTATGCTCAGTATTTATTGCATCAAAGTTTTTAATGTATTGGCTTAATGTGGTAAAGCTAAGACCACCAATGTGAATAAAGACGAATTTTTGCTTATTTTAGTGCCACTGAGATTTTTCAGCATAGATCCCAGAATTATTTTAGGAAAGAGAATATGCTGTGCTAGCACATAGTGGCTGCCTACTAACTGGTAGTTACTATTATTATGCCCTTGGTACTAATTTTCCTAAATTAAAAGTATATCATAAATACACTGAGACACTTAATCTTTGATTTTAATTATGTCCACTGCATAGATTTGGTTATGAAAACTATTTCTCATGACTGCTGTTGCATTTTTATTAGCAGAATTTGATGCAACAGGTTTGAGCATATGCAGACTTCTACTGAAGTAGGTGTATAATCAAAGCGGGTGTGAAAGACGAACTCAAGCCAAAGTAAGAGTTGGTCTCTGAAAAATCAGCATTTCTCATACGATGTACTAGAAAACAACTGATAGAAATTCTGATTCCTGATTATGCTTTAAAGTTTCTTAAAGATCAGCTGGAATTGAGCTTATCTGTAACATTTTGTTTTATTTTATTTTCTCACAGGATATCACATTGGAGTCACTGCCAAGTCATAGCCATAAATGATGAGTTGGTCCTCTTTCCAGTGGATCATAAGACAATGGACCCTTTTTGTTATGATGGTTTTAAACTTTCAATTGTCACTTTTTATGCTATTTCTGTATATAAAGGTGCACGAAGGTAAAAAGTATTTTTTCAAGTTGTAAATAATTTATTTAATATTTAATGGAAGTGTATTTATTTTACAGCTCATTAAACTTTTTTAACCAAACAAATTGAGAGTTTGAATATTAGTTTTGATATTGCAAGACTCCAGTGTATTTTTCTCCTAACAGTTGGTTGATCATTTAGAAGGCTTTTCTTCCTCTTTTTACTGTCTGTATGGTGGTTTTTAAAACTTATTTTTTTATTATATGATACTCTTCATGGGAAAATTACAATCTAGAGTCACATAGTTCTCCCACAAACATGAATGTTTATAATAATAATCCCAAATTGGTCTTACTTATGCAATGTAGAACTTATACCAACTGCTGTTAATTATAAAAGCATCTAGAATCAAGATAAGGTGCTACCTCTCTGTTACAGTGGATCTAGATATTATAAAAGAAAGCAAACTCATTGCCCATCACTATGGCCATCATAGACAAAGAGAGAAAAATAGGTTTGAATATTACAAAAGTGACATATTAAGAGAACCAGGAAGTATTTACATTTGAGACTTCTTTCCCTAATATCAAGACATGAATGTATGAAGTATCTAAAACCCACTTCTTCTTTCCCTCCCCTTGTTACTATTTTCTTACAATATTGTATTTTAAACCAATGTGTGTGTATTGGTGGTAGATGCTCTTTCAAGAACACTAAGGTTATGGGATGCCTCACAGTTTGATGTCTGGCTGATGAACTAAGTTGCCTGCTTACAAAACAAAACAACCTTTATGATATGTGTATGGAGGCATGGGGACTATTACCAGAGATCATCACATAGAAGAGAAATTCATGAATGAAAGGTGCATTAAGCATCAACACCTTCATATGTCTCTGGCATATTATCCACCACATCCTTGCCCAGTGATCATCTAACCAATGAGCTCCCAGCCTCAACTATACTTTATCACCACTTGAAGAGTTTCAAATGTCTAAGCTCCTAGATTCCCCTCCCAGAGGCTCCCATTTCAATGGACTAGAGTGAGTTGTTGGTATTAACATTTTAAAAAGATCCCTAGATATTTCCTATATGCAGCTAGTGTTGAGCCTCATCCTAGTTCACTAAATATTTATTGCTGATGATTCGAGTATAGTGAAAGACAGAAAAGCTCTGCCTTCGAGACATTTACCACCTAGTTAGCAGGAGGTGGTATGTTTTCTCAATGCAGTGCAGTAAATAACTGGCTGAGGTGTGCAGCAGGAATCCCTAGGATAGCTCCCAGGAAGCTATCACCTAGCTCAGCCTGAATGAGTCAGGGAGGGCTTCCTGGAGAGATGCTACCTGAAACTGTTTTGAAGGATGTATAGGAGTTACGGAGAGAAGATTGTTATAGGCATAAGCAAAATTACAAAGTCACCAAACAATATGACCTGAAAAAAAATACAGAAAATCATTCAGCATCATTGAGACTAACTGTGAAGTCAAAAGAGGATCTAAGGAAGCTGGGTGGTAAGGGCAGGGTCACCCTGTAGACCATGGGGAGCAATGGGAAATCAGGGTAGAAACTTGATCAAATTTTCATTCCAGGTAGGTCATCAGACCACAGTGGTGGGGAGGGATTTTAGCCAAGCCAAAGGTCAGAAGATAGGCTTAGAAGCAATTGAGCTATTCCAGGTGGGATGTAAAGAACATCTGAAGCTAAGAAGGGAAACTCAACATGGATTTGAAGTTTTATAAAAACATAAACACATAGCGGGGGTCAATGAGGTGCACCTGTAGTCTCAGCTACTTGCGAAGCTGAGGCGGGACAAAAGCTTGAGCCCAGGAGTTCGAGACTACTGTGTTATGATCACACGTATGAATAGCTACTGCACTCCAACCTCAGAAATGTTGCAAGACCTCGTATCTGAAAAAAAACAAAACCAAAACGACAAAAATGATTATTTATTATAAAAAGAAGGCTGAGAGTAATGAGATAATGCAAGAAGAGAAGAAATCTGGGATCACTCAGATTCCTGGCTTCAATGGCTAGGTGGCTGGTGAAATGATTTAAAGTAAGGAATCCTTGAACTGGCTTGTTCTATATTTTAGAAGGGAAACACAGCTTTTCATGTATTTTTGACTGAAGAATGGCTCTTTTCTATTTTGTAAAGTTATCCTTTTACATTCGTGATAGATTTATGAGGAAATAACTATCAGCCTGGCCAGTTAGTCAATTAAATCAACCCTGATCCTTACCTCACATTTGAGATTGAACATGGGGAAGAAAAAGAGAAGGCCTACAAGTGTGATAATGAACTCTGCTTTGGATCAGTGGAGTTTGAGGTGCTGGAAGACATCCAGCAAGCAGTTAGATACGCAAGAAGTTCACGGAGAAAAAAACTTGTAGATTGAGAGTTATCAAAATATATTTGGTAACAAAAGCCACGTAAGCTCTCAAGATTACCAAAGGAGGCTATAATAAGTCAGAAGAAATATGCATGTTGACAATTTTTGCCAGTGGTCACCACTGTGAAGGTTCTAGGCTTGCTATCCCATATGCTTTTCTAGCCCTTAAAACAAAAGTTTGTGAAGTCATTACAGTGGAGTAGAAGGGAAAACACTACTACCTCAAAAATAATAATAAATCTCAAATTTATGGAGTAGTTTGATATCCCATAGACTCTTCTAAGTGCTTTACAAGTGGTAACTCATCTATTTTTTTAGAGGGTAGATGCATTTTATAAATAAGTAAAGTGAGGCTCAGAGGGATTAAGAAACTTGACCACGGTCACATAGCTAGTAAATGACAGGGTCAGGATCTCTGGCTACAGAGCTGGTCCACTTAGACTCCTCTCTCTATTCCTCCTATAGTCAAGGTGTTTGTTTTAGGTTTGGAGAATTCTATATGTATGTTAGTTTAGCATGGTTTTGACTGCCATTCACTTATAAAATATTTAAATAGCTGGTTTATCTCTTTAAGATCCAAATATGGTGGCATTGTTTTTTATGTACCTGTGCTGTAGCCCCAAAATTTCCTCATCGTCTCCTAAAATACAACTGAACTCTTATTTATGTGCACACACAGAATGAAAAACAGAGACAGCGATATATCAACCAAATAAATATTGGAAATACACGATTAAAGCTAGATGCTGCTCGTTAACCACCCCACTTTCCGAAAAGGCTGTTTTTTTTAATTGGTTAGATATCATCTACATATGTGTGTTTTGCTTAAGCTAAAGACAATTTATGAAATGCTGGTTAGGTTAGACTACAGCATTCCTTCTTGGAGGCAAACTCAATTAATTCCAGGATGTGATAAATAACATTCAGTTTTTCATTTTCCCCTGTTCATGATCTCAGAAGCTGAAAGTCTATAGTCAAAGTTAATTTTAGATGACTAGTCAGGTTAAATGAGTGTGTATCAACATTTGTTTCCTTTTCCCTGGGTATCTCCAGCACTGTGGCACTTTGGGAGAGGAGCATGCTATTATTTTAGCCAGGTCCTCAAGAGATCCTCATTTTGTCAATTTATCTCAGAAAAGAGCAAAATATTTTCCTTATTTGCCTGTATTATGCCCAAGCATAGGTGCTTATTCTGTACATGAAAGAATCTACTTAGTAGCTTAAGAATCATAAAATTCTGCCTAAGCCTATTTCAGCTGAACTAATTTTTTCTCCCAGATAACTTTCTCCACTCTCCTTTTTGCCTCCAGCCTAGGTAAAATTATCCTGTTATATACTCTCATAACACTAACTTTCAACTCAATGCTTATTTGTATAATTCTTTATTTAATACCTTATTCCCCCACTTGTCTATAAGCTCCCAAGGTCAGGGACTGTGTCTTTTTTACTGCTCAATAAATATATGTTGATTGAAGAAGGAATGATTAGAGGCCATTCAATATCATTTCGTTTTATAATTGTCATTACAGAAAGTGTTTTGCAACTGGGAGAGCTGTATGCATTTGAAGTCCTACATAATGTGTTCACTCACTAGCAAAAACCCTTTTACAGGTTATGAAGTGACAATAATAACTTCTCAATGGATATAATTCCCACTTTATTTAAGAGTGTGTAAAAATTATACTCAAATTTTCCAGTCAGTTTTCATGGCCCTTACTTGGCTGTTCCTTTCAGGGAAAGTTTCTTTCATCTGAAATTGCTTCTGATGTTAGATCCTCCTTCCTTCTTTATTTTTTTTCTTCGAAACAGTAGGACTTATTTCTCTTATCTAGTGATAATTTTGGGTGCTTTGTGTCCAAATCACTCCCTGTTCTTTCTTCCCATTATACCCTTCCTAGCCTCAGGTATCTTCTATTTTTACTTATTACCTCTGTGATACCAACTATTTTAAAGCTTCCACATATGAGTAAGAACATGTGACAGTTAATTTTCTGTTCCTGCCTTATTTCATGTAACATAGTATTCTCCAGTTTCATTCTTGTTGCTGTGAATGGCAGGATTTCATTCTTTTTCATGGCTGAATAGTATTCCATTGTATATATACACCACAGTTTTAAATTATTCCTATGTTATTGGCCACTTGGGTTAATTCCATATCTTGGCTACTGTGAATAGTACTGCAACAAATATGCAATGAACATGGGGATGGAGATATCTCTTTGGTATCCTGATTGCTTTTCCTTTGTATAAATGCCCAGTAGTTGGATTGCTGGATCACATGGTAGTTCTATTTGTAGTTTTCTGAGAGACATCCATACTGTTCTCCATAATAGTTTACTGTATGTTTATTAGTTCACTGTAGTTGTAGTTGACTGTTGTAGTTTACATTTCCACCGAGAGTGCATAAGTTCTCTTTTTTCCACATCCTTACCAGCATTTGCTATTTTTTGTCTTTTTTGATAATAGTCATCCTAACTGGAGTGAGATGATATTTCATTATAGTTTTTATTTGCATTTACCTAATGATTAGTAATATTAAACTTTTAAAAATATTTGTCAGCCATTTGTATGTCTTCTTTGGATAAATATCTGTTCAGATCATTTGCCCATTTTTTAATCAGATTGCTGTTGAGATGCTTGAGTTTCTTTTATATTGTGAATATTAATCACCTGTTGGATGAATAGTTTGAGAATATTTTCTCTTATTCTCTAGCTTGTCTCTTTATCCTGTTGATTGTTTCCCTTGTTGTGCAAAAGCTTTTAACTTTAATATAATCCCATTTGTTTATTTTTGCTTTTATTGCCTGTGCTTCTGAGGTCTTATTCATAAAATCTTTTCTCAGACCAATGTCCTGAAGCATTTTCCCTGTATTTTCTCTTGGTAGTTTTAAAATTTCAGGTCTTATAGTTAGGCTGTAATCCATTTTGAGTTGATTTCTGAATAGAGTGAGAGATAAGGGTCAAGTTTTATTTTTATGTATATGCATATCCAGTATTCCCAGTACCATTTATTGAAGAAACTTTCCTTTTCCCAGTGAATGTTCTTGGTATCTTTGTCAAAAAACAGTTGACTATAGATACTTGGGTTAATTTCTGGGCTATCTAGTTTGTTCCATTTGTCTGTGTGTCTGGCATTTTGATAGAAATTGCATTGAATCTTTAGATTGTTTTGAGTAATATTGTCATTTTAAGAATATTAATTTTTTCAGTTTGTGAAAAATTCCATTTTTAGGGTATCTTCTTCAATTTCATTTATCAGTGTTTTATAGTTTTCCTTGTAGAGACTGTTCACCTTCTTGTTTAAATTTATTCCTATAAATTTAATATTTATATTAAATGTAAAAATATAAATATATAAATATATAAATAAATATAATGTATACATTATATATAAATGTAACATTAAAATAATTTTATAGTTATAGTTATTGTACATGAAATTTATTTCTTGATTTCTTTTTCAGCTAGTTCATTGTTTGTATATAGAAACACTGCTGACTTCAGTATGGTGATTTTGTATCCTGCAAATTTACTGAATTCAGTTATCAGGTTTAAGTTTTATGGCAGAGTCTTTAGATTTGTCTGTATGTAAGAACATGTCATCTGCTAACAGGGACAATTGGACTTTCCCTTTTCCAATTTACATGTCCTTTATTTGTTTCGCTTGCCTATTTGCTCTGGCTAGGACTTCCAGTGCTATGTTGAGTAAGAGTGATGAGACTGGGCATCTTTTTCTCGTTTGTGATCTTAGAGGAAAAGCTTTCTGCTTTTCCCCATTTAGTATTATGTCAGCTGTGGGTTTGTCATATATAGTCTTTATTGTATTGAGGCACTTTCCTTTTATACCTAATTTATTGAGAGCCTCTTACCTTGAAGTGATGTTGAATGTTATCAAATATTTCCTCTGCATCTATAGAAATGATCATATGATTTTTGTCCTTCGTTCTATTGGTGTGTTGTATCATATTTATAGATTTGCATATGTTAAACCATCCTTGCATTCCTGGGATAAATCCCACTTGATCTTGATGTATGGTCTTTTTTTATATGCTGTTAGATTTTGTTTACTAGTATTGTGTTAAGAATTTTTGTATCAACATTAATTAGGAACATTGGTCTGTAGTTGTTGCTGTTGTTGTGTCCTTAATTAGTTTTGGTAGGAAGGTTATGCTGACCTCATAGGTTAAATTTGGAAGAACTCCCTTCCCTTTAATTTTTTTGAAATTGTTTGAGAAGAATTGGCATTAGTTCTTTTTTAAAGTTTGGTAGAATTCACCAGTGAACCCATCTTGCCCTAGACTATTCTTTGTTGAGACATTTTTTAGTGGTATGTTCAGATTTTCTGTTTATTCTTGGTTAAAACTTGGTAGGTTGTATGTGTCCAGAAATGTATTCATTTCCTCTAGTTTTTAATGTATTTGTGTATAATTGTTCATAATTGTCTCTATCCTTTGCATTTCTGTATCAGTCAGAATCATTTTTGTGTTACCTGCATGAAGAACATTGTGTCAGATGAGTTGGAATGTAAAGATAAATAATAGTCTGCCTTCTAAGAGGTATAATGAAAGTGATTCACAAGGAAATAAATCAATCTCAATGAAGGACAGCCTTGATAGGAATATGATTAGTAGGTGAACAGTGATGAATAGAAAGCTACTAATATTTAGTTTTGGGAAAATTATCAATTTTCTCCCTATTTTTCTTTTTTAATCTTTCCTGTATTCCCAATGACACAGACGATGCCTTCCACATAGCTGGTACCCAGAACATATTCACTAAGATTTTTCCCCTCAGAAGCAGACTTGAGACAAGGATTTAAGATCGTTTAGTTTATTTAGGGAAGTTAAACTGAAATGTGAAAGGAAACAATAAAGGATATATTATTCAGCCAAATATCATTTTAGAAAAGTAGAGCTTAATCTTTCCGGGGGAACTCTTGGTAGCAGTCCAGAACACATACCTTAGAGTTAGTCCACGCACAGGGTAAGGAAGCTAGAGCATCCCCAAATTTCCACCAATCATTGGTTAAGAGCTACTCTTAGGGTTGGGGAGATGAATTCCCTGGAACTGTTGGATTGCTCCAAAGTGAACTCCAGTGGCTGGAGAAAATCCTCAGGCAATGACACTGGGCAGTAGGTAGGGCCAGTGTGCTTAGAAATAGTAACAACCTGGGCAATACAACCAGGCACAACAGGCATCTGCTATAGTGACTGGCTTATTGCTAAACAATGTTTCCCTTACTTCTTGGCTACTTTGGCTACTTTGTCATTCATTCAATAAATAATTGTAAAGTATTATTAAACTCTAACCATGTACCACAGAAGCACAGATTATTGAACAGCAGTATCTCATAAGTCCAAAGGAAAAGTGTCTAGAAAGTTAATATCAGAAGGGAAAGAGCAGAATAAAAGACTTAGTGTCAAACCAGGTAATCATCATTTACATAGTGAATAATGCACTTGGTTAGATGGATCTGCCTTTTATGACATATAACTAACTTGATGATACTGGTTTTCTTCTGTGTCTTGGAAATTAATGTAATTACTTAGTAACACCTCATGCAAATATATTCCTATTAGCCTCCAATCTCTCAAATTACATGCATATACTATTTCATTTAATTACTAATTTAACAAATATTTATGAAGCAGCTACTATAAAACTTAGTGATACTTTGTAAAGTGTAACTCAACCCTTTTACAAATCTCTTTGGGGAGATAAAATGTATCATAAACTTCTCTGTGTGTGTGTCTATGTGTGTGTGTGTGTTTGTGTGTCTGTGTGTGTGTGCTGGTAGTGAGGTGGTTAGCAGGTTGGAACATAGAGCCACAATGCAATGCAATTAGAAAACAATCTGAAAAAGGACAGCACAAACCTCTCATATCTTTGAACATTAACATAATACAAAATCACTTAAATTACAAATATTAAGGAAAATTACCAAATACTTAGAACTGATTAAAATTTTATTTCTTAAAATTTGTGAGGCACAGCAAAAGCAGCACACAGTAGAACATTTATAGATAAATATATTTATCAGAAAGATAACATGTTTATAAATAAAACTTTAAGCATTTAACTCAAAACTAAGAAAGAAAAAACAATGGTATAAACATAATGAAATTAAGATGGAAATATTTAAAATTAAAAAAAGCCAAATGGCTATTCTTTGGAAATAGTAATAAGATAGGCCTTGTTAAAACTGGTTAAAGAGAGAATGGAAAAAATAAAAGGCTGAAAGTAAAAGGATAAGTAACTACAGAAACAATAAATTTTAAAAGTTAAAAAAGAGTATGAAGATCCACATATGTAAGTAAATTTAGTGGCTTAAAAATAAGATACTTTATTATTATCTCTAATAAACAAAATAAAGAAGTAGGACACTGTAAGTTTTATTAATTCAATGGTCCAATAATAATAACCAAGAACTAGGTTGTTTCCCCATTGCTACTGTTCCATCCTCATAGTTACTAGAAGGCATTAATATATAAAACCCCTAGATGCAATGAATAAATTGCTACAAAAATACAAAAAAATTACAAAATGTCTGATGGGGAAAAACCCCTTAAATAAATCAATAAGCAATAAAAAATTGAAGGGATAATCAAAATTCATCTTCTCCCATTCTCACAAAAAAGAAAGGAAAAACCCCCCAACCCAGCTCACATGATTTTACAGTTGCTCAGAATGTAAAAAAAAAGTGACATATGCCCAACTCATTTTATGAAGATAGGGCAATCTTGATGCCAATATGTAGAAGGGCAATATAAGAAAATAATCATAAGCACATTTTACTTATACACAGATACAAAAATGGAAAGTTATATTTTAAAAAATTATGTCATGAAAGCAGACATTTTACCAGGAGTGCAAGGATGGTTCACGATCAAAAAGGGTATCATTGTTATATAAAATATAATTTAAAACAACATAGGGTTTTGTCATTAAAGGAAGAAAAAGCATTTACGTCCAAAATTGTATAATTTAAAATAGCTTTTAAGCTATGAGTGAAAGAACAATTCCTGAATTTGAAAAAAGCTATATACTAGAACCTATAACAGAATTTATACTTACTGTCAAAGTAATAGCTGTTTTCTCTTTTAAAATTAAGGCAGGGATAACCATTATTACTACTACTGTTTAATACGGTATGAAATTTCTGATAAAAACTGTAAGAAAAAAACAAACATAAAAAGTGTAAGATTTGCTAGGAAAAAAATAACTGTGTCTTTTTTTAGCAGACACAATGGTAATCTACCCAGAAGAGCCAACAGAATCAACATAGCAACTATTAGAAATTTTAAGAAAATTTCATGAATTTCCAGGTATAAAATTTGAAAGTTAACAGCTTTTTTTCTACAACCAGCGATATTAAGATAAAAATAAAATGGTATTCACAGTCTTTAGCAAACTATAATTTCTTTATGTATTTACAATAAGTACATCAGATTTCACTGAAGAAAATTTTAGACACCTTTTAAAAGAAAACAAACCTGTCATGGAGTGACATTCCCTTCTTTTAGACTTTATAGTGTACAGAGGGTAATTCTCTCTCCAAATAATCTTTAAATTCATTAAAATGCTAATCAAAATTTCAACTGGATATTTTGAGGAACTTCATAAATCATATTTTAAAATTTCCATGGGAAAATGGTAGTCCATAAACAGCTGTCATTTAAAAACAAAGAAAAACAATAAAGGATTTTTGGCTTACTGGATGCTGTAAACATTGCTGGTTGGATATTAGCTTGGAGCTGCCATTACAGTAGTACTTAGTGAAGTTATAAATGAATATACCCTACTGCCCAAGCATATGTAGAGTTGAAACAGTGACATTCTCATGTAATCATGAACAAATAGACCAATGCAATTGGCTCTGAGCTCTCTGTGAGCTCAGTGTATTATTATACAATAAAATTGTCCTATAAATTAACAAGAAAAAAATAAACTGCTTAGTAAATGTAAAAATGAAAGGGGGAGGGTCTTAGAATATGAAGAAAAATAAATTCAGATGGCTACCTTATACCATAGACAATGATAGACTCCACAAAGATAAAATATCTTAATGTAAAATGTGCAACTATGAGGTTAATACAAAATAATGTAGAAAATATACGCGTAATTTAAAGACGGGAAAGGATTTAAGCAAAATCCCTTAATTTAAAAACATAAAGAGAAAATCAACTATTATTTTAAATTACATCAAAATTTAAAAGTTCTGTTGCAAGAAGAATGTCATGGACAAATTTGTGACAGCTGACATAAATGGGAGAAGGACTGTACAAGGTCTAAAAACAAAAAAGGGATTATAATATTCAAGTAATGACTAAAAAATCAACAAAGAAATACCTTCAACTTAGGACCTTCAGTTTAAAGGGGGCAAAGGATATGGGTTAGGAATTCACAGAATTTAAAACCTAAGTAACTAATAAGGATGCGGCCATGACTAGTGACAGCTCATTTGTTGCTTGGGTGGAATTAGAAATAGCCTTTCCTTCAAATAGCTGTTGTCCCATCCATGGCAGTGCACACAGGGCACAAGCTGGTTTTGAGCTCCCACTCACATTCTTGGCTAGGTGCTCTTTTGTAAGAACCCACATCCATATATTATGGCCCTGCATATAAACATGTTGAAACTTATTGAAATAAACAGAAATACAAATCAAAATAACAGTAGGATATCACTTAATGACCATAAGATTTGCAAAAATAGAAGCTGGGTAATGCCAAATGTTGGCAGAAGCTTGTGGACATAGGAATTCTTAAACGTTACTGACTGAAGATTAGCCGGGAGCGGCCATTATGGAAGTGCTTAGTAAAATTGAAAACGAATATACCATATTATCCAGAGTAAATATATTCCTGACACATGTAAAGACTTGCATGAAGGTGTTCATTATAGTTTTTTTTAATGTTAGTGAGAGATTAGAGGCAATTGATGTGTTCAAACTGGGTAATGCAGAAATCAACTGGGTGGATGCTCACTGGGAAATACTATGCAACCATTAAAAATGAAGGACATGTATTCATAGTAATGATGTAGTTTTTTTTAATGTTGAAAAGGAGGTGTTGAGTCAAAGAAGAAAGAAGCCAATACCATCCATGTGTATTTCTGTTAGTTAAAATACATATTTACAAGATCATGATGCAATACATAAAACACATCAGAATGGTTGCCTAATGGTCAGGGAAATGTGATGACAGCAGAGAAGTGGTAAGGAAGGTAATGAAAAATAACTAAATAAAACAACAGGAGGCCTTCCCTGGAACACTGCTGGTGGCATGCCATGCACCAAGAATGTTTAATTCAGCCTTCTGCAACACTGTCTCCCTTGTATTTCTCTATATACACAGAAAATGAACAATGGTGACAAGGAAATGAAGCTGATAAACATGAGGCTCACTTTGTGATTAAGTGAAAAGGCTACTGTAGACCAAGTAGAAGGTCTTATTGAGGAGGTTTCATTTAGCTGACACTTGAAGGATAAGAAGGGATGACCCTGGGACAATATATCCAACAAGACAGTGGTATGGGAAGATGTTTGACCCTTGAAGAGTTGTGATGAGAATGGGATGGAGGAGGGAAGGCAGGGCCAAATCTTTCACAAGACATAGGAGAAGTTTAGATTTTTGTGTGAAGGCAATGGGGAATCATGGGTTGTCTAAGAAGTGGAAAGTCTCATGGTCTGATTAACATATCATGTTTCTATGTGCAGAGAGGACTGGAGAAGTGCAGTGGGGGAAGCAGAGGAAGCAGCTCTTTCAGGGGTTCTGGTGAGGGAGATGAAGGGAGTCTAAACCACAGTGGTGGCAGTGGAAATGGAAAGAAATAGCTGTTGGAAGAGTGGGAGAGGCTTAGCCTAGGGGACAGAGGATTGGGGAAAATACTAGCTCTAGTTTAGTGTTTAAAGTCTTAGCTATAAAAAAGTATGATTACTCTGTTACTCTAGAGAAAACAAAACACATCTGTTGTTCCAATCCTTTATGGGTTGATTTTGGTTTAGTCTAAGTAAGAAATTCCTGAGAACTGTCTAACGGTAGACTGCACTGTCCCTGAATTTTTGGATTTTCAGTCAATAAATCACTTAAGCCAAAAATATGTCTGAATCTGTGGTGGAAAAGAATGAGTAGCAGTAGAAAAATCTATGCAATACCGAGAGGTAGGGCTAAATGATTTTTATGGTGTCTTCCAAAGTCAAGTAGCATTCATTCTATGAAAAGAGCAGAAAGCTAAGTTCCCAGCACCATTTACTGAAGAAACTGTTCTCTCCCAGTGAATGCTCTTGGCATCTTTGTCAAAAAACAGTTCACTGTAGATCCAAATAAATTGTGAAATACATTGTGGCTCAGTCCTAGGATAATGAAAACATTAAGATCACTCTACTAGTGTGCTTATAGTTGGAGTCAATAGAATCAGGTCTCAAATATCTTCTTGAAGGAGCTGAGCTTGAATTATTTTCTTTAAAATAACCTCAATTAAAGGTGAGAAGTGGGAGAAAAAAAGAAAAAAAAGAACTTCAATTATTTTTCATAGAAGTGCATGTTTATTGTTGAAACTTAAGAAGAAAGAAAATTTAAAAATCAGCCCAATTCCACCAGTCAGAAATAACACTTTTAATATGCTAGTGTACATTATTCCAAACACTTTATCAACATATGTGTATAATCTAAGAATTTTTTTGTTCTTTTCATACTGCTTTAACACATCATATTTATTTGGCAATATATGACAGATATCTTTCCCATATCATTACATGTTATTCTGTAATATAACTTTTAATGCTTAGAGCATCTCATCGTGTACCAATCCTGACAGTTTAGGGATAATTTTGAAAGAGGGGTGATAAGACTTTCTAAATAAGATGTATGACATATACTATAAATTGATATGATTAGAAGAGCTAAGTTTGAAGGATCTTTCATACTGGACAGATTCCAAGGCCTCAATAAATAAGAGCTAGCTTTGAGTGCTTACTTACCATGTGCCAAATGAGTTTTAATCAGTTTACATATGTAAATCCATTTATTCCTTATGAAAACCCTCTTCTGTATTAACTACTCAAGTCCGTGGATCAGGTTTAAGAACCTCTGGATTACAAACTTCTAACAGGTCCTACATACCTTAATTTTTTAAAACCTCAATTGCACTAAAAAACTGTTTAGTATTCTGAAAAACAAAGCTCCAATTCTAGGGGTTTGTAAATAAATAAAAACTCCTTTAATCACAGCTCTGACCCTCCTACTGAACATAGGGGTGCTTTGTGGAATCCACAAAAAGCAGCCTTCTCTAATCATGAGAGAAAAGTTGGAAAAAATTTCAGATTAGCAATTTAGAGTACCAAGAAAGTGATGAAGTGGAGGAGGAACTTAGTGCAGAAAGATTGGCAGGATAAGAATAACGCTGGACTCTGCAGGCACAAAGACGCTTTTCCTTGTACTGTTGAAAGTATGCAAAGAAACTTGTGAAAAATAACACGGATGGGCAAACAGTCGAAAGATCAGGAGAGCCGACATAAACCTTTGGTCAGAAATCAAACAAAGGGCCTGTGAGGTTCCACATAAATTGGCAACTTCTTTCTTCATTCTTGCTTCTCCTTCCCCATTCATTTGGCACATCTTGTTTCCAGGTAAGAATTCCTGAATTCTTTTTTTTTTTTTTCTTGCAAGATTCTCATTGTGCAGGCTGAGACTTAGATGAAAATTATGCTTCGTTGGTAATAAATGAGTGCACATACAGTATACCCAGAGTGAACTTGAGTATAATCATGTTGCATTTGATGCAATCATGTTGATCTCAACAACTCATGCTGCATATGAGTTTAGCATTTATGCATACACATGAATGTGGTCTGGTATATTCAGACACATCCCAGTGAGTGGGAAGGTAGACTTATTTCACTGCAGTTATATTAATGAGTGTGCTGTAATATAAGCGTTGTATTACCTCTGTGATCCCTAGGTATAAAGGAAGAGGAGGTGTTAGCTAGGGCCTTATTCCAGGGCACTGGTTTCTAATGACCTTATCACACCATCCATGTAAACAGAAGTCCCCTGAACTCCCTGGTGCTTGATGATCAAATGTCTATCGAATAATTAATTAACTAATGACTTAAAAGTATTCTGTGATCCTCAGCATGGCTTGAAATCAGTGATCCATTAATTTTCAGGTGCTTTGTTTAGTGGAAGGTCACCTGCCACCCAGGTAACTTGGGAGCCTGCCTATTAGGCTTCCCCCAAGGATCATTTCAAGCACATGGCTCATTCCACGAAGGCTTTTAGAACCAATAGCCTCAATACTAGGGAAAAGGTTACAGATATGACTCATTCATAGCTTTCAATTAAAAGTAAGCAGGGAGAATCTTAATTGGCCAGGATTCTATTGGAGATAGATCATGAACAAGGAAAGCAAAGCACCTAATTAAATCTTAATCAGCTGACTCTATCACTCAAGTTCATGGAGGATTTCAGAGACTGCTTTCACGAAGACAAGAAGCACACCACAGGCATAGGTGCTCCTTCCACTCTCAGTTCTTCCTGTCATGCACTCACAGTGAAAGGGCCAGTGTCACTAGAACGGGCTTTAAGGAGCTGTGTTCTTTCCTGATCAGACCTAGTCTTAGCTGTGTGATTTTGCATTCTCTCTCCTGCATTCCATTTTTGCTCATTTATAAAGGATCAGGTTCCTCCAGTGAGAGAAGATAAGGCTACCTTTAAAATACTCTGAACTTTGCAGAAAGGAATATTGCAAAGAACACAGAACCCCAAGTCAGGAAACTTGGATCTAGAAAACAGTCTTCCTCTCCTGAGCTGTTCCTTATCACCCAAAACTGGCCTCATCTGAAAATGAGGGGGATGGAAAAGATGACCATGAGCTCTCTTCAAATACTGAAATGGTTACTTGGGCACAGGAGGTTGTTTTACTATTCCCACTCAGAAAGATGCCTAATAAATGTTTTAGAAAATGTAACTAGTCTTTTCAGAAAGTTGGGGATAGGGTTCCGCTACTTTTCAAAAGGCAATTCCTGGGGGCCACCTAAGTTAGAATTCTTTATTTCAGCTGAGCTGTACCTGTAACTCTTCCTACAGTATTTAGAAGGATGCCTAGAAGTCACGATACACACTCAGTACATTTTATTTTTAGTATGTGAATGAATGAGGGTTTCTTAATCCCTGTAGAAGGCATGAATGACTTCTTAGGATGTGAAACGTTGCCATAACATGAAGTATCTTACAATAATTTAAAATATAACAAAAGTTTGATGCAGTTGAATTGACAATAAAGTATTAAGAAATGAACACTGGATTTGCCATTGAAAGCCCTGAGTAGTCTTTCACAATGTGTGGGGCTTTTCCCAAACTCAATTTTCTCATCTGCAAACTGAGACTAATAGTAACACTATCTTATTTACTCCATCAAATTCTGACGTGAATCAAAGATCTGAAAATGCTTTGCTAACAACATTGCTATAAAAACTTTAGATGCCTATGATACTGAGATGTGGTAAGAAATAGAAATTTGTTCTCTGCTCCTGGTTCTGGGCACATAGCTCCTAAAACCCTTGGAATATCTGCAGTGACAAGAGTGTCCTTTATATACTAATAAGATTACTAGTAGCTGGGGTTCCCTAGATAGCATTTGGGAGGGGGCTGGTTACCGCAAAAGACCAAGGCAGGATTAGAGGGTTAGGATTCTCAGTCCTACTCCTCAACATCTAGGAGGAAAAAGGGGCTGAAAGTTGAGTTGATTACCAATGGCCAAAGATTTTTCAGTCATCCTATGTACTGAAGTCTTCAGGATCCAAAAAGATTGGGTTGGGGAACTTCCTGGTAGCTGAATACATGAAGGTTCCTGGACGGTGCTACACCTGAAGAGGGCATGGAAGCTCTGTGACCCTTCCCACATGTCTTGCCCTTTGCATCTCTTCCATCTGGTGTTCATCTGTATCCTTTGTAATACCTTTATAAAGACATCAGTAAATGCAATTAGAGTGTAATCCGAGAACGGAGTTGTGGGAAGCCCAGCTTACAGCTGGTTGGTCAAAAGCACAGGTGAAATGCCCTGTACTTGATATTGGCATCCCAAGTGGGGGAAGTCTTGTCGGCCTGAGCCCTCACCCTGCAAGATCTGATACTACCTCCAGGTAGATGGTGTCAGAACTGAATAATTATAGGCCACCCACCTGGTGTCTGCTAGAAAATTTCTTGGTTTGTGGGGAAACACCTCTGCAGATATCTGTCATGTCAAAAGTGGTGTGTTGAATGTGATGTTTTTCCACTACCTGGGAATGTTATAACGTCCTGAGATGTACAATTATTGGTGGTAATAAATTTCTTCCCCAGATATTCTTTTAATATTATCTATTTAATATTTCATTAGTAAGCTACTTTAACCCATAAATTTAAAAAAATGTTTTCTAAAGCATGTGTCTATTGTTTTCAAACACAATGTAAGTGCACACTTTCTCTGAGATGCATTTTAATCTAATGAATAACATATAAACATTTATGATGACATAAATATCTGAACATATTTAGTTACGTAGAAGTCTACTTAGGGAGCCTTTAAAATACATATCATTAATTCCCTGTAGACAATTAGAAAATCTAAAAATCCCCCAAATCAGCATTTTTTCTTTATTTATATTAGTGAAAATATTTACTCATTTCATTGCAGAAACAACAATGAATGTGATTTTTCTTGTAAACCAGTCCCAGCTAGAGATATTATGAAATGTATCTTACCTTTCTAAAATCAGAAAAATTCTAAATTTCATAACATATTTGGTTCCAAAATTTTTGATAAGTGATTGTGGATTTGTATTACTACAAGCAAAAGGATGAAAGCATAGCATCAATGGTAATTCAGGCACATCGAAAAGTTTTGTTTTTTTTTTTTCCCTTGATAGTTCATTATAACTAAACCACTATGGTCTGTAGTGGCCTGCTGGGAATCTCTATTCTTAGCCCAGTGGTGCTCAAACTTCTCATTTTAAATTTTCCTTATAAACTGCATCACATTCCTTTAAAAATCCTCATTTGTTTAAAAATATTCCATATTTTAGACAACGTGTGGGCTGTCAGCCCTTGAATGCTGGTGTTATCAGCCTGGGCTGATTCTAGCGAGAGAGCCTTTCTAGGTTACGGAAATTAATCCAATATGCTGGGCACTGAAGCTACCATCCCAAACTTTCTCTGTCTTCTGAAGGCATTTGACCTTCAAGACAAATAGGCATGGTGCAAAAGAGTGGTGCAATAGCCAAAGGTCCTTCTGCCAAGAACCCCAGCTTGGCCCTTAAGCCCACAGGGGTTTCCCTGGGAAAGTCTGGTTTGTTCAATTGAAGGTCCAACCCTGCATCAGTGCTGGGCCCCCTGGCACAGGCTTCCTGTCTCTGGTCATGTCCACCACACACTCTTATTTTTCAATTTCTGTTTTTTAGCCATATCTTAAATTTTTTTCTAATTAAACTTTTCTTCAAAATAAGTCTCTGTCTTAAACTACATGAACTCTTTAGCTGTCTTGTCACAATGGGCTGTCTTGTCACAGCCCATTGAATAAACGATGACTTTGGCAATTTTAGCATTTTTCTGGATTATCAGGTGCTCGGACAGTAAGGTACAATTGCACATGGTTAGGCGTATACGGCTGTGCACTGCCTATCATTTATATGTACAATGTGGCTCCCAAAAACTTATATTCTGGATGGTACTTTCTTCCAAGGAGTTTCATTTACATACCTTAAAGATTTATTTGAGCCCACCCAAAGCTAATAGGAAAGCTCTACTCTAAATAATACACATTTCTACCAAAAAATGAAGCACCGTGACTTTCTATTCCTGTCTGCTGTTACCTCAAGGCTTTTAGGCGCCCCTTGAAGCACAGTGGGACTACAGGGTGAAGCATAATGCAAGATGTCACTGCAGGGGTTGAGGGGGCACTTCCTGGGAACTACAAAAGACTAGAGAAAATGAGCCTCCATTTGTTTGTTTTCTAGTCTCACCTCAAATCAAGTGAGAATACTTACATCTCATAATTTACTAAGACAATTCTTGAAGAAAAAAATGATACATCAACTCTATAAAAAAGACCATAAAAACAATCTTACGCTGCTCAATTTAGCACATACTGAGTACTTATTGTACACCAGGTGCTCTGATAGAGAGTAAAATTACACAAAAGCAATGAAAAGTTTAATGTTCCATTTCATAAAAACACTCCTGAATTTCCATGCATTTAATTTTCATCCTTTATTTTCATGCATTATAAGCTGACATTCTTAAACTAGTTTTAATAAGCCTCACCTGAACCTTCATGCACCAATACACACACATTTCCAGTCATTATGTGGCAGAGCTTCCTATCAACCAAGAATTCAGTTGGAGACTATTGTGTTCTTTGTTAGTGCGACATTTTATTTGTGCCATTACTTAAATATTTTACTGTAGTTGTTTTCAAACATGAAATCAGGAGGTGCATCTGAATTATATTCTGAGTTGAAGTGAGGGTAATTCAATTAGGTTCTATGTCTTCCACTCCCATTTCAATTAGAAATCTCTGCTTCCATTTGTGTGTTGAATTGGACTTCTAAGAAGGTTCTCATCAGAATAAACTCTGTATAACTTCAAAAGAATTAAAAAAAAATCACTAATAGAATTTTATATTTCTATCATTATCTCGTAAAATAAATGGAAATAGAAAAGTAGAAATACGGATAACTTCATATAATTAAGTCATAGGTACACATTATTAGACTGCCAAAGTGACAAGTTTTTAATTGTGGTCAGACACATATTGTGATTACTTTCATTTGGGAAAGGAAAGAACGGAAGTAACAAGTACCATCAAAATTATTTGAAAAAAAGAGACAAAATTACGGTTTTTAAGACGTTTCACTTTCTGGACAGTAACTCTTCCCATAAAGCATGTAAGCTCCTATTGGGCATTGGCATTTTCAATCTCCTTTAAAGGTAATATAGGGAATACTTGTACCAGGTAACAGAAAAATGAATCAAAATTATCCCTATTAAAAGCCTATCTTCTTTTCAGTGTAAGAAAATAGTTTTTTTTTTTTCCTAGGGACGATGCCCCAGAAGGCATGACTGACCTCTGGGAGTTCATGGACCTGTGATCCCTCTGAGGAATGCTGACAACACGCCTCTGGGAAGCAAGACCTATATAAGAGAGAGTTGAAGGGAGGGGCCTTCCTAATTGAAAAGCCCAGAGATCTAGCTAGACACTTCAGGGAAGTGTGCTGTTTGAACTTGTTCTGGGAGGGTCAGCTGATCACTTAGATTACCCTTTGACACACAACAAAAGCTCTATAGGGTAGAATTGCAGGCTCTAGGTAAAGCTTCCCATTTAAAAGCAGAGATTGCCTGTGGCATTGGGGCACACCCAAGTCTTCTAACAACTAGCTACTAAGCTCTAGAGAGTGACAAAAATAAGGGGATGGAGAATAGGAAATTTGACGAACATTATGGAATGGGGATGAGGTAGAGGGAGTTGTGAAAAGAAGGTGGGTGAGAGAGGGAGAGCTGGAAGCAAAGGGATCACTAGGAGGGAAGGATGGGTTCAGAGAAAATTTAACCAACTTTAATGAAACATAAACTAACTATAAACTAATGCTTGTTATTCACTGTGTGGTGGGGACACTTGAGAGTTTGTTAGGAACACAGGATCTCAGATCCCAATCCAGATGTAATGAATCTGCATTTGAACACAATCTCCAGGAGAATACTGTTCACATTTTGTTTGAGAACCACTGCTAACACAGCTGTCTGAGAAATGGGCTGTGGAAACTGACAGGAAGAAACTGCTATGGGTTAAATTGAAAAAAGTGTAAATTTTTTAAAAAGTTAAAATACTAAAATATTGTTTGAAAGTTTTCAAATGAAGGTGTTATCTCATACAAAACATATTCCCTACTACTATATCTTGCCATGTCAGGTTATGCAGAACAATACATTGATTGAAACTTGAAAAATTCTGGAAAACAGCACACTTTGAGGTGACACTGAGTATGTCTTTAGTGAATTGATATAAATAAGCAATAATCAATAAATAATTATGAAACTGAATTGAGTTGACCACTAAGGAGCCAGTTTAAATCAGATATGAAAACTTTCTTGTTTGTTCACAGCTTAAATAATAAAGTTACATTCGTGAAGGATAAACCATATTCCAGGCACTTCTCTATATGTATTATCTTATTTAGCCATTATTACACTATGAGTAGGTATAATTATTCCCTGTCTATAGACGAGGAGGAAGATTAGGCTGTGGAGAACTTAAGCAGTTTAAGCAAGGTACCATAGCTAACAATAATGGTAAACCTGAGCACTGCACCTTGCAGTCTAATCCCAGAACGTGTGTCTTTAGCAACTACATACTGCCATCCATGAGAAAGGAATCAAAATGCCCAGCCTAGCACATAGTGGAGGGAAGTGTGGCTCAAATACTCCAAGACCATATAGAGTGCTAAATAGCCTTTTTAGCAAAAAACTCACTGGTGATTCAGCTGACACAGAGTATTGCTTCTGTGACTATGTTCTAGGTAGTTTTTTAGAGGTGTAGCCCTTGTATTTATCCACTGGTATTGGCCTTTGGGTTTATGTGTTGAAATGGCCTTCCTTGGCTCCCCCACTATATCCTCATCATTGTTTGCTTCTGGCAATATTAGTTTAGCAGCTACTGAGCAATTGATGGCTGGCTGGTTTATTTTTCTTCAAAAGGCCTTGCTGTTGGGATGGCTTAGAGGTCTTATCCCCACTTTCTGTTGCCCAGAATATTCCTGTCTCCAAGTATGTCATCCTGCGAATTATCACCATTGATAGAATCCCAGGGCATAAATTAGTCATATGCAACATAATATCATGTCACAAAATGTCATATTCCCTAGTTTAAGGAATTCAAGGAATTAAGCAGTCTTTTCCAGGGGCTGCTTTTGACTCTTCTTCCAGCACAGGACCCCGTTTAGCCAATATTTTGAACATATCTTCTTAGGGCATTCTACTTGCTAGACTTAGGTTGAGCACTTTCTTTCAGGGGACTAGGTCCTTTGTGAAGTGCAGATAACTTCCTTTCTGAGCCACAGATACATTTCTTTACTCTCAGATTAAGTTGTTCTATTCATAGACATGTCAGATCTGTCATAATCAGAGCCGTGCTGACTAAGCCATGCTGGAATTCAGTCAGGGAAAAGAGAATCAGCTGAAATGAAGTTGCTCCAAGGGGGTTGGACAAGATGAACACTGACTGCAGGAAGCAGGGTCTGGGAGAACCTTGCCCTCTAGATTCAGGTCTAGTCTCTATATCCCTGTCCATGGCTCTGTTAGGAAAGGATGGGCTGGATTGACAAACTTTGGGACATTTATTGCTCTCAACATTGGGTGAGATTTGGGCAGTTATGCAGGGAGGCACTGGCTAGAGATGATAGGAAGGGCTGGGTTCCAGGTTGGCTCCACTTTCCATAGAAAACTATGAAAGCGCCGGGCGCGGTGGCTCAAGCCTGTAATCCCAGCACTTTGTGAGGCAGAGACGGGCGGATCACAAGGTCAGGAGATCGAGACCATCCTGGCTAACCCGGTGAAACCCCGTCTCTACTAAAAAATACAAAAAAAAAAAAACCCAAAAAACCAGCCGGGCGTGTTGGCGGGCGCCTGTAGTCCCAGCTACTCGGGAGGCTGAGGTAGGAGAATGGCGTGAACCCGGGAGGCGGAGCTTGCAGTGAGCTGAGATCCGGCCACTGCACTCCAGCCTGGGCGACAGAGCGAGACTCCGTCTCAAAAAAAAAAAAAAAAAAGAAAAGAAAACTATGAAAGCTTGTATCTGGGCAAAGGATTGGCTTAGCAGATGAGCCCCAAAAGGACATGGCTATAGAAAAAGGCTGCTGCTGATCAGTGGTCAAGACAGGACTGGATTAATCCCCAAGCTTTATGAGGGGCAGGAGAAACAGATATAATCTATTCTCCACTTTCAGAGAATGGGAGTAAGCTCTTTTTGACCCAAAGCCTGGATGGAGCGAATCCAGGACTAGATTCTCACTCAATTCTATGTTCTTCAACCCAAAGCAGACCTCTGTGCAGCCTGCCTGCTCTTCCATACACACAATCTTAGCTTCCCACAATCTCACTTTGAAGTAAATCCAGGCATGTCAGAATCAGTTTTCCCTTGTCATCTTGCCTTGTCCCCATCTTAATGCTTTTGTAGGGAACTGATCCCCTGCACTCTAGATTTTTGTCTATTTATTTATTTATTTTTTCAGAAAATATGCTATCTTTGAGAGCGCTTGAGCTTTTTCTCCAGGACCTCTTCATTTGTCTACATATTTTTTCTTCAGAGTCAGCCTCTCCTCCCCAGGTTACCCCACTTACCTCAGGCTTGGGCTGTTTTCTCCTCTTGCAGGTCACCACATCACTCTAATTTTCTTCTGTGACAATCTGTCCATACATCTTACTGTTGGGATGGCATCTCAACCAACATTTCCCAAACAGAACTCATTACCTTTATTCCTAAACCTGCTGTGTTTCTAATTTACATGTATTCCTTAAAACATTTCCCTCTCTTTTCTCCTCTCTTTATTGAATATGTAATAGTACTGAATCTACCTGAATAAAACTTCTTACCTTGGTTGGTTTTCTATTTTTCATTCTCCGCTCTTACTTAGCTCTAATTAGCACTTGTTTAAACTGTTGCAAAGTCTTTCCCTCATGAATTTCCTGCATCTCAACACTTCATTACTTTCCTTTCCCATTAATCTTTCACAGAATTGCCTGATTAATATTACTGGAACAAATCACTGGTCAGATAATTTTGCTCTTTAAATATCCAATGTCATTATTCTTTTTTTATTTCCTAAAAGACCACCCATTCCTGCATACCCATTATTCCCTGGAAACATGAAGTGCAAACATAATCCTGGGAGTAGCTTCCAGTATTACTTCTGAGATGCACCCTTTATTTTCCTATAGAGAGATACCCCATCTATTCCCCTCACCACAACTGCTCAGCAACTTCTACATAGTAGGGAGTTTTTAAGCACATTAAGTTTGTAAGTCAAGGCCAAGTTTCCCATCCTCAGCTACTTCCGTGTGGTTACGATGATCTAGCTCCCAGAATCAAAACACTACTCCTTACTCAGTACTCAAGCATGCCTACAAGTTCCTCTTTCAGATGATGGCTTTCCAAGACAAGTCTAGTCTGGAACAGTAATACTGGATCGATGTGAGGAATTAACCTCAGCCCATCTATCCAGCAACCTTCCAAGGTGTCTTAACAGGATTTATATTTTAATAAGAGACCCAGAAATATTCTTGGCACCTTTATCCCTCTCCTTCCCTCCAGGAAATGCTGTCACTGAGGTACTGACTGGTCCAGACGTAGCATTCCCACACTGTCAGGCAATGAATCATGAAAGGAACCAAAAAAGTTTTTCTGCAGCCACACTCCAACTGGAGCCTTGTGCATACATCCAAGCCTATTAGTTTCATAGTTAACCATTAATTATATCAATAACATGAAATCGATGAGCTGCCACAGGAGGAAACGCATTCCTAAAGCAGGAAGGTGGGTACAGAAAGTGTGGGTGGGGAGATGGGGAGAGAGAAAAATCCTGTGATCTTTACAGTTTTATATATGTAATTAAGGCTCCTTTAAATCTGGGCAACTTGACAGCTTAGGTTGATCTCTTTACCTTGCCAACTAAAATGTTCTGTAATTCCCCTTAAGTTGTTGACAGGTTGTTAAAATAGGGCAACATGCCCTCATCTAACCTGCCTCAGCTCAAGTCTTTGCTTATGGCCCTGGGTCCTTGGCTTTGCCAGGAGAAGGTGTGGCTTTGGGAGAGTGCACCAAGTTCACAGTCTTGCAGTCATTGTATACAAGGCATCAAGGGGGTTGTGCTCCTGTGCATGAGTACAATAAGCAGGGCCTGGCACTGGTAGGTCAGAGGCATGCCATCTTTAAATATGGTAAAGTTCATGAGGCTGCAAAAAGAATATTAGAGAGGAAAAAAGAAAAAGCGGTCAGAGGCTCTGTGAGCTATGATTTCTCTATTTGGGTGCATTTATATATGTTTGTACGGCAAAGTTCACTCTGGACCAGGAGCTGTACAAGTCCAGCAGCTTTGGCTGTGGTCCAGTCATCATTTAATTTGAGAACTTGTAGTGATGGTTTAATGAACTCTGTTGGTGAAATGGTAATGGGTTTGCTGCAATAAAATTGGGATCAATATGACAATCTTTTGAATATAAACATGCTGGCAAAGAAGAGAAAAGGAATAATTAAAAATGTTTTATTTATTTTCTAAACAAAGCTAAACAAGAGCTATATTTCAAATCCCTTTTCTGCTGAAATTAAGAACATATAAACAAAGCCTGCTTTAAAAGTTTACTCCAAACCCATGTACATTCATATAAGTTAATTTCCTTAGAATAAGAGTACAAAATACACACATAATCCTAATATTAATGAGTCCCAAATGAAGTTACATTAGCATTAGTACTTACCAGGGATAGCTACATAATTTATGGAGTCCAGTGCACAGTGAAAATGTGGGGCTACTGGTTCAAAGCGCAGGAAAACATTTTCATTAAAGGAAATAAAATATAAAAATTTTTTTACAGTCTTTCCTTTGGCTTTTCATGATGTTTTTAAATGTCCAAGTAAAAAAATTAATAAATTTATATTAGCCTGAATTTTACCTTTCTTTATATTGTGCAATAACAGTTTTAAATGCAAATGTAACATCATTCAGCTTGTATACAGAATCAATAATATTGCATGACTCTTACTTTGTAGTTCATACATGCATATGCATTTCTTTCTTCTCAGAATAGTAGAAACACTGGACACAACTAAACTAACTCAAGTGTTTTAATTTTACTTCTTGATACACACAGATTCTACTAACTCTCTACCTTCTGCTTACTAATGAATAAGGAGATATTGAAAGGTAAAGAACTATGGTTTGTGCTATCCAGTGGTTTCCTTACAGGTTATCGTTATCAGTATAAGTAGTTTGCTAATACAGGAAATAAACATAAGAAGCAAAAGATAAATGTTGTATATTCTGCTTGGACTCAAAAGTCTCCTATATTTCAGCAGTTTAATTGCAATTAAACAGAAACAAGAGTTGAAGAAGTACACAGAGTGAGACTCTGTCTCAAAAAAAAAAAAAAAAAACTACAACACTACGACAGATATCACAGCCAGTATACATATTAAGAAAGTAGGCTAGGCACAGTGACTCACGTCTGTAATCCCAGCAGTTTGGGAGGCTGAGGTGGGTGGATCACCTGAGGTCAGGAGTTCAAGACTAGCCTGGCCAATATAGTGAAACCCTGTCTCTGCTATAAGTACAAAAATTAGCTGGGTGTGGTGGCGGGCACCTGTAATCCCAGCTACTTGGGAGGCTGAGGCAGGAGAATCGCTTGAACCTGGTGGGTGGAGGTTGCAGTGAGCCGAGATCGCACCACTTCACTCCAGCCTGGGAGTAAGAGCAAAACTCCATCTCAGAGAAAAAAAAGAAAGAAAGAAAGAAGGAAAAGAAAAGTAAAAAAAAAAAAAAAGAAAGTAATATGGAGAATTAAAGAACTTCAGATGAAAGAGAGAAAATGGAGAAGTGGAAAACTCAACATCATCAGTAACACTGTTCTCATCAAATTCTCATTTAGAAGAAATAACAGTCTAGGTGAGGAAATTTGAATCTTGGGGTTCAAATTTGGAAAAGTAAAGATGGAAAGAAATGTCGAGAGTAGGGATAACTGGGATAGAAAGATAGTGCTGGACCAGAATTCAAGATCTTAGCTAAGGCATTTTTGCTTAATATTATAACTATTGTTTTAATAAGAAAATAATAGGAGCTACCATTTGGTGGTTTCCTATTTCATGCTAGGAACCGTGACTATCCCTTTATATGCATTAACTAACTCCTTTAATCTTTATGACAAGATACAAGTTAGGTACTGTTAATCAGCCTCTTTTTGACAGAAGAATAAATTATGTTAAATAACTTGCCCATGGTTTTCACAGCTGGTAAACAGAGGAGCCCGAGCATTTGAAGGTTAATAATTGGAGTATTCAGAGAAGAGGAATGACAGGATGAGATGGGCTTAAATCTATCAATTTGCACTTAGAACCTATTGAGTGGCGCTTTCTGGAAGTGGCGGTTCAATCAATGCAATATTGAAATCATATAGCTGTAAAATTTTAACAGTGTGGAATAGGGAGAAGCAATAGAAATGTGAAAGGAAGAGAGAGATGCAAGAAAAAATACAAAAACAAACAAACAAACAAACAAACAAAACCCAGCAAGTTTGAGGGCTCTTGGCTGAGAGAGAGCAAAGAATCAGATTGTTAGTTTATGCCAGAAGTGGCAAAATCACGGTCCACTGACGAATTTAGTCTACATACCTGCTTTCTTTGGAGAGTTGATTATAGGATTACTTGCCAAAATTTAAACTTTAAAAAAAAATTACATGAAAATACGAAACTTTGGTTAATTATTTGCTTTAACTAGAACAATTTGGCAACATGGGTCCTCATTAAATTATGGTAGTTGTTAGCCTAAGTCCCCTTAAGTTAGTTCTTGCTTTCTCCACTTCACAGAATTCCACTGGGTATATTTAATTTCTTTATAGTATCTATGTGGCCTTTATTAGGGGCATTTGAATTCTTAATAGCTGCCTATACATATGAATATCTTGTTGACAATATTTAATTAGATCATGCATGTGAAAGTGCTTGGTAAATTACAAAGTAGTACATAAATATATATGGCATTATTAAGTGATATTAATACAATCCTGTCACACTTTATGAAGAAAAGGGCCAACCAACAATTTAATAGAGTAAGGAATTGATCCTGAAGCATCAGCCCATCCTCTAAGTCTTTCACTTGTTCATGCATTTATGCACTTAATAAGTATCCATTGATCACTGTACAAGACACCGAAACAACCGACATTTCAATCAACAACTTTTCATTGACCACTGAAAATCTCCTAAGTACTAGAGGTATAATGGTGAAGAAGGTAGATAAAGCCCCTACTCTCAAGAAGCTTGCAGACAATCGTAGAAGGAATAAAACTGAGGTAAGTAAGAGAAAAAAAAAATGAAGATAACCACCTCTCCTCCTAAAATGATGAGATGATGTCAGGATGTCAAAAAGTAAATTAGTAGTATAAAATAAAAAATAAGAGACAATGTCAGAAAAACACTATGAAGAAAATAAAACAGCAATAAAACAGAGTAATGTGATAGTGACTAGGGAGTGACACATTTAGATAAGAGTGGTCAGGGCCACCTGAGGAGGTGACAGCTGAGTTGAAATTTGAATGATGAGAAGGCAGCCACAGTGGTGGGTGTCTTTGTACAAAAGGGCCAAAGGAGAGATCAAACTTGGTATGCTTAGGAAACAGAAAGATCAGTTTGGCTAGCTCATGGTGAGGGATGGAGAAAGCTGCACGAGTTAAGTTTGGGGAGTTGGGCAAGGACCCATTATGCAAAGTTAAAAGACCCAGTTTCTCTGCTCAAGTAACTCATAATCTAGTTCAGAAAGCAGACATATAAATAAATGTTTACACTACACTACAGCATGATAAATGCTATGATAGCACCCCACACAGTTGATCAGTGAGTATAGAGGATCAGCCGTACCTCCCGGAACTTGACAAGGGTCTGTGATCTTTCCCCACCCTTGACCATCACTGTACCCCTCAGTGGCCTTCTATAGTATGGCTCCAAAGCAACTACCAATCCCCATTAAATCTGAGTGTCCCTCTGAACTGGCAAGCAAAGAATTGGGCTCATTGCCTATACATCACTTTGAGCCCTTGGGAAGAAAGACACTTGGTAAACAAGAGCTGGGATTATCTCACTGCTTTATAAGATCAAAGTAGTTTACAAACATTAACTAATTGAGCATACCAGGTAGCAGATTGTTCATCTAGTAGTGAGTCTCTGTTTAAGCTCTATTTCTTTCTAATATGCCTGTCTACTCTTTGAAGTTGTGACTTCTACACTGACTTCAATTGATAAAGAAATCCTTTCTTTGTCTCACCTTTTCTACTCCTAGAGAACTTTATCTCAGTTTGGGGGGTAGGGATGTTTGGCGAAGATGGCACCTAACGGAGCATTAGATTTTTTCCCCCATAGTCAATTTGAGAATTTTTAAGTTAGCGATTTTTGTTAATGAATCCAAGACTATAGCATCCAGCTCTGTTTGGACCTTTCCCATGCTTTCTGCACTCAATGACATCCCTAGTGTTGGCCAACAATCACAACTATATTTTATTATGAGAAAGATTTGGAAAGAGAGCATAAATAAATCCATGCTTCAGAATAACTTGTTGGCTATTTGAAAATGCAGGTTCCTGGCACCCTCACTAAACTATGGAATAAAAATCCCGGGAATCCACATTTTAATACGCTTTTGAGTTGCTTTTTACATGCATGCAAAATTGAGAGCCACTGCAGTAAAAAATCAACTCAAAGCTCAGGTCAATACAATCCCATTCAGTAAATATTTATTAAGTACCCACCAAGTACAAGGCACTAAGCTAGCTGCTGCCGAGGAAACATGAAAGGAAGACCTGGTTTCAGCCCATATTCCAATGGAAAGGAAAAAGATAATAAGAAAACTAGTGATTTTAATACAAGATAGAGCCTGATAAATACATGCAGAATATAAGGATGGTTCAGAGTAGGCAGGCATGATAACCAGTTGGGGTCCAAGGAACAATGTGTGCCACTTTTCCAGAGTTTGAAAGATGAGGAAGGTTTCACCTGTTACAGCCTCATGATCAGAAGAAGCACCGGCTTTGCAGTGAGAAAGTCCTGCATCCTGGTCGTGGCTCTGCTACTTCACTATGTGATTTTGGGTGAGTCATCAAACATCTCTTTGTTAGTTTATTTGTCTGCAAAAGGAGGTGGCTGGCAAGAAGACTTGAGACCCTTTCTACTCAGAAACTATTACTCTCGTGTTATCTGCCTCAGTGGTCTAGGGGTAGGTATTATGGTTTTTTAGACTGACTGGATAAAGACTGTGAGGTGTGGACCGTCTCTGGCAGTGGAAGCTTTGTGCCAGGTGGAGAGGTGTGTTGGAGTTAGAATCCCTTCAGG
Source organism: Macaca thibetana thibetana (assembly GCF_024542745.1). NCBI lineage: Eukaryota > Metazoa > Chordata > Mammalia > Primates > Cercopithecidae > Macaca > Macaca thibetana. The sequence continues at coordinate 126,566,425 of NC_065582.1, forward strand.
CTGTGTTCCCAGACAGGTTTGGCGAGAAGTGCTGCCGGTAGAGTAGCTGTCACTGCTTAGAAGTTGTTTACTTCTCATTAAATACAGTAAGGAAAAAATGCAGAGTTTGTTGCTGTTGCTGCCTCATGATTTGCCCTAGAAATAAACAGAAGATTTCCCCACAAGAGAGGCCAGCTAAACCTCTATAACTCACTCTGAACAAAGAGGAATAAAAATCTCAGGAAGAATTATTCTGAGCGAGACTTCTGTCCTGGGTGTGAGAGGACCTCAACAGGACAGGGTTCAGGTATGCAGAGATGAGTTTGCTTTGGATATACCTCTGCAGTTTCTTCTCCCCCACTGAGTTCATTTACCATGCAGGTTGTGGTGATAAAGATTTTTCTCTCTCTGCCATTTTAGGGGTGGGGGCTCTGTAGGGAATGGTGGAGGAAACTGCAACATAAGAATTAGGCTAATAGTTCTTCTGGTGCTATTTCTGAGCCTTCTGGAGAATGATCACTGTCTTCTTGGACAAGCGATACTTGTGTTTCATCTATTTCCGTGTGACTGATCCTTTATAAGAGGGAGAGTAAGAATCAAACATTCTGAATTTCTCAGGGTAGACAGTGTAGTCTTGAAGCCTTCAGACAACTTACAAAGTTTCTATGTTAATAATTTAGAATTCTTTGAGGGCAATGGTATGCAGATAAATATTTAACAGCTCACTGGAGGAGCCTTGATTTATGGCATTTACTGATTTCCCTGGTGTAAATACTTCCACCATAGCTGATTTCAAGCTACCGTGGTGAGGTCACAAAGCTTAGAGTTGGGAAGAAGTGAGCACAACCCCCTTTAGCAAGCCAATCTGACTGGCTCCAGCACACCACTTCCTGAGGGCACTCCTGAGGTCCTTTCGTGTGTGTGTTAGTCCATTTTGCCTTGCTATAAAGGGATATCTGAAGCTGAGTAATTTACAAAGAAAAAAGTTTATTTGGTTCACAGTTTTGCAGACTGTACAAGAAGCGTAGCACCAGCATCTGCTTCTGGTGAGGCCTCAGGAAGCTTCCACTCATGATGGAAGGCAATGTGGGGTGAGAGGATGTGAGTGGGAGCAGATGTGTAACATGGCAAGAGAAGAAACAAGAAAGATTTCAGGCTCCTTGAAACAACCAGATCCCCCATGAACTAATAGAGTGAGAACTCACTTATCACCAAAGTGCTGAGGCTAAGTCATTCAGCATTGGAGATCGCATTTCAACATGAAATTTGGAGAGGGCACGCATCCAAACCGTATCGCTGTGCAAAACCAAGTTAGTCACTTAGCTGAAAAATTGAGTTTTTGAGAAAGATCTGACCAGAATTACTTGTAGATATCTAGTAGGCCTGCTTGTACTGGGGCTATAACTACAGTCAGTCATTCTGGAGTAAGCACCACTTGACAGAGGTCAAAATTCACAGGTGGAGCCTAACCAGCAGTCATGTGAGATCTTCAGAAATCTCATTTCTGCCTGTTTCTGCTGACTGCTGCTGTGAGTAATCACTGTTCTTATCTGGCTTAAAAATTATTCAGAATAACTGAGACGGATATAGGGGTGACGACAGGGCAGCCTGCATGTTTATCTAGCATTGTGCTGTTGAGAGTCTTGGGGAAGGCTTGTGAGCAGTCATCAACACCAATATGGGTTCTTTGGGATGGTCTTCAGGAGGGTGCCTGAGATACAGAAATCTCACCTTGTGCTGTTTCAAATGTGTCATCAGATAGTTCAGTGTTTGAGCAATGCCATGTAGACTCTCCCTAGATATGTTTGCATTCTTTTTTTTTTTTTAATTCCTAAAGTAAATTCTCATGGAAATAAAAATAAGACAATAGAGAAAGCTACCAATTAAAAGCACTATTTCCCTCCTCACCTACTATTACACACCTTAGCATCAGTCACTTTTAATAATTTGGCATATATCATTCAAGGTTTACAGCTATTGGTATTCAAATAATTAGGGCTTTTATTGCCATTTTTAATGTGTTTGTTGTAATGTTATATAAAAATGAGATCATATTATATAGAATTGAAGCCTTGATTTTTCAATTAAGACACATAATGGTATTTTTTCAATGAGCTCATTTAAATCTATATAGTTCCTTTTAATAGCTGATTAAAAATCCCAGAAATAGCTTCAAAGTGCTGCTACTCAGATGGTTTTATATTCTTTCACTGTTACAAATATGCTGAAATATGCAACTTCGTAAGGAGGAGTTATGTGATTAAGTTCGGTGATTCCTTGGGGGACAGATTATTTGAGTTCAAATCCTGGCCAGCCACTGACTATCTGTGTGACTTTAAGGAAGTTATTTATCCTCTTTTTACCTCAGTTTCATAATCTGCAAATTGAGATTGGTAGTAATAGTATCTCATACTGTCATAGGGATTAAGAAAATTAACACACATGCTTAAAACAATACCTGGCACACAAAAAGTGTTCAGTAAGTATTAGCTAATATTATATGTATCTTTATACTCTCATGATAGATTACCTGTTTTCTAGATACCTAGAAGTGACTCAAAATGTGTAAAATCGGCTCTGCTGACTTGAAGCTGGCTCTAGCACCCCACTGCCAGTGGGCATTCCGAGGGCCATATCTATGGTGTTCACATTTTACATCTTGATACATAGTGCCAAATTGCTCCCAACCCCCAAGTTTGCACCATTTTGAATTCCTGTAACAATGTAAAGTGTATCCCTTGCCAACACTGAAGATTATTAGTCTTTTAAAATGTTACCAGTTTGTCATAATACATGTTATGATATTTGATTCATTCAGAGAACAAAGTATCCAGGAATTCTAGGTACCAAAGAGTCACGAAGAAAGGGTAGAGGAAAGTAGAGATAAGAATCTCTTATGTCCTTTTTATTGGGGACAGAAATCTTCAACACTGAGAGAGCACAATGCTGCTATTGCGCAGGTAGCTTTTCTCCAGGTGATGTTATCTGGTGAGACACCTTATTTCCCCCACTCTTACATGTCTAGAGTGTGAGTGCCTTATCTGGAGGTAGACACAAACCAGAAGTGGTTTGGGTTGATTTTACTAGCTTGTCTGTATCGACACACACAGGTAGATGCCATAGCACTGAGAACAACCTCAGATAGGAGTAAGGCATCATCACTCCTCTCTCCAAAAAGCAGATCATATTCTCCCAGATACTCTCTGCCAAAAGCAGGTTGGCCAGGTTATAGTTGTTACTCATCACTCCACCCACATGCGTTAAGTTTTCACTTCTATTTTATAAAGTGGTAGTTGAACTGTGGGGAGCAAGAAAGAACTGCATTTCCAGGATCCTCCTAAGACAGCATAAACTATGTTCACAGACCCAATCCCACAAGGCAGTGGTGCATTCGAATGGTTTTTGGAAGTCCAGTATCATCCAAGAAAGGAGATCATACTCTGCTGAGATCAAGATGTCGTTTACCAAGTAGATGTGATCTTTTGCCAGACAGTATAATCTCCTTTCTCATACAAATGTGGCAATCTCATTCTGGATAATGTAGAGTCCCAATTAATAAATAAGAAATCCCCAAACTATGGTTCAGAATAACATACATAGAAATTACTCATTGCAACATTCATAGAATAGAAAGGAAAAGAAAGTGAAATTTTGGACATCTGGTTAAAAAAAGTGACACATTTTGCTGCATACACCCCCAGTTCACCTAATTATGTGGGTTGTTAGACATTGGACTGAAGTTATTAGAGCATGAAAATATATGCAGAAAAGCCATAATCCCAACTGTAAGAAAATATGTCCAATTGAAGTGGAGATCTTGTAATTATCTCAAATTAATGTAGACAATTGGCAGGATACAGTAATTAAAAAAAAATAAGTATATTCTCTTTGTGGCTTATATGTTATATATTAGATGAACTAATTGGCAAAAATATGCAGTGCACTTTTATACCAAAAACATCAGCACAAGAATGGTGAAATGAGACTATATAATCAGGATAACTCTCGATTTCACACCTTTCAGAAGACAAAAAAAGACAATTATTCCCTTTGTTTCCAAATGTTCCCCCTATGAGTAGTTGGATTCAATGTCTGTTAAAAGTCATTGGGGAAATTTATTTTCTTGGTGAAGGCAGAAAAGGATGCTTTATTAATATACCTGAATGGCTTAAATCCAGATATTGTCTGAAAACACAGAGATTCCTATTTTTATGTAAAGTTTGGGGAAATTTTCTTTACGATACAAGATATTCGGTTGTCCTTTATTTTTTCTCACCAGTCTGTATCTCTTTTTCATCCAAAGTCTCCTTTGAAGTCAATTGTGGTCCAACACGAGTACGAGAGAAAGTGTGAGGGATAAGAATCTAGATTAAGATAAATAGTAGGTTCCACCCCAGCCTCAAGTGTCTGGCAACCAAAAAAGTTAGAACTTTTCCAAGATCTACTAAAGTTCAGTAATGAAAATACAGGGAATGCCTGAAGGTAAATGAAGCCTGGGCAGAGATTTCCCCAATGGAATATGGTGCTCTACACTGATAAACATCCCCATTTATATGTTTAAATTTCACCTTTCCCTGGTTTGGAGTCACTAAGCACCTAGAAATTGGAGACTAGCTTCCCTTCTAGTTTGTATGTGCAAGATTCTAAGTCAGCACAAGTGAAAAAAGCCTGTACTTCTTCTCCCAAGTGTCTGGAAAGCTCCATCCTTTTATATATAGTTTCACAGACATATGAACTCTCTGATCTTCTAAAAAGCAACTGAAAAAAATATTCCAATGAATCTAGCTAATTTCTTTATCTTGCAAGGGTATCTGAACAATAAATCAAATCAAAACAAAACTTTCTTATTCCTCCACCCATACCTGCCTACAATCGTAACCTGTTGTACCAGGAACACCTCTGCTTATGTGCAACTGTATCTCGTGGGCTAACGTTGAGTTTCTAATCCATGGAGAACTAAAGCTTGGAGAGTGGAAATCTATTCATAGATGCAATCCTCATTTATTCACTCGATTGCAAGGGAAAATTCAATGACCTCCCAGGGGTTCTTGGCAGTATCCTCAATGCTGGGACTGGAAAAATGCCTAAGATACATTTCTTATTATGGAGGGTCTAACAGGAGAAACAGAGATTCAAATATTACAATGTAATGTGATAAGATGCTATAGATGCTATAAGAAGTGCTAATTAATATCAATGTTTATGAGCAATGAAGTTAAAAATAAAGACCAGTGCCCACTTGAAAGGCTTTGCCTTCCTTTTTCTGAAGACAATTCCCCCAGTTTTCATGGTTTTTGAATAGTCTTAAGTGTTTTCTGTATTTATGCAGTCTGTTAAACTTTTTCTGGCTGATATGCTTATTTACAAATCAGATCACTTTAATAATAGACTTTGTTACAAATGCACACTAAGTTTTTTTAAGATTCAAAGATGCTGGGCTGAAACCTAGCAGTATTCCTAGTTAAACCTCTGGTACATAATACAATCCAAAGACCATGTTTGACTGAGTTTACCACTTGACCTATAGTAGCCACAAATATGAAATAAAAAGGTATTTCCAAGTTAGATAGAAGGAATAACTTATAGTATTCACTAGTACAGTAGTGAAATTACAGTTAATAGTAATTTTTGTATATTTCAGAATAGCTAGAAGAGAAGAATTGTAATCAAAATTGAGGTGATGGATATCCCAATTTCTCTGATTTGATTATTACACATTGTATACATGTATCAAAATATCATATGTACCCCCAAAATATGTACAACTATAATATATCAATTAAAAATACAAAAACAGAAAGAAAAAGCAATATTTTAGTGGCTACTTTGGAAAAAAAGCAATATAAGAAAATCCACATTTACACAAAAATGTATATGTGAGGATTCACTTTACAAAAATACTCAAAATAAGATATATTTGATATTAATGTTAGGTTTTTCTAATACATTGAAAGGCAGTTTATTAATATAAATCTTAGTTAAGACTAATTTTGGTGGCAATTGTCTACATGGAATCATGAACTCCTACATTGTTATTATGACTATTACTCCTCCTGCTTACCTTTACATCATATAATCATAACTAAATTTTCTTGATATATGGGAGGAAATAAAGGCATTTCCAGTGCAAGTCCTAGAGAACAATCCTTTATTCCTGTGAAAGAGGTCACTGTAAGTACTTATATTCACCCAAAAGGTCTGCTATTAATTTTAGCCCCTGAGAAATGCAGTAACTGGAAATGTCATCCTCTTCCCTCATTTTGCTTTCTGTTCCAGCCCTGTGGCTGTCTTTTATCAGTGTGGTGGGGATATGGCAAAGAATCTGGTTAAATATTTGGCTGGAGCTGTTTGGTGATTGTTAACCTGAATAAATGCTAAAATAAATGCACATCATGCTTGGTACCTATGGAAGAAAGGAAATAGCATATGAAATACAGACCCTTCCAGTGTTTCCACTTAAAGCAATAGAAACCACAATATTGCATTTTTGCATTTGTCTCACTTTTTCTCTGCATTTTGGTTTCTATTTTAATGGAAAATGGTAGATGACATCTACAGTTTGGCAAACATTTGCTGCTGTGTACCAGAGATGGCTCAAAAACAGGTACTCATAATTGATTGGGAAGCAACCGAAGTGACTTGTGACTGAGAAAGACATTGACACCAAGTCTAGTCTCGGTAGTTTGGGACTTGAGAAGAGGTAATGGCAACACATCTTCAGAGATTGTTTACTTTGGGGAGTTTGTTTCTGGAGGGCACTCTTGTGTCACAATTAATGCTCGAAGTTGGGACAAGTTTCCTGCCCTCCAAGGGGCTTATCATCTAGCAGTCTAAAAACAGGTTTATGCATTCCTTTATTTATTTGTTCATCCACAAACATTTAGGGCTTATCTAATATGAACAAGTAGAATATGGAGTATTAGAAGAAAGAGGAAAGTATGCTGTGCAAAATGAATAGAAGACACTATTTGCCCAGGAACGATATATAATCTTATTAGTTACACATCAAGTATGTATGTGTATATACAGCATAGAGTATGCATATATATACATACTATAGTATATGTGTGCATGCATATCTATATATACTGTGTGAAGCAAGAGGAGAAAATGCTCATGAATTCTAGGAACTGTAGAATTAAGGAGGGATTTATGTGGGACACATTGGCCTTTTATTATTGTTTAAGAGTAGTTTTACTTTTGCAATAAGAGCTACTTCAATTTTCGCATTTCTTGTGCAGGACAGAGGTATCATGATAATAAACATTTTAGTATTATAAAGATAAATGCCTACAGGTACACTGGTATATTGTGGGTATTGTCACAAATATTCTTTGAAATGACTTCTTAATCATCTTTATTCCTTTTGTGCTTTATGAACACGCTGTCTTTACCTGCTTTCCTTGGTCCTACATTCCCTACAAATATAAACAAAACAGTTCATTGTTAACACACGTGTTGATAAATGCCAAGTAGTGTATCTAAACCAACAAAGGATTATGTGAAGAGGGCCCAAATCCAGCTTGTGTTCATTGTTAATACATGCAGCCAAGTTTCTCTATACTTTATTCTTATCGCATTGCATTAAGCCAACGTTTTACTGATTCTTTTTAATGGCTTTCTTGACAAAGGCAGAATGGAAAAGTATTGAGTCATGTAAAGACAGCTCTTCTAAACTTTTAGTATAATCTTACGCTCAGCCTTCTGCAGACATAATAATAAGCCAAAGTCTGCTCTTAACTTTCAATTGCTAGATCCCTCATATACACACATATGTATTCTTAAGACATTGTGTTCTCAATATCGTATGTTTGTCTATATATAAATGCTATAAATGTGCATATGTATATATATACACACAAATATATGTACTCTTCATATATATATATATGAAGGAAAGTCCATAAATAGCATTCTCAACGTATGTGTATGCCTTTTACTGGAAATTAAAGTTCTGATGATAGAATGTGTCATACACATCCTCCTGGCCACATTTGTTAATATCTATTCTGTATTAATTAATTCAACTTTAATACATTTTGATTTGATTCCCCAAACATCCAATCATTTGCATCTGATTTGTTTTCTCTCCAAAATTTAAATGCATGATTTTTGAAGGGTGGAGCGAAGGGCAAATTTATTTTAAAAGTCTTGATTTGAATAGCAAGAGTGCACAATGGAAATTTCTGGAAAACTAAATATGACGGAGTGGCATACATGAATTGAAGGATAAGCAAATACCTCATCTTCTGGAATGTGCGTTGTTTAGAACAGACTTCTAAAATGGTTTCTGAAAGTGTCCATTCTAGGCTTAGGTGTGCATGAACGCAGAGCTGCCCTTTATGAAAGATAATTTAGGTCACAGGTATGTCCATTAAGTTGAAATTAAATATGCATTCTTTTAAAAGCATATCTTTATCGTCAGGAATAATTGAATTGAGATTCTTCATCTTTTTTACTTGCTGATTCTAATGGAGTTTTTATCTTTTTGCTTTGCTTTCTGATTATCTTTCAACATTGCTTTCTCTTTACTGGTTTCAGTTTGAAGTAAGTGACTATTGCATTGGACAGTCATTGAATTTACACTTACACTACTCAATATATGAAGCTATATTCATCCACCCACTTATTAATTCTCTTATTTGTTATTCATCTATTCATTTCACAAGCATTTATTGAGAGATATGTATTTTCCAGCATTGCGTTGTGTTGACCTTATAAAGAGAAAGAGAAAGATAAATAATTATTGGAGACATATAACCTTTTTAAGGCTACTGCCCTTGGATATTTTTTTCTCTTTGTAAAAAATATTTTTATACTTGAGATGGGTTATTCAATTTTACTATTTAATGTTTCATGCTCTTTTTAGCTACATGATTTAGGGCATTATACATCATATTGACCTATTTTTGTGAGTGACTTAAAAATTGAAACTACTAGTATTCAATTTCTCCAAAAGGCTAATTAATAATGTCTGGCTAGCAATTATTAAACTTTGAATATACGTTATCTCAGTTAATCTTCACAACACTCATGTGAAGTAGGTATCAGTGTAACCCTTATATATTGTTCTCACTATCTTTATATATGGATTAGAATCAAAGATTCAGGGAGGTTAATTCATCTGCTTAAATCCCACAGCTGATAAGTAGCTGAGTTTGAACTCAATCATGCTGTGCTAGACTCTAAAACCATCTTCTGAACCATATTACTAAGTTTCATACCAGGCTCCATTAGGGTCTCCAACGTATTGAGGAAGTTTGTCAAAATGTTATGTCTCAACTTCATCCAGCATCAGGATGGATGGGTAAATTCTTCTCAGTCACCTACAGTATTTGTTGTTTTAAGGGAACCAGTGCAAAGAATTTGTGATCTAAAAATCCTAACTTTTTCCCATTCATTCTGAGCCCAGATGCCATATAAAACATCTCTACCAATTGAGAGGCAAGTGAATTCTCATTTTGCTTTCCTAGATGAAAGCACGTAAGGAAGAAAAGGTATCTTTTGCCAAGCTTTTGCCTAAGAAGCAAATAAAAACAATACTTGCCAAACACAAAGAGGTTGAAATAATTATTACAGCTAATTCACCTCCTGGTGTATTTAGAGTTCAGATTCTGATGTTAGAAAACTCTTGGTTCCAATCCTGGCTTTATCACTTACTGGCCACGTAAACTTAAAGTTGAACATTGTCTGTAAGTTAATACCCTTATCCTATTAATATAATGGGAACATAATAAATAGCTACCTTGTAGGTTGTTGTGAAAATTAAATGCAATGATACGTGTAAAATTCCCAGGACAGAGCTCAACACAGAGTAAATACTCAACAATGCTATTGTCACTGCAATTTTTGTTAACATTGTTGACCATGGGTCTGCATTTTATTTCTTGTCTCCCTAGGAAACATAGTCACACAATACAAGATCCTGTGTGACTGGTCTCCAGCTATCTTTAGCCTCATCTTCTCACCATACTTCAGCCACACTGGCTTTCTTAGAGTTCTCCAAAGGTACCAAGGTTTCTCCATCCTTAGTTTCCTCACAAAGGCTTATCTTTCCCCTCCTCCATCTCCTGTCCAGCTTCTACTCATTCTTCAAACCTCAGTTTAGATGTTGCTTCCTCAGATAAGTCTTCCCTGACCTGCCCTCTCAGACAGGCTCTGTCAGATATCCCTGTTACACGCTCTTTGTACATTCCATTATTTCTCCAAAGTAGTATCACAAACATAATTAAGTCTGTATTTGCTTAACATATGTCACTCCACAGACTAAATGATTCATGAGGACACGGACAGTGCACATAACAGGGGCTGAATGTATCTTATTTTTGTTGAGTGGGATGAGTAAATGACATATTGAATATTTTGAAGCCATTTAGTTAAAGCATAGATCTGTATCTCTCAAGGCTTAACTTTCCTTTGGTTCAGGTCATTCGGTCTATGTGTCATCATCCTAAGTGTATCTTAGAACTATAAAATCCACCGCAAATCTGTTCTCCAATTAGTCATATATAAATTAACAAGTAGAAACGTGTTTTGGGGTACACTAAATTAGAAAATAAAGTGCTTCAAAACACTGTGGAGGATCTTAATTTTTATACTTTAGATTGTAAAAATAAGTTATTCAAAATCAAAGCTGTTGAAATTTTAAATTATTTTGAGCCTTAAAGGAATGTGATTATGGGACCTGAGTCACATGGTAGGCAGCTATAAGTAGGCAACTGTAACCTTTGTTGCTCATCTGATAATAGACAAACTTTTCCTTTACCTACATTGTTTTGTAAAATGTTGTGAAAGAGTATAGGACACTAGAAAAAGACCCTGTCCCTCTCCGCCATTGATCTTCATCATTGATTAACTTCCTTCTTCTTTTACACAAAGACCTCATGACCACCACATTGTCTAAGATGGACTGTTAAATATACTCTTTTTAATTGGAAAAGGAAAATAAAACAAGTTGTAGCCAATCAAATTGCTATAACACATAACCAGCCTCATACGGGAAACATAATCTTGTTAATTTTCTTTGATTTCTAACTCTATTCCTTTGGAGTCTGTGTTATCTGAATGGCCATTCTCAGCTTTTAAACTGGATTCTGATCCTTTTTATTATTTCAGGTTGACAAGTCTCTCAGCCAGCCTCAAGATGGCTTAATATCTCAGATGTAGCCCACTGACCAAGTTTGTTCGAATTTCAAAACCAAAGAGTATCCCCATGCATTCTGCTAGTCAAGTTTTCCTTTTTTTTGTTAAAAATAATTGGGTGAAATAAGATCATGTTCCATAATAAGACAAGGTAAACAAGAATTGAACAATAATAAATGTTTTTCTTAAAACGACAGCTCCATGAGTTGGGCATAAAAACAGGTCATTTCTCTGTAAATTATGATTATCACTGCCAAAGTCAAGCTCTCATGTTCTGCTTCCGGGATAGTATCCAGCAAACAGGAACTGTGATGATTGTAGAAAATCACACGGAGAGATGATGGCCGAATAGGAGCAGCTCCAGTCTCCAACTCCCAGCGCCAGCGACACAGAAGACCGGTGATTTCTGCATTTTCAACTGAGGTACTGGGTTCATCTCACTGGGGAGTGCCGGACGATCGGTGCTGGTCAGCTGCTGCAGCCCGACCAGCGAGAGCTGAAGCAGGGCGAGGCATTGCCTCACCTGGGAAGCGCAAGGGGGAAGGGAGTCCCTTTTCCTAGCCAGGGGAACTGAGACACACAACACCTGGAAAATCGGGTAACTCCCACCCCAATACTGCGCTTTAGGAAACAGGCACACCAGGAGATCATATCCCACACCTGGCCGGGAGGGTCCCACACCCACGGAGCCTCCCTCGTTGCTAGCGCAGCAGTCTGTGATCTACCGGCAAGGCAGCAGCGAGGCTGGGGGAGGGGCGCCCGCCATTGCTGAGGCTTAAGTAGGTGAACAAAGCTGCTGGGAAGCTCGAACTGGGTGGAGCTCACAGCAGCTCAAGGAAACCTGCCTGTCTCTGTAGACTCCACCTCTGGGGACAGGGCACAGTAAACTAAGACACACAGACACCTCTGCACAGACGCAAACGACTCTGTCTGACAGCTTTGAAGAGAGCAGTGGATCTCCCAACACGGAGGTTGAGATCTGAGAAGGGACAGACTCCCTGCTCAAGCGGGTCCCTGACCCCTGAGTAGCCTAACTGGGAGACATCCCCCACTAGGGGCAGTCTGACACCCACACCTCACAGGGAGGAGTACACCCCTGAGAGGAAGCTTCCAAAGCAAGAATCAGACAGGTACACTCGCTGTTCAGAAATATTCTATCTTCTGCAGCCTCTGCTGCTGATACCCAGGCAAACAGGGTCTGGAGTGGACCTCAAGCAATCTCCAACAGACCTACAGCTGAGGGTCCTGACTGTTAGAAGGAAAACTATCAAACAGGAAGGACACCTACACCAAAACCCCATCAGTACATCACCATCATCAAAGACCAGAGGCAGATAAAACCACAAAGATGGGGAAAAAGCAGGGCAGAAAAGCTGGAAATTCAAAAAATAAGAGCGCATCTCCCCCGGCAAAGGAGCGCAGCTCATCGCCAGCAACGGATCAAAGCTGGACGGAGAATGACTTTGACGAGATGAGAGAAGAAGGCTTCAGTCCATCAAATTTCTCAGAGCTAAAGGAGGAATTACGTACCCAGCGCAAAGAAACTAAAAATCTTGAAAAAAAAGTGGAAGAATTGATGGCTAGAGTAATTAATGCAGAGAAGGTCCTAAACGAAATGAAAGAGATGAAAACCATGACACGAGAAATACGTGACAAATGCACAAGCTTCAGTAACCGACTCGATCAACTGGAAGAAAGAGTATCAGCGATTGAGGATCAAATGAATGAAATGAAGCGAGAAGAGAAACCAAAAGAAAAAAGAAGAAAAAGAAACGAACAAAGCCTGCAAGAAGTATGGGATTATGTAAAAAGACCAAATCTACGTCTGATTGGGGTGCCTGAAAGTGAGGGGGAAAATGGAACCAAGTTGGAAAACACTCTTCAGGATATCATCCAGGAGAACTTCCCCAACCTAGTAGGGCAGGCCAACATTCAAATCCAGGAAATACAGAGAACGCCACAAAGATACTCCTCGAGAAGAGCAACTCCAAGACACATAATTGCCAGATTCACCAAAGTTGAAATGAAGGAAAAAATCTTAAGGGCAGCCAGAGAGAAAGGTCGGGTTACCCACAAAGGGAAGCCCATCAGACTAACAGCAGATCTCTCAGCAGAAACTCTACAAGCCAGAAGAGAGTGGGGGCCAATATTCAACATTCTTAAAGAAAAGAATTTTCAACCCAGAATTTCATATCCAGCCAAACTAAGTTTCATAAGTGAAGGAGAAATAAAATCCTTTACAGATAAGCAAATGCTTAGAGATTTTGTCACCACTAGGCCTGCCTTACAAGAGATCCTGAAGGAAGCACTAAACATGGAAAGGAACAACCGGTACCAGCCATTGCAAAAACATGCCAAAATGTAAAGACCATTGAGGCTAGGAAGAAACTGCATCAACTAATGAGCAAAATAACCAGTTAATATCATAATGGCAGGATCAAGTTCACACATAACAATATTAACCTTAAATGTAAATGGACTAAATGCTCCAATTAAAAGACACAGACTGGCAAACTGGATAAAGAGTCAAGACCCATCAGTCTGCTGTATTCAGGAGACCCATCTCACACGCAGAGACATACATAGGCTCAAAATAAAGGGATGGAGGAAGATTTACCAAGCAAATGGAGAACAAAAAAAAGCAGGGGTTGCAATACTAGTCTCTGATAAAACAGACTTTAAACCATCAAAGATCAAAAGAGACAAAGAAGGCCATTACATAATGGTAAAGGGATCAATTCAACAGGAAGAGCTAACTATCCTAAATATATATGCACCCAATACAGGAGCACCCAGATTCATAAAGCAAGTCCTTAGAGACTTACAAAGAGACTTAGACTCCCATACAATAATAATGGGAGACTTCAACACTCCACTGTCAACATTAGACAGATCAACGAGACAGAAAGTTAACAAGGATATCCAGGAATTGAACTCATCTCTGCAGCAAGCAGACCTAATAGACATCTATAGAACTCTCCACCCCAAATCAACAGAATATACATTCTTCTCAGCACCACATCATACTTACTCCAAAATTGACCACGTAATTGGAAGTAAAGCACTCCTCAGCAAATGTACAAGAACAGAAATTATAACAAACTGTCTCTCAGACCACAGTGCAATCAAACTAGAACTCAGGACTAAGAAACTCAATCAAAACCGCTCAACTACATGGAAACTGAACAACCTGCTCCTGAATGACTACTGGGTACATAACGAAATGAAGGCAGAAATAAAGATGTTCTTTGAAACCAATGAGAACAAAGATACAACATACCAGAATCTCTGGGACACATTTAAAGCAGTGTGTAGAGGGAAATTTATAGCACTAAATGCCCACAAGAGAAAGCAGGAAAGATGTAAAATTGACACTCTAACATCGCAATTAAAAGAACTAGAGAAGCAAGAGCAAACACACTCGAAAGCTAGCAGAAGGCAAGAAATAACTAAGATCAGAGCAGAACTGAAGGAGATAGAGACACAAAAAACCCTCCAAAAAATCAATGAATCCAGGAGTTGGTTTTTTTTGAAAAGATCAACAAAATTGACAGACCACTAGCCAGACTAATAAAGAAGAAAAGAGAGAAGAATCAAATCGACGCAATTAAAAATGATCAAGGGGATATCACCACCGACCCCACAGAAATACAAACTACCATCAGAGAATACTATAAACACCTCTACGCAAATAAACTGGAAAATCTAGAAGAAATGGATAATTTCCTGGACACTTACACTCTTCCAAGACTAAACCAGGAAGAAGTTGAATCCCTGAATAGACCAATAGCAGGCTCTGAAATTGAGGCAACAATTAATAGCCTACCAACCAAAAAAAGTCCAGGACCAGATGGATTCACAGCTGAATTCTACCAGAGGTACAAAGAGGAGTTGGTACCATTCCTTCTGAAACTATTCCAATCAATAGAAAAAGAGGGAATCCTCCCTAACTCATTTTATGAGGCCAACATCATCCTGATACCAAAGCCTGGCAGAGACACAACAAAAAAAGAGAATTTTAGACCAATATCCCTGATGAACATTGATGCAAAAATCCTCAATAAAATACTGGCAAACCGGATTCAGCAACACATCAAAAAGCTTATCCACCATGATCAAGTGGGCTTCATCCCTGGGATGCAAGGCTGGTTCAACATTCGCAAATCAATAAACATAATCCAGCATATAAACAGAACCAAAGACAAGAACCACATGATTATCTCAATTGATGCAGAAAAGGCTTTTGACAAAATTCAACAGCCCTTCATGCTAAAAACGCTCAATAAATTCGGTATTGATGGAACGTACCTCAAAATAATAAGAGCTATTTATGACAAACCCACAGCCAATATCATACTGAATGGGCAAAAACTGGAAAAATTCCCTTTGAAAACTGGCACAAGACAGGGATGCCCTCTCTCACCACTCCTATTCAACATAGTGTTGGAAGTTCTGGCTAGGGCAATCAGGCAAGAGAAAGAAATCAAGGGTATTCAGTTAGGAAAAGAAGAAGTCAAATTGTCCCTGTTTGCAGATGACATGATTGTATATTTAGAAAACCCCATTGTCTCAGCCCAAAATCTCCTTAAGCTGATAAGCAACTTCAGCAAAGTCTCAGGATACAAAATTAATGTGCAAAAATCACAAGCATTCTTATACACCAGTAACAGACAAACAGAGAGCCAAATCAGGAATGAACTTCCATTCACAATTGCTTCAAAGAGAATCAAATACCTAGGAATCCAACTTACAAGGGATGTAAAGGACCTCTTCAAGGAGAACTACAAACCACTGCTCAGTGAAATCAAAGAGGACACAAACAAATGGAAGAACATACCATGCTCATGGATAGGAAGAATCAATATTGTGAAAATGGCCATACTGCCCAAGGTAATTTATAGATTCAATGCCATCCCCATCAAGCTACCAATGAGTTTCTTCACAGAATTGGAAAAAACTGCTTTAAAGTTCATATGGAACCAAAAAAGAGCCCGCATCTCCAAGACAATCCTAAGTCAAAAGAACAAAGCTGGAGGCATCACGCTACCTGACTTCAAACTATACTACAAGGCTACAGTAACCAAAACAGCATGGTACTGGTACCAAAACAGAGATATAGACCAATGGAACAGAACAGAGTCCTCAGAAATAATACCACACATCTACAGCCATTTGATCTTTGACAAACCTGAGAGAAACAAGAAATGGGGAAAGGATTCCCTATTTAATAAATGGTGCTGGGAAAATTGGCTAGCCATAAGTAGAAAGCTGAAACTGGATCCTTTCCTTACTCCTTATACGAAAATTAATTCAAGATGGATTAGAGACTTAAATGTTAGACCTAATACCATAAAAATCCTAGAGGAAAACCTAGGTAGTACCATTCAGGACATAGGCATGGGCAAAGATTTCATGTCTAAAACACCAAAAGCAACGGCAGCAAAAGCCAAAATTGACAAATGGGATCTCATTAAACTAAAGAGCTTCTGCACAGCAAAAGACACTACCATCAGAGTGAACAGGCAACCTACAGAATGGGAGAAAATTTTTGCAATCTACTCATCTGACAAAGGGCTAATATCCAGAACCTATAAAGAACTCAAACAAATTTACAAGAAAAAAACAAACAACCCCATCAAAAAGTGGGCAAAGGACATGAACAGACATTTCTCAAAAGAAGACATTCATACAGCCAACAGACACATGAAAAAATGCTCATCATCACTGGCCATCAGAGAAATGCAAATCAAAACCACAATGAGATACCATCTCACACCAGTTAGAATGGCAATCATTAAAAAGTCAGGAAACAACAGGTGCTGGAGAGGATGTGGAGAAATAGGAACACTTTTACACTGTTGGTGGGATTGTAAACTAGTTCAACCATTATGGAAAACAGTATGGCGATTCCTCAAGGATCTAGAACTAGATGTACCATATGACCCAGCCATCCCATTACTGGGTATATACCCAAAGGATTATAAATTATGCTGCTATAAAGACACATGCACACGTATGTTTATTGCAGCACTATTCACAATAGCAAAGACTTGGAATCAACCCAAATGTCCATCAGTGACAGATTGGATTAAGAAAATGTGGCACATATACACCATGGAATACTATGCAGCCATAAAAAAGGATGAGTTTGAGTCCTTTGTAGGGACTTGGATGCAGCTGGAATCCATCATTCTTAGCAAACTATCGCAAGAACAGAAAACCAAACACCGCATGTTCTCACTCATAGGTGGGAACTGAACAATGAGATCACTCGGACTCAGGAAGGGGAACATCACACACCGGGGCCTATCATGGGGAGGGGGGAGGGGGGAGGGATTGCATTGGGAGTTATACCTGATGTAAATGACGAGTTGATGGGTGCAGCACAGCAACATGGCACAAGTATACATATGTAACAAACCTGCACGTTATGCACATGTACCCTACAACTTAAAGTATAATAATAATAAATAAATTAAAAAAAAAAAAAAATAAATAAAAAAAATAAATAAATAAATAAAAAAAAAAAAAAAAAAAAAAAAAAAAAAAAAAAAAAAAGAAAATCACACGGAGAAAAACTGAGTTATTGTACCAAAGTACAGAAATTATTCCTAGAAACAAACCTTTTAAAAATAAACACAAGTACAACCCATGGTTTCCAATTCAGCCATTTTAAAACTGGTTAACCCAATAGATAACCACAAATTGGAAAACCAAGAGAGGACAGCTGTAGACTCTGGTGACTACATAATAATTTGTTCTCATTTGTCTTTATGCTTTACAGGCAATCTTGAGTATGTCACACCTCTGCAACCTTTTTGCTGAAGGCAAACTTTTTAATGGCACTCTTATCTGTCTTTAAAAATATCTCCATATGATATTTGGAAAATATCTGGAAAAACCAAAAAATTATCCCAGATGCATAGAATGCTAACACATACATAGTTGAGACTTAACTAGTTTTTACCCCCTCTATTTGAGAAAGTATGTTGGCTTAAAATTTTTTTTCCCAAATTCAAGTTCTTTGATATTTGTAGTTGAACACTCAGCAGGCAACCTTCTACTAAATAGAGAAATAACGCTAAATTGATCTTCGACATTAATATAAATATAATGTTTACTTTATGTTTAAAATTTGTTTTACTTTGTTCCACTTAGTGAAATAGTAATAAAAACTAGCTCTAGTGGCATTACAGTCGTCTGCATCTCACCTCTCTCCCTGGGGAAGCACAGGATCTGGGCCCTGGCACTGTTTGAGATCTGCCTCAGTAGAAGTGATCCATAACATTTTACTTATCCTTCTTCCTCTTCCCTTTTCCTCACTTCATTTTCCTTTCAGGCTATGAATCCCATGACTTCAAGGATACCATCTGATATTGTTTAGATGTTTGTCCCCTCCAAATCTCATGCTGAAATGTAATCCCCAGTGTTGGAGGTGGGACCTGGTGGGAGGTGTTTGGGTTACAAGTGTGGATTTTTCATGAATGAAAATCATGAATGTGGTGCCCTCCTCATGGTAATGAGTGAGTTCACACAAGGTTTGGTTGTTTAAAATCCTGTGGCAACTCCCCACTCTTTCTCTTGCTCCCGCTCCTTCTGTATGGTACACCAGATCCCTTTTGCCTTCCACCATAAATGTAAGCTTCCTGAGGCCTCATCAGAAGCAGATGCCAGCACCATGCTTCCTGTACAGTCTGCAGAACCATAAGCCAAAATAAACAACTTTTCTTTATAAATTACCCAGCCTTACGTATTTCTTTATAGCAATGCAAAAACA
The DNA here is from genome assembly GCF_024542745.1 of Macaca thibetana thibetana. Classification (NCBI taxonomy): domain Eukaryota; kingdom Metazoa; phylum Chordata; class Mammalia; order Primates; family Cercopithecidae; genus Macaca; species Macaca thibetana. Next base: position 126,585,323 of record NC_065582.1, read on the forward strand.
GACTAACGTGCCATCAAGTGAATAGTTACCTTATCTCTTCCTTCCAGTGTGCATCTCACTCCCTAGAACCAGCCCTACATTTTCAAATGCTTGATAGACATCTCTACCTGGATATTTCACCAGTCCTTCTAAGTCAGTATGTCTAAAAACTATCCTAAGATATTTAGTACAATCTACTTTGCATTATTTCTATATATGTGGATGTCTTCTTTTCCCTGAAATGATCAATACTTTATAAGATATGAATCAAATTCAATTATGGGTGTCCTTTAATATCAGGCACAATGCTCTGCATTTCAAGTCAGTGAATTACTACAAATTCAATATGCCCCTAAAAGATATATCACAGGGCAGAAATTGGGAGCTCACTTTACATAGAAAGGTTTGCCATAAGAGCTGGGACCTAAGAGATCCCTTTAAAGAAATGATCAGTACATTCTACTATTAATAATGATAGCCAGTATTTCTTTTGCTAGGTTTATATAACAACACACCTGCAAGGTTGATATAATTGTACCCATTTGACACACAAAAACACTATGGTTCAAAGATGCCAAGTCACTTGCTACAACTACTGAGTTGCAAGATTGTTTATTGTTGTTGTTGTTGTTTTTTATTTTCAAACCCTGACTGTTACAAAGCCCTATATCCATCATTTCACATAGTTACCCATTGTTTCATTTTTGTGGCAAGACCAACTAAAACCTTCTCATTTAGCATAGATTCTGTATACAGTATAATTTAATTACCTATAGCCCTCATGTTGTTCATTAGACCTCTCAACTTATTCATAGAAAATTTCTGCTACTTCGCATCCTCTCACTTTTATATCCTCATTTCCTCCTAGCGTCTGGTAACACTGTTTTTTTCTTTATCTCTCTACATTTAATTTTTTTTAAATTTTAGATGCCACATATAAGTAAGATAATGCAATATTTTTCCTTTATGTGTCTGGCATATTTCACTCAGCATAATGACCTCCAGGCTTATTCATGTTCTTACAAATAGCAACATCTTGTTCTTTTTAGGGATAAATAATACTTCATTGTATATATGTACCATAATTTTGTTTCTTTACCCATTTGTCTATTGATGGACACTTAGATTGTTTCTATATTTTGGGTATTGTGAAAAATGCTACAATGAACATTGGAGTGCAGATATCTTTACATTTCTTTGGATATATATCCAGAAGAGGGATTGCTGAATAATATGGTAGCTCTATTTTTAATTCCTTTAGAAATCTCCATATTATTTTCAGAATGATTGCACCAATCTACATTCTCACAAACAGTGCACAAGAGTTTCCTTTTCGTCACATTCTTGACAATATTTGTTATGTTTTGTCTTTCCCAGAATATTTTCAGTTATCTGGAATCTTTTACAATTCCACACAAACTTTGGGATTTTTTTTATGTCTATGTAGAATGCCATTGGGATTTTGATAGAGATTGCATTGAATCTGTATGTCGCTTTGGGTAGTAATGATATTTTAACAATATTATTTTTTCTGATCCTTGAACCCAGGATATCATCCCATTTGTTTGTCTTCTTCAATTCCTTTAATCAATGTTTTATAGTTTTCATTGTACAGATGTTTTACCTCCTTGGTTACATTTATTTCTAGGTATTTTATTTTTTTATTATGTTGTAAATGGGACTTTTTAAAAATTTCTTTCTCCCTTAGGTCATTACTTGAGTATAACAATGCTACTTATTTTTGTGTGTTTATTTTGTGTCCTGCAACTTTATTTGGATTCATTTATTAGTCTAACAGGTTGTTTTGTGGAATCTTTGAGGTTTTCTACATACAGAATCATCATAACATCTGTAAATAAATATAATTTTATTTCTTCCTTTCTGATTTGTATTACTTTTACTTATTTTTCTTATTTGATTGCTAGTACTTCGTATGTGTATGAAAACATGTATATATATATATATATGAGAATGTGTGTATGTGTGTATTTTTTTTTTTTGAGATAGGGTCTTGCTCTGTCACACCCCCCAGGTAGCTGGGAATACAAGTGTATGCCACCACAACTGGCTATTATTATTTTTTATTTTTATTTTTTTGGTATTTTTTAGCAGAGACAGGGTTTTTCCACTTTGGCCAGGCTGCTCTCAAACTCCTGGCCAAGTGATCCGTCTGCCTTGGCCTCCTAAAGTGCTAGGATTACAGGTGTGAGCCACTGCACCTGGCCAGTATTTCTAATATGTTAAGTAGAAGTGGGCATCCTTGCCTTGTACTGGATCTTGGTACAAGGTCAAGATTTTAGTGTTTCCCCATTGATTATAAAATTTAACTGTGGGATTTTCATAAATGACCTTTATTATGTTAAGGAATTTTTCTTCTATACTTAACTGTTGAGACATCTTATCAAGAAAATATGTTAGACTGTGTCAAATACTTTTTCTATTTAAACTGAGATACTCATGCACTTCTAATATTTTATTCTATTAATATGGTATATTACCTTGATTGATTTTCATATGTTAAACCAGCCTTGCGTGACAGAAACAAATCCCATTTCTCCATTTTGTCGTGATATGTAATCTTTTTAATGTGTTGTTAGATTCAGTTTGCTAATATTTGATATTTTATTGAAGATTTTTGCATTGATGTTCGTCAGAAAAAAATCGCCTATAGTTTTTTGTTCTTGTGATGTATTTATTTAGCTTAGGTATCAAGGTAATATTAGTCTCATAAAATGTGTTTGGAAGTATGTTGTCTAGTTCTATTTTTCATAATAGTTGAGGAAGTATTAACATTAAGTCCTTTTTGAGTGTTTGATAAAATTCCACTGTAAAGCCATCTTGTCCTGGGCTTTCTTTTGTTTGAAATGTTTTAATTACTTCTTCAATATCTATTTGTTATGGATCTGTTCACACTTTCTATTTCTTTCTGACTCTTGGTAGATTGCATTATTTTTAAAGAATTTATCCATTTTCTCTAGGTTATCCAATTGTTGGCATTTGGATGTTGTACTTAATAGTTTCTTATGACCCATTTTATTTCTGAGGCATCTGTTGTAAATTTCTCCACTTTCACTTTTTATTTTATTTGAGTCTTCTCTCTTTTCTCTTAGACTAGCTAAGAGCTAATCAATTTCATCTTTTCATAAAACCACCTCTTAGTTTTGTTGATACTTTCTATCATTTTTTGGTTCTTTATTTGATTTATTTCTGTTCTAATTTTTATTATTTTCTTCCTTCTGCTAATTTTGGGCTTAGCTTATTCTTCTTTCTCTAGTTCTTTGAGGTGTGTTGTTGACTATTTAGTTGAGATCTATCTTCTTTTTAAATGTAGGCACTTATTGCTATAAATTCTCCAGTTGGAGCAGTTTTTGCTGCATTCTGTAGATTTTGGCATGTTGTGTTTCCAATGTCATTTGTCTCAAAGTAGTTTTAAAATTTCCTTTTGATTTCTTCTTTTACCCATTGATTATTTAAGAGTATGTTGTTCAATTTTTACTTATTTGTGAATTTACCAAGATTTCTCCTTTTATTGGTTTTTAGTTTTATACCATTTTGGTCTGAAACAATGGTAGCCATCATTTCAGTCTTCTTAAATTTGTTAAGACTTGTTTTGTGGCCAGAATATAATCTGTCCTGGAGAATATTTCATGTGTGCTGGAGAAAAAATGTGCACACTACTGTTGTTCAATGGAAAATTCTATTTATGTCTGTTAGGTCCATTTTGTCAAAAGTGCAAATCAAGTCCAGCATTTTCTTATTAATTGTCTGTCTGTTTTATCTATTGTTTAAGGTGAGGTATCGAAGTATCTTACTATTATTGCTATCTGCTCTTTCTCCTTTTATTTCCATTAATATTTGATTTTGTATTTAGGTGCTGCAATGTTGATTGCATACATATTTATAATGGTTATGTTTTCTTGATGAATTCATCCTTTTACATTAAATAATGACCTTTGACTCTTATGACAGTGTTTGACTTGAATTCTATTTTATCAGATATAAATATAACCACTCCTACTCTCTTTTAGTTACCATTTACATATTTTCTTCTATCCTTTTACTTTCAACCTATGTATTCTTAAAGTTTAAGTGAGTCTCTTGCAGGCAGGCCACTCTGTGTCTTTTGATTGGAAAATTTAATCTATTTACATTCAAGGCTATATTGATAGTTAAGTACTTACTACCACCATTTTGTTATCTGTTTTCCAGTTGTTTTGTGGGTTTTTCGTTCCTTTCATTTTTTTATTTCTTGTTGTCTGCCTTTGTGATTTGATAGTTGTTTGTAGTGCTAACACTTGATTTCTTTTGCTTTATCATTTGTATATCTGCTGTAGCTTTTTGTTTTGTGATTATCATGATGCTTACATAAAATATCTTATAGTTATAATTTACTATTTTTAACTGATGATAACTTAACTTCTGTTGCATACAAAAACCTACAGATTTTTACTTTGCCATCCACCATTTATGATTTTGATGTTAGAATGTATAGCTTTTTAGATTGTGTGCTCCTTAACAAATTTTTTGTAGCTTTAGTTATATTTTACCATTTTGACTTTTAACCTTCATAGTAGAAATATGTGTGATTTACACAGCACCATTACAGTATTAAAATACTCTGGATTTGACTATGTATTTACCTCTACTAGTGAGTTTTATACTTTCATATGCATTTATGATAATAATGATCAAAATTTCATTTTCACTTGAAAAACTACCTTAAGTATTCTTGTAAGGCAGAACTAGTGGTAATGAATTCCCTCAACTTTAGTTTGTCTTTGAAAGACTTTATTTCTCATTCATTTCTGACAGACAACTTTGCTGGGTAGTAAATTTTTGACTGACTTTTTTTCATTCAGCATTTTGAATGTATTGTCTTATTCTTTCCTGATCTGAAGGTTTCCACTGAAAATATTCTGATAGTCTAATGTGTAACATGAGGCTTTTCTTTTATGGTTTTTAAAATTCTGTTTTTGTCTTTGACCTTGACAGTTTGATTACAATGTGCCTCATGGAGGATGCCTTTGGGTTGAGTCTATGTGGGGACTTTTGAGTTTCATGGATCTAGATGTTCATATCTCTCCCCATACTTCGGAAGTTTTCAGCAAATATTTTTTAAAATAAGCTTTACATTCTTTCTTTGTCCCTTCTTTCTCTGGAAGTTTCATAATGTGAATGTTTGTTCACTTAATGATGTTTCGGAAATCCTGTAGGCTATCTTCATCCTTTTTTGTTCTTTATTCTTCTTTTTCCTCTGAGTTATTTTGAAAGAATGATCTTCAATCACAGAGTCTATATTCCTATTTAATGTGGTTCATTATTGAATATTTCAATTGTATTTTTCATTGATTAAAATCTTAAGTTCCCAGATTTCTGTTTAGTTTCTTTCTTTGTGTGATATCTCTGTCCAATTTCTCATGCCAATCACGAAGTTCCCTTCATTTTATTCAATTGCCTGTTTGTATTCTCTTGTATCTTTCTGAGCCTGCTTAATATCATATTTTGAATTTATTTTCAGGCAATTTGTAAATGTCCACTTCTTTGGGGATAGTTACTGAAGAATTTTTGCATCTTTTCTGTGGCATCATGTTTTCTTGCTTTTTCCTGTTTCTTGTGTTCCTGCATTGTGCATCTGGTGGTACAGTCACCTCTTCCAGACTTTACAGAGTGGTTGTGTAAGGGAAGACTTTCACTTGCAGATGGGCCTGAGGATGATGATTGGGCATGATGGGGTGGCTCTAATTCCATGTAGAAACAGTAGTGTGGTCTCTGTGCAGCTTCTTTTGTTGTGATCAATGTTAGTGATGACCGTGGGTACCTCAATTAAGATCATTAGGAATCTTCTTGTTCTTGTCTTCCTGACAGTGGGGCATCTTAGCTGAGGGGATCTTTCTTGGTGTTAGGTCTGACATGGCTCACAGGCAGCCACAGTGGCACTAGAATCCAGGGCATAAGGAGAAAGTGCTTGGAGCGGCTGCAGAGCCAGGTTTATGGGCTCAGGGTCTTGAAAAACTACTCTAGTGCCTGGGATATAAGGTCCAAATTTATGATTCAAAGCATGAATGAATGTAATTCTTCCATTCAGCAATCCAGCGGTTTGGGCCCAGAAGGCTGGGATGTAGCCATGATTCTTATTCTGGGGAGAAGGGGACAGTACTGGTATAGCTCTGGGTAAGAAAAGTTGCTCTGGAGGCTCAGACTCCATGAAGCAGGGCACAGTTGGAATTCAGTACATGGAACTAACAGGACGCAGCAGCAGCTCAGGCTCCAGGGGTGGGGTACCACACAGTGTTGACTCTGGTCCTTGGAATGATGTGACACAGTGGTAGCCCAAGCTCTGGGAGGCCAGGTGCAGCAGCAACAAGGGCCCAGGAATGGCAAAATGCCTCTGTGGTTTGGGCCTTGGGGAGCAAGGAACAGTGCAGTGATGACTGTACTCCCTGGAGAGACAGAGTACCTCAGCAGCACAAATGCAGGGGATAGTACAGCTCTAGTAAGTAGGGTGATGTGACTGTTCAGCTAGAAGGGCAGGGTGGCACAGCTCAGCCAAGACTCTAATTCCCTGGAGTGCAAGGCACTGCATCTTCTCAGTCTCAGAAAGCAGGGTTACCTAAGCTACTGGATCTCTAGGCACGGGATCATGTTAACTGTGATGCTGGGAGATGCAATTGCTCTGATGTGCCAGAGGCTTGACGCCCCTGGGCAGATAAAGTGCTACTTCACCCATGTCATGGGCTTGATAACTGCCGCAGTGTGGAGGAAGCCTGAAGTCCCGAGACAGGGAGAATCATGTCTGCTCTGTGGTTGAGGGCATGACTGCTCTAGTGTGTCAGAGGCCTGAGGTCCCTGGGGAGTAGAGTGCTGCCTCCACTGTGGTATGGAGGGCATGGCTGCCCTAGTACTTCAAGATTTTGTGTCCCCAGGGTCTGGGAACCCCTTCAGATTGATCCTAAAGGGAAGATGTACCAGCAACTGGGATGGAGGGATGGTGTGACTCTGTGGTAGCTTGGCACTAGTGAGTAGCACATATCAGCAGCTCTGCTTGGGGATGGCATGCTACTGGATAGGCATGGTACGGTGGAAGGATGCAATGGCCACTTGACCCCAAAGCAGAACACACTCTTGTAGTGGCTTTTGCTAGAAGATAACACAGAGCAGCAGCAGCATAGGCCACGGGGGTTAGGTACAGTGTCAGCTCCTTCTCTGGAAGGAGACGTCTACAGACTCTGAGAGCTCCCTCAGCTGGCCTTAGAGACTGTGAGGACTTCAGAAGTCTCCAGTAGCAAAGACTGCAGGTGCAAGGATGATGGGGGGTACTGGGGTCTGCTTGCTTATATTTTCTTCACAGGGAAAAGCCCCTCCTGATTCCAAGCTGATCCCCACTAGGGAGATGGGGTGACAAAGGCAAGATGTTTTCTTCTCTTCTCCACATGGCCACGTTTAGTTTCCTTTACAGAATTTCTGCTGCTTCTTTGCTGTTCCTCAGTGTTCTCCTTTAGTTATTTTGGTCAAAATGTAGTTGTTTATTTGTTATTTTGGGGCCTTTTTATATGTATGAGGGGAAAAGAGCACTAAGAGTTTCTAGCCAACCCTCTTGCTGATGTCACTCTTCAGCATTTCTATTTTCCTAAGATGCCACACCTTACCTAGCCATTCTCACAAACTTAAGTTCTGAGGGAATATAGTTCAATTAAGGTTAAATCATTTATGTTGTATTTTAATAGCGAATATCAGTGTTCTCCTCCAGCATACAATCAAACATGGTTCTCTGTATTTATAATTTCTGTACCTATCAATGGTCACTTCCTGTATAATTCAAAAAATATATTTTGGTATTGGATATAAATGTACAGCTGATGGCACCTTAAAAGGCAACTGGAAATTTTCTGTAAGATTTTCATTAGTCAGAGTTACTCTTATACCCACAGGAAGAACATTCAATTACTAACCCGTGTAATCCACGTGAAGTGTTTGTGGATTGCTCATCATTTGTGGTTTAGAGGAAAGATGGCATGCCACATCCCACATGGAATAAGGATGTTTAGGCAAGCAAATGCATCAGACTCTTTCAAGCTACATTGTTTACATGGCCTTCATGAGAAGCTGACTGAAATTAACTACAAGTTCCAAACAATGTTGATAAACACCTTATGAAATGGCACACACATGAAATTAGGTGACGTCAAGAGAATGATCATTTATGTACTTTGAAATATGCTTTTAGAATAATACTGTCTAGCTGAAACATAATGAGATGCACATGTTTAATTTTAAATTTACTAGTAGTTAAACCATAAAAAAGAGAAACAATGTGAAGTTACTTTTAATCATCTAGTTTATTTAACCCAGTATATCTGAAATGTTATCATTTAACATGTAATCAATATAAATTCCTTAATGAGATAGTTTACATTTTTTTCATACTGGATCTTCAAAATCGATTCTATTGTTTTCTCATGCTGAGAAGAATGGCTACCTGCAGTCTCTAAGCTTATGCCTGCCTAACACTTCTCTTCAACTTTGGATCTCTGTGGGGTTGCTCTAGGCTCCACAAATCACACAAGCAGCATCTTCACTTAGAAGCCAAGTAGCATGAAAATTTGATCCATTGGATGATCAAATTCATTCTGGGCCTAATGTTACATTTTACTAACACACTAAATGTTGTCATGATATGCTTTCTGATAGGAGTTTTTAAAGTGTTAGAAGAACTATTAACCTAGACCTCTGCTCCGCCCCCACTTTACCTGAAGATTGAGTATGGTTAGTCAAAACCTGACAGAAACAACCATCATCACATCCAAACCAGATGAAAAATGTTATTTCAGTAAAACATGGTGTGGGTTTTATCTTATTCATAACCGTCGTAGTCCACTCAGGGTGCTATAGCAAAATACCATAAACTGGGTTATTTATAAATTTCAGAAATTTATTTCTGCAGTTCTCCAGGCTGAGAAGTCAGAGAGTAAGATGTTAGCAAATTCGGTGTCTGGTGAGGTCATCAAATTTTTGGTTTATAGATGATGCTCTTTATTCTGTCCTCACATGATGTAAGAGGTGAGGAATCTATCTTGGGCTTCTCTTATAAGGGAACTAATTCCATTCATGAGGACTCTGCCATTGATGACCTAATCACCTCCCAAAAGCCCCACCTCCTAATACCATCACGTTGGGAGTTAGGATTTCAACATATGAATTTTGGGCGTACAAAAATATCCTGACTATAGCCTTCTAGCCCTGGATCCCCCAAGTTTATTTTATTTTCACATGTGAGACAGATTTATTTTATCCTAATAGCCCCAACAGTTTTAAGTGACACCAGCATCAACTCAAAAATTTAAAGTCTCATATAAATATAATCTAAATCAGATATGGGTAATATTCAAGATAGAATTCATCCTGAGGTAAATAGTCCCCCAGCTCTGAAGTTATGAATTCAAACATGCTATGTGCTTCCTAAATACAACTGTGGGACAGGGCATAGGACAGAAATTCCCATCCAAAAGGGAGAGACAAGAAAAAAACAAAAAAAAAAAAAAAAAAGAAATGACATCTCCCAAGCAGGTCTAAAATCCAAAAGCACATACAACATTAAATCTTGAGGCTTGAGAATAATCTTCTTTGACCCAGTACTCTACCCTCTATACTTATTGGGACAGAGGTCTCACCTTCTGGACCCACTGCGTGGAAGTTCTCTTCCTGCAGCTTTTCTGTGCAAGGTTGGGCCCCGATGGGTTTGGGAGGCTCTGCCCCACAGCTGTGAGGCATGCGTCAGCTTTCATGGGTTGGAGTTACATGCCTGCAGCTCTCTCAAGCTGGAATTACATGCTAGTGGCTCTGCTGTCTGGGGTCATGAAGGCAACCCAACTCCAACGGCTCAGCTTTTCACTGAATGAGATGGTACTTTGGGGAAGATGTGAGATAATTCATTGCATCAGGACCTGAGATGATGTGTAGGAAAACTTCTCCAGGGATGCTGACCAAGGTCCATCTCATCTTCTCCCTACCAATCCTGAAAGAATAATACTCTTTATGCTTCTCATTGCATTGTTAGTCATGGCACACAGAGAATAGTTACAATGAGCCATGGGAAATGATGCATTCACTTCTTTGTTGGAGAAACTTTTGCCTTTCTAGTTCCACTTCCTGCAGTGTGCAACTCCTACTGCATGTACTGATAGAACTAAAAGATCTGTATTTTCTCAGAAATGCAACACCTTTCTATCTATATGCATCTTTGCATGCAGTTCCCTACACCTTCATTTTTTCTCATTTGATTAATTTTCTTTCATAATTCTAGACTAATTTTAGTTGCCCTCTGTACTAGGTAGCTTTCCCTGTGTTAAATGACCCTGCTAGGTTAACTAATATAAACGTCTTTTATTATAGTTGCCATAGTAACTTTAAATTTACTGTGTGCACATCTGCCTTTAGATTGTAAGTTTCTAAAGAGCACAGATCATGTTTTTATTTATTTTTGTACTCCAGAAATTAAAATAGTGCCTAACCCATAGTTTATGCTCAATACATACATTTTGATTTGAACTGAACTACCAGTCCTGATATGTAACTTGTCTCTCAGCATCAGAATTCCACCTTAAATTGCAACTTCTGAGAAGCAGAAAGGACATTGTCTGGTACTGACTCCGAGTCAATCAAAAGATTTGACTCTGTGGTAATTATAATGCTGAAAACACAACACATAATTTCTATAGTTTTTTTTTTCTCCTCTATTCATCCACTTGTAAAATGCAAATTGAAGAATATAGGGGAAAATCTCAATGACATTGGTCAAGGCAATGTTTTTTGGAAATGATCTCAAAAGCACAGGCAACAAAAGCAAAAGAAACAAATGGGATTACATCAAACTAAAAAGCTTCTGCACAGAACACACATACATATACACACACAAACACATATATACACACATACATCCACTTCAGAGTGAAGAGACAACTTATAGAATGGAAGAAAACATTTGTAAACCATACATCTAGTAAGGGGTTAATATTCTTTCAGTGACACAATGGGCTAACTATTGTTAACAATAATTTATTGTATGTTTCAAAATAAATAAGAGTGGAATTGGAATGTTCCTAAGACAGAGAAATGTTAAATGCTTGATGTGATGAATATCCCAGTTATCCCAATTTGATCATTATGTATTGTATGTTTGGGTCAAAATTTCACATGTACCTCCAAAATATGTACAACTATCATGTGACCATAATAATTAAAAATAAAGCAACTCAATAGCAAGAAAACAAATGACCCCACTTAAACATGGGCATAAGACCTGAATAGACATTTCTCCGAAGAAGACATACAGATGCTCAACAGGTATGTGGAAAAATGTTCAACATCACTAATCATCAGGGAAACGTAAATTAAAATCACAATGGGATATCACCTTATACCTGTAGGAATGGCTCGTATCAAAAAGAGAAAGACAAATGTTGGTAGGGATATAGAGAAAAGGGAATTCTCACATACTGTTGGTGGGAATGTAAATCAGTACAGCCATTTTGAAAAACAGTGTGGGGTTTTCTTTAAAAATTCAAAATAGAGGGGTCACTTCCAAGATGGCCAAATAGGAAGAGCTCTGGTCTATAGCTCCCAGCAAGATGGACACAGAAAATGGGTGATTTCTGCATTTCCAACTGAAGCACCTGGTTCATCTCATTGGGACTGGTTGGACAGTGGGTGCAGCCCACGAAGGGCAAGCTGAAGCAGGGTGTGGCATCGCCTCACCCAGGAAGTGCAAGGGGTACGGGGATTTACCTTTCCTAGCGAAGGGAAGCCATGACAGAATGTATCTGGAGAAACAGTACATGCCTGCCCAAATATTGTGCTTTTCCCACAGTCTTAGCAACTGGAAGACCAGGAGATACCCTTCTGTGCCTGGCCCAGCAGGTTCCATGCCCATGGAGCCTTGCTCACTGCTAGCACAGCAGTCTGAGATCGACCTACAATGCTGCAGCTTGACAGGGGGAGGGGCATCTGCCATTGCTGAGGCTCGAGTAGCTCACAGTGTAAACAAAGAGATCAGGAAGCACAAACTGGGCAGAGCCCACCACAGCTCAGTAAGGCCTACTGCCTCTATAGATTTCACCTCTTGGGGTAGGGCATAGTAGAACAAAGGGCAGTAGACAGGTTCTACAGACTTAGACGTCCCTGTCTGACAGCTCTGAAGAGAGCAGTGGTTCTCTCAGCATGGTGTTTGAGCTCTGAGAATGGACAGACTGCCTCCTCAAACAGGTACCTGAACCCCATGTAACCTGACTGGGAAACACCTCCCCAGTAGGAGTCGACAGACACCTCAAACAGGCGGGTGTCCCTCTGGGACGAAGCTTCCAGAAGAAGGATCAAGCAGCAATATTTGCTATTCTGCAGCCTCTGCTGGTGATACCCAGGCAAACAGGGTCTGGCGTGGACCTCCAGCAAACTCCAACAGACCTGCAGCTGAGGGGTCTCACAGTTAGAAGGAAAACTAACAAACAGAAAGGAATAGAATCAATATCAACAAAAAGGACATCCACACCAAAACCCCATCTGTAGGTCACCAATGTCAAAGATCAAAGGTAGATAAAACCACAAAGATGGGGAGAAACCAGAGCAGAAAAGCTGGAAATTCCAAAAATCAGAGCACCTCATCTCCTCCAAAGGATTGCATCTCCTCACAAGCAAGGGAACAAAACTGGATGGAGAATGAGTTTGACAAGTTGACAGAAGTAGCCTTCAGAAGGTCAGTAATAACAAACTTCTCCAAGCTTAAGGAGAATGTTCTAAACAAATACAAGGAAGATAAAAACTTTGAAAAAAGGTTAGACGATGGCTAACTAGAATAAACAGTGTAGAGAAGACCTTAAAAGACCTGATGGAGCTGAAAACTATGGCACGAGAACTTCATGATGCATACACAAGCATCAATAGCCGATTTGATCAAGTGGAAGAAAGGATATTAGTGATTGAAGATCAAATTAATGAAATAAAGCAAGACGACAAGATTAGAGAAAAAAGAGTGAAAAGAAACAAGAAAAGCCTCCAAGACACATGGGACTATGTGAAAAGACCAAATGTATGTTTGATTGGTGTACCTGAAAGTGATAGGGAGAATGGAACCAAGTTAGAAAACACTCTTCAGGATATTATCCAGGAGAACTTCCCTAACCTAGCAAGGAAGGCCAACATTCAAATTCAGGAAATAAAGAGAACAACACAAAGATACTCCTCGAGAAGAGCAACCCCAAGAAACATGATTGTCAGTGTCACCAAGGTTAAAATAAATGAAAAAAATGTTAAGGGCAGCCAGAAAGGTTGGCTTACCCATAAAGGTAAGCCCATCAGACTAACAGCAGATCTCTTGGCAGAAACCACATAAGCCAGAAGAGAATAGGGGCCAACATTCAACGTTCTCAAAGAAAAGAATTTTCAACCCAGAATCTCATATCTAGCCAAACTAAGCTTCATAAGTGAAGGAGAAATAAAATCCCGTACAGACAAGAAAATGCTGAGAGATTTTGTCACCACCAGGCCTGCTTTATAAGACCTCCTGAAGAAAGCACTAAACATGGAAAGGAACAACTGGTCCCAGCCACTGCAAAAACATGCCAAATGGTAGAGACCATTGACACTATGAAGAAACTGCATCAATTAACAGGCAAAATAACCAGCTAACACTATAATGATAAGATCAAATTTAAACATAATAATCTTAACCTTAAACGTAAATGGGCTAAATGCTCCAATTAAAAGACATAAACTGACGAATTGGATGAAGACTCAAGACCCATCAGTGTGCTGTATTCAGGAGACTCATCTTACATGCAAAGATGCACATAGGCTCAAAATAAAGGGATGGAGGAAGATCTACCAAGCAAATGGAAAGCAAAAAAAAGCAGGGGTTACAATCCTAGTCTCTGATAAAACAGATTTAAACCAACAAACATCAAAAGAGACAAAGAAGGCCACTACATAATGGTAAAGGGATCAATTCACCAAGAAGAGCTAACAAGCCTAAATATATATGTACCCAATACAGGAGCACCCAGATTCTTAAAGCAAGTCCTTAGAAAGGACAAAGAGACTTAGACTCCCACACAGTAATATTGGGAGACTTTAACACCCCACAGTCACTATTGGAAAGTTCAATGAGACAGAAGGTTAACAAGGATATCTAGGACTTGAGCACACCTCTGGACCAAGGACCAAGCAGACATCTACAGAACTCTACACCCCAAATCAACAGAATATACATTCTTCTCAGCACCACATCACACTTATTCTAAAATTGACCACATAATTGGTAGTAAAACATGCCTCAGCAAATGTAAAAGAACAGAAATCACAACAAACTGTCTCTCAGACCACAGAGCAATCAAATTAGAACTCAGGATTAATAAACTCACTAAAAATCGCACAACTACATGGAAACTGAACAACCTGCTCCTGAATGACTACTGCGTACATAACAAAATGAAGGCAGAAATAAAGATGTTGTTTTAAACCAATGAGAAAAAAGACACAACATACCAGAATCTCTGGGACACATTTAAAGCACTGTGTAGAGGGAAATTTATAGCACTAAATGCCCACAAGAGAAAGCAGAAAAGATCTCAAATAGACACTCTAACATCACAATTAAAAGAATTAGAGAAGCAAAAACAAATACATTCAAAAACTAGCAGAAAACAAGAAATAACTAAGATCAGAGCAGAACTGAAGGAGATAAAGACACAAAAAAGCCTTCAAAAAATCAAGGAATCTAGGCGTTGGTTTTTTGAAAACATCAACAAAATAGACAGACAGCTGGCAAGACTAATAAAGAATAAAAGGGAGAAGAATCAAATAGACACAATAAAATATGATAAAGGGGATATCACCACCGATCCCACAGAAATACAAGCTACCATCAGATAATACTATAAACACACCTATGCAAATAAACTAGAAAATCTAGAAATGGATAAATTCCTGGACGCATACACCCTCCCAAGACTAAACCAGGAAGAAGTCGAATCTCTGAATAGGCCAATAACAGGTTCTGAAATTCAGGCAATAGTTAATAACCCACCAACCAAAAAAAGTCCAGGTCCAGATGAATTCACAGCTGAATTCTACCAGAGGTACAAAGAAGAGCTGGTACCATTCCTTCTGAAACTATTTCAATCAATAGAAAAAGAGGAAATCCTCCCTAACTAATTTTATGAGGCCAGCATCATCCTGATACCAAAGCCTGGCAGAGACACAACAAAAAAAAGAGAATTTTAGGCCAATATCCCTGACGAACATCGATGCGAAAATTGTCAATAAAATACTGGCAAACTGAATCCAGCAGCACATCAAAAAGCTTATCCACCACAATCAAGTTGGCTTCAGCCCTGGGATGCAAGGCTGGTTCAACATATGCAAATCAATAAATGTAAGCCATTACATAGGCAGAGCCAACAATAAAAACCACATGATTATCTTAACAGATGCAGAAAAGGCCTTCGACAAAATTCAACAGCCCTTCATGTTAAAACTCTCCATAAACTAGGTATTGATGGAACGTATCTCAAAATAATAAGAGCTATTTATGACACACCCACAGCGAATAGCATACTGAATGGGCAAAAACTGGAAGCATTCTTTTGAAAACTAGCACGAGATAAGTATGCCCTCCCTCACCACTCCTATTCAACATAGTGTTGGAAATTCTGTCTAGTGCAATCACGCAAGAGAAAGAAAGAAAGGGTATTCAATTAGGAAAAGAGGAAGCCAAATTGTCCCTGTTTGCAGATGACATAATTGTATATTTAGAAAACCCCATCGTCTCAGCCCAAAATCTCCTTAAGCTGATAAACAACTTCGGCAAAGTCTCAGGATACAAAATCAATGTGCAAAAATCACAAGCATTCCTCAATAACTGACAACAGAGAGCTGAATCGTGAGTGAATTCCCATTCACAATTACTACAAAGAGAATAAAATACCTAGGAATCCAACTTACAAGGGATGTGAAGGACGTCTTCAAGGAGAACTACAAACCACTGCTCAATGAAATCAAAGAAGACACAAACAAATGGAAGAACATTCCATGCTCATGGATAGGAAGAATCAATGTCATGAAAATGGCTATACTGCACAAAGTAATTTATAGATTCATTGCTATCCCCATCAAGCTACCACTGACTTTCTTGACAAAATTGGGGGGAAAAAAACTACTTTAAAGTTCATATGGAACCACAAAAAAGCCCACATAGCCAAGACAATCCTAAGCAAAAAGAACAAACCTGGAGGCATCACACTACCTGACTTCAAACTATGCTACAAGGGTACAGTAACCAAAACAGCATGGTACTGGTACCAAAACAGATATATAAACCAATGGAACAGAACAGAGTCCTCAGAAAAAACAGCACACATCTGCAACCATCTGATCTTTGACAAACCTGACAAAAACAAGAAATGGGGAAAGAATTCCCTATTTAATAAATGGTGCTGGGAAAATTGGCTAGCCATACGTAGAAAGCTGAAATTGGATCTCTTCTTTACACTGTATACAAAAGTTAACTCAAGATGGATTGAAGACTTAAATGTAAGACCTAACACCATAAAAATCCCAGAAGAAAACCTAGACAATACCGTTCAGGACATAGGCATGGGCAAAGACTTCATGGCTAAAACACCAAAAACAATGGCAACAAAAGCCAAAATAGACAAATAGGATTGAATTAAACTAAAGAGCTTCTGCACAGCAAAAGAAACTATCATCAGAATGAACAGTCAACCTATAGAATGGGAGAAAATCTTTGCAATCTACCCATCTGACAAAGGGCTAATATCCAGAATCTACAAAGAACTCAAACAAATTTACAAGAAAACAACAACCACATCAAAAAGTCGGTGAAGGATACGAACAGACACGTCTCAAAAGAAGACATTTATGCAGCCAACAGACATATGAAAAAATGCTCATCATCATTGGTCATCAGAGAAAAGCAAATCAAAACAACAATGAGATACCATCTCACTCCAGTTAGAATGGCAATCATTAAAAAGTCAGGAAACAACAGATTCTGGAGAGGATGTGGAGAAATCGAAATGCTTTTACACTGTTGGAGGGAGTGTAAATTAGTTCAGCCGTTGTGGAAGACAGTGTGGCAATTCCTTAAGGATCTAGAACTATAAATACCATTAGGCCCAGTGATCCCATTACTGGGTATATACTCAAAGGATTATAAACTATGCTACTACAAAGACACATGCACACGTATGTTTATTGCCGCACTATTCACAATAGCAAAGACATGGAACAAACCCAAATGCCCATTAATGATAGACTGGATTAAGAAAATGTGGCACATACACACCATAGAATACTATGCAGTTATGAAAATGGATGAGTTCATGTCATTTGCAGAGACATGGATGAAGCTGGAATCCATCATTCTAAGCAAACTATCACAAGGACAGAAAACCAAACACCGCATGTTCTCACTCCTAGGTAGGAGCTGAACAACAAGAACACATGAACACAGGGCAGGGAACATCACACACCAGGGCCTTCCTGGGGGTGAGGGGCTGGGGGACGGATAGCATTAGAAGAAATACCTAATGTAAATGATGAGTTGATGGGTGCAGCACACCAACATGGCACATGAATACCTATGTAATGAACCTGCACATTGTGCACATGTACCCTAGAACTTAAAGTATATTAAAAAAATACCTTTCTGATGCTCACATTGTCGCTAATAATATGAATGATAATTAAGATATATAACATATGTAACTTTGCAGGTGAAGGGATTATCTTCATGATTTTATATCATCTTCACAATAAACTATAATGTATGCATAACATAGATTATGTAAAATCTGCATTTTTATAAAACCGTCGTTCTTTGTTAGCTCTCTTTAAAACAATCCCCACTATAATGTAAACAATATGAAGTCAAGGATTTTATCTGCCTGTTTCCCTGTTATTCTTCAGTGCTTGCCTGATGCCTGATCCAAAGGTGACATTTAACCTGATTTTTTAAGTACACGACACTTAAAGATTAAGTGGCTTGCTCGCAGTAACACAACTACTATAGAGTAGTCCTACTCCAAAGACTGTTCTTAGTGAGCTTTATATGCAGTTTCAAGGGGGACATTCATAGCCCCGCTAGGATTAGAACTAGGGATTCCTTATGCCATTTGGATTGATCTAATAATGGTGGAGCTAAAGGTCTGCTATATTTTATTTTATCTAATTTGGGAGAATGTTTTATTCTAGATAAATAGCGTCAGATTCTTATTAAACACAAATGACTTGCTGTCTTTTTCCTCTCATCACGGTAGCATTTTCCCATCATATTTCAATTTAGTCTTAATGGAAGTAACTGGGCCATGAATGCCAACTTCCCCTTTCTCATATAACCCATATAAAGTTATATTTTACCAAAAAAAAAGTCAAAATAGATCTATCATATAATCAAACAATACCACTGGATGTATATCCTACTGAGTATCAATCCAGAGGAACTGAAATCAGTATATCTAAGGAATATCTGCACTTACATATTAATTACAGCATTATTTCTAATGGTCAAAATATGGAATCAATCTAAGTGTTCTTCAACGGATGAATGGAGAGAGAAAATGCGGTATCTATACACAATGGAATACTATTCTGCCTTTAAAAAGAAGTGAAATCTTGTCATTTGCAACAGCATGGATGAACCTGGAAGCCATTATAAGTGAAATAAGGCAGGTATAGAAAGACAAAAAACGCATGATTCTCACTTATATGTGAAATCTAAAACTGTTGAACTAGCAGAAGTGAAAAGTAGAGTGATGGTTACCATGGGTTAGGGGTTTAAGGAAAAACTTTGGAGAGGTATTGGTCAATGGATATAAAAATGTCAATTAGATAAGAGAAGTAAGTTCCAGAGATCGATTGTATAACATGGTGACTGTAGTTACTAACAATGTATTATATACTTAAGAACTGCTAAGAGAGTAGTTTTAACTGTTTTCACCACACACACACACAGATAAACACATGGTAATGCATATGCTAATTAATTAAAGTCAACCATTCTATAATGTAAACATATTTTCAAACATTACTATTCACCATAAATATACAAAATTCTGATTTTTCACTTAAAATAACTTATAAAAAAAGAAAAACATGTGTTGCATTATTTTTGTTTGTGCTACAAACCAAAAAGACAGCAACGAAGGAGGTAGCCGCAATCTTAGCCTTTGTAGACCTTATAATTTAACTACAGTTAGTTATAAAACAAGCAATTGCAATATCGTGTGTAAAGTTCTAGGTGTTAGGGCACCTAAATCAAAATAAGTTTTCATCTTGCTATAAAAATGGAAACCTGGTATAGAAAATAGTATGTTTGTCCTGGAGTCAGGCTGACTGACTCAGTTGAAAGTCTGGTTCATTCATTTATTTACTATATGCTTAGATAAGTTTCTTAATCCTTCTGAGCATCAATTTTTAACTTTGCAAATTCCACCTTATAAATTAGCTGTTTAAATTAGTAAAATAACATGACGTTTATAATCATAAGGGGAAATAACCGATTTTGGTTCAAAAATAGGTATGTACAGTCTTACAAATGTGACAATCTTGGCATTCATATTCGCTTAAAAAGAAACCTAGAAATTTGGGACCTAGATATCCTGAAATATCAAGAATAGCTGTTCGTCTGACTCTTTTTTTTTTTTGAGACGGAGTCTTGCTCTGTCACCCAGACTGGAGTGCAGTGGCCGGATCTCAGCTCACAGCAAGCTCGGCCTCCCGGGTTTACGCCATTCTCCTGCCTCAGCCTCCCAAGTAGCTGGGACTGCAGGCGCCCGCCACCGCGCCCGGCTAGTTTTTGTATTTTTTTTTTTTTTAGTAGAGATGGGGTTTCACCGTGTTAGCCAGGATGGTCTCGACTCCTGACCTCGTGATCCGCCCGTCTTGGCCTCCCAAAGTGCTGGGATTACAGGCTTGAGCCACCGCGCCCGGCTCTTCTGACTCTTGAATGAAAACTACACAGAGTCAATGACTTTTCTTTTCTTACTGACTTTTCTTTTCTTACCGTTCTCACATAGTAGAAATTCTCATATACATTTCTAATAAGAAAAATAATCTTAGTCAGCAAGTAACATATTCAGCCTTATTTATCATCAAACTACACCTAAAATTAAAGCATTTCCCCTCACTTCATGTAGGTTTATTGCTGCCTGCAGTGTAAAAAGAGGTGTGGTCAGCTGCTTCTCTCTTTCCTCACCTAGTGACGCTCCTCTTCCTCTAAGTGTCCTCTTGGTTGGTATGGTGGTGATGGTCTAACACTGGCACTATCTAGACCTGAAAGGTGTTTACATCTGGCATGTTTCCTTCATGAGATGCCTTGGGGGGCAGCTGTGTGTTACTCAGTATCTATGAACAGCAATTTTCTTGAGCTGTGCAAAGACATCCCTTTCTAGCAGGTTGCCTATGACTGCTAAACTCCTAAGCACCCAGTATTACACCTAGTGATTCTTTTAGTTAAGATTCTGCTTTACTAGGTGGTCCTCTGGGGCAGAATCTAAGTAGCCCCAACCTTGCACCAAGGCCACATCATGTCTACGGTATGCAGCAATGGATCCTTTGCCCTAGCACCCTCTGTGTGACCAGAATAACCATCTTTCTTTCCCTTCATCTTAGACTGATAAGTATTCCATCAGTCCATTGCATCACATACATTTTTCAAAATGCATACCAAGCTCTCTTGTCATGTTAAAGCTCATTCTTTTAATATTAAGCTAAGGGAAAGATCTTTTCCTTTCTTTATGGGGCAGGGAGTTAGGCTCATAACACAGCAACACTCTATTGAGAAATCTCTATTACCCAGATCCTGACCTTATATCCTCAAGGTGTGAGAGAGGTGTAAATCAGTTATACCCACCTCCTTTGCAGATACTACAAGTTGGTTTTATACCTCATTTTAAAAATAACGTGGCACCTATTACTTATAAATTTTGGCTTTATATGTCTTAGTGTCAAACTGAGACTAAAAGATCTCTGATTTTAATATCTGTTACTATCTATTATATATGTTAAGATCAGGCAGAATAGGTAAGGCAAAGCAATTAGAGAAAAAGTGTATCATGTAATTATAGAGGTGAAGTTCACCAGGAAGATGTAATAATTTTAAACATGAGCATTCCTAATAACATAGCCTCAAAATATAAAGCACATGTTCTTAAAAATTAAAAATAGCAATGGACAAATATGAAGGTGTTCCAGGCAACTTTTACTTTTACTTTTTAACTTTTATTGTAGATTCAGGGGACACATGTGCAGGTTTGTTACCTGGGTATATTGTGTGATGCTGAGGTTTGGGGTGTGAATGAACTCATCACCCAGGTACTGAGCATAGTGACCAATAGTTTTTCAAACTTCGCCCTCTCCCACCCTCTCCCCTCTAGTAGTCCTCAGTACCTACTGTTGCCATCTTTGCGTCCATGAGTATCCAATATTTAGCTCCAATTTGTTGGTGAGAAGATGTGGTACTTGGTTTTCTGTTCCCACATTAATTTGCCTAAGATAATGGGCTCCAGCCGCATTCATGTTGCTGCAAAGGACATGATTTTATTCTTTTTGACAGCTGTGTAGTATTCCATAGTGTGTATGTACCACGTTTTCTTTATCCAATGCACCATTGACGGACACCTAGGTTGATTCTGTGTCATTGTGGATAGTGCTACAATGAACATGTGTGTGCATGTGTTTTTTCAGTAGAATGATATATTTTTGGAGGGTATATACACAATAGTGGTATTGCTGAGTCAAATAGTAGTTCTCTTTTAAATTATTCAAGAAATTTCTAAACTTCTTTCTACAGTGGCTGAACTAATTTCCCACCAACAGTGTATAAGAATTCTGCTAGGCAATTTTTTTTTGCTTTGTTTTGTTTTGTTTTGTTTTTTAATCGAGTCTCGCTCTGTTGCCAGGCTGGAGTACAGTGAGATCTTGGCTCATTGCAACCTCTGCCTCCCTGGTTCAAGTGATTCTCCTGCTGCTAGGCAATTTTTAATGTACCTCTTTTCATAATTTACAGGTTATTAGTCAAAAATGTCTGTAGGAATACGGCACATTTAACCAACATAATTAAGAAGCCCAATCTAATGAAAATATAGAGAACTCTAAATCCAGAAACAATGTTTCTTCTTGTTTTTAAAAGTTAACCATGTTACTAGTTATAAAGCCAACTACAATAATTATTAAAGAATCATAATCATATAAAATACATTTTCTAACCAAATTGATTATAAATAAAGCAACTAATAAAGTCATATGTATTTGAGAATTTAAAAACACACTTTTAAGTAACTCACAAATCAAAGAAGAAATATTAGTAGAAATTAGAATATGCTTAGAACAAACTGGCACTGATAACCGAAATAGAATGGGCTAAAAATTAAGAAGCTAACTTTATGGTGTAAAAAGTTAAATAGAATAATTCTGATGATAGTAAAAGAGGTAAAGTTTCCAAAATAATTGTATTGGTATAATTGTTATGCTAAAACCATAGATTGACACTAGAAGGAAAGAGGTTTTCAGGTTAATCTTAGTCATGAACATAGTAGTGAAAATCCCAAAAAGAATATTAGCAGTAAAAACTATAAAGTATTATAAATTACAACCAAATCGAGTTTATACTAAAAATGCAAGTGCAGTTTATGTTGAAAGGTGTTCATTGTTAGCCAGGCATGGTGGCACATGACTGTGGCTCTAGCTACTTGAAAGGCTGATGTGGAAGGATTGCTTGAGCCCAGGAGGTTGTGGCTGCAGTGGGTCTTGATTGTGCCACTGCACTCCAGCCTGGGTGACAAAGTGAGACCCTGTCTGAAAAGGAAGGGGAACATCACACACCGGGGCCTGTCGTGGGGTGGGGGTAGGGGGGAATGGGGAGGGATAGCATTAGGAGATATACCTAATGTAAATGACAAGTTAATGGGTGCAGCACACCAACATGGCACATGTATAAATATGTAACAAACCTGCACGTTGTGCACATGTACTCTAGAACATAAAGTATGATTAAAAAAAAGAGAGAAAAGAAAAAAAAAAGGCATTCATTGAATAGATGCATTAATTCATTTAACAGACAAAAGGTTAAAATCATATATTTTTTTTTTTTTTTTTTTTTGAGACGGAGTCTCGCTCTGTCGCCCAGGCTGGAGTGCAGTGGCGCGATCTCGGCTCACTGCAAGCTCCGCCTCCTGGGTTTACGCCATTCTCCTGCCTCAGCCTCCTGAGTAGCTGGGACTACAGGCGCCCGCCACCGCGCCCGGCTAATTTTTTGTATTTTTAGTAGAGACGGGGTTTCACCGTGGTCTCGATCTCCTGACCTTGTGATCCGCCCGCCTCGGCCTCCCAAAGTGCTGGGATTACAGGCGTGAGCCACCGCGCCCGGCCAAAATCATATTTTTTAAGAGATCCAAAAAAGCATTATACTTCAACAACTTTGATGATAATAACTTAGCCAACTGGAAGAGAGAAATCCTCTGGAAATAGAAGTTCCTTTACTTGATAAAGTGTGCCTATTAAAATCTATTAAATAATGTTGAAATGCTAACTGGAACAGTAAGGAAAGTAAGTCAAGAAATAAAAATAAAATCTATAAGATTTGAAAGGGAAGAAATAAAACTGTATATAGAAAAGCTAAACAAATATAGAGATAAATCAATAGAATTAATGAGAATTGCTGGACATGAAATCAATATCCCAAAGTTAATTATATCTTATACTCTAGCAACAGAGGGAAAATACGTTTTCTTAAAAAAATAGCATTTTCAATATTAACAAATATATAAGGAATTGAAGAATAAACATTATATGGGCCAGGCATGGTGCCTCCCGCCTGTAATTCCAGTACTTTGGGAGGCTGAGGCAGGTGGATCATGAGGTCAGGAGTTCGAGACCAGCCTGGGAACATGGTGAAACCCTGTCTGTACTAAAAATACAAAAATTAGACAGGCATGGTGGCACATGCCTGCAATCCTATGTACTCAGTAGGGTGAGACAGGAGAATCGCTTGAACCCAGGAGGCAGAGGTTGCAGTAAGCCGAGATTGTGCCACTGCATTCCAGCCTGGGTGACAGAGCAAGACTCCATCTCAGAAAAAAGAAGAAGAAGGAGAAGGAGAAGAAGAAGGAGAAGGAGAAGGAGAAGGAGAAGGAGGAGAAGGAGAAGGAGAAGGAGAAGGAGAAGGAGAAGGAGAAGGAGAAGGAGAAGGAGAAGGAGGAGGAGGAGAAGGAGAAGGAGAAGGAGAAGGAGAAGAGAAGAAGAAGAAGAAGAAGAAGAAGAAGAAGAAGAAGAAGAAGAAGAAGAAGAAGAAGAAGAAGAAGAAGAAGAAGAAGAAGGGGAGGAGGAGGAGGAAGAAGGAGAAGAACAAACATAAATGATATATTTCATAAATACTTTACGGTGAAAATTATAAAAATTTACAAGTATAATTTTATAATAAAATGTTATAATTATAGAGTTATAGTTATTTAAAAGTCCCAAATAAAACTTTAAAAAATGAAGGGCCACCAAATGGAGAGATGAACTAAAATGGCTAGGAAAACTCAACATCACAAAGATGTCAATTTTCCCCAAATTAATCTGTACACTCAATGAAATTTCAATGACTATATCAATAATATTTGTATGGAAATTAGCATTCTGATTCTAAAATAAATTTAAAAAAAAGCGAAGATATAAGAACAAGCAAGAAGGTTTTAAAGAAGAAAGACAAGTTATGGTGCATATCTTATCAGATATGAAGACATTATGAAGCTGTACTATTTACAACTACATGTACTTGGTTAGAGAGAGAAAAATCAGACTAATGGAACAGAATAAAGAACTCAACTGAAGGAACACTGACATGTGAAAACTTCTTTTATTAGAGGTACACTAGAAGACCTGAAAAGAATAATAAACTGTCCATGAATGATGGTTAGAAATTGGTTTTTCCTATGGGAAAAAGTAAAGTTAAAGTCTAACTCTAAAATAAATAATAAAAAAATTCTAGGTGATTAAAATCTATATGTGAAAAACACAACTTTAAAGTTTTTTTAAAAATGTAGAACATGTTTATAATTTCAGCATAAGAAATGATTTCTTTAGATGATATTAAAAACATAACAGAAATATTAATTATACTACATAACAGAAAAACTTTTGTGTTTCAAAGGATATCGCTTTAAAAGACAGAAAAAAGTAAAGCGTTAGTTCGAGGGAAGTTATTTGCAATATATTTGATCGACAAAGGATTGATATACGAAGAACACACAAATATTAATAAGCAAAAAAATATTGATAGCAAAATGTATGAACAAGCAATGCAATAGAAAGGGTGCTCAAGTAACTAATAAACATAAGAAAATAGGTCTGGCCTCATCAGTAAAGCAAAGGTATGGCTAGCCTGTAGCTCTGATGTAACATTAGCAAGAAATAAATATTAGTAGTTGGTAGTCACTGATACACTGGCATTGCTTGTTACCACAGGAAAAACTAACAAATACACTGGTAAAGCTGAATGAGATTGAACAATGTGCCCTGGTGTTAGAGCTGCCTTTCACCAACCAAGTAACTCAGCTCACCTTCTTAGGGAGGAATAGAGGGTGAGATGACTGGCCAGCTGTGTTTAGGAAAATCCCTTCTCATGAAAACCAGAGAAGGGTGGAATAAACCTTCATCTCTAACATGCCCAAGTCAGTGTTATCTACTTGGAGGAAGAGGTGAGTAGCCTATCAGGGAAGTCTACTTTTCATCTTCTTGTGGTCCCTCTCTCAATACTAACCATGGGTCTTTTGTGTATCCTCTCCATATCTCTAGTACTCAGTGTTGAAATATGCTCAGGTCAGAGCGTTCACTAATTAACTTAACTTCAGAGTTATGCTCTGCCTAGGACAGCATCTTTACCCTCTATTCTAATTTTTATTCCAAATTATGGCAATCCACATTGTCCACTATGGCTCATTAATCATTCTACGAATTCGAAAGAATTAAAATATCCTATTAATAGTGTCAACAACATTTAAATGCTCAAAAATTGTATACATATAACTCTTCTCCTTTGTTGAATGATCACAGACAAATTAAAGTTAAAGATTATAGTTCTGGCTGGGCGCAGTGGCTCACACCTGTAATCCCAGCACTTTGGGAGGCCGAGGCGAGGTAGGAGATCGAGACCATCCTGGCTAACATGGTGAAACCCCATCTCTACTAAAAATACAAAAAAGTTAGCCAGGCGTGGTGGCACGCACCTGCAGTCCAAGCTACTCGGGAGGCTGAGGCAAAAAAATCGCTTGAAACAGGGAGGCAGAGGTTGCACTGAGCCGAGACCGCACCACTGCACTCCAGCCTGGATGACAGAGTGAGATCTGTCTCAAAAAAAAAAAAAAAAATTATACTTCCAAAGAACTTATAGACCTACACAATTAAACCAGAATTCAGATTAGGTAGCATTAGCAATATTACCATTGCTAATATAGAGAAAATCTTCACTATTCATGACTTCAAGAACATCCACATGGTCATCTCTTCATGCTAGAGCTTCAGGCCCAGCAGATCTAAAACCACAGTCCTCAACTTCATACTCAACAGCCTTTTCAGCAAATACGGTCTGCTTGTAGTTGGCCATACCCCGGTGAATGGCTTCAAACTGCATGGATGAACTATTTTTTTTTTCTTTATTTTGAGACGGAGTCTCGCTCTGTCACCCAGGCTGGAGTGCAATAGCGGATCTCAGCTCACTGCAACCTCCACCTCCCGGGTTCAAGTGATTCTCCTGCCTCAGTCTCCCGAGTAGCTGGATTACAGGCGCCTGGCACCATGCCCAATTAATTCTTTGTATTTTTAGTAAAGATGGGATTTCACCATGTTGGCCAGGCTGCTCTTGAACTCCTGACCTCGTGATTCGCCCACCTCAGCCTCCCTAAGTGCTGAGATTGCAGGCCTAAGCCACCGAACCAGGCCAGATGAACTATTTAAGTATGTTATTGTTGCACTTAATGAGGTGGTCACGTGTCCACACACCTTTTACTTCTTTCTGGAGTCATTATCCTCTCCTTTTTGCCCAGTTTGAGTGAGGAATGAGTCTCTTGCCTTTAATTGGGGCTGCTACCATCCCAAGGCAGGTACTGCAGCCTCATGCTCTGGAATATGCTAGGCATGCTCACACAGCCCATGCCTTTGGAACACCAGGTCTCAGCTGCTGTTGGAACACCAGTTCCTTTGGAACACCAGGCCTCAGCTGCTAGATTGAAGATAGGGATCAAGATTCCTTGGGAAATAGTTACATAAACATTATAGAACAAGCAAAATCAGCCAGAAGATGTCTGAAAAGCTTGTGTTCAGACAATCATCTCTAACTCCAAATCCTGATTTGCATATCCTAGCATCTAATCTCCAATTTTAGTATTTTGCCCAAACAGACTCTTCACCCAGTTCAGAGTCACATTCCTTTGAGTGGAATTCCCGCACCACATCATTTGTATACTCCCTCTCTCAATAGTCCTGTGCCAGTCCTCAGTGCCCAGAGCCACTGCCAGCACCAGAAAAGCTCTTAATAGGGCTGTTTTGACAAGGAAGCCATTCCAAATCCTTTCCACCTTGTACTAGTTATTATCATCCTTTTTCTTAACTTATTCTTAAATTTTTCTTTCTTGGTGCTGCCACTAATCAGATACTAAATAGGCCAAGTGTGTATGGTCACCATGTTCTGTAGCTTGTGTAATGTTTTATCAGAACCACTGCCTGAAGACCCTGAGCTACAAGACTCAGAAATTCTCAGAATTGGTGTAGCTAACTTTTTTCCTGTGATTGGGTGGTGAAGATCATGTGTTTAACTACACTGTCTGCGAGTCTGGTTTCCAGTGACTTCAGTTAGGCTAGTTCTCTATGTAATAAAAACATAGTTGTTGCCTTAGGGTCCCTAAGCCAGCAGTGATGGATTAGATAATGCCAAAGTTTACAATAGTCAATAAATTGCTCTTGGTATAGTGATGGGCCCAAGGATGAGTAGCTTTTGGTGAATCAGTTTTTGTCTCAGCCTTTATCTTAGTTTATCCACTGTGCTATAACAAACTTCCATAAACTGGGTGGCTTATGAACAGCAGAAATATATTTTTCACTATTCTGGAGGATGGAAAATCTAAGATCAAGGTACCGAGAGATTTGGTGTCTGGTGAGTGCCCTCTTCCTCATAGTTAGCCATCTCCTCACTCTAACCTCACATGGTAGAAGGGTCTAGGTAGCTGTCTGGGCTTTATTTGAAAAGGGCACTAATCCCATTGATGAGAGCTCTACCCTCATAATTTAATCATCTGCCAAGGAAATGAATTTGAGATAAAAATTCTGGAAATTATGTAGTATTTTTAAAACCCATATGCCAAGGTCCATGCTGGATTACAGACAGATTGGGTCCTCAGCTATGTTTGCTTTCCCAAAGTGGCCACTGAGTATAGACACTTCAGGCACAATTAACACTATACATACGTTAAAATGCCCCGAACTTCCCAAGAACCTCTAAAGGATTGCTATGGTTTGAATGTTTGTGTCCCCTTCAAATTCATATGGTGGTAAAACTCATCTGAAATGATTAGCAGCCCAGCTCAAGGGTCTTTTTGTGCTTCTGAATATATGGTGATACAGTTTGGATATTTGTCACCACCAAAATTCACAGTGAAATATAATCCCTAGTGTTGGAGGTGGGACCTGGTGGGAGGAGATTCGATCATGAGGATGGATTTCTCATGAATGGTTTAGAGTCATCCTTTTGGTGCTGTCCTTGAAATAATTAGTTTGTGTGAGATCTGGTCATTTAAAAGTGCATGGCACCAACCCGGCACTCTCTCTTGCTCCTGCTCTTGCCATATGAGATGCCTGCTCCCACTTCGTCTTCTGCCATGATTAGAAGCTTCCTGTTCCCCAGAAGCAGATAATGGTGCTATACTTCCTATACAGTCTGCAGAACTCTGAGACAATTAAGGCCCTTTTCTTATATATTGCCCAGTCTCAGGTATTTCTTTACAGCAATACAAGAAGAGCCTGATGCACGTTGTCAGGCATGGTTAAACAAATAAAGTGAAATTCCCCCTTTCTCTCTAACTGTGCTATTTTAAATGCAGCCAGCTATGACTCCTGAACATCTGCTAGGGCTTTTAATGTTACCAGGTAGTTCTAAACCCCCATCCCCAGTCCTCATGTACATTAACCATCCTAATTATTAAAATCCTCACATTTCTATCAAATTTTCAATAATTTTCGATCATTACTCTAGCATACAGTAGCTCCTTAAATTTGCTGGGTTGCCTTGCTTGATGGATGAGTGGTTGAGGTTTTATTGTGATCCACGGTCGTGTGTATTCCCTGAGTGTAGTCCTACCCAGATTGGAGCTTTTCATGGTTATTTCATGGATGACTGTGTAGAATCTAAAGATAGTATATACCACACCATGGTGTTGTTACCTATAACATCTACTCGTCTGAAAGCAATTGGAAGGAATTTTGGTAGAACTAGATGTGGATATGTGGTACCCATATCCACACTTACCAACTTTCAAATCACCTCAGATAATGTGCAAATATGACCTTTGACAGCAATAATATTTTATTTAAACACAACTAAGCATCCAAGAGGCATAAGCCACAGGTCTTTTTTTCTTACAATATATTGAGGTTAGGCCTATGACTACCATACTATATAAAATTACGGTAGCTTTTGCATAGTAAAATATTAGTAAACTATTGTAAACTATGAAAATAAAAACATAGTTGCAATTTGTGAAAGACTTTTTAAATAAAAATTTATATTTACTAAATTTTACGTACATAGTTACCATAGGTGGACTATGATTGGAACGAAATAAAAAATCATTCATTACTTGCTACCATGAAATTATAGGTGAATATTCTTAGAATAGAACATATTTCAGTTAATACTATAATTATAAACACATAATAACAATAAATGGAGAAAATCAAATAGCATCTTGTCCAAATAATTTTATTTTTATTTTTATTTTATTTTATTTTGAATTCTATTAAAGTTAAACACAAAGAGAAAATTCATGAGTTTAGAATTGGGTTGGATAAATGAAACTTCCCAAAGTAAGATCTTTAGAGATTTATATAAATAGAGAAGTATTGTAAAACACAAAAGCAAACTCATGACACCAGCAGTTATGCTATTGTATTGATCAAGTATCCTTATGTATCTTTCTGTAATAAGACTATATCTATCCAGTTGCTAATCCTAACTCAGTGAGACAATACAGGTGAAGGTGAACTGAAGACTTGAACCCTTCTGTGCACCGAGGAACACGTTGCTTATCTTCACTGAAGGGATATATCAGATTTAGGCTCTTGTTTTATCACGTTCTCTATTGCTTTCCACCAATTGCTCTATCCATTTCAGTTTAAAAAGTAAAAAGCTTGTATTTCTTTGTATCTAAACAACAGAAAGAAGAAAAAGCTCATGACCATGAGCATGATTGTTTGAGAGTAAGAAACACTATCTGTACACATTTCTTGTGGTAATACTTTTATCTAATCCTATTATTGTAAGTTTGCAAAGAGAATTCCTCCTACTCATGAAAAACAATACCCAGAATTACCTTTGGCCTTTCCCACATATTACCATGATTTTCTGGCAAACAAGCCCTCCTTAGACTTAACATCAATATCCCGCTGCATCATCTCCAGGAGATCATGCCATTTGTAATCATAAACACTATGCCAATCAAAAATTAAGTTTCCCAAGCTCTTAAATATAATGTAGTAAACAAAGAGTGAAAATATGCCTTTGTAATGAAGCCATTGTCTGGAACCTGCATATATTAATTTGTACTGCTTGGAAGACATGGTGAATGAATTAATATTGCATATCTCCTGTTAATTTTGGTGTCTTGTGCATATAACCTGTTTCTGCCCACTGTTGCTTTCAAAAGAAAGTGAAAAGTAGACGAATAATCCGAATCAGACCTTCTAAACCTAGTGGTGAACACAATTCAAACTAGCACTTCTTCCAAAATAATCAATTTGGTTTGTGGTACTGGAGACACTATTGAATTAGTAATTTGGTAATTTTGAATGACTGTGCTATATTATATTATGAGTTAATATGATCAATACATTAATAATAGAACTCTAAAACATAAGAATTAGCATTTTTTGATGGATTCAATTAATGTCCATAGGCAGATCTTTTGAGTATATTCTAAGGTAGACTGGACCAAATATCACACACACCCATTATATTTTATCTCAAAATTTCATTAGCATATCTGTTATGAAATTCTGTGGAATAAACTGTAAAAGGAGCTATGATGTACAAGTCTTTGACTTGGTTATTTAGCTCTGATGAGAACACAGCATAGAGGAAAATAAACCTCTTCTGGCTGATTTAAACATTTTTGTTTCATAGACATTTTCTGGTACTGAGGCAGCTATAGAAATGGAAAATTTCAAAACTACAATAGTTCAGGAAAAGTTTAAGGCACTACTCCATTTACAGGTCATCTACAATCACTCAAACCTCACCACTGATCATTTAAATATTTGTGTCAGATAAGCTACACTATGTACTGATGATTAATCGAGTGTTGATAATGACCTTTTGGTTAATGAGAGTAATGAAGTCTTTTTGTTTTTTTGAGAGAATGATGCTATAGAGATGATTCAACTATTAAAGGGACATAAACTTTATGTTGATTTCCTAATTGTGGTGATGTGTTAGCCTTGATTTTCCTTGAAACATTAGCTGTATTTTAGAAGGATATAATTGTTCCTGTGGACATTGTTGATACAACTGTGCAAGGTACAAGTAAATAAACTGGCCCACATAGTTTCTACCCACTTCCTTGCCTTCCCCGAACTGTGTTCTGACCAACTGAACTGAGCAACTCAAGCCAAAAAATTGTAGCTAATACTTCTGCCCACCACCTACACTCAGTGTGGGAATTTTGAAAGAGTTTCTAAGGAAATTGCAGACATATAACATTTAATAAAATTCATAGTTATGAAACCTGAGAACCTCGTGTCAATCCATCCTAGGACTTAGAGTATTCTGTCAGGGTACATTTACTGTATCTATAAAATATTAAGTAATGTGTTTTGGAGTCTTATGATGAGCTACAGAGTGACTCTGTGGTAATCAATTTCAGCCATTTAAGTCACCTCAAATATCAAATTGATAGTGTTACCAGTGGCAGAAGGTAAATTCCTTCCAGAGTGCTGGGAATAAAATCGAGTTTATCACACAAATCCACGAGATGCTATTTTGGCTTTTACGAGCTGTGTTATATTTAGCAGGATATGACGGCTGTCTCTTCAACTATTCAACTACAAAAATGAGTGTGATAACTACCTTTTAGGAAAACATTGAGGTTTAGATGTATAAAAGAAAAGTTCCAGAAACACCGTAAATAACTAAAGGAGATTATTATAATTTTGACTTCGTCTAATAAATATTAAATGATATTGCAGTTCTGGGAATTCTGAATGGATTTTGGAATCTCTGAAAACCTTTTACTTCTGGAAAGGTACATATTAACCTTAACCAATATTCTCCCTTCAAATCTATCCGTTTGAGAAATAAACCAACAAGAGCACCTGAGAATCATTGAAAATTTTGTCTTGGTAAGAGTTCCAAAAAAGTGTATTTCAAACCCTTTCAAATAAAGAGCCCCTTTAGCCCAATATTATTCACAGATTTTAAAGTCTCAAAGATAGGTCAATACTTTGATCATGGTATTCATGTGTATGAACATAAATATTCTTATTCTATCACTTCTACTCACCAGAGTTAAAAAACAAAAGGGAATTTTTACTTTTTGATTTGTTAGGTCTGATCCAGAACTTTGAATTCCTTACATCAAATTTCCATAATTATTTGATTACTTCTTTAGATAGATTTTGGTACTGGTGGTAGTGTTTTGGAATACAGAAGTGTGTGACAAAAGACATACAGAAAGTAACATGTTTAATTACAAGTTTAATTTATTGGTCTACTTTTTAATTTAGTTTTTGAAAATTACACCTTTAGAAATAAATTTACTTAAAATGGTCAGTTAAATAAAACACAAAGGATTTTGGTGTGATTTCAGGGCAGATGCATAGATAGTAAAGGCTGAAGCTTTCTGGAATATAATTTCAATGGGGGACGAGATATTTAAAAATAAATAAATAAATAAATAAATAAATAAATACTCCTCTATTCAGGCCCACCTGAAAGTGTAGGAGAATGGCTACTTGCCTTGTGTTTCAATACTTCCCAAAGGCTCACTGTATTCCATTTGGATTAGATTATCTGTTCTTTGAACAGTCTGGTGGGCCTTTCCCTCTGATGTTTGTTCTTTGAGAAGTATCTTTCTTTATCATCTTGGCAATGTCCTCCTTCAAACTTTTGCATTGAAGGATTCCTCTTTCTCCGAGGCAGTGTTAGATGTTCCTGCTTTCATACTTTCAATATCCTTGGTGTATATTTCGACTCTACAGTTCATTTATTCATTCATTCATTAAGCATTTATTGAGTATCATTATGTAATAAGCACTGTGACAGACACAAGAACACAAGATAATACATATACAATCTCTACATTATCAAAAAGTGTAAAGTCTTATGCAGACTTTCTAACTTAGGTACTCTGAATGAGCTTTCATGGTTCCTTTTAACTTGTTGAAATCTTATGCACAAATTTGTGACTATGTGCATGAATAAACTTTTCAGCAAAGACTGTTGTTTAGATTACAGCAGATTATGAAGAAAATCAACAACCCAAAGTAGGCTCGGAACCCACTGATTTACTAGAAAAGACAATCAGTTGATTATAACATATAATCAATGATAAAATGAAGATATACATAGACCAACTATAAGGGATGTGTAAGAGAAACCAGAGTGTGGTGGTTTCTATTAGTGTGTGGTGTAATAATGTGTTGGTGGGATCTGAAGAAGCTTTTGGAAGGAGGTAAAGTCTGACAGTCCTGAAGGATGTATGAGAGTTAGCTCCTCTACTTTTCTTAACTGTAAAATTTCTCGGGCCCTTTTTTACTTCTTTATCACTGATTCATCTCCTAACTTATGAATCTGGTTTCCACACCCACCACTTTACTGAAGCCACCCTGGGAAAAGTCATCAGTGATGTCTTCACTGCTAAAACCAATGGATAAGAATTGTTTCAGTTCTTATCTTGCTTGACCTCTATGCAGCAATTGAATACCCCTCCTTTTGAGAATTTATTTTTTGTTTGTTTTCTTCATTCCCCACTCTCGTAGCTTTCCTTCTACTTGTCTGAAAGCTATCTCTAAGAATTCCATCCATAGTTTTCCTCCTATTTCATACATGTTGGAGCTCCATCCCCAAATGTCTTCTGTTCTTGACTCACGCACTCTTCCTAGATGATTTCTTGTACATTAGTGGATTAGCCTAGCATTTCTATGCTGCTTGCCTCTGGATCTCTATATCTGCACCCCAGATTTCCCTCCTAAGGTCCAGAAACCTCTACCCAGTTATCTACTGTACATCTGCACTTGATGTTCCATAGGTAGCTCCCCTCAAGATGTTCAAAAGTAAACTCATCATCTTCCCTATGAACATATAGAAAGTATCCTTAATAAGTTAAATAAAAGGAGGCAGAAAACACATGAGAGTTATATTGTAAGAAGTGGTAAATTGGTGTGTAATGGTGAATTATAAAGACACAGAATTGGCCTTCATGGAATTTACAGTTTAATGAGAAATACGGATAAATGTATAGACAATCACAATATGGTACAAAAATGTTATGAGAGAGAAAGCAGAGAAGCTGCTATCAAATACATGAGGGCCTCTAACCTAGAAATGGGAGGAGGTGATTAGGACACAGGAGTCTATACATAAAATAAACTTTTTTAAAGAAAAAGTTTATCATGATTGGATTATAGAAAGTCGACAGTTACAGGATTGGGATGGGTTAGGGAGGAAGGGTTGATGTTATGAGAAGTGAAGCTGAAGAAATAAAACATTTTATAAGCCACATTAATTAGTTTGTACATAATACCTAAAACAATAGATGATTTTAAGCAAGTGGTGTCATGACCAGCTTTATTTTAGAAAGAATCCCTTATCTTCAATGTAGAGATCAGGTTTTAGGACAGCAAAGATAAAAAATGAATGCCGAGTTAGCAAACTACTGTAGCTATAGCGGTAACAGATAGTGGTGTCTCAGGTCAAAGTAAAAGGAGGAGCATAGGCAAGAGTATTTGAGAACTATCGAGAAGGTAAATTCTATAGATGTCATAATTTATTGATTGACTGTCAGAAAATGAAGAGGGAGGGATAGAGATAGTGTGTGTATGGGTCAAAAGATAAAATGAATTTTGAGGTACTCTTTTGGACTATACTTGCTTATGAGGAAATAGGTTATACTTAAACATAGAAAGAACTTTTATGACTCTTCCAGGCTGTAATAAAAATTTCAAGTGCTAAACATAAAGTTGTAGGGGAGGAAAATCTCTGCTGAAGAAAGAAAAATTTAAATCATTGGGTGTGTAGCCATTTTTATTCAGCTAAGCTGAACTCATCAATGATCTCTCCAAGATTCTGTCCTTATTCAAAACAGGTGGAATACATGATACTTTCTTATTCATCCAAAAGCTTTCCTAGAGGCTAGTGGGTGCAACCTCAAAAAGGTTAAAGAGCAGTATAGTCATTTGTTATCTTGCAGGAAGGCAGGTGAGAGAACTGGACTGTGAAATTTTGGAGAGGGGAAAAACCAATGTGCTCTGAATTTCCTTGTATGTGCCCTAACACTTGGCTCAAAAAATATAAGAGAATATAAATGTTGAATTCTATAAGGGTTCCTCTTAAAATAAAATGAATATTTTAGGGGTTTGTATGATCAGTAGTAATTACAATATTTTATTTTTTAGTCAAATCGTTAAAACCAGTTATTCAGGGTCATACTTTAAAATCTTAGTGGATTAACGTAAGAAAAGTTTATTTCTTGGTCATGTCACAATTCCACGTAGGTCAGGCAATGCTATTGCGTAGGTCCCCTACTTGCCCAGGAGCCCCCATCTTGCATATCCACCATTTTACTGTACTTCACTTGCAACCACAGAAGATCCCCCTAATCTTAAGTGCCTCCAGCCGAAAGTGACACACTTCACTTCCACCAGCAATCTACTGACCAGAACTAGTCACATGATCTTCACTCAACTGTGAAGGAAGTTGAGATATACTTACTGAGCACTAATAGTCTCTGTTACAGTATGCCATTGTGATAATCTAAAACACTCAACCTCTCCCATTGAAGAAAATTAAAGTCCTAGCAGTTGCCACATCTTGTCTGAGGCTGAGGATTTGTAAGTCTCTGAAGAATGGTCTCTCCATGAGTTGCACATATGGCTCCTTTTAGATTAGGAAACGTGTGAAGTTATCTGTCCCTCCTCCAGCATGCTCACACCTACACTCATTACATAATATGGGAAGACTAACTGAACACTCTATTCAGAAAAAAAGGGGACTTTCTTCAATCACTGGTTCCCATCAATTCTGAAATTCTTTGGGTCAGATATTCTTAAGGCTTTTTATTTCAGGGTGAGGAATATTCCATTAGTTAGCCCTGATACCATTAGGGAGAATTTTCTTGACCACTGTTCTTCTTGGTTACTGGTTCTATCGGTGGAGTGAGTCTGCTATATTCTCGTTGGCTGTATCCTAAGTGCGGTTCAGGAAGTTGCCCTTCTTGTAGTTACACAGTTTTCCCTTCTTTTACTACCAAACCAAAGATTTCCAGTGAAAAATTGTATCCATAGTCAAACCATGTAACTTCACGACAGGGATTATAATTAAACTTTAGCATTCAATAAAGAGCATTAGTAAAAGCCAGCCTAGCAGACTTACTACACGTATTAATTTAACCCACTAAAACTTCTAAACCTAATATTTTAATGTCTTAAAGTTTTATTATTAACGTATTCATAAGATTGACTATGTAGCAATACAGTTAACCACATAAAGTCTCCGATATATAAAATGGATGTATCACCAGCATTCAGAGAAAAATGTATTATTTTAGAAAGAATGTTGGGATTGGTTTTCTAAAAACCAGTGACAAAGTCAATTCCAATTTCAAACCCTTAATCTCAATGTCTTAACATAG
Organism: Macaca thibetana thibetana; assembly: GCF_024542745.1. NCBI lineage: Eukaryota > Metazoa > Chordata > Mammalia > Primates > Cercopithecidae > Macaca > Macaca thibetana. Next base: position 126,622,462 of record NC_065582.1, read on the forward strand.
CCTAGTCTGTCTATTGCTCATCTCATAACCCAGTGGGAGCTGGGCAGCTTTTCTGTATACTTTTCCTCTAAAGAGTGACTCAGAGAGCCAAAACTCATCCTATCACACAGTTTGCCTCTTTGCAGTCCTACATTTCCAGCCACAGAAGGGAGAGAGACTGTGAATAGTTAGGAATATGGATAGCAGCACACACCCTTACCTTCAAAGGAGCCTGAGAAAAATGAGAGGAACACACAGACTATTTGTTGAGCCATTCCTGCCTCTGCCACAGTATTTAATCCTGTTTTGTACAACATCAGACATTCTGTTTACATCTTTAATATAGATAGTTTAAAAATTACATTTAATAGTTTTCTGGGCACTTTACCTGTCATAGCTGAAATGCTGAAATTTTAACAGGGATTCCTGCTTATTTTGTGACCTCCCATGCAAGGAAGGACAGAGCTAGATGCTATATGTGTCTGTGACTGGGGTGCCATGACCATAGATGGGAAATGTACTTTATATTAGAGAGTTAATGGCAACACAAACAAAATTACTCTCATGTTGAGGTGTTTAGCTTCATTTTATTAGACCATGAGAACCTGTTATCTTTCCATTTGTGTTCAAGATCCAGGAAGCTCTTGTATCTGTAAGCATAAATAAATTGGACTTGAATTTGAAAAAGCATATGCCTTTCATATGTAACCAATTGTAACCATAAAATCCAGGAAACATGTAAATACTTTAACTGCCAATTATGTCTTTGAGTGTCTTTTTTAAATTAAAATTGTGTCTGCTAATATATAGCAACAAGCTTACAAGGTAATGGATAGAAACTCTTAGAAATTAATTGGTTGACTAAATATCCCCTCTACATTTAAGTCCTAAATCAAATTAACCTTCTATTGTTATTTATCAACTCTCAAAATTTCAAAAACAGGCCAAAATTTGAATCATATCAACTGACAAGGATGAGTATATTTATTGACTTGATAGAACAGGAGATGTAAGTCAGAATTTATGAGAGCTAGCTGTTTTCTCATGTCTGGCTAGCTTTAGCAATTTAACACATGCAAGTTAAATGTAATGAGAATCATTTTCTTAGCCTCAAAACTTCTATGGTGTTACATTATGAGGAAATTCTACGCATAATGGTAACATGAAGATGGGAAACTTGAGTATGTATGTGCTTCTGATTGGTGCAGACATGTTTGCAAAGCCTTTGCATTCACGTTGGATTTGCACATGCCAGGATGCCTCTACTGCCCATGTGAAGGAGCTACATTCCATTCGCCCTTCCCTTATCTCATTCCTCCTCCTCATCCCAGGCAGAAATGTCAAATGACTCTCTGGGAACTTCCTGAAAGCTGCCTCCTCTTCCGCAAGGAAACCTGCTCCTCTTGCTCTGATGGTGGAGTAAAAAGTTACCATTACAACTATAGCGCTTTAAAATGTCAATGGATTATGGAGTTTCTGGAACAACTGGCCCGATATTTGGGAGCAGGAAGCTGTAGTTCCCTACTGACTCTGTGGCATTCAAATAAACAAAAGAACAATTATATTTTATACCCCAAAATGACATAAAGGAAAACAAAAACAAGCCTGTTTCCCACGTGGCAGCCTGCACAGTGAAGGCCATTGTTCCCTGGCAACTCCAACAGATACACGCCTGCTCTGCCGGATCAACTGGCTAGTCCTCGGTTTACAGGCATGAAGTCACAGTAATGAAGATCATATCCCTTGGGTGATTTTCTTCTTTAGTTGCACTGGGCTATTTCCTGATATACCTAATGTGCTTGAATTCAAGCTAGAAGGAGGAAAGAGACTCTTGCTGATACATTTATTTTATCCTTGAGAGAAATAATCTCTCAAGAAAAGTGAAGAAAGACGCTGTGAACTGGATTACAGGTCATTTTATAGACACATCATCCAGGCAACTGGCAGTGTTTTGGCCTGTTACAGTTTAAAAACCTGTAGATTCTCACAAGAATTGATCGATTTATTCATAAAGACAGAGCTCAAGCCAACTGTGCAGTTTAGGAGATGCTTTGGGGATAAATGAAAGCCTCCGGGGGAACACATCAAACAAAAGCATACCACATTTGTAAGGAAATAAACAGTTGCTGGTGTGCATGCCTGAGTCCTATTTATTAGGCAAGCCAAACAAATTAGTCCCATTCCCTGCTAGGAACAAGTGCTCATGGCCCCGTGGCACCTCCCACATCCCTGTGCCTTTTCTGAAGTAAGCTTCAGGAACTTATTTCCATCTTCATTTTATTATCTTATTGTCTAACAGGACATTCTGTCTCCTCCACCACAGAAGCCACAGTAAGAAGGAATAAAAATAAAATTACCGTTGGCTCACACCTGTAATCCCAGCACTTTGGGAGGCCGAGGCAGGTGGATCACGATGTCAGGAGATCGAGACCACCCTGTTTAACAAGGTGAAACCCTGTCTCTACTAAAAATACAAAAAATTAGCAGGGCATGGTGGTGGGCACCTGTAGTCCCAGCTACTCGGGAGACTGAAGCCAGAGAATGACTTGAACCAAGGAGGCAGAGGTTGCAGTGAGCCGAGATTGTGGTATTGCACTCCAGCCTGGGTGACAGAGCGAGACTCCATCTCAAAAAAAAAAGTAAAATCACAATCAATCACAATTTCTGTTTAAGTCCTACTGTCATGGGCACAGGCAGTTCATAGTAGGCAGAGACTTTTCCTCCCAACATGTGATAATACGAAGGGACCAGAGAGAGGTGCAAAAATATCATCCCCATCAGTTTGTGTCAGTGTCTCATCATTAAAAGCTTAGGCCTAGACATCTATTGAATGTTTGTCGTGGGCCAGGCATTATGTCATAAGTTAAGGATAGAAGATGAATACGTTCCTCTTAAAGGACAGAAATTCTGCACGCTGCACAACAAACTGTTTTGCTCTGCCTCAGAGTTTACCTGTCTGAAGCATTATTATTGTTAGCTGTACCTAGTCTGGCTGTCACTTTCCCGGTGGTAACCTTGAGTGAGTGCCATTCATGACTGCTGAAAAATATATAAATAGGTGATTAGGTGCCTGGCAGTACAGTGCACCTCATCAGCCGTTAGACAGACATCGATTTGACCCTTTCCAACAGAGAGGCCATCCTTGGAGAACAGAACTAGAAAGTCTTTAAGGAGGACAAATGAAAGGACTGAGTTAGAGCCTGAGGCATCATCCAGAATAAGATGCCCACACTGGAGGAGAGCTCAGGCCCGGATCCTGAATGTCTGGGTCTCTAAGAATAGCAGCTACAAGAGGCCGGGCGCGGTGGCTCAAGCCTGTAATCCCAGCACTTTGGGAGGCCGAGACGGGCGGATCACGAGGTCAGGAGATCGAGACCATCCTCGCCTGTAGTCCCAACTACTCGGGAGGCTGAGGCAGGAGAATGGCGTGAACCCGGGAGGCGGAGCTTGCAGTGAGCTGAGATCCGGCCACTGCACTCCAGCCTGGGCGGCAGAGCGAGACTCCGTCTCAAAAAAAAAAAAAAAAAAAAAAAAAAAAAAAAAAGGATAGCAGCTACAAGAGAAGGAGGAGAGCTCTCACAGGGTAGAGGAAGGTACTGAGGACAATCTCACCTAGTTTACATCAATGCCACAGTGCCACCTTGTTTATGAATATCTGTGCTGTAAATACAATTTTAAAAAGTAGTTCAGAAGAAGACAAGTATTTCCATCTTAACTTCCTATAAAATAAAATACAGACATTTTAGGAGAGATACCGTGGCTTATCAGTGAAAACACAAGTTCTCCAAATGTGGTCAATGAGTGGATTGATCACAGCATTTGACATTTGGTATTTGAAGCTAGCAATATTTTTATTTCTGGCATTTAATAATTTTTTTTCTCATTTGTGGCTCAAATTTGCTTTTTTATCTCTTCATAAGAGAATATACACTTTCTGGAGCTCTTCTCTCCTGAACAAAGGTAAGCAGCATATCCGAAAAGCGTGAACATTTATCCTGGGAAGACATGGATTTCTGCTTTGGACATCCTTCTGAAACCTGAGATTTTTGCAAAGCCAATTCAATTCATCAGGACCACAGCTAACCACTCACCCTGCTGTTCATTTCAGAACTAGAAAGAAGGCTGTCACTCTCGAACACACTGCCATCTTTTGACCATGAGAAGTATTGCAAAAAGAAAAAGAAAGACCTTGTTACTGTTTACTTGCATCAGTCTACTAAACGGAAGCAATGCTGATGCAATGACCCACTCTACTCCTGTTAGTTCTTTGGAATTTATAAGACAAAACAAGATAAAATGAAATGGAGCAGTGCTTCATGAATGTGCTAACAAATAATTCATCAGCAATTTGAGTCCACACCAGGGACTCCATTGTTAAATCTGTTAATATACTAACATTACTACAAGACCTTTCTTGTTTTCATTGTGTGTATGATGCTATAAAACAAAAAATGTACAATATATGTTTCCCAAAGGTCATATGTTTTTGGAGTCTTACAGCACTCTGCATAATTTTGGATACATGTGCTATTCATGCAACAGATATTTTTGAGTATTTACTACATGCCAAGCTCTGTTCTAAATGGTGGAGATGTGGAGGTGAACAAGACAGATATGATAACTGCCCTCAGGGATGTGACAGTTTACTGTGAGCATTGGACACATGGGAGAAAAGCTAATTTGAAAAAACATAGGATGACTTAAGAGTAAGAAGTTAATTTAAATCGATATCAAAGTTTGCCTACTGAAGAGATGACATTTAAATGAGGACCAGAAGGAGGACCAAAAGTCAGCAAGATCAAAGTAGAAGAGGGTAGGCAGGGGATGCTTTCTAGAAAAATGAGTCCATCTGTGTAGATACAGCATGAAACACGAGCTAATGAAGTATCAAATGAGTTCTTGATTTAGATAAGATGCCTCAAAGTACTATTTAAAATTTGTGTTTTTATCTCCTAAATTATAATATTGAACATAGTTCATAAGCATAGTTATGGGAGGTGGTGGTTAAAGCATAGGGCTTTGAAGTTTTGGGGACCTGAATTCAAATCCAATTAGCTCTGCAACTTTGAGCAACTTACTTATCAGAGACTATTTATCTCTAAAATGTGAACGATTAAATCTAAATTTGCTAATTTCTTACCAGTTTAAAATGAGTAAATATATATAACAGCCTAGCTCAGAGTCACAAACAATGCAGGTACTCAATAAAGAATGCATTTCATCTTAACTTCTTGGGGATCCTAACTTTAGAAGGCTCATTCTCCTATGGCAGGTTTCCTATCTTTAGAAAGCTCAATCACCATTATAAACATATTGTTTAAAGGACCATTTAGATTCCGGTTTTGTGATTAGTGTGTGGTCACATATGATGCTTCATTAATTCCCTAACATTTATTGTAAATAAAATTGTTTGTGTGCACAGCTGTAGCACATGATTGGCCAGGCTGTATTGACTACGTATGGAACAAAGTTTAAACAAAATGGAAGGATGGGTATGTCCTTAAATAACTGAAAGTTTCTGCTTTAATTGTCCAGAACTAGTCCAATTCACTTAATAATTATACTCCTCCCTTAGCCTTAACTATGGAGAACTAATCATAGATTGCTCCCCAAAGAGCTCAAAGGTATGTGCGGTGAGGGGCAGAGGGAGGCTGCAGAGCTAATACTTTTTACCTATATTAGAATATCTCAATATGTTTGTGAACTTTTGCCATTCTTATCTTACACAATTTACCAATCCAAAAATATGATAATGTCATTTTTAAAACACGGTGATAGCCCATTACAAGCTAAATCCATTTTATAAAATGTAAATGTTTTCAATTAAATAGTACGTCCTGTATTGAGACATTAAAATGTTAAAGCTGGAAGAGATCTTAGCAATTATCTGGTATGGTCTATTGTTCTACAGATCAGAAAACTAAGGTACATACATGGTAGCTTTTCCTAGAGCTAGTTGGTATTGAGGATTCTCATGCACAGGTCCTGGCTCCCAAATCAATGTATTTTCTACTGGTTTATACTGTACCCACATTACACATTGGTAATCTATATATGGGGTGGCAGTTTCATCTGAAACAAATGTTCTAAAATATACTTGATTAAAATAGATTCTAAAATAGCATTATTATTCAAATTATTAATTAATAATATTTTACGTAGTGCTTTGGCATTCCCAACTAGAATAATTTTTACCAAGTACTCCTTCAAATAACATTGAGAGGTAGATCGTTAAGCATTAGTTCATTCAACAAATATTTACTGAGCATTTGGAGCTTGTGAGACACTATATTAAGTCACTGATTCCTATCCTATTTTATTAACCAAGTTACAGAAAGGGGAAAGGGAATGTTTATAGGAACAAGTCATCAAACACCTTTGCTCAGTTTCGCCATGTGCTGAACTATTCTGATAGCTTGCATCTGTGTAGCATTTTACAGTCTCAAAGCACGCTTTCATGACATGAATTCTCATATCACATTATTTTAGCCTTTATGACTCCTGAACTTTCAACTTGCTTTTATTGTCCATGGTGTTGATGTCATTGATCTCGCCCTTAAGTTTTAAGTTCATAAAAACGGAGGCTATTTTAAACACCATCGAATCTTTCACAGTGCGCAGCACAGTTTCTTAAGTACAGTAGGTACCCAATATTTGATGAATAAATGAACGACATTTCATTTGATCTTTACAAGCATAGCAGGCATGATTATCTGCATGTTAAAGAAGACAGTGCTGTACCATAGGGAGATTAATTCCTGGCTCTAGCTGTTAGAAAGCCTAAGGGTTCCTTATTGGATCTCTTTCTCCTTTAACTCTTAATCAATATTCCGTGGCAGTCCTCACTCATAAAAGAACCATTTATTCTCCCACTACTACTATTACATAAGCCACTAAATAAGATATTGTGTTCCTATGTGTTAAATTATCTGATTGTTTAAGTATAAGTTTATTTTTCTTACACAAATGGCAGAATTATATTTGTCGGGTTTCTTACTGTAATGCGCAGTTTTATTGCTAGGAAGGTGATTGTGACAAGGATGATACTAGGTTCTCTGGCAGACAGTAAGAGATATAGAAGATATATTTTACATATGCCATCAGTGCCACTTGACTGCTGTTTTTCATTTACTGTAATTGACTTCCTCTTCCTTCTGATGAGTTTTAAATGAATGAGAATATGGCACCTCCACACCCTATCATTGGCTGAAGCTGAACTCTTAGCAAGTGAAACAACTCACATGGTTTAACAAGGATATGGGGATTGCAGTGACAGACTTTTTTCAAAAATAAAACTTGTTAGGGAGACATCTAAACACCAGCTTAAACTTATGTAACTTTCTTAAAAACAGAAGAGCTTATTCTTCTGTGGATAAAGAAATAGATTTTCCTTGTGAATTTCTAATGATCATACTGAATATAAAAAAAACTCTCAAAGAAAACTTCAATCATGACCCTTCTTTTAGTTCTGAACTAATTTTATCCTACCAAAACCAAGAAAAAGCAAATGTACACCTTCAGATTGGTACAACTAAAATCAGAAGTAGAAATATTTTAAAGTTATATATTTTTAATATAGAGAGGTTTTTGTTTGTTTTACTTTTATATTATTTAAGGAATGTTAACCCAGTTCTAAATTTCACACTCTTGTTCCTTAAGGAGGACTTTACTTCCTTTATGGGAGCAATCAGATGTGAGCAATACCTCACGTTATCCTGTGCTTTGTAGTTTCAGAAGCATTTGCATATATGTTATCTCATTTGACTCTTTCGCCTGTGGAGTTGGCTGGGAAGGTATCATTATCTTCACTTTGCAGATGGGAAAAGTGAAACTGGGAACTTCGGTGGCTTGCCTTAGGTTAAACAGTTGGTAAGTAGTCAAGTCAGACCTTGAACTTAAGTCTCTAGACGTTAAACCCAGAACCTTAAATGGGTGAGCATAAAAAGGAATGAATTGCAGATAACAAATCTAACTATTTGGGAAATAAAATCAATTTACATGAAAAGAATTCAAAATTATAAGCTAAAATTACCAGTTCCATGGATGAAGTAGAGGTGTGAATACGTATGTTAAAATATACAGTTTTAATGGCCAAGAAGAAGCATATATAGCCCCAGATCAAATTTTAAAAGTTGATATTTACAGATGAACTGAGCAGATATAAACTTCAATAATTGTTGTCTAGATTGACATAATTGTTGGCCTATGTAGGTGTTCAATCATTGACATTGGTTTCATAAGTACAGGTGTCTAAATTCTACCAGCTTAGTTTTTCAGTAATCAGTTCAGTTTGACCAATGCGTATTAATTGACGCTGTTACTATATGCTTGTTTTTCAATATTAGGCTTTTTATACTTATTGATACGTAGAATCTTATATTCAACAATATGACACTGAACAAGATCAGATATGAAATTACATGGTTAAAAGTGTGGGCTCAGGCTGTGTGATCTTGGCCAAATAATCCAACCCTCAGAATGAACATAGTAATAGTATACATGTAATTGACTTGCAGTAATGATTAAATGAACTGATGATATGTAAACTACTTAGTTTCTGGCATATGGAAAATATGATATAAATATGACCTGTGGCCTTCATATAGAATTTATTGTGTAGATATTTAATTATATTATTGTCTTGGAGATGAGAACACTACACAATATTTAAATCTTTTTTTTGAAAAATTGCCTCAATATTACAATTGCAATAAACTTTAATCAAATTATTTAAAGCTATGCATGAAGTTTTATAAAAATGGATTTTTCCAAAATCATTATAACTTTGACGGATGGTGGTGTTACTAGATTTTGTGTACACTAGATGGCAATCTGGTGTGAAGAACAGTTTTTCCTTTTACAAATTTCTTGCTCTTTGGGTTTAGTCAGTGTGATTTAAGATTTCAGTGCCATAGATTCCTCTTTACAAGGTGACAACTATGGTGGGGGCACTTCTAGATTCCTCTTTACAAGGTGACAACTATGGTGGGGGCACTTCTACCTGAGAATGTTAATTCACTACATCAACTCTTTATTAAGGTAAAGAGAAAGTTCTAGTAATATCAAATGTGATTGCCTGTAATATGAGAAATGAAAAAGAATCTTTTGCAAATTGAAAGTTGAAGGAAAATAAAACTTTGGATTGTGTACGATTGTCTCCTCTAAAGAACATTGTACTATACATGATTCATTTTATTTTTATTCCAACTGTGTGTGTGTGTGTGTGTGAGAGAGAGAGAGAGAGAGAGAGAGAGAGAGAAACAGAATTTGAATGTGTGTAAAGAGAACATGAATTTTCTGGTACTACTTATTTAGCAAGGGGTTGAAAAGCCACTGCATTCAAAATAAGTATGATGAAATGAGGTTGGAAATTTAAAATACTGAAAACATTTTAAAACAACCATTATAATTAATTCAATAGAATATCAAAAACAGATGAATGGAAGAAATGCTCAGCTTCATAAGGAACAAGTGATATTGACAGCATGATTTTGTTTGGTTTTGGATCCCATCATGCCACTTTGTGATTTTTTTTTGGGGGGGATGGGAGGGCTATGTTTGGCTGTGTCAGAGGGATGAGAAAGAGTAGCTTCCTTCTTGAAACAAAATTGTAGCTGCATAGAGCCAACTACTTCCAGAAAAGGGGAAATGAACTTATAGTAGAGGAGGAGGCTGAAGACTTAGGGGCTTTGATGAAGCCAAAGAGCAGGTACCATGGGTATTAGGAACTGGAAGAGGTGGGAGAAAAGAAGATTACAGGCAGAGAGAGGAATTTTATGTGGAAACATTGTGGGTGGAGCAGTGCTGAATAATGTTGAAGTCAACATTATGGTGATGTGAGTGGGTGACTGGCATGAAATGGATGGAGAGATCTCTGAATGGAAAATGGGAAACTAAAAGACTTGAGTATCAGAGGGTAACTAATGTTAAGAGAAAACTTCCCAAGCATGTTGACTGGGATTGGAGTGGGGCAAAACACAAAGGCAGATGCTGGCATCATTGAGAAAAGCGAAAACACTCACAGTAAAGCAAACTTATGAGGGGGACCACATTTTCCACTAAAGTATACATTAATAAGGCAGCTGCTCTGTTGAAAGAAGAGGAGAGAGCTGTGTGTAGAAAGCTCTCTAATGCTACTTCTTCTTCACTTTGGGTCATTCAGTTAACCTCTCTACATTTGGTTTCTTCATTGTGTTCTAGGGCATGCTTATAAATATTTGTCAATTTCCCACCCATGTGAAAATATATAGACAGAGGAAAGAGAAAATGGAAAGGCATTTTAGGAAGCTATCACAGTTTTCCAGATAGCAGATGGTGGTGGCTTGAGTTATGATGGTAGCAGTGTTTATTCTACATAGTTTTAAAAAATAGAACCCAACAGAGAAGAAATAGTCAAGGCGCATTTCCAGACTTCTGCTGCCTTTTACTAAGATAAGAATGACAGGAGAAGGAATATATTGGGAAAAAATCAAAAGTTCACTTCTATACATGTTCTGTGAAAAACATCCAAACAGAGAGGTCAATTGGGAAGTAGAATATAATGATTCTTGTAGTCAAAAGTCTGGGCTCAATATGTAAATATAACATTAATTATTTTATAGATGATAGTTAAAAGAATAAGAATAGATTAAATCACTAAGGGAAAAGTACAGGGAGAGAGGAGAAGGAAACCTGGTACAAACCCTGTGGAATTACATCTGGAAATATCTCAGTGATTAGCAAAGAACACTAAGAATGAGTTGGACCAGAGAATTAAAAGGAAAACTAGGAAAGCGTGGGCTTATGAAAGTCAAGAAAGGACAGCATTTTCAGTCAAACACTGTACTAAGCCAGTGAGATGAATGCAAGGACAGGTAAGTGGGTGTGGTGAGCTTGGTGTGAACAGTTTCACCAGGATACTATTATTACACAATTTCCAAGGGCCAGAACCTTGACCTTGTACCTCTACGTTCCCAACTAAAGACTAGGGCACTGTACTTAGTAGTCAAGGACTGTTAAATACCTTGAAAATTTAACTTTTGCTGGTTATACTAGAGTCACATATACTTTCCCTAATATCCCCTAGTTTGTTAATTCACTTTCAACCTACAGTCACATGATTAGATAGAGCATCAGCAAAGAGATCGGCTATTGGTACCTGTGCTTTCAGGTTCCTAAATGTCCTCAGAGGAGTTTCTGCTTAAAGAATTTCCTCTACTTTATTATAACACTTGAAATTTTTCAAGGAATAACTCAGATAGTACCCCTTCCCACTTAAACACTTTCTCTTCATTGCTTCATTTAATACACCAACCCAATATGGTGCATAACACGGGAAGAATGCAATGCTATAGTTATGCAATATGGCTAATAATCATTAACACGTCCACAGTACTTATGTGCCAGAGTGTTCGAAGAGCTTTGTAAACATTAACTCATTTGATCCTTACAACAAATCTATGAAGGAGTTAGAGTCTATTGTCAGTTCTGTTTTACACTTGAGGACACTGAGGACCAAAGAGATTAAATTTGCCCAAATCTAGCTCCAGAGTCCAGATCCTTAACCATTAGGCAACCCATACATACTCCTTATGTGAATTCGAAGTAACCTCATAAAAAAGAACCAATAAACCCAAGAACTAGGGCTTTTAAATCACATTAAACTGGCAGTAACTGGCTCCAAAAGTGCCTATAAGGACAAAGTATGAAAATGCATCAGATGATAAAGGCCTGAACCCTGGTCAGATGCACATCTAGGGCCTTTTCTGGGAATTCCATCAACTCGTTGCCTAAACTCATTACAGGAAATTACTAAGCATTGAGATGACTCTAGTATTATGAGCTCTTAAGGTGGCCAGCCAAGGATAAAACCATACATTCAGTTATAAAGGCAATCTTTACTTTGACTGTGAAGTCCAACTTGGTGAGAATCCAGGACACTTTTGCTTGAGAAGCAGTTTTTTCATTTCAATCTGTAATTTTGTTGTAAGAGAGCCATGTGGATTCTGATGTATGCCAGTACCCCATCTCCTGGGGGTGCAAAACATATTTTGATTATTAAAAATATCAACACTCCCAGAAAACACAAACCAGAAATATTATAATAAATGTAAAAATAAATGTATAAATAGCATACACATTTTAGTTTCAACCTCAAAAATTTTGCCTAACATGAATATCATTTCAGATTTTGTGAACCAGTTTGCATTGGCCAGCCATGTGAATATTAGGATAAAAGCAGAATAAAAGTTATTAGCAACATAAACTGCAGAAAGCTTTGTGGTTATTGTCATGTTGGGGAAATATATTTTTGTTCCATGGTTTTTATTCAACAGGTATAAAAAGTAGCTAAGAAAACATAATTCTCTTCATTCATTCACTGAATAATCATTTACTGATGCTTTAGTATGTTCTAGAGGTTGAGTCATAATAGTGAATAAAATAGCCTCCATTTGCCAAAACCTCATAATTTGGGAAAGAGACAAATAATGAGACCACATAAGCATGGTGTGGTGAGTTAGGCATAAACAATGTTGCTGTGGGATTGTGTGGGAAGCTGCTGGTCTATTTGAAGTAGTTGGTAATAGGAAAAATTAAATCCTCCTTTTTACTCTTTATAAGTGTGACTTTTCTCCTGAGGAATGTTTGTTTTAGAGAAAACCCACAGGTAAGAGCACTTCAACCTCTCTTCACTGTTGCCAGGGCATCCACTGTCTAAATTTTTAATTGGTATTGGGGCCTGCAGAAAAACCATAAGTATATAAGAAACTGAGGGAAACAAGGTGGAAAGAAGGGATATGAGGCTGGGGTGTCTGTGAGGAAATTCAGGGCAACAATTATTCTTACTCAACTGATGTTTCGTGTATAATGCTAAGCTCAGCAGGTTCTTGCTTCAAATCAGGGGTTCTTAACCAGGGGTTTGTGAATGGGCTTTAAGGGAATAGGTGAACTCCCATACACTTGTACAAAAACTGTGTGCAGATTTCTGGGGAGTGTCCATGGAATGCATAAGATTCTCAAAGAAGTTCATTTTTTTTAAAAAAGATTCAGAATAATTCAGGAACAAATTTAGATTTTACAGTAGAGGATGAAGCTTTAGGAGCTCTCTTTAAAAAAAAAAATACAAATTACAAATGTGAAGTGATTCATGAAAGTGATCATTATTTAGAATGACAACATAATATTCCTATTAATTAACTACCTGAAAATTCTCTATAATACTTTTTTCAACGATTTTTGGCTGCATACCTTTAATCACTTCTTCATGTGACAGCTGTGGTTTCATTATATCTAATGTCATTGAGGTTAATACTCCTAGTTTGTAGACTCTTCATTGTATAGGGGGTGTTTTCATAGTTTGATGTTCAAAATGCTGCTTGTGACTAACTTTATTTACTGTCTTAATAATGTCCATATTTGTGAGGCAATTTGGAGGAAACAATTCTTTCAGGGTGAGTAAAATTGAGAAGTTTATAACATGATACATTCATTCTATTTCTTTGGTACTGTTCTAGATGCTTTATATGTGTAATTCACTTAAATCTTACTGCAACTCTATGAGGTTGATACTACTATAACAGTTTACAGTGAGTAAACTCAAGACAGAGAAAAGCGAATAGCTTTGCCCAAGGTTCACACAGCTAGGAAGCTAGTGAGTTGGGATTTAAATCCAGCTAGATTGACCCTAGAGACTGAGCACTTAACTGCTGTATTCCACTTTTTATAAACCTGAGTCCAAGACAGGGATGAAGATGCTCCCAGTTTCTCAGGGACTGAGTTCCCACAATGTCCTGGGCCTCACCATGAGCTGAGAGTGAGCAATGAAATGATAGAAACTTCAGATACAAGGAGAAGCAGTGTGACAAAAGGAGGGACTTACACCCCACTTCACACTGGGACCACTAGGACGAACCACATCACAGAGTGTCCTTCTTCAACATGTGGTGGTGGCAGCAGAGAGGAAAAGGCACTGTGGCATGTTCAGTCAGAGAGCACCGTAAGTCACACCTTCTTGTTCCCTAAAGCAAGACATGTCACCTCAACAGAAGAAACTAGCACAGCAATCATAAACTTCAGCAGTGGATGTCTGTACTTCCAAAGGGCAGGAAAGATTCAGTACCTCAGCACTAAATGCAGCAGTAACAGATGCCAACACCCAAGGACACCCCACTGGACTCCAGTGATAAACAGGTCATCAGTCCAATGCCTGGAAGGAGGACAAGAAGGAGGAGCAAAAGCAAAATAAATAGTCCCCATAGTAGCCAATTAAACTGTAGTGAGAAGAAGGTATATGGAGGTAGGAAGAAAAATAGCAAAGGAAAAAGAAGTTTTATTCACTCATTCATTTATCAATAAGCATTTATCAAGCATCTATTATGCTACAGAAATTGTGCCAGTCACTAGCACAAGAAACAAAGGCAAGCAAGCTTTTGTTTTCAAACACTTACCATAAAGATGAGTAATTAAACTAGCACGTGAAAATATTAGCAGAAAAGATAGGGCAAAATCAAGTGCTGTGAAGGGCATTATAGCTGTTTTTTATGTCTAATTTATTTTAAAAGGAAAGAAGAAAAATATTGAAATAAATAGGACAAAATGTTAACTTTTTAAAATAAAATTAAATTTTAATAATTGACATAAAAATTGTACATATTTATGGAGTACATAGTGATATTTTGAGACATATAATATATAGTGATCAGATCAGAGTAATTGGAGTATCCACCATCTTAAACATATATCACTTCTTTGTGCTGGGAACGTTCAATATCTTCCTTCTAGCTATTTGAAACTACAGAATATATTGTTGTTAATTATGGTCATTCTACAGTGGTATAGAAACTAGAATTTATTTCTCCTTTCTAGCTATAATTTTGTATCCTTTAACAAATCTTCCTCCATCCCTATCTTTCTCATACCCTTCCCAGCCTCTAGTATTCTCTGTTCTACTTTTTTCTTATATGAGATCAACTTTTTTTAGCTTCCACATAATATTTGGTAACATCATTAATTCTCAGTCATGACTACATGGATGTTTGTTGTATTGTTACCCATAATCTTCTACATTCATTTTTTTCATAATGAAAATATATGCCAAATAAGTAGCCATGTACTTCAGAAGATTTTATAAGGCAACATCTCTATCTACCATTGCTGCAATTCCCTAATAATGTGTTTTGCTTTGGGGAAGAACCAAATCCTTTTTGGCTTGGAACATTTCAACTCTAAAAATATTTAACTACTGGTAATAACACCTGCAAATCTAGTACTTGTATAAGTACATTTCCAAGATGGGTAAAAAGAAACTATGTTAGAAATGGATAATGTGTGCTGTAGGGATATTCAATAAGAGTTAGTTTTATGATTTGTAGAGTAAGTATAGAAAATATTTCCCATTCAGACACCTAAGGAAGCAATTTCTTACCATGAACATTCTTCTTTTTACAACATTTCATAAACTGAGCAATTGAGACATTCTTTATAGGGAAGTGGAAGAGGAAATGGGCAGCAAACTTTGGAACTCAAAAGGAGCTTTGGTCAGTTTGAATCCCTGAAAGTCAGGTTCATTTTCCGTGCATGAAAGAGAACAAATTCTTTCACTAGTCCTTTGATCGCTTTATGGTTTTGTTGTTCATTCTAGTGATTGTACTAGAAACAAGTTTCACTTCAGCTATGACAGTTAATGATAGACAACAGAAAGGGAAGTAGGTGTGGTGCTGTAGTTAATTATAATGACAAGAGCGTTGGTTGCTATTTATAGCATTTGTTAAACTTTCATCTTTTCAAATTGCTATTTTCATGCAGCAAACTTAAATCTCTCAGGCAAGAAAGTAAGCAACTGCAAGTAATTTCTGGCATTAGTCAAATCTGTAATGACCAAGAAAAACACCTTCTTCACCTTGAAGTGCCACCAGTTACCGATGAGAATATGAAAATAAACATTTACAAAGTAATCTTGCAGTGATCAGTTTTGGAAGATGATGAAAAAGGGAATTATGCTATATGAGCCTATCTGGGAGGCAAAACTGATGAAATGTGAATTTGAGACAATAGACTTAAAAAAAAAATCAAAGCAATTTTATTAAAATGACCTTGTCAGAAAACAATTTGCCCATACCTAATGAAAAGTGTAATTGGTGATAAGACTGACAGCGGCTGAATCTGGGACCAGAAACGCACAGTTGTGATTTTGAAACCTTGGTTTCTAATTTACTGTGAGACTAGAATTGTTATTGCATTTAACTACCGGGTTCCTGTTCTTTAGACACGTTCAGCTCTGTGATGAACTCAGCCCCACAAAAGTGGAAGGAAGAGGAGGTTTGTGAGTGGTAGGAGGATGGAGGGTGGACAGGGAGAGACTGAGAAGACTCACACTTCTGGCACGTGGACACTCACTTGGCCTACTCTTACATCAGAAAGACGAGCTCAGGTTTCTCTTCTGTTAGGCCTTAAGTTCCTTCTTGAGTGGAACCTTTGTTTACAACCTGCTGGACTTCCTTTGAGCATTGTACACAGTATGTCCACAATACATTTATGTTAACTACATCAGCATTGCTAGGACAGTCTGGACAGTATGATCCTAATACAGCTTGCCTACTGATTTGAATAGGTTTTCAAGCCAGTGGCAGGCGGACTGTAGAATGAGGCTAGTGAAAAACAGGGAACTGAACACAAAAGTAGATTGCAGCGGCCAGGGAGCTCAAGTAAGGATGTGGGCAATCATTCTTTCTGGTAAGCAAGTTTGGTGATTTTGTTGAAATGATCTTAAATGTGGTGGTGTTGAGTCCTGATAGTTCAGATATTTTAACAGCTGAGATTTATTTCATTTATAGGTTTCAGTTTAATACCAAATTAAAATATATCTTATGGTTTAATAAGACCAAGACTCTTCTGATGTTGAGAATACTGTGAGTAAAACATGATAAATGATAGAGACTAACATTGAGCTTCTTTTCTCCCAGCAATGAAAGATGTTCACCATATAATATGCATGAGGTCACAATTCTAATACTCTCTATTTGCCCTTCCTTTTACATGAGATAGCATCATCCTGAAAGCTGCAATCCTGTTGTTTATCTTCCTTCTGATTGCAATCATGTATTTCATGCAAGGTTTTATCCTGGACAACAGTGAATAAAAAATGTATCTACTTTTATCACATTCATTAAAGCTACAAATATATATTGCTCACATACTGTGTATAACCTTCTATGGCAAAGGTTGAGGAGAATAAAAACATTTAAAAACTGACTTTACCTTTTTAGGAATTAAGATTATCACCTAAAAAAAAAAAAAAAAAAAAAAAAAGCTAGCACTACAAAGTCAACAATCCTGACAGACAAGGAATAGAAACACGGACTGCTGTAAGAGGTCAAGGGAGGGTGAGCTCATCCGGCTGGATATTCAAAGAAGACTCCCTGGAAGGAGTGGGGTTTGAGCTGGCCTTAAAAAATGAGCATATGTCTGGGAGTTAAAGAGAAGACAAGGTTTTCCAGGCAAAGAGAATAGACAGTGTTCTTTTATGCGTTCTTTAGAGAAACTCATTAATCTAAATCTAAACTGGATTTACAAAAAACAAACAAACAAACAAAAAACTTCCCCCTTTTCCTACCTCTTAGCCCCTAAAAGGAAGAACAAGGGAAGAATTGATTCAGATGTTGAAAAGTTTAGGGGTATCTCCAGCTTCAGATTTGGTTGGAGGCAAATGCCCAAATGCCACTGGGATTATCTGTCTTCATTCTCAGAAGGCTGTGCTCTACAGTGGGGCCTGGAAGCTCCAGATTCATGTCCTGCCAACTCAGCAACCCTACAGAATTCAGGCACTTACATCTTGGGATTGAGTCTCATTTGCCTGACTTGGGACAAGCCTGGCCCTGAGCCAGTCACTGCAGCCAAGGTGACAAAAATACTCTTATTGCGTAACGTAGGTATAACCCCCTGGAATTTGGTTAGGCTGGAGATGGGGGATTAGTGCTACCTTAACCTAACAGGTGATGAGCTAGCTGGGGATAATTCTATTAGAAAGATCTGAGAGATACTCCTAGAAGGAGAAATGGATGCTAGGAGAAATCAAGACAGCATAAATACGTATTCAGAAATGGGTGAGAGGTCAAAGTTTACATAGACCTAGATGTCTGTAAATACAAGTACACATAAAAATTATTAAAATATTTTTGTATTTTCAGATATTTGGTTTACTTTCCATCTGTTTTTTAAATTATTAAACAATCCAGGATTTGAAAACACTAAGTCTACAAACCAAATTTAATGCCAGTTCTCTGTCCCCATCCCTGACCATTATCCTATACCACTCCTACTAAAAAAAATTAAAAAAAAAAAAAAAAGGTAAATTGAGAAATAGAGCAAAGCACGGGATGTTCTCTGTTGCTCAGGACAGAGTATTAAGAAATCTTTTCCGGGGAATTCCCCATGTTTCAGGTAGAATAGAAATTAAGTGGCTGATTCACGCATTCATTAACAATAGGGAGAATGTTCTGAAATACCAATCCATTCTAACCCCATCAGATCCTCCCTAATGCCTATTCTTACAAAACGCCTTGAAATTTCAAGGGTGTTTCCTGGCATTTGTTTTCATCAAATGCTAATGCACCTATGTCACGGTACTTCGTTTATGCACTATGGATGTTGGCACACTTTGTTTTAAATAGCATTAAAGTAGCACCGAATACTCAACTCAGGTGACAATTTTATCCTTTTGTTGTTGCTTTCAAAGTCTACTGTTTTTAGAGTTTCATATTTCAAGCAAATTAATCTATGAAAATTATCAACAGGTTGAAACTGTTGTTGAGAATGTGTTTTCATAATGCATATTTTTGATCTCTCAAAAACCTTCCAAGTCCCTAATTAATTGAGAGATGTGTGGATCAGCAGACTTTACTGCATCTTGACACCAATTATACAGCGAAAGCTTTCCTGAAGGCAGATTTTTTATCCCTTTCGGAAACTAACTAGCTTGATCACCTATTTCTGATTCAGATCCTTCTTCATATTTACATTTACATTCCATACATCTGATCTTTGACCTGAAAATCATTTTAATCTCCTTATTTTCTTTCTCCAATATTCATTCTCCAGTAGGACTTAATCCTTTTATGAATAGCAGTTTCCTCTAAAACTTTATAAAACTTATCACCTCTCTCTCCCCTGCAAAAATGCATGAACACACTAAGTATTGCTTACCATTATTGAAGGTTCTCACAACCACTAATCTCATAGTTACCTCAATATAAAGATATCAGCTTTTGATGTTGAAAAATTTGTATTTTATTTTCCATTTTAAGTACCTTCTTAAAAAATATCTGTGATAATTTTTTTGTCTTCTCCTTTGGCTGACCTGATTCTTGTTACCCCCTCAGGATAATAGAATATAACTCAGAGAAAGAAAAGTACGATGAATCATTCCTTTCTTCCTGTGAGTCTTATTGTTAGGTAAGGGGATACTTTGGACTCTACTTTCTGTGAATTAGCAATGCCAGCAAAAAACCAACCAGTGACACCTAAAGAATACTGGATTGGATATTTGAAGCCTAACCAAATCTCAGGGACACACCAAGAAGCTTGCCTTTCCTCTTATTCATCAAATATTTCTTGAGTGTCTTCTATGCTCAAGGCACTTTGTGTGCATTAGTTTCATTAGTAGTTTGGGCAGTGCCCCACAAATAGTAGGCATGCCTTATGTATTTGTTGAATGTGAATAACTAACATTTATTAATTATTATGTGCCAGGAGCTTTAATTCTCAAATCAACTTTGCAAGATAGATGGCATTTGCTGCCTTGTACGAGTGAGGAAACCGAGGTCTATAGACTTTCAGGAGCTTGCCCATGGTTATGTGGTTGGCAAATGCCAGGGTCATTATGAGCCTGGATCTGGTGCTTTAAACCACTCCATTTGAATTTCAATCCATTGTGGTAGGTATGATTGTTTAGTCCTATTTATGAGATGATGAAGTTAAGATTCCGATTTAGTGAACAACTTACTGAAATGTACCTAGGACAGGGCCTGGATTATGCCTGTGTTTGATTGATTCCAAACCCTGATGTGTAACATCACTGTTGCTTTCTGTGTTGTACTGTGAATCTCATCTATGCAGTACTTCTTCCCCTAATTCTGGCACATCTCTGTTCCCACAGCCATCCATCTGAAACCGCTACTTTGTCACCACAGAACAAAAGTGGTGATGGCTACAAAGACTCTCATTCTCAAGCCAAAGGCAGCCACACAGAGATTCAGCAACATTTCAGACCTCATTCACCATAATCTCTCATCAACCAGTTTCTTACGTATTTTAAACATAGTAGGGTTTTAGTTCTTTGAAGCTTCCACAGCATAGTTTTGATAGAAATTAGGGCTGGGAAGGAGGAAAGCAAGCTTTTTAAGCTTCTTAAGTTTATTTGATTGTATTAATTTTTCCTTGTAGGCTTCATATTTATGATTATTTTTGAAGGTCTCAAGCTTACCAGTGTGGCGATCCATTTTCCTCCAGGTAGAGTGGTGGCTGCCTACAGACAATAATTCTTAGGAAAGGCCTATGTGAGGATATCACTTATTCTGTACTGTGTCATCAATCCCCTTCATCCACTTATGAGTTCCACAGTGCTAATTGTGAGAGTTGATGCCATTATCGAAGGCAAGGTATGGAAACAACCAATAAAATTATGGCTTCTGGCTGGCTTCATGTTTCATGTGTATCACATGAATCCTGAATCTTAAAATGGATCCCTAATAATGATAACAAGACAGGCATGTCCTGGTCTACAAATTTAAAGTGGGATTTAAAGGCATTATTAGATGACAGTAAGCATCAGCCTCACCATTTGGGAGTTAAAAATCTAACCACACACTGATAGAGACAACAACAAAAGGACATAAATAAATACAGTCAAGTAATACACTGGTCAGATCCTTATTCGTCAACAGAAACAGACATTGATTCAGTGAGACAATCTTTCCAGTGCCTGTGAACATGGAAATATCATTGTTCTTGTTAAGTGCCTAACACTAGGCAGCATACTTATTTCATATCTCTAAGCTTCAATATCTTCACTTGTTTAAAGATGGCATTCCAAAAAGCGTGTATGTTTTCAGATGTCAGTCAACATTTGAAGAATATTTTAGGGCTAAATCCAAGTCCAAAGGGACATTTCCTTCTTTCCAATCAACTTTGTCCAAGGATGGGCAAAAATCTGAAGTACAGGGTAACAAGAAAAATCAGGACAGATAATTTAACTAATTTTACCATTCATCTAAAGCTTTCTTCAACAGGTCATGCAGCTATAGAATAATTAATAATGAGTATAATCTATTTCTCTCATGGTGACCTATTTAGTTTTCATCATGTCTATCTACTCTTAGAAATGTGAGTACTAGGCTGGGTACTGGGCACCAGCATGGGTGCTCAAGCCTGTAATCCCAGCACTTTGGGAGGCCAATGAGGGCAGATCACGAGGTCAAGAGATCGAGACCATTCTGGCCAACAGGGTGAAAACACATCTCTACTAAAAATACAAAAATTAGCTGGACGTGGTGGCATGTGCCTGTAGTCCCAGCTACTGGGGAAGGAGAATCACTTGAATCCAGGAGGCAGAGGTTGCAGTGAGCTGAGATCGTGCCACTGTACTCCAGCCTGGGCGACGGAGCGAGATTCTGTCTAAAAAAGAAATGTGAGTACTAGAAGCAGATCAGTGAGGTAACCACTTTTCCAACATTAGATATGAAGGTCAAACAAAGGGTATTTTAGTTTATTTTAACTGGGGATTTCCAAAGAAGCACTTTATTTCTATGTTATTTGGAATTTAGATACTGGCTTTTAGATTAGAGACATACTACAATTGTCAATTCAAAGCAAAAAAGTAAAGGCTATAAATGGCATTACCTATTTGCAATATTTTAAACAATATAAAACAAAGAAAGGAAGAAAATCTTCCATTATTTTTAATGACAACAATATGCCACCTACTATATATAAATATAATACTGCCAAACCTTCTGAATTAGTTTTTATGTGATGAGGGTGGATTTAGCCACTCTAGGACTACTCAATCAGCTTTTCTTGTGACCAAACTCATACACGGTCATGTGACACATAACAATGTTTCAGTCAAGGATGGACTGCATATACGATGGTGATCCCGTAAGATTATAATGAAGCTGAAAAATTCCTATTGCATAGTGACATCATAGCCACTGTAATGCTGAGGCACAATTACTTTTTTAAAAAACAAATTTAGTGTACTCTAAGTGCATAGTGTATACAAACTCCACAGTAGTGTACAGTAATGTCCCAGACCTTCACATTCACTCAACACTCACTCACTGACTCACTCAGAACAACTCCCAACCCTGAAAGATTTTTTTTTCATGGTGAGTGCTCTGTAGGAGTGTAAAAGTTTAAAAACTTTTTATACTATGTTTTTATTGTACCTTTTCTGTTTAGATATGTTTAGACACACAACACTTACCACTGTGTTACGGTGGCATACAACATTCAGTAGAGTAACATGCTGTACAAGTTTGCAGCACAGGTTTACAGCCTAGGAGCAATAGGTGATACCTTATACATCCGCTGTGCAGTAGCCCATATCATCTAAGTTTGCATGAGTATACTTTATGATGTTCCCACAAGAATGAAATTGTCTAATGATGTATTTCTCACAATGTATCTCCATTATTAAGCAATGCATGACTATTTATAAGCTAACATTAGGATGTATGCTATAGAACGGAGTAAAGCCCATAAAACCATGACCTAGCACTCACTCGGATAGAGCCAGAGTCACCTGGACAACAGGCTAGGTTTTCATAGAATTCAAACCCAAAGTCTCCTGAAACGTTTACTGAGACCCTTTTGTGCGAGATGCAGCATTAGACTTTCTGAACAGTGTCGTGCAACAGACAAAGACTTTAACTCACCCACTCACATCCACACATTTAAAAAGAAAAGAAGCCAGGTTTTCAATCATGTCTGTCTCTCTACATGCTCTTTCCTCTGATTCACATACCCAGCACTAAAGAGGCAGAGAGATGAGTCAAATCAGAGCCTTCCAGCAGGGGAAGCTTCACAGATATAAACTGTGTGTAGTAGCACAGAATCAGGTCAGAAGGGTCCTGTGCTGGATTAATGCTCTATTATCATTGTCTTAAAATTCTTAATAAGATTTTATAGCTGGTCCTACCTGTAAGGATAAATAGCACATAGCAGAGAAAAAAGTCCCTTTAAGGTCTTCTTGGGGACACTGCAATGAAGAGATCTGCTTTCTGTATAGTTGTCTAGCAGGTAAGTCATCAAATTGATTTCAAGGCATTCTAGGTATTTTAGACAATTTTTCAGATTATTGTCATCTTTCTTAAGGGTAGACAGAAGTGAAGTGTGATGTTTGTCCTTTTTCTCCTAGTAAACTATTTCTCCTAATAATCTGCTTTACAGCCAGGTGCAGTGGCTCACGCCTGTAATCCCACCACTTTGGAAGGCCAAGGTGGGTGGATCACAAAGTCAGGAAAACAAAACCATCCTGGCCAACATGGTGAAAGCTCATCTCTACTAAAAGTACAAAAAAGTAGCCAGGCATGGTGGTGCGCACCTGTAATCCCAGCTACTCGGGAGGCTGAGGCAGGAGAATTGCTTGAACCCCGGAGGTGGAGTTGCAGTGAGCCAAGATGGCACCACTGCACTTCAGCCTCGGCGACAGAGCGAGACTCCATCTCAAAAAAAAAAAACCAACAAAAAACAAAACAAACAAACAAAAACAAAACAAAACTGCCTTACTGATATCTCATACCAAATATAAGCTCTGGTAAAAATGATCTTGCAAACTCTCAAAGCTGCCACTTTTTTTATGTCAATTTACAGCATATGCCCATCTTTTTTCATGCTCCAAAGAACTTAGCAGCTTTTCTCAACTTTAGAACAGTTAATGATTGTAAAGATCTAGTCCATTGGAAATGCAAGAAAACCCCACATTTTCCAAGTTTTAAATCCCTCGCAAATTTTATGGATACAAAAAGGAAAAAAGAGCTTCTTTTACTGGTTTGAAAACGAACAGCACTGTCACCGACAACAGATAATGATCTGCAGTGTCCAGGTCACCACCTGATAATTATTCAGTGTTAGCAATTACACAGTAAAGGAGAATTATTTTCTTACAAGGCCATGGCTGGATAAAAAAAAACTATCTGGAATTTAGTGCCCAATTGTATACTGGAAAGCTTGGCTTTACGTACAGGTAGAGGCTTGTGTGATAACATTTTGGAGATGTAGAGAAGTCCTGCTTACTCCAAATTCTTACCTACAACTTGATATTGCATTTGGAATTCTAATGCTGGGATATTATTCTTTTGGGTTAAAAATTGCCTTGTTAAATATTCTATGCTCCTTTGTTGCAATGACTAGTAGATCCCCTTTCTAGATGATTGGGGAGACTCAAAGGGGCATGAAAGCAAGTAAAAGACATGCTGAAAGAAGAAAATGGGCTGTAGGAAATAAAACTTTCATCATGTTTTCCTATTCAAGCCTCATAATCTTGCCCCAAACTAAAGTGAAAATCTGTTGCACTGCAAGATCATCACAGGAAGTAACGGCTTTAACATCAACAACATCAATAATACTAACAATATGTACTCTTGAATGTTGTGTATGACATTGTCCCAAGCATACATTTTATGTGTTATCTCATTCAATTCTCAAAATAACCATATGGAGATAATTATTTGTATCAGTTCAAATGCTTTTTACTATAAGAGCTAGAGTTAGAGCCCATTCAAAATGATGAAAATAATAAAGAAGACCTTTTTTAAAAAAATAACCAAACATGCAGAGTTGGGTATTTCTAGAGTGAGGTAATCCAGCAGCTTAGTGATGACATCAAGGTTCTTTCTGCTCTGCCCTCCTGGTAATGTTTAAGGATCGTCAGTTTATGGGTCCAAAATGGCAGTAACTGCTATAGGTATCATAGCTTCATTCAGCATCTAAAAGACAGAAAACAACATGCATTTTAAGAATGAGGACAATTTGCCAGAAGCTGTTCTGTGATTTACCTCATGTCCTATTGGCTTTCATTTCAGGACATACCAATTTCTAAATTCATCATTCTTGCAGTGAATACAATACCCTTGAGTGGCTTAAACTAATCAAGCTTTGCCTCCTGAGGCTGAGACCAAATCCAGTCGTCTCTTTATATAAGGGTGTCCAAAGCCTAAACAAATTAGGAACTGTGTTAGCAAACAGTAGGAGGGGAATGGATTTTGCATAGACAACCTAGTATATCGACTACAGACTTAGTTGGTGATGATATCTGGATAGAGCCTCCATCTGTTGGACTATGAAGGTTATACTTTCAGCCACCGTGTGAGACTGCTTGTGTGTGCACATTCATATACACTCCAAATTTTCGAAAAAATAATTTTCAAAATTAAGCACCAGAGTATTACCATCATACACTTAACAAGGAAATCCAAAATGGTTTCTCTATACCTGACCTCTACTAGAAGAGAGGCAACATTTTTGTTCAGCAGCTACAATCTTCCCAGACATCTGTTGAACTCTACACACTGGCGAAAACCTGGTGGGAAATTCTTGCTTGGCAGGACCACCGTGGTCATTGAAAGGAGTCCCCACACCTCTTCGAATAAAGTCAGCAAGAAAGGATTAGGAGAAATCTGGAAGGGTTGCTCCTGTTTAAAAGTTGACCCCATTTGATAATGCAGTGGAGTATGAGACAATTATTAAGTGTTGCGTATCTTTAGCCACATTATTTCCCTAAGGTAATCTTGTTTCTTACTACTCCAGGAAAACTGGTCATTCCCAAACTTCTTAAACTTATTGCAAAGGCAACTTCTAGATTTTCTGCAGCTAATTCTCATAAGCATATACGATATTTTGAAGTTAGATAAAAGGAATTGTTTCTTTCAGAGAAGAAACAACTGGTTTGGAAGAGATAATAGAAATACGTATATATTGCATTCCATATTTGTTTCCCTTAGAATTATTTGATTATTTTAAAAATAGAGAGAATGGTGATGACTTTACCAAAATCTTGTATATAAAGGGAAATAGTTAATGGCAGAGTACATTAAAATCTTAGATTACTGATTCTACCTGATTGGAAAAAAATATTCTTTTGTTTATACAGGCTTCTGTGGAAATGAGAAGCTAAAAATTGTAGCTGAATTCAACTCTTAGTAATATTCTCCAAAAATACATCAAAGTAGATAAGGAGGCTAAAAAGCCTTGCCTTCATGAATTAAAAAATTGGAATTTCTAAGAAGAAAATCATTTTAGTTTTCTTCCCCTTCACCTTTGTTTTCCTTTCCCATTCATCTCCACACTCATTCTTTCTTATGTTTAATTGTAACTATGGAGGCAAAAACTAACTGTATGTGCTTTTTATGTTGTCCAAGTGGAGACATTTTTAAGCCAGTTAAGAATGGATAAGAAATAAATGATAAAAATAGAGATAACTTATAACACTATGTTTACATTTATATATGTCCTATCAGTGAACTAAACAATTTTATTTTTGTCTTGAAAAATTGGCTAGATATTTTGTTATCATGGAGAGAGATAGGCTAAATTCAGCCATAAGATTCCAAGTGTATTCAGTGAAAAAGAAAAGTTTACCAACTAAAGGATTTACTGTTATCAGGATCATTTTGAATATAAAGAAGAAAAATACTTTTATTATTATAAAAAGCACATCACATTTTTTACACATCAAAGCAGAAATTTTATCAAATAGTATAAATAACTACTTGTCAGTTTATGATTTTGTGAGATATTTCATATTTAGATCACGAATAAGAATAAAAATAATACAAAAATGTAACCAGTTAAGATTTTATTGGGTATAGACTATCCTACAAATATTGTTTTATACACTACTTAAGCTAAATGTGACAATTTGGAAATATAAAAAAATCATAGGAAACCAAAAAGTGGTTTTGAACCCTGAGACTTCTCAAAGAAAGAGAACATTAGATCAGATAACCTTTTTTTCTTTTTCCTAGAAAACTTGGCATTAGAGTGACAATGAAAAAACTGTAGATAGGGAATGATAGAAAATAGACCATGATTTTATTCCCTACCATAAGGGTATAAATGAAAGAGCTGAAGTTATTTCTTATTTTAATATTTTGCTGACATATTATAGCCTGGAGAGAACTCTTAGTAAATATCTTGTTGAATAAATGAATAAATCGAAGACATGAGTTCAACTGTCTCTAGAATCATTAAGACTTTTCCAATGGCTTTTAAAGGAATACTTTAGCATGATATGAGGGTGAAAGAGAGCTCTGGAATGAAACTCGTTAACAAAATTAACTTCATGCCCTGAAACATAAATAAATTGTAATCTGAATTCATTCCAATAAGACAATGGAATGAGATTGGGTCAGTAACATTCAAAGGCAAAAATACTGTGTTGCTAATGGCAGGTATGTTTTTGTTCCTTTCTTTAACTGGTTTCCATTTACCAATTCAATTTCCTGTTAAGTGGAGTGTGTACCTTGGAATATAACCCATGGAATGTGATCCAGGGAGACTCTCTACACCTAATCCTCCAAAATGAGTGAGTCAGACACAGCATCCACGGTAATCTACAAAGAACCCAAACATGTAAACTACCATTGTTGAAATATGACCTACTTAGATGTGTCACCTGTGGCAAGGTAGAAGAACTAAGTAAATAAGTGCATATATTCTATAAATTTTAGAAGATTTTCTATAGTACTTTTAATCTATAGTTGTAAATATTAATGAATGAAACTTTAGAGCATTCTAAGATATATTTGACCATATAATTATTACTTCTACTCTATAGATAGAAACCTAAAGACAACACAAACAGTAGTTCCATTTCAACAATTGTAATTTACATTTTTCAGTTATTTACATATAAATAGGTATGTTTTCTGCTCCACTCATGGACTTGTGTATAGTCTCAGAATCTACTGTTTTTTCCCCACATCCTTGTAATTCTGTAAGTAACAATGGCCACTTTACACTGCTTCAGATACATGCATACTGATACATCTTTACAAACCGAAAAATGTAGGAAAACTGTCAAGAGTAACTGTGTAATGAATGGCAAGAGTTCAGACATACACAAGAAACACACAATGGTGGATTTCCTGCCTCTTTAAAGTTGTCCTCAGGCAAAGGCCTTAGTCATCCACAAGGAGGGAAGCTAGATTAATCATTGCTTGAACTTAGAGCAAGGTCAGGTATAGAAACCCATCACTGCCCTGAAATGGCATAGTGTACAATCTGCTTTGATTTTAATTCAAAACATTTGAAGCAAGTGGTATTATATCCACTGCTTGGCAGGTCAGGAGGTTGAGACCCAAAAAGCTAAGTCAACTTGAGTAGAGTCATGTATCAAGAAAGTGATGGAATGAGACTTCCAACCAGATAGACTACCTCTAGAGTCCTTGCTCTGTTAATTAGAAGAGAGATAATTTTTCTAACAACTGAATTAAGCTCAAAAATTCAAAAGTTCTGAGACTTATTCTATAATAATTAAATGACATTAAAATGTTAAATTTGCTGTTATTTTCTCCACATTGGGTTAAAGTTCCTGTTCTCAGAACAGTAAAATATAATCTTGGCTGTAACAAATTTAAAAAAATGATATTATATATATAGGTATATATTTTTAAGCATACATAGAAAATGAGCAAATGGAAACAAAAGGAATTGTTTGGTGGTTACCTCTGAGGATTTGTTAGAATGAGGACATGAGAGGGTGAAGGATTTTACTTTTCATCTGAGCGGTTAGTTTTTTCCCATGAGTACATATTTTTAAAAATAAAAATCAAAAAGTAACTATCAACACCCCTGATATTCCTGCTTGTTAAGAAATACACAGTATTTTTGGAGCTGAAGCAAGCTACTTGTAGGAGAGGAATCACTAGATACCAACTTTCACCTGTCCCATGAGAACAGGTAGTCATTGGAAAAGACTTTAAACAAACCACATAGGGTATTTGTTTGCACAAGAAATGATGGACGTACATATTACCAAGGTACTGTATGTTCTAACAAAGAGTGTAATCATATTCATTCCTGGTAATGAGAATAATCCTTTGAAGAGAAACTAATGCTATCACAGTCAATAGACAACGTAACTAGCACCAAGACAATTTCTAAGTAGTATAAATGGAAGCTAAGCAAAGTTCAAGTAAAATTGCAGTATGTGGACTGAGTTTTAGTCCAATTCTATGCGTCTCATAATTTCCATGACATTGTTTAAATTGAATGAGTCAATCAATCAAAATGTTTTAATTTAATTTTTTTTTTGGAGACAAGAGTCTAGATCTGTTGCCCAGGCTGGAGTGCAGTGGCACGATCTTGGCTCACTGCAAGCTCTGCCTCCAGGGTTCACGCCATTCTCCTGCTTCAGCCTCCCAAGTAGCTGGGACTACAGGTGCCCACCACCACGCCTGGCTAATTTTTTTTTTTTTTTTTTTTTTATTTTTTAGTAGAGACGAGGTTTCCATGTTAGCCAGGGTGGTCTTGATCTCCTGACCTTGTGATCCACCCACCTCAGCCTCCCAAAGTGCTGGGATTACAGGCATGAGCCACCGCACATGGCCAATTTTATTTTTAATGTTTTATCTATAATATGATACTGGATATGCATGCTGGTGCTTTTAGTGAACCACAGTGGTGACTTTCAGACCACAACATCTTGCTGGAAAAAGAGAAAAAAGAGTTGTATTTTTTCTGAATGAAGTTTTCATGCTTCCCTCATTCACTTAACTGAGAAAACAAATTGAAGAATCACTTTGCTTCATATATAATCCTGGGTCTGTATTTGTGTCCATTTTATATTTGGTCACTTCTGTAATATTCATGTAAAAGTTATTTTTTCTTAGAGTAAAACTTCTGAGTAGTATCAGTGTAGGCTCCATGCTGTGATGATAAAGACATACTGATTATGTTTAATGATAATGATGCTGATTATGATGCCATAAGACCTGCACTCTATAATAGAAGTATATTAATTTCTAGGTAATCTGACAGCTTCAGGGGACTCTTAACTCCAGGGATCCTCAGGTTCTGGCTTGCCATGATCCTTATATTTAAAATGTATTATCTTGTCTGTAAAGTAGTTGCTTTTCTGTGTTATTCTGCAAAGGATAAATGCTACTAGAATATGGAATATTTCATTTAATTTTAAGTCAGATGTAATTGACAGTAGCTAACATGTTATAGGTTCTCCATATATAGAGACTGAAAAAAGAGAGAAGATATTAATAAAGGCATGAGTGGTTATGGATATACACAAGGTATGATGGTAAATTTTAAGTGTGAATTTAATTGGTCATAGGGTGCTGAGATAAAATATTACTTCTGGGTGTGTCTGTAAAGGTGTTTCTGGATGAGATTAGTGTTTTAACCAATGGACTTAGTAGATGCTTCCCCTGATATTGGTGAGCATTATCCAATTTTTTTGAGGGCCTGAAAACAACAAAAGGTGGAGGAAAGAGAAATGTGCCCTTTTTACTTCCTACTTACCTGTTGAGCTGCAACATATAATCTCATCTTCTACATTCCTCAGATTGGGATGTATACCATTGCTTCCCCTTTATCTAGGATATTTGGACTCATTCTAAATGACATTACAGGCTTTCCTGGGTGTCCAGTTTACAGATGGCAGGTCCTAGGACTTCGCAGCCTCCATAATTATGTGAACTGATTCCTCATAATAAATCTTCATACATATATGTGTGTATATATGTATATATGCACACAGAGAATATATATATATATATATATATATATGCCATATATATGTGTGAATCCTTCACTGGCAACCAAGGTATCCAGGTTCTCTCATCAAAATTGACTGGAAGGCTGGAGAGAAGGAAAAACAGTGTGGTGCAGGGGCCCACCTGAGAGCCACAAGGAGAAGGGAAACCTCCTACCCCCAGCCAAGGGAGGCAGTGCGTGAGTGCACTACCCAGCCAGGGAAACCGTGCTTTTTCCACGAACTGTGCAACCCATGGATTGGAAGATCCCACTTAGGAACCCACATCACTGGGGCCTAGCATACCTCCCCTGGAATGTGCAGATTCTTACAGCCTCTCAGCTGAAATCTGCTTAAGCCTAGGGAATTCCCAGGAGGAGGGGCTATCAGCACAGGCTGCAGCTGCCTGCTGTCTAAGCCATTTGAGCTCCTTTGGGGAGGGGCAGCAGTCAGCACTGGGACTCACAACTGCCTAACAAGATAAGCTCCCTGGGAGGGCGAAGGTCAGCATCCATTTCTATAGCTCCAGGCTGTGCTTTTCCCCTGCTGGAGCCAGGCAGGCTGGAAGGCTTGGTCCCAAGACTTGTCCCCACAGCCCAACACACCCTGACCCATCCTTCCTCAGTGGGTGGGAATTCCCAGCAGGATCTCCAATAACTCCAGCCAGATGCTCAGGGACAGAATTTGGATTTCTCTGGGCCTGAGCCCTTATGCAGAGGGGTGGCCACAGTCTCTGCAGATAAGCAGACTTAGCCTCTCCTCCTGGTAGTTCTGAGGAATCCAGGCTG
Source organism: Macaca thibetana thibetana (assembly GCF_024542745.1). NCBI lineage: Eukaryota > Metazoa > Chordata > Mammalia > Primates > Cercopithecidae > Macaca > Macaca thibetana. Next base: position 126,653,971 of record NC_065582.1, read on the forward strand.
CACAGATGAGTGGGTTTCCCCCAGCAAAACACAACCTCTCCATCAAGGAATAAAGTGCTCCATTAAATGGGTCCTGCTCCCCATGCCACCTAACTGGGTGAGACCTTCCAACAGGGTTGCCAGAAACCCTACACAGGAGCAATCCTATTTGCATCAGGTTGGTGCCCCCTGAGGTCAGAGGTCTCAGAAGAAGAAGGCACACATCTTTGCTGCTTTCCAGCCTCCTTCAGTGGCATCTCCAGGTACGGGAGCAAATCAGATGAATAGGACCTGAAGTGAACCCCCAGCAAACTGCATACTGCAGCAGCCTTACAGAAGAGGGACCTGACTATTGATGTAGCAGGACGAGCCGCAGACAAAACCTCTCAGACATCGAGTTGTAGAAGGAAGGGATTTATTCAACTGGGAGCATCAGCAAGCTACTGCCTTAAAATCCGAGCTCCCCGAGTGCACAATTTCTGTCCCTTTTAAGGGTCCACAACGCTAAAGATTTCACATGAAAGGGTCGTGATTGATTTGAGCAAGCATGGAGTACCTGACAGGGACTGCATGTACCGGTGGTCAGAGTGAAACAGAACATGGCAGGGAGTTTCACAGTGTTCTTCTATGCAATGTCTGGAATCTATGAATAACATTGATTTCTAAGTTAGGAGTTGATTTTTAACTACTGGGTTGAGGTCAGGCAGGCCCAGGCCTGGTTTCGGGCCTGGCACCGGGCTACTTGTCTTTGCTTTTACTTCCTTGTCTTTTCTTAAAACAGGTACTGAGTATAAAACAATATGAGAGGGTCTCTCTCTTTCCTCATTTCCCCCCTTTGAGACTCTCACTTTTTATTAGTGGGGGTTCTCACTTATTTTTGCTACTTATGTCTTTATGTAACAGATTGATAGTAATTCTTATAGTGTACTTGTGCTAAAGCATTTTGGTGAACTAATGTAGGGATGAAGCTTTTTTTATCATTTGAAGAAGTACAGGTAGCAAACGAGGGAGCAGTAAGCAGGTTTTTTTTTTTTTAACTAGTATAACTTTTATTATAACAGTTTTACATTTTCTTAGTGCTGGGAACTAATTTTCAAACATGGCTCCCTGATTAAGTCTGTGCCACACTTGTACAGGTACATGTGCCAGTTTTGTCATATTTTTAACTATATCTTTAACTATTTGCCTTTGATTATCTATGTGTAGAGAGTAATTAGTAAGGTTAAATTTTTTATAGACCTTTTTTTCAGCTGCTAGCAAGTAGTTGAGAGCCAATCATTTTGACAGATAGTATTTCTTATCTAAGTTTCTTGCCAGGCCAGAATAGTCAAGGCTTGACCGGTTTTATTAGTAATAATTTCTAAAACAGCTTGTAACCATATGATTCGGTTGAGCATGTAGATGGGGGTCTGATAGCCCCATGAGCCATCTTGTGCCCAAGTGGTGGGTCTATAGTATTCCATGATTTTTTTAGGGGGCCATTTATCTTTTTTTAAATTATTTATGGCTATGTTTCGTTTTTCACGGGAATCATAAACTGGGAGGCCTAGAAGTTCACCTGTTTTTATGGGCAGTAAGAAGAAAAATGGCTTAATGGTGCCAATTACACAGCTACCTGTCCACTGATCAGGCAGCTTAGCATAAGCTCTGTGTTCACATATCCAGTATAACCTGGTGGGGGCCGTCCAGTCCCAGTGGAATTCTGGGTGGGCCTAAACAGTCTGCAACTTTGGAAATTTACTGAATGGATTTCTTTCTGTGTAATTGGAACTCCACCATGTAACTGTTTTTGCAGTACCGTTATACAGCTTTTGCCCAAGAGAACTAAGCTGCCCTACAGGATGAGTGAATCCTTTTTCTTCTCTAGCTATGCAATACTATCCAATAATTGAGGCTTTTAGAACCTAAAAATTGTCAGGGTGGTTCTTTTGGGCCAGGAATTCACAAGGAACTGGGTCTGTAGGAACTAATTCTCAGGCTTCCTATGGCCATTGATCTCTTATTACAGTTTTTTTACAAACATAACATGAAGTGACATTTAGAGACTGGGCTACATGCTTGGCTAATTGCAAAAACAAATTTCTGGTTTTTCCTGGAGTCTCTGGTACTGGCACATTTAGTTTATCATAGAAAGTCTGAAATACTAGTTCTGGAGAGAGTTTACGAACCTCCTGTTTTACTAAGATATTTACTTTAAGACCTAATCTTTTTCTATTGATGCCTAGAGATACGTGTTCTCTTTTTTTTTTTTTTTTTTTTTTTTTTTTTTTTTTTACCTTGGGTTTAAGAGATTTGTAATCATTAATTTTAAGGGGTTGCAGTTTCCACTCGTACAAGAGGGGCTGCCTTCTCCTTTTTGGAGCTAAACAGGATCTTTTTTTATCCTTTTTAAAAGTAGTCTAGATGACACAAGACCAGTAATTACACACATTTGCACATGAGCTTAATTCATGGCAGATATACTTATTTCTTGCCGTGGAAACTTTTTTTTTTTAATTTAAAGAACTGCATTTTGTTTTATGCTGATTGCTATTGATAGTGGCACAAGCATTAAATTTTAGGGTTATATGCTTGAAGACCCCTCTTTCTTCTGTCCTAACTATGACTTTACTTGTGTTGCCTAGAAAAGGACCAGTCCTTAATTTTATTTTAAAAACTGTGATCATAGGAGGCTTAAAATGGGTCATAACATGCATCAGATTGCTTATTTCCTGGGCTATATAACTCGGATAAAATGGCATTATAAAAACAAGTTTCTTTTAGAGTTCTGGTACACTTATAATAACCATAAAATTATAGGACTGTAGCAATCTTTTGTCCTACCTCACTGACTTGATGTATACACTGGGAACAGCCTTCAGTCTGAGGAAGGTCAGTTGAAGTCCTTACTGTACAAGTCCAAATTTTAAGGAAAATGAGTCTCACGATGAGTTTCCTCACACTTTGGCCTTGCGTGGACCAGTCAGCTTCCGGGTGTGACTGGAGCAGAGCTTGTCGTCTTCTTCAGAGTCACTTTGCAGGGGCTGGCGAAGCTGCTCCCATCCATGTACTACTTCCAGTCTACTGATGTTTAAGGATGGTCTCGGAGGTTGGACTCACTAGAATAAACTGAGTCCAATATTTTTACACAGTTATGTTTATATTTTAGGACAAGAATTTACTATATAACATTCTTTTTATATAAATTCTGCCTCTCCCCTTTTCTTCCTTTTCTTGAAAATTTTCAACATAGTTCCTAGTGGGGTGGGCTTATTTGTGCCTGACCCATGCTTTTTTCAAGACAAAATACCACACTCACACCACACACACTCACCACAAAACAAAGAACAGGTAAAGAGGGCACACATACACTTTTATCGTTTATACTAAACCAAAATCAGAATACCACGAAATTCAAAATCCGAGTACCAAAAAATTTAAGTGAAGTCAAAACCAAAATCAAGTATCCAGCAACTCAAGTCAAGTCAAAACCAGAACAAAAGTGCCGATACAGGCACACTGTGGGTGATGAGGTCACGCTTCCACTCAAATGGAGTGGGGCAGGTTCCAAAGACTAGTCTTACCAAGTCAAAGTCAAGTCAAAACCAGAACAAAAGTGCCGATACAGGCACACTGTGGGTGATCAGGCCACGCTTCCATCAAATGGAGTGGGGCAAGTTCCAAAGACTAGTCTTACCAAATTTCAGATGTCTGGACTCTAAGTGCCAGTTCCTTCCCGGTGTTCACCCACTGTGTTAATCCTCCGCGGGGGCCTGCTACTGGCTGCTCTGGTAAGGCATTCCACCGGAGCAATTGCCTACCCGGGAGCCTCTTTGGATTGCGTCATTCAGGCTGGCAGGAGTCCCCCGCAGGGATGCTTCACAGGGCAGGCCTAAGCCGCCTAAGGGGCTGCCTTGGCCGTCCATCAGTTACCTCGCTTCCCAGTCAGGGAACCAAGAAATGTAGCAGGACAAGCTGCAGACAAACCTCTCAGACACCGAGTAGTAGAAAGAAGGGCTTTATTCAGCTGGGACCATCAGCGAGCTACTGCCTTAAAATCCGAGCTCCCCGAGTGCACAGTTTCTGTCCCTTTTAAGGGCTCACAATGCTAAAGACTTCACATGAAAGGGTCGTGATTGATTTGAGCAAGCACGGGGTACCTGACAGAGACTGCATGTACTGGTGGTCAGAGTGAAACAGAACAGGACAGGGAGTTTCACAATGTTCTTCTATACAATGTCTGGAATCTATGAATAACATCGGTTTCTAAGTTATGAGTTGATTTTTAACTACTGGGTTGAGATCAGGCAGGCCCAGGCCTGGTTTTGGGCCTGGCACTGGGCTGCATGTCTTTGCTTTTACTTCCTTGTTTTTTCTTAAAACAGGTACTGAGTATAAAACAATATGAGCGGGTCTCTCTCTTTCCTCGTTGAAAGATAAACAAACAGAAAGTGACAACAACAGCAGCAACAGCAACAAAAAGACCCCTACAAAAACCCCATCCAAGGGTCAGCAGACTCAAAGACTGAAACTAGACAAACTCATGAAGATAAGAAATAATCAACAAAAAAATGCTGAAAACCCAAAAGGCCAGAGTGCCTCTTTTCCTCAAAATAATCACAATGTCTCTGCATCAAGAGTGCAGAACTGGACTGAGGATCAGATGGACGAATTTACAGAAGTAGACTTCAGAAGATGGGTAGTAAAAAACTATGATGAGCTAAGGAGCATGTCCTAACCCGATGAAAAGAAGCTAAGAACTTTGATAAAAGGTTAGAGGAATTGCTAACTAGAATAACCAGTTTAGAAAGGAACATGAATGACCTGACAGAGCTGAAAAACACAGCTTGAGAACTTCGTGAAGCATACACAAATATCAATGGCCAAATTGACCAAGCGGAAGAAAGGATAACAGAATTTGAAGACCACCTTGCTGAAATAAGACATGCACACAAGAATAGAGAAAAAAGAACGAAAAGGAATGAACAACGCCTCCAAGAAATATGGGACTTCATAAAAAGACCAAGCCTATGATTGATTGAAGTACCAAAAGGAGATGGAGAGAATGGAAACAAGCTGAAAAACACACTTCGGGATATTATCCAGGAGAAGTTCCCCAACTAAGAAGACAAGCCAACATGCAAATTCAGGAAATACAGAGAACGCCATTAAGATACTCCACAAGAAGTTCAACCCCAAGACACATAATGATCAGATTCTCCAAGGTCGAAATGAAGGAAAACTGTTAAGGGCAGCCCGAGAGAAAGGCCAGGTCACATACAAAGGGAAACCCATGAGACTAACAGCAGATCACTCAGCAGAAACTCTACAAGCCAGAAGAGATTAGGGGGTCAATGTTCAACATTCTTAAAGAAAGTAATTTTCAACCCAGAATTTTATATTCAGCCAAACTAAGCTTCATAAGTGAAGGAGAAATGAAATCCTTTCCTGACAAGCGAATGCTGATGGATTTTGTTACCATGAGGCCTGCCCTGCAAGAGCTCCTGAAAGAGACACTAAATATGGAAAGGAAAAATCAGTACAAGCCACTGCAAAAACACACCAAAATATAGAGACCAAAGACACTATGAAGAAACTGCATCAACTAGTGTACGAAATAACCAGATAGCATCATGATGACAGGAGCAAATTCAAACATAACAGTATTAACTGTTACTGTAAATGGGCTAAATGCCCCAATTAAAAGAGAAAGACTGGAAAATTGGATGATGAATCAAGACCCACTGGTGTGCTGTATTCAGTAGATCCATCTTACAAGCAAAGACACACACAGGCTCAAAATAAAGAGATGGAGGAAAATTTACCAAGCAAATGGAAATTAAAAAAAAAAAAAAAAAAAGGCAGGGTTTGCCATCTTAGTCTCTGACAAAACATACTTTAAACCAACAAAGATCATAAAAGACAAAGAAGGGTACTACATAATGGTAAAGGGAACAATTCAACAAGAAGAGCTAACTATCCTAAATATATATGTACCCAATACAGGAGCACCCAGATTCGTAAAACAAGTTCTTAGAGACCTACAAAGAGATTTAGGCTCCCACACAATAATAGTGGGATACTTTAACACCCCACTGTCAACATTAGATCGACGAGACAGAAAATTAACAAGGATATTCAGGATTTGAACTCACCTCTTGATCAAGTGGACCTAGTAGACGTCTACAGAACTCTCTACCCTAAATCAACAGAATATACATTATTCTCAATGCCACATGTCACTTATTCTAAAATCAACCACATAATTGGAAGTAAACCACTCCTCAACAAATGCAAAAGAACTGAAACCATAACAGACAGTGTCTCAGACCACAGTAAAATCATATTAGTACTCAGGATTAAGAAACTCACTCAAAATCACACGATTTCATGGAAATTGAACAACCTGCTCCTGAATGACTCCTGGGTAAATGATGAAATTAAGGCAGAAATCAAGAAGTTCTTTGACACCAATGAGAACAAAGAGAAAATGTACCACAATCTCTGGGACATAGCTAAAGCAGTGTTAAGAGGGAAATTTATAGCACTAAATGCCCACATCAGAAAGCTATAAAGAGCTCAAATTGACACCCTAACATCACAATTAAAAGAGATAGAAATGCAAGAGCAAACTAATCCAAAAGGTAGCAGAAGACAAGAAATAACTAAGATCAGAGAAGAACTGAAGGAGATAGAGACACACACACAAAAAAATCCCTCCAAAAAATCAACAAATCCAGGAGCTGGTTTTTGAAAAAATTAACAAAATAGACCACTAGCTAGATTAATAATGAAGAAGAGAGAGAATAATCAAATAGACACAATAAAAAAAAAGGGAATATCATCACTGACCCCACAGAAATAAAAACTACCATCAAAGAATACTATAAACAACTCTATGCAAATAAATTAGAAAATCTCGAAGAAACGGATAATTTCCTGGATGCATGCACCCTACCAACACTAAACTAGGAAGAAGTTGAATCCCTGAATAGACCAATAACAAGCTCTGAAACTGAGACAGCAATTAATAGCCTGCCAACCAAAAAAAAAAAAGCCCAGGACCAGATGGATTCACAGCTGAATTCTACCAGAGGTGCAAAGAGGAGCTGGTACCATTCCTTCTCAAACTATTCCAAACAATTGAAAAGGAGGGACTCCTCCCCTCTAACTCATTTTATGAAGCCAGCATCATCCTGATGCCAAAACTGGGAAAAGACACAATAAAAAAAAGAAAACTTCAGGCCAATATCCCTGATGAACATCTATGCAAAATCCTCAATAAAATACTGCCAAACAGAATCCAGCAGCATATCAAAAAACTTGTCCACCACGATCAAGTTGGCTTCATCCCTGGGATACAAGGCTGGTTCAACATATGCAAATCGATAAATGCAATCCATCACATAAACAGAACCAAGGACAAAAACCACATGATTATCTCAACAGACGCAGAAATTTTGATAAAATTTAACATATTGATGGAACATACTTCAAAATAATAAGAACCACTTATGACAAACTCATAGTCCATATCATTTTGAATGGGCAAAAGCTGGAAGCATTTCCTTTGAAAACGGGCACAAGACAAGGATACCCTCTGTAACCATTACTATTCAACATAGTATTGGAAGTTCTGGTCAGGGCAATCAGGCAAGAGAAAGAAGTAAAGCGTATTCATATAGGGAGAGAGGAAGTCAACTTGTCTCTGTTTTCAGATAACATGATTTTTTATTTAGAAAAGCCCATCATATCAGCCCAAGAACTACTTGAACTGGTAAGTGACTTCAGCAAAGTCTCAGGATACAAAATCAATGTGCAAAAATCACAAGCACTCCTTCACACCAACAATCGGCAAGCAGAGAGTCAAATCATAAATGAACTCCCATTCACAATTGTTATAAAGAGAATAAAATATCCACGAATACAGCTAAGAAGGGAAGTGAAGGACCTCTTCAAGAATTACAAACAACTGCTCAAGAAAATAACAGAGGATTCAAATGGTTCCCATCCTCATTGATAGAAGAATCAATATTGTGAAAATGGCCATACTGCCCAAAGCAATTTATAGATTCAATAGTATTCCCATCAAACTACCATTGACATTCTTCACAGAATTATAAAAACTATTTTAAATTTCATATGGAATCAAAGAAGATCCCATATAGCCAAGAAAATCCTAAGAAAAAGAACAAAGCTGGAGGCATCATACTACATGACTTCAAACTATACTACAAGGCTACAGTAACCAAAACAGCATGGTACTGGTACCTAAACAGACATATAGACCAACGGAGCAGAACATTGACCTCAGAAATAATACCACACATCTACAACCATCTAATCTTTGAGAAATCTGGCAAAAACAAGCAATGGGGAAAGGATCTCCTATTCAGTAAATGGTGCTGGGAAAAGTGGCTAGCCATGTGCAGAAAACTGAAACTGGACCCCTTCTTTACACCTTATACAAAAATTAAATCAAGATGGATTAAGGACTTAAATGTAAAATCCAAAACCATAAAAACCCTAGAATAAAATATAGGCAATACCATTCAGGTCATAGGCATAGGAAAAGGCCTCATGGCAAAAACACCAAAAGTAATTGCAACAAAAGCCAAAATTGATAAGTGGGATCTAGTTAAACTAAAGACTTTCTGTACAGCAAAAGAAACTATCATCAGAGTAAACAGGCAACCTACAGAATGGGAGAAAATTTTTGCAATCTACCCATCTGACAAAGGTCTAATATCCAGAATTTACAAGGAACTTAAACAAATTTACAAAGAAAAAAAGAAAAAAAAAACCATCAAAAAGTGGGCAAAGGACATGAACAGACACTTCTCAAAAGAAGACATTTACATGACCAACAAAAATGAAAACAAGCTCAACATCACTGATCATCATAGAAATGCAAGTAAAAACCACAATGAGATACCATCTCATGCCAGTCAGAATGGCGATTATTATAAAGTCAGGAAATAATAGATGCTGGTGAGGCTGTGAAGAAATAGGAATGCTTTCATACTGTTGGTGGGAATGTAAATTAGTTCAGCCATTGTGGAAGATAGTATGGGGATTCACCAAGGATCTAGAACCAGAAATACCATTTGACCCAGCAATTCCATTACTGGGTATATACACAAAGGAATATAAATTATTTTATTATAAAGACACATGAACATATATGTTTACTGAAGCACTATTGACAATAGCAAAGTCATGGAACCAACCCAAATGCCCATCAATGATAGACTGGATAAAGAAAATGTGGTACATATACAGCATGGAATACTATGCAGCCATAAAAATGAATGAGATCATGTCTTTTGCAGGGACATGGATGAAGGTGGAAGCCATCATCCTTAGAAAACTAGCACAGGAACCAAACACTGCATGTTCTCACTCAGAAATCGGAGTTGAACATTGGGAACACATGGACACAGAGAGGGGAACAACACACACTAGGGACTGTGGAGGGGTGGGTGGCGAGAGGAGCGAACCTAGAAGATGGGTCAATAAGTGCAACCAACCACCATGGCACACATATACCTATGTAACAAACCTGTGTGTCCTGCACATGTGTCCATCTTTTTAGAAGAAATAAAGGAAACAAAAAAGAGAAAACCTTAATAACTTTTTGCCTCAAGTAACTAGAAAAAGAAGAATGAACTAAGCCCAAAGTAGCATGCAAAATGAAATAATAAAGATGAGAGTAGCAATAAATGGACTAGAAAATAGCAAAACACTAGAAAATAGCAAAACACTAGATAAAAAAGAGAATAATTTTGTTGCAAAGATAAGTAAAATTGGCAATTCATAGATAGACTAAGAAAAAAGAGAGGAGAGCTAAACAAATCCAATCAGAAATGAAAGAGTTGACATTACAACTGATGTTTATGAAATTAAGAAAACCCATAAAGGCCTATTATAAACAAGTACATTCTAGCATATTGGACAACCTAGAGGAAATTGATATCTCTTTAGACAAATGCAAACTACCGAGACTGAATCAAGAATGAATAGAAATCTTGAACAAACCAATAATTAATGAGGATATTGAATTAGTAATCAAAACTTGCCAAAAAAAGAAAAGTCCAAGACCAGGTAGCCTTACAGATAAATTCTGCCAAACATTTAAAAAGTACTAATACCAGACCTTCTTAAATGAAAAATGGTTCAACATATACAAATTAAACGATGTGATACGTTACTTAACAGAAAGAAGGATAAAAATCATATGAAAATCTCAATGGATGCAGAAAGAGCATTTGACTAAATTCAACACCCTTTTATAGTAAGAAGTCTCAATAAATTAGGTATAGAAGAAATTTACCTCAACATAATAAAGGCCATATAGGAAAAGCCCACAGCTAACATTATGCTAAATTATGAAAAACTCAAAGCTTTTCCTGTAAGATCAGGGAAAAGGTAAGAATGTTCACTTTTACTATTTCTATTCAAAATAGTACTAGAAGCCCTAACCAGAGAAATTAGGCAGAAAAAAATTTTTTTAAAAGGCATCCAAACTGGAAAGTAAGAAATAAAATTACCTCTGTTTACAGATGACATCATCTTATGTATGGAAAACCCTAAAGACTACACACACACACACACACACACACACACACACACACAGCCTATCTGAACTAACATACTAATTCATTAAAGTTACAGGATACAAAATCAGCATTCAAAACTCAGTTGTGTTTTTATACACTCACAACAAACTTTCTGAAAAGAAATAAACTCAAAATAGATTAAAGACTTAAGCATAATACTTGTATTCATGAAACTTTAAGAAAACATAGGGGAAAAAAACATCTTGACCTTTCCTTTGGAAATGATTTATTTGATATAACACTAAAAATAAGGCAGCAAAAGCAAAAAATAGATGAATGGAATTATATCAAGCTAAAAGGCTTCAGTACAGCAAAGAAAAACAACAAAATTAAGTAGCAACATATAGAATAGGAGAAAATATTTGTAAACTGTGCATCTTATAAAATGCTAATATCCAAATATATAAGGAACTACTATAACTAGATAGGAAAGAAAAAATCTGATTTAAAAATAGGTGAAGGAACTGACTGGACATCACTCCAAAGAAGACATACAAATGGCCAAAAGGTAAATGGAACAGTGCTTAACATCATTAATCATCAGGGAAATGCAAATCCAAACCACAATGAGATATCCCCTTATACCTAGTGTGGTGGAAAATGTAGAGAAAAAGGAATCCTTGTACATTGTTGGTGGGAATGTGAATTTGTATAGCCACTATGGAAAATAGTATGGAAGTTCCTCAAATATTAAAAGTAGGACTACCACATGATCCATCAATCCCTCTTCTGGACATATATCCAAAGGAAATGAAACAATATGTCAAAGATATATCTACACACATATGTTCATTGCTGCATTATTCACAAGAGCCAAGACATGGAAGCAACCAGAATGTCTATTTCTGGATGCATGGATAAAGACAAAGTTACACACACACACACACACACACACACACACACACACACACACTCCCTCACACTTACAGAGGGGAATATTATTCATCGTTAAAAAAGAAGAAATTCTTGCAATTTGTGACAACATGGATTAATCTGAAGGACATTATGCCAAGTGAAATAAACCAGACACACAGAAAAACAAATACTACATGATTTCACTTACGAGGAATCTAACACGGTCAAACTAATAGAAGCAGAGAGTAGAAGGTGGTTGCCAGGGGTTGCCGGGAGGGGGAGATTGGGAACAAGCAAGATGAGTAAGTCCTAGTCTGTTATATGGCATAGTAGTAATTATAGTTTATTGTACACTGGAAATTTACTAAGGTGGTAGATTTTATGTTAAGTGTTCTTATCATGAATAATAATAATTGTAATTCATAAAGGGGACATAAGAAAACTTCTGGATATGGTATGTTTATGGCATTGATTATGGTGGTGGTTTTATAAGTATATTTACATTTAAGTTCATCAAGTTATATAGATTAAGTATGTACAGTTTTTGTATGCCAATTGAACCTCAATAAAGTGGTTTTAAAAAAGAAAAAGATTCTCTTCTATGGTGCTAGAGACAACATGCTGTCAATGGCATTTGGATTTTCTTCCTTTGTTGGACCAGAAAGTTGAAGGGTTGAGATTGATGAATCATTTTTGTTTTCTGGATTCCAGTTCCTTACAATCCCAAGCCTCAATATCACAAAGAAAAGGGAAACAAGACAAATGCTGAAACCAGCTCCTTTGGAAGCGCAGCAGGCGAGGAGAAACCTGTATGCTTTAAAACTAGAGATAACGACACACACACACAACATATTACAAATGCCAGGTGTGAAGGGATCAATGAATCTAAGCATGTCTGTTACCCATTTGTAGCACACTGGTTGGGAAACTCTGAAATAGGAAAGATTATTTTATCTGATTCCTCAAGATATTGAAGGTAATAATTTTTGCTTTTTCATATTAATGGCTGCAAAACCAACTTTTATATTACTTATAGTAGAAGGCAGAAGTCTATTACAAAAACTGCAAGGATTTAGGTAATCACCACTGTTTTGAATTCCCTAGACACAATTCTGCCTGTGCAAAATGTTTTCTAAGATTACTAATTTTTTAATCAACAGAAGAAAGCATGTAAGAAAATCAAAATGCCAGGCTTTTTATATTAAAGTTGTCGTAAGGACTTAGAATTCTTTCATAGATGATAACATAATAAAAAGTGCTAGTAAAAGATCTGATTTATACATGATTCCCAGTCTCACAAACAGCACTGTCTCAACAAAACTTTAGCAAGTGTATAAAATAATTCCTGGGATTTTATCCGCTAATACAATTAGTATTGAAAACATTTTCCTTGTTGGATTCATATGCAGGCAAGTCTTAGTAATTTCAGCCAGTGAAACAAAACAGCAACAGCCAGGTTAAAGGTTTGGAAACCTGTAAAGTGAAACTTAAAAATTAAGAGCACTATTATTGCTAAATGTATTTTACATCCATGTACTTTAATTAATTTTATATACAGAAACTAGAGGAATGACCAATATTTGTTTGTGCCAACTGTATTTTAAGCTACTTGCTTGAGTGAAAGATAAGGCGATTTCCTTTCACAAGTCAATAACTTTTTTCTTAAACCCTTATTAACAATATTCAGTTGCTTAACAAAATCTAATTAGAATTGATACTACGTGGGTATACTTTTACTTAGCACACATTGGAATCATCTTAGATTTTGAATTAGTTGTAGTCTAGTATAACAATGTTTTATTCTAAATTCAAGACTCTTTTCCAAGCCGTAAAGAAAGGTGATGTCTCCACGGAGTTAGCGGTTTAATATTCTTCACTTCACTAAACAACCAATTAAATTCATTGAACCTTTTCCTCCACAGAAAATTCAACTCAGAGAAAAGACCCAATCTAATAGCCTCAACTTAGAACTATTGCTTCTAAAAGCAGCAATAAAGATTATTGTCTCTGCACTTAGACTCAGCCAGAATGACATGTAATTTAATATGTATTAATGCATACATTGTGTATTGGAGTCCAGTGAATTTAAAGAAGAAAGAATTAGGGAGAAAAAACTATCCTCTTTTCAGCATTAACACAATGCTTATAACCTGTTTCTAAAGTTTTCGTTTATATAATTGAATAGCTACCTATTCATAATGACAACCTGTACACATGCATGTGTGCCTACACTTATATGCACACAATACATGCACACACACAGTCATAGCAGGAGTAGCTGTATTTCCTCTTCCTCATTCTTCCTACCATTTTAACTCTGCTCCAAAACTGTTATGGATAGAAGAATGACCTTGCAAAAATATCCATATCTTAACCCACAGAGCCTGTGAATATGCTACCTAACATGCAGAAGAAACATTGCAGATGTGTGTAAGGTTAGGGAAGCTGAGATGGAGAGATTCCCCCAGATTATTTTAGTAGGCCCAGTGTAATCACACAAATCCTTAAAGTCAGAAAGTATGTCATAGATACGATTAGAGAGAGAGATGACAAAAGAAGGGCTAGAGGGTGGAAGGAGAGTTTGAAAAAGATGTGAGATGATGGATTTGAAGGAAGAGGAAGGGAGACATGAGCCAAGGGAGGTGGGTATCTTTTAGAAGCTAGAGATGGACCTTAGTTGACTGCTAACAAGGAAATGGGGACCACAGTTCCACAACCACAAGGAACTGAATTCAGCTGACAACCCAAATGATAAAGGAAACAGAAGCACCCTGAAAGCCTCCAAAATGAGTGCAGTCTTCTAGCAACTTGATTCAGCCCAGTGAAATCCATATCGGATGACTTCTAATACTTTAAAATAACAAATTTGTACTGTTTAAAACATTAAATTTGTGGTGACTTGTTATAGCAGCAGTAGAAAACTAATGTACTAAAATATGTAAACAAGGAAAAGTTGTACTCTAAGAAACAAGAAAGACAGTTCAGTCTACATCTGCATATTTCAGATGTAGAATGATGTTAGATTATTCTGAGGCATGCTCTAGTTATTTTCTAGACATAAATGGTCTAATGCCAGATCCTTAAAAATTACTGCAGGCTTTTACACAATGGCAGAGTATGAAAGGAAATGCTGTGGATGGCATCACTGAGAGACATAGGATGTATCTAGGGCCAGCTTTGCCTCTTGAATATGTGTATTAGCTGCTCTGGTTCTGGCCAACACCAAAGCACACTGCTTTGTCACTGCAGGGTGGCATTTAGATACAAAGGGTGTTGCTTCCTTTTTAACCTGTTGTGCTTCCAAAGGAGCACATCATTCTTACTAATACTGATGGTCGGGGCACATCTTTTTGCTTTTTCTTTGTTACTAATATTGAAGATCGGGATTATAAAAGACTTGAACTTAAATATGAAAGATCCATTAGGTTTCAGCTCTTCATCTTTCTGATCTAAATAGTGGGACAAAATGTAAGATATTATGAACACTGGGACACATGTGAGTGATGCTCCAAGAATCTGAAGTCTCCAGAAAAAGCGCCTTCCAGATGACAAATACAGAGTGAGTGGTGGTTAAGAGATGAGCTCCAGGGTCTGACTTCTTGGGCTGGAATCCCAGCTCTGTCACTTACAAGCTGAGGGAATTAAGCAAATAATTGCTTAATCTTTCTTTCAGTTAAGGATGGTCAACAGAGTGACTAGCTCATAAGGCTGTTGTGCGATTTATAAGTGCTCAACAGATGTCTTCTATTTTTATTAAATATTTACTGAGTTGACTGGATAGAATGATGTCACCCTTTCTCCTTTCTTCACGGGTAAGATATTGGATGGCCAGTTGTTTTCAGAACATTTATTACTAAAACATTTCCTTACCATAGGAAATGCATCAAGCCTGACTGGAGATAAATAATAAGATACTTAGAGTAGAGGTGGTTTTTTAAACTTCCATAAAAAGCAATACATTTAGACTAGAGGTGACTTTTTAAACTTTCCACAACTTCTGGGCAATATGAGGATTTGGAAAGAATATCGAGAGAGCAAAATCAATTTTCTCAAAATTACCTACTTTCCCATAGTTCTCCAAAGAATTCTGTCTTACTACTAGAAAATCAGACAGATGAAAACCCATGTGGAGTGATTGAAGGAGCACTGGGGGTGGGGGAATCTCAAACCATCTCCTCGCTGGCTGCTCTAGAACCTGAAATGCATCATTTGCTAATCATCTCTTTGACAATGGGAGGCTAAGAGGTTTCTTGTACCCTTACAAAGTAGATGAATAGCTTTGTTTCATATGGATAGGATGAGGGAGGACAGGTGAAGAGTAGAAATGAATGGCTTGAAAGCAATCTAGTTAGTATTTTAGAATCAAAAGCTATACGAAGACATGGGAAGAAACACTATAGGTCATTTATAATACAGTTTTTATTTGTCTTAAATTTATCCATGCAGGTAGCTTATAGGATTATGTGATACGTAAGACTTGTTTCACCCACTGGTTCCCAATCATTTCTTGCTCCTCAAAAGCAACTATTTCCAACTTGTTTGATTTTTAAAAATTTTTTGGCCGGGCAAGGTGGTTCACAACTGTAATTTCAGCACTTTGAGAGGCAGAGGTGGAGGATCACTTGAGGTCGGGAGTTCAAGACCAGCCTGGCCAACATGGTGAAACCCCATCTGTACTAAAAATACAAAAATTAGCCAGGTGTGGTGGTGCACGTATGTAATCCCAGCTACTTGGGAGGCCGAGGCAAGATAATTGCTTGAACCCAGGAGGCAGAGGTTGCAGTAAGCCGAGATCATGCCACTGCACTCCAGCTGGGGCAACAGAGACAGACTCCATATAAAAAATAATAATAATAAAAAGTAATTTAAAAATTTTAAAAAATCACTAGCTAACATGCATATCTATATTGCTTCATATTATTTCAGTTCTAAGCCCTACATGTTGGCTTCCAGCTGCAGATAATAAAGGTTTTGCTTTTTCTCACACTCAACCTGCAATCACACCATACACATGGATAAACTCCAGCTGCCGTCTCCCGATGTGATAACAAGCAGATTGATATCCACTGTTTACATTGTTATGATGATGGAGATGCTTTTGACAGTGGAGCCATTTCATATCTCTTGAGTACCTTTTCTTTCTTTTTGACTTTTTCCACTTTCAAGTTCTTTTGAATCCCAAGGCTACATCTCATTTTCATTTGCCAGTTTTTCTGTTTATCACTAACTTATGGAAATTCTTCTCCAACTGTGTTAATCTTCTTTCCATGCATTCAAATATTAAGTACATTAAGTAGCCTATCAATTTTACCTTGCTATAATCTCTCTCCAGTCCTTCTGATCTGCCCCAGTCTAGTTTGGTTAATCTCAGGGCCTGCTACCTTACCATGATTTTGGTGATTTCTACCCCCACCATCCTTTGTTGTATCCCTTGTTTGTCAGACTTTTTCATCCTCTTTCATGGTTCACTTTCTTGTTTTCATAGAGAATATCTTCTAGGAGTTTCCTTGTCATTCAGTCAATCAGCTTTTTGCTACATACCCAGTGCGATGCAGTGTTCCAGGCACTGAGGGTACGGTGGGGATGCATCCTGATGGGATTGTATTTTGAAGAGCACCAAGATGAAAAAGGACCAAAGTGCCTCCATCCACTTGCAGCAAAGACGATCTTGTCCCATAGGCCCTGCAAAGCAGTGAGGTTGTAGGAGAGAGTTGGCAACTTCTTCCTAGTATTCAGTTCCCATCTCTTCAGGTGAAAACATCCTTTTCTCTGGGAATGGTGCCTGCCTCCCCTACTTCATGTGATCGTGACTACTTGGTCTGGCCCAGGGATAGACAGATAGCAAAAGCTGAGATTTTATATATAGACTTTCAATGCAATGTCTGAGGTCACTAAACAGAGTTATACACCTAGAGCTCTCCATAGCTATGCCCTCTTTACCCCTTGAGCATGGAAGTTTGCTTCATTCAAAACTTGCCTCACTCTCCAGAGGTAAAATGCATCTACTGTGTGTAAGACATTGCACCAAATCCCATGAGCTACACCTGAAGAAAGCCTTCCTGTATAAGGATAGAATGAGGTTAATGTAGAGAGAATCAAAGTTGAGAGAGAAAGAGAGAGAGACAGAGAGAGAGAGAGAGAGAGAGAGATCCACATCATTTCCCTCTCCTGTACACCTCCAAGTTCTGCCCTTGGAATCCTAAATCCTTCCAGGCACTTAATTTCCCCCTTTTGCTTGGCTAATTTGGTATGAGTAATGACAAGCAGTAAAAGAGAAATCAGTTATTGTAGAAAAATATTTGGAAGATCCTCTATTAAAGGCCTGAGATCTCCTTGACAATCCAATATAATGGCTTTTCCCTCTCCCAGAAAATAAGATGGGATTAAGTAAGATTCTCTAAGGTCTCTGGGCCCCTTCCAAATGACATTCCACATATTTGCAGTAAAGAAGGAGAGCAGATGAATATGTAAGATCAGCACATTCCCTGTGAAAAGAACACCTTTGTCAGGACATAATCTCTATGAGGTCAGTGATTTTTCTAATAATATTCACTCCTATGTCCCTTGTGCTTAGAAAAGTATTTGTTGAATGGATATGTGCAGGCATATATTCATATGCTTGTATGAACTTCTAACACATGAAAGATTGAAGGCCCATCATTGTCCTCAACAAGAGAAAGAACATTGTGTTGAGTGTTTGCCATAGGCCCTTAAGTTTTGTCTGAGTGAAACAAGTGAAACAGTGAAAGAAGCAGACATCTCCATCCTTTGCTCCACTAACCCCACCAAAGGATTTTTTTTTCTTTTTTTTTGAGACGGAGTCTCACTCTGACTTTCAGGTTGGAGGGCGGTGGTACAATCTCGCCTTACTGCAACCTCTGCCTCCTGGGTTCAAGCAATCCTCCTGCCTCAGCCTCCTGAGTATCTGGGGACTGCAAGCATGCACCACCACACCTGGCTAATTTTTATATTTTTAGTAGAGATGGGGTTTCGCCATGTTGGTCAGGTTGGTCCAGAACTCCTGACTTCAAGTGATCTGCCCACCAGAAGATTTTTAAGGTTCATGACTTCTGATAGGATCAGATAAACCCCAAAGGGGTTATTGAATCACAACTTCAGGCAGAAATACTAGAGTTATTTCTACCTCATTGCAATGAAAGAAAACAAAGTACAGTCCCTCCTACAGAGGGAAGATAGTGCCAATTTTGACAGAACATAAAACACAAAGAAAAGGCAAAAAGAAAAAATATTTTCTTAACACTATTTGATAAAACCAGGCTTATCTTTGTTCTCAAGCTATTTCCAGGGAGCTAGAGTGGGTGGGCCACTTAGTAATATCCTTATACACAAAATCCTTATTAGCAGATTGCTTCGTGATGAAATGGCAGGCAACCCATCAAAATGCTATTGATTATGTTATTAAAGAGTACAGATAGAAAATAATAAATCAATTGTGATTGGTGCTTATTCAGACTTTTAAAGATATGTGAACAACCTGAGACTTCATCTTTAGAGAATGGGATGAGGTTTAAATGGGGCAGGACTTCTTTTCCAGTTAGTCAGCATATCACTTTTTAGCTTAAAGGGACATAAAAACTCCATTTGGAGGCTGAGGGTATATTTTTCAATGTCTCAAATGAGCTTCTCCTTGAAATATTAATGGTTCGTCTCAGTGGTGCCCAAGGAAGAAGTATTGATGGTCAGACAACCAAAGCTACCTTCACATTTGATGGTATTTTTCTTACACATGGTACATTCAATGGAAACATTCAATAGAAACTTTCTGGCAAAGACTAAAAGATACAGCAAGACAAACCCTCACCACTTGGTGCTGAAGAACAAATCCAGCAAGTCATGTTGGAGTGTTTGTCTCCATGCCATTGTCACTGTGAGATCCAGTTATTGGTATGAAGAGGTGTGGTGAAAAGACTATTATTGAGTGCTTATGTCAAGTAAACAGATAAGCCAATATGAAAGATCTGTAGTTAATGATCTTTCTGCTTTTGCTCAACATAAAACCTAAATTTTTCATGTTGACATACTCATAATGAAATGAGTTAACTCTGAGAGTTATTTGGCCACTTTTTGTTCTGTTCTGCGTGTTGAAGGCAGGGGCTAATCACACAAGCACATTCATTTTCCATTTCGCTAGTCTTTCTTCATAGAACTTTTTCTGATTTTTATGTTTTTATATGTTCATTTTTTATCTCCCACCCTTGAAAGTAAACTCCATTCTTTGTCTAGCATGTAAGCAGTGTAATCTCAGCTCCTGCTATACATCGTAGGTCCACAGTAAATTATCGATAAATGACAGGAGGCTTTGCTAGCATTTGTCACCTTCCCTCAGAAGATTTCCATCTTTTCCTACCTTCAGTTTTTGAAATGGAAGACATATGAACACACTGTAATTCTTTCCCTTAAAGAATGAAAATTCACCTCAGATGCTCTTACAGAGGACTGGCATTTGGAAAAAGAATCTAATACCAATTTTCCTGCTGAAAGAAGATTGCTGATAAAGAAGATTATAATAGTCCTGGTTGGTAAATGTATTTTGATGATGCATTAACTGTAGCTGGGTTTTCACCTATATGCTTTCAAAACATACACAGAAAGGGATTAACTTGAAGGGCTAAATCAATATGATTGTTAAAACTAGCAGATTAAGTAGTTACACAGTAAGTACAGATGACAGAGTATAATATAAAAGTTGCTTATTACTCATCCTTAAATAAATAAATCATCTACTTTGGACAGAGAAAACAAATAACTTCATCCAGAGAAACTCACTGAAAGAACACACTTCCTTAACATAAACAGTGGAAACAGAAATCATGTTTCATGAAGTAGTTTTCAAATATGCAGAGTCAATATGGTCTACAGTAACAAGATGAAGATTATTACTTTTCTTCAGTTGAATTTGCCTTATATAACCAACCAGTGTGTGAGTTGGTGAAAATGCGTGTATTGTCATGTGGTTTTATAACATGGGGGTTAGATAGACCTGATTTATGTATTTAGTTTCCTATTGCTGCTACAAAAAATTACCACAAACATATATATATATATATTTTTTTTAATTTGTTTATTTATTTATTTTTTCACGGAGCCTTGTTCTGTCAGCAGACTAGAATGCAGTGGCACAGTCTTGGCTCACTGCAGCCTCAACCTCCCAGATTCAAGCAATTCTCCTGCCTCAGCCTCCTGAGTAGCTGGGACTACAGGTACGCACTGCCACGCCCGGCTAATTTTTTGTACTTTTAGTAGAGACGGAGTCTCACCATGTTGGCCAGGATGGTCTTGATCTCCTGACCTCATGATCCTCCTGCCTCAGCCACCCAAAGTGCTGGGATTGTAGGTGTGAGCCACCACACCTGGCCAAACTTATGGTTTTAAACAACATAAATTTATCATGTTATAGTCCTGGAGGTCTGAAGACTGAAATGCGTGAACCAGCTAAAGTTCAGGTGTCAGGAGGGCTGCTTTTCTACTGGAAGCTCTGGAGGAGAATCTGTTTCTTGTCTTTTCTTGCTTCTAGAGGCTACATGCATTCTTTGGATCATGGCACCTTTCTCCATATTCAAAGCACATGACTCTAACCTGTGCTTCCACCACCAAATCTGTTCTCTGACTCTAACCCTCCTGCCTCCCTTTTATAAAAACCCTTGTGTTACATTGAGTATATTACACTACCCAATTAATCGAGGATAATCTTCCCCTCTCAAAATCCTTAGTTTAATTTTATGTCCTATATCCTTCTTGCCATGTAAAGTAACATATAGGTTCCAGAGATTAGGACATGGACATCTTTAGGGGATTATTGCTCTGTTTACTACTGTTTATATGCCTGCTTTGCCAATTATAAGGTGAAATTTAATGTTTCTGACTCTTTTTTTATGTCTAGATGGGAATTATTACAAATCTCAGTGTGGCAAGAATTAAAGGAGACATGTAGTATAAAGCATTTACTACACTGGCTGGCACACAGTATCAATAAATTATAGTTAGTATGCAGGTTTTATTATCCTTGGATTTGGTAAATATGACAGACTAGTTCTTTGATTGGCTAATTATAGACACATAAATCTTGGAAGTACAGAAGCTTTAATTTTTCATTTGCTTAAATGAAAGCCAATGTCTCATGTTTTCAATTTCTATAGCAAAACAATAAGACCTATTCCTTAAAAGGGAAATAATAATGAGATCTCAAGAAGGAAATAGAAAGAAACAATAAACATATTAGAAAGTTTTGGCTATAGGAATTTTAACCAAAAGCCAATTTTATAACTGAGGGCACACTGACCCAGACACTCTCTGAACAGTGCCCCCGAGCACTCACCGGCTAGGAGCGTTTGCAGGATAGTTTTCAGTTCTGTTTACTTTACTAGTAATTGGCTCTTTGGGTGGTGAGTGGGGAATACAGATACACACATAGTGGACAAACACACACCCACACTTGTAATTTCAAAGAAAAGCAGCATGTTAGCAAAGTACTGTGAGCAGTTGTCTTAAAGAGATTATGCGTGTACTCAATCAAGTACATTTCTTTCCTTTTACTTACTTATGAAAATTACTTTAAAACGCCCTGTACGTGTGTGCAAAAAATATGAATATATTTTATCAAGGAGCACGTTTGCTTTTTTTCCTTAAAAGCTATGTAATAATTCATGCATGTGTATATTTAAGTAGTTCATCTTTAGCAGTCCGCCCATTTGGGGAATTTATTTTTATCTCTAATTTAATTCCAATTTTTCTTGCAGAGAGATAAAAGCTAGTTATACTTTGTGTAAAAGACAGTCTAACATTTGAAGATTACTATAAAAGTCATACTAAGATTTATATAACAATCCTATAATTCTGTATAAATCTGTTAGTTGTGTCTTCATTTACATCTTATTTATGCTTAACTTCATACACTTTGAGGATGATATTTGTTTACCTTTTGGCTCTTTTATAATTTGATTTGTTTTGATGTGAGTTTAGGAAAATTAGCAAGTAATAGAAAAAAATCGTTTAGCAAGTACATATTGAACATTTATTATATTGATGTCCTGTTGTATTGATGTCCTGTTGTATTGATCTCCTATTATATTCCAGGAGAATATATAGGTCATGAAGTGGAACAAGTGAACCTGAATCCCAACTATCATAGCATTTACATGTAGAGGACTATAGACAATGGACAAATCAACAATATGTTGATATGTTTGTTGTACTATGGCAGTGATATGTACTATGAAGAAAAATAACAAAAATAAAGGGGCATTAGGGGAGAAAAACAGTAAGAGGTTGTATTTCAGACTGAATATGAACAAAGAAGCTCCCAACTGCTGTCAGCTAAGAGATGGCCAAATTTTTCTCTGGTTAGACTTAAATAATTTTACGAAAAAGTAAAATCAGACCAGACCACTTTTGTGACTGTATTAGAGCAAGACAAAACCAAAACCAAATAGTAACCCTATCTGAGCACAGATAAACACAATAATATTGTGCAAATCACAAAAACGATCAAACATTCCCTTCATCCAGCTAATATAAATAATAGCTTTTGCTGATTCTTCATCAATTATAGCTTTAGTCTCACACCATTCATCCTAGTTAAAAATTGTTAAGAATTGTCCATTTTCCGACAGCCTCAAATACAGAAACAAAATCATGCTTCACTGAATCCTCCCTAAAATCACCTAGCACAAACCTGAGTCCTATGACAAATTCCTTCTAAAACCCCCTTATTGTACACTACATGGTTACTCGTGGTGTGTTTCTCTCACTGCAATGAGCCAAGAAGCCCAACGCTAACTATAAGTGTGTTCCTCGTGGTCTTTGGCTGAAAGTCATAGACAAGAAAAGTCACTTCTAATTTATGTGTATTTTGTAGAGAAGGAGTCTTGCCGTATTGCCCAGGCTGGTTTTGAACTCAAAATACAAAAATTAGCTGGGCATGGTGGTGTGCATCTGCAGCCCCAGCTATAATACTTAGGTGGCTGAGGTGGAAGGATTACTTGAAGCCAGGAGGTCAAGGCTGCATTGAGCTGTGATCACACCACTGCACTCTAGAGTGACAGAATGAGACCCTGTCTCAGGAAAAAAAAAAAAAAATGTCACTTGTGATTAACTGACAGTTAATGAAACACCGAATAAAGTTAGAGAATGAACCATTTGGCTGTGTGAAGAAAAGGAAAACAGTCAGTGCAAAGATCCTAAGGTAGGATCATTCCTGAGTATGTTTAAATAAAACCCAGAATACAGAAATGGTTGGATCTGAATAGGTGAATAAAAGAGAGGAGGGAAATAAGGCCAGGTCCAAATTGTGAAGGGTCTTATATGTCATACATCAGACACTGAATATATGTGTCTCCTCCAAATTCATATTCCCTAATCCCCAATGTGATGGTGTTTGGAGATGTGGGCCTTCGGAAGTTAGTCAGGGTGAGCTGAGGTCATGAGGGTGGGGTCCTGGTCTAATGGGATTAGTGCCTTTATAAGACAGCACTAATAAGAACAAGGGAGCTTGCTCATTTCTCTCTCTCTCTCTTTCTCTCTCTCTCTCTCTCTCTCTCTCTCCACTTGCATGCACTGAGGAAAGGCCATATGAACACACAGTGAGAAGGCGACCATCTGCAAGCCAGGAAGAGAGCCCTCAACAGAACTCAATCATGCTGGAACCCTGATCTCGGAAACTCCAGCCTCCAGAACTATGAGAAAACAAATTTCCGTTATTTAAGGCACCAAAATCTAGGGTATTTTGTTATGGCAGCTTGGACTGACTAAGACACATGGTAAAGATGTGAATTTTACCTCACTCCAAGTGAACTGGAAACTTTTGGAATATTTCAATAAAGGAGAGAAGGACCTGACTTATGATTTAATAGGATCATTCTAGCTGCTCTGTTTAGAATATATTATAGGAAAGCTGGGAAAAGAAGCATGGGATCCAGCAAGGAATTCAGGCAGTAGATGGTGATGGCTTTTTCAGGGTAGCAGGAATGAAAGTGATGAGATATGGACATTGAGGATAAAATATCCAATTGAAATACTGTCTTGGATATCAGATTTATTTTTGGATGTCAGATTTATTTTGAAAGTAGAGCCAACAGATTTGCGTACCCATATAATGTAGACCATGAGGGATATCAAAAGACAAGCCAAAAAGGACTTCAAATCCTGAGATAATAGATGAATTCAGTTATCATTTTGCTTAGATACATAAGTCATGGGGATGAATTGTTGGAGAGATCATAAGCTAAGATCTCAACTGTGGACAAGTTAAATTTGAAATGCCTATTCTGTATTCAAGTGGAGATGCCCAGTAGACAAATATCTGAACTGAAGCTCAGGGGACCAAAATTGTAAATATAAGTTTAGGAATTTATATTTAATAGATGACATTTACAGTCATGAGAATGGACAACCTAGAGAATGAGAAGACAAAGGTCTGAGCCCTGGGACACTTCAACACAGGCTGGGAAAGAACTGTCAGTGAGGAAAGAAAAAAAAAAAAAAAAAAAAAAACAAGTGTTTAACCCTAGATCAACCCTTGCTCCACATCATAAATGATCACCTGGTAGTGAGTGCTATATGACAAGCTTGGCATGTAGGAGTGGTGTTTGTTTTAGCTCTTTCAAAAGTGTCTCATGTGGATTCCACAAGATGATAATTGAAATCCTGGGTGTGGCAATGTTTAAAAGTTTATTTTTAATCTTATTCCTTCTTCTTTATTCCCTGGACTGAGTAGGGACTAATCCAGCCTTTTTCTATGCAGGTGTTTCTCACCATAAGCATCAAAATTTTCTGGGTGCTTGTTGAAAAAATGCACATTCCTGAGCTCCAGCTCAGATCCACTGAATCAGAAACTCTGAGAGTAGCATGCTGGAGCTTACATTTATAAGTTTGCAAGTGAGTTGTCATGCACATTAAGTTGGAAAACAATAAACTATTCCTGTATTCTCACCTTGTCATAAAGAAGGAAAGGAATTAATCGTAAGGAGTCAAATTTGGGGCATTATAATAGGACAAGGATCTTTTAGGGAGGATAGCTAAACAAATACTATAATCAGATATTGGCATTACCACTCTTGGTCACTCATTACTTTGTAAGTATTTATAGATAGTCTCATTTTGATGAAACTAAGGAATGCAGAGTATTTTTTCTAAAGATATCTTGGCACCAAAGTGAAAATATCTTTGCAGGTGTTGTGTCACAACCAGAATTTCCTACTTTCATTTAGAAAAACATTATTTAAGCTATTGCCTGCAGAAATGTTGCAACATATTGTTGGCAAACAAATCTAGCAGCCATAGCATGGCAAGAGAAACTTATCCTTTTGATGAGCTGGTTTTGTAGATTCTCTTTTTACTGTTGAATCCAAAAGCGCCCTCTACTAGTGGATTCTGATTTGACTAGATTAGAAAGATGAAAAGTTCAGAATATATTTTAGCAAAGTTATTTTTGAGAAACTATAGAAATAATAGTTTCCACCATTTGTTGGTGTGTGTATGTGCCAAGCACTATAGTAAGGCATATACTATTTTATTTCATCTTTACAATAGTGCTGTGTTACAAATGAGGGAGTTAATTTCAGAAAGTGTTGCAAGCTGGGGGCAGGTGAAGTGGATCACAGCATGCAGGAAATTTATTAAGGAGTGCCCTTTGGATGAAAACTAGTTGAAAGGAGAGAAGAGAAGCAGTAGTGGGCAGAGGGAGGGAGGGGAAGAAATTGAGCTGTGATGCAGTCTCAAAGAAAGCCTCAACCAACCACAGGGAGTTCTAAAGCTGTAAGGGTCCTCCAGCATGGTCTCAGGTTGGGGAAGTATGGTCATGCCTTTACTACCCAGCATCAATCAGTCATTAAAGGCAGACTATACTGAAAAAAGGCATGACTTGGGGTGAGGAGGTTATTTGCAGCTGAGGCAATGCCTGAAGCAGCAGAGGAGCTGAAGGTTGTATGCAAAGAACACTCTCAAGGTGGAGCAAAAGAGGGATCTGGCCATTGAAGAGGGATCTGGGAGGCCCATCACAGTGCCCACCTCAAGGACCCAAGATGTCAGCTAGAATGTGACAGAACTGAGAAGTTTAACATAGGACAGTTTGATTCTAAAAGTAGTTGTCTAAAGTAGACTAAAGAATTTCACTCATGTATTTTCAAGCCAGAGGGGAGTTATTAGAAAATGAGCAGTTGCTATTATCAGGAATCATTTCTTTTTTTCTTTTTTTTTTATACTTTAAGTTCTAGGGTACATGTGCACAGCATGCAGGTTTGTTACATATGTGTACATGTGCCATGTTGGTGTGCTGCACCCATTAACTCGTCATTTACATTAGGTAAATTTCCTAATGCTATCCCTTCCCCGTCCCCCCTCCCCACAATAGGCCCTGGTGTGTGGTGTTCCCCTTTCAGGAATCATTTCTATAGATTGTGTTCCAGGATAATGCATAGGAGTATCAACTAACTCTTATTTGCTCTCCCCCCCCTTTTTTTTTTTTTTAAATATTTCCTCATTTTGAACATGTGGCCAGGCCAGTATGTGTTTTCTGACCTTAAGACTTTTGCAGGACAGAAAACAGTTGATGCTGGGAGTGAAAATATCTTTCTAAATATTAAGTTCATTGAAGAAATGATATCCGCCACCCTGATGGGGGATGGGGAGGGAAGAGAGGGAGAATGGCTGAGGGGAACTGAACGAGAGAATGACAACAGTTGACAAAAAAGGAGGGAAAGGAAGAAATGAATCCCAATTTAAAGCAAATCTCAGTGTAATGTGCTATACGTTGCTTGTTTGTCCCCTCCAAATTTCATGTTGAAATTTAATCCTCAATGCTGGAAGTGGCACCTAGTGAGAGGTGTGACAGACCTTTCACGAATGGCTGGGTGCTGTTCTCATGGAATGAGTTAGTTTTTGCTCTATCGGGTCCCGTAAGAGCTGGTTGTTAAAAAGAGCCTAGCTACCCCACCCCACCCCCCAGCCCACCTATTTCCTCCTTTCTGGCCATGTGATCTCTGCACATGCTGGCTTCCCTTCACCTTCTGCCATGAGTGGAAGCAGCCAGAGGCCTTCACCAGATGCCCAATCTTCCAGCCAGCAGAATAATGAGCCAAATAAGCCTTTTTCTTTATAAATTACCCAGCCTCAGATATTCCTTTATTGCAATGCAAAAATGGACTAAGACATAGTGGAAGGTGAAAGAACTAATTGATATCAGAAGCAGTATCTAGGGAAGGTGACAAGACTTTGAGATGACTACCTGGTACCCCTGGGGACATAGAGACTAGGTCTCCAAGTGCCCATGCTTCAAAAACTATGACAACAGAGCCTCTGATGTGGAAGGGACCATTTGTTCTGGAAGAACAGAAGACTCAACAAGTGTGAACTAATGAACAATGCCATGTGAACATCCCAGTACTGTAGTGCATGCCCATGTGGTGAGGAAACACCCTAATGAGGAGTGAGATAGAATTTCTACCCACAAGAGTGAGATGTGGTCCCAGAGATGGATTTAAGTCTAGTTACACAAATTTTTAAAATGAAAATTCTCTTATTTCTGAGTTTTTAGCAGTAATATTGTCAGGAAAGATGTAATAAAAAATTGGAAACGATCATGGATGTCAGGCATGGCCAAGATTGCAATTGCCATCCTTGTTAGAAAAAAAGGAAAAAGAACATGAGAAGGAAGAAGAGAATGAAAAGAGGCAGAGGAAGCAAGGAGGAGAAGAAAGAGGAAGTACCAGTAGTTATCTCTGTATCCTGGTTGATATCTTCCTCAGCATCAATCTACACACTCCAAAGGGAATAGAGGTGACCAAAAGTGGTGGGAAGTGAGGTTGTCCAGGAGGTAAATTGTATGTCTTCAAACGTGAACTGCAGGAGGCAGGCTGCTGAGCAACTGCATAAACTACCCATATCGTGGCGAGAAGCGCAAATGCTGGGGACCAGAGGAACTACTGTCCAAATACAGTCATTTTATCCCTTGATTGCTTTATTAGATGTTATACTTTTTTTAAATTGTCGAATGTTAGCAAGTACCTGTCCTTAAAGATAGAATCAAGCTGGCAGGCCTGGACACTTGTCCCTTCTGATTCTCAAAGGAAAAACATCACTGATGGGTAGAAATCTGTCTTTCCCTAACAAAAGAAGGGCAAAGTACAGTAGCATGGAAGGGAATGAGAATTATAACTGTTATGGGAAGAATTTTATTTGAGCTGCAAAGACATTACAAAATCCACAGGTCGACCATGCTGTTCTGCCTGTTCCCCTCCGCAGCTCTATCTAGCGCTTGCCCCTTGTTTGTCTTAATTTCAATTATGTTGCTTATTGTTTAGAATTTTTGTACTATATAAGTTTAACTTTAAATTACTTTCATTCATTACGAAAAGTAACATTACAAACCTCTATATGGTCATCACCCAACTACATAAAATCTTAACCTTTTGCTTATCGATATTTACTTCTTGTTTTGAAAAAGAAATGATGCACAGTATATTCAGTTAACACTCACTGTATCCTCTTACCTTATTCTTCCCCTCTCTCCCCCAAAGTAATCCCTATCCTAAATTTTATGTTTATCATTTCTATGCATACTGTAATCCATAAATAATAGGTAGTATTTTTTCATGTTTTAAAAATTACATAAAGAATATTATATTGTTCATACAATTCTACCACTCCTTTTGCCCCAAATTATTTCAACTTTTTTTTTTTCTTTTTTTGAGATGGAGTCTTACTCTGTCACCCAGGATGTAGTGCCATGGTGTGATCTTGGCTCACTACAGCCTCCGCCTTCTGGGTTCACGCTATTCTCCCGCCTCAGCTTCCCCAGTAGCTGGGATTACAGGCACGCACCACCATGCCTGACTACTTTTTGTATTTTTAATAGAGATGGGTTTCACCATATTGGCCAAGCTGGTGTCAAACTCCTGACCTTGTCATCTGCCCACACCGGCCTCCTGAAGTGCTGGGCTTATAGGCATGAGCCACTGCACCTGGTCTATATTTAAGCTTTTTTGAGGTATAATTTATATATAATAAATTCCACTTTTAGGTGGTTCATTTTGATGAATTTTGATAATTATATCAATTGTGTAACCACCAATATAAGCTATAGAAAAATTCCTTCATCAGAAAAAGTTTTTTTGTGCCCCTTTGATCCCTGGCTCCTGTCCAGATCTTCCACGTAAGCATCAGGTAGAGGTCCA
Organism: Macaca thibetana thibetana; assembly: GCF_024542745.1. Lineage (NCBI taxonomy): Eukaryota > Metazoa > Chordata > Mammalia > Primates > Cercopithecidae > Macaca > Macaca thibetana. Next base: position 126,683,591 of record NC_065582.1, read on the forward strand.
AAGAAAGAGTTGGCAGGGGGGTGCAGCCTTCTCCTATGGAAGCATACCACACTGACACTCACTAGTAAGAATTCACTGAGCTCCACTCTTATCCACTTCTATGGCAGCCATCTCTTCTCACTGCTGTGATAAATGTCCAACAGCTTGTTTCTGTCCTGCTGTCCTCAGAAGGACCTGTCAACCTTGGGTCTTAACTCATCAGGTGGCCTTGCAACCTCAGCTCACTAATGGGCTGCGAACATCATGATTTTGTAGACTCTCTGGTTTGCTCTCATTGTTAGAGTGGAAGCGGTTTTCTCTTGTTTTACTTGTTTTCTCCATCTTAAGCATAAGCCAAAGCTTCTTTAGATGGATAATAGTGGATATCAAACACTTCATTGTATAAATTATCTTGGGTGGAACAGTTTTATGTTAAAGAGTCTATATTTACATTTGCACAAAGTTATATTTTTTTGCAGTGGCCTGAATCTCCAATGAAAAATTTTAGATCTCAATTTTAAGATGTGCTGGGTTTTTCAAAATTCTCCTAAGAGGTAAATAGGTAAAAAGTTTAAGAGGCCACCGACTTATATCAGGCACAGCCCCTATAAAGCTTACATATCCCCAGAGTCTAGTGGGAAATATAGGTTACAATATAGTGTCATACATTTTAGAAGAGAAGTAGTTACAGAGAATTGTGAGAACAGAGTAGAAGAGTTTTGGTTAACCTTGGTATGCTGGGACTTCCAGGCTGATTCTTGGAAAAATAATTCCTTTCTAATGCTCCACATCAGGCATCAGCAAATTTTTCTGAAAAAGAACAGACAGTAAACATTTTAGGTTTTGCAAGTCATATAATCTTTGTTGCAACTAATCAGTTCCCCTGTTATAATAAGAAAGCAACCATAAACAATATGTGAATGAATGGGTGCACAGTGTTTCAATAAAACTTTATTTACAAAAACAGGCAGTGGACAGGATTTGGTGCACAGATCATAGCTTACAGACCTCCTCTCAATTGTGATCAATTATGTGTCCATCTAAAAACCATGTAATACCTAGTAAGGTTCAGAAATTGTCACAATGTGCAGTATATAGAGGTGAGTGATGTAAGTATTCTGTCAAGAAACTCACAAACCAGAAGGTGAGAATAATGTGAAAATAAATAATTATAACAAAATGTATTAAATGCTATGAAGCATGTATACAGCACAAAGCTAGGATAGAAATGAGTATGGAGGCAGGGTGCAGTGACTCATGTCTATAATCCCAACAGTTTGGGAGGCTGAGGAATGAGGATCACTTGAGCCCAGGAGTTCTGAGATCAGCCTGGGCAACAAAGCGAGAACCTGTCTCTACAAAAAATTTAAAAATTAGCCCATCATAGTGGTGCACACCTATGGTCGTAGGTACTCGTGAGGCTGAGGTGGGAGGATCATTTAATCCTGAGAGGCTGAGGCTGCAGTGAGCCATGGAGATGCCACTGCACTCCAGACTGGGTGACCGAGTGAGACCCTCCAAAAGAAAAGAAAAACAAATAAAAAGAAAAGGGAAGGGAAAAGGAAGGGGAAGGGGAAAGGAAAGGAAAGGACTGTGGCTAAGGCCAGACGCAGAGGCCTGTAATCGCAGCATTTTGGAAGGCTGAGGTGGGTGGATCACTTGAGGTCAGGAGTCCAATACCAGTCTAGGCAACATGGCGAAACCCCATCTCTACTAAAAATAACTTTTTAAAAAAAATCAGCTGGACGTAGTTGTACACACCTGTAGTCCTAGCTACTTGGGAGGCTTCCTTGAGTCCAGAAGATGGAAGTTGCAGTGAGCTGAGATGGTGCTGCTGCACAGTTCAGCCTGGGCAACAGTGTGCGACTCCATCAGAAGGAAAGACAGAGAGAGAGAGAGGAAGGAAGGAAGGAAGGAAGGAAGGAAGGAAGGAAGGAAGGAAGGAAGGAAGGAAGGAAGGAAGGAAGGGAGGGAGGGAGGGAGGGAGGGAGGGAGGGAGGGAGGGAGGGAGGGAGGGAGGGAGGGAGGGGAGGGAGGGAGGGAGGGAAGAAAGAGAGAGAAAGAAAGAGAGAGAAAGAGAGAAAGAGAGAAAGAGAGAAAGAAAGAAAGAAAGAAAGAAAGAAAGAAAGAAAGAAAGAAAGAAAGAAAGAAAGAAAGAAAGAAAGAAAGAAAGAAAGAAAGAAAGACACCAAAAGCAACGGCAGCAAAAGCCAAAATTGACAAATGGGATCTAATTAAACTAAAGAGCTTCTGCACAGCAAAAGAAACTACCATCAGAGTGAACAGGCAACCTACAGAATGGGAGAAAATTTTTGCAATCTACTCATCTGACAAAGGGCTAATATCCAGAACCTACAAAGAACTCAAACAAATTTACAAGAAAAAAACAAACAACTCCATCAAAAAGTGGGCAAAGGATATGAACAGACATTTTTCAAAAGAAGACATTCATACAGCCAACAGACACATGAAAAAATGCTCATCACTGGGAGTTATACCTGATGTAAATGACGAGTTGATGGGTGCTGACGAGTTGATGGGTGCAGCACAGCAACATGGCACAAGTATATATATGTAACAAACCTGCACGTTATGCACATGTACCCTAGAACTTAAAGTATAATAATAAAAAATAATTAAAAAAAAAAAGAAAAAATGCTCATCATCATTGGCCATCAGAGAAATGCAAATCAAAACTACAATGAGATACCATCTCACACCAGTTAGAATGGCGATCATTAAAAAGTCAGGAAACAACAGGTGCTGGAGAGGATGTGGAGAAATAGGAACACTTTTACACTGTTGGTGGGATTGTAAACTAGTTCAACCATTATGGAAAACAGTATGGCGATTCCTCAAGGATCTAGAACTAGATGTACCATATGACCCAGCCATCCCATTACTGGGTATATACCCAAAGGATTATAAATCATGCTGCTATAAAGACACATGCACACGTAGGTTTATTGCGGCACTATTCACAAGAGCAAAGACTTGGAATCAACCCAAATGTCCATCAGTGACAGACTGGATTAAGAAAATGTGGCACATATACACCATGGAATACTATGCAGCCATCAAAAAGGATGAGTTTGTGTCCTTTGTAGGGACGTGGATGCAGCTGGAAACCATCATTCTTAGCAAACTATCACAAGAACAGAAAACCAAACACCACATGTTCTCACTCATAGGTGGGAACTGAACAATGAGATCACTTGGACTCGGGAAGGGGAACATCACACACAGGGGCCTATCACGGGGAGGGGGGAGGGGGGAGGGATTGCATTGGGAGTTATACCTGATGTAAATGACGAGTTGATGGGTGCTGACGAGTTGATGGGTGCAGCACAGCAACATGGCACAAGTATACATATGTAACAAACCTGCACGTTATGCACATGTACCCTAGAACTTAAAGTATAATAATAATAATAAAAATAAAATAAAATAAAAAAAAGAAAGAAAGAAAGAAAAGAAAAGAAAAAAGAAAAGAGAAAAGAAAAAAGAAAAAAACAGGAAGGAAGGAAGGAATGAAGGAGGGAAGGAAGCAAGGAAGGGAGAGAAATAAAGAAAGAATGTCTAAGTTACTTATAGGACTAGAAAATATTTTGTTTGCCTACTGCTGGTCCCATGTAGCCACTTGTTAATAGCAGAGATCTAGAGATTTCAGACTTAGAATGAATCTTTGTGTTTGTGAAGTTTTACTCCTTATACACATGAGGAAGCTAAGGCTTGGAAAAGTTAGCATATTATGCAATATTTGACTTGCCACACATATACTTTTGGTAACAGAAAAAAATGTGTTAAGTCGGATCATCTATGAAAAAACATTTTTCCACAGATTAACCTAAAAGGGCACAAAAAATGTGAACAAGGAACATTGAGAAACACTTATATTCTTGTATTCAGATAATAACTAGGAGAAGCCCAAGTCTATCAGAGTAACTGTATTTCTCATCTTGAGCTCTGTATTTAATTTGGCATGGTGATTTTTGCAACATTTGATATTTCCTAGCTCATTAAATAGATAAGAATGGGGCCCAAGATGTTGTTTTACTATAAATTTTTATAAAGCATTGTAGTGACAGAGTGAATATCAGAAGAAACTTAAGTAAGTGGAACTGAGAACAGTATGAGCAGCCAGCAGTGTGAGCTAAAGGACGCCACAGCCTTGGGGCTCTAGGTAGAAGAAAAGAGGTAAGAGGAGAGTGGACAGTGCCAGGGACCAGCCTGTCACCTAGCACTATGTCTCAGAATAATTAGGCCTCATAAAAAAGTGGTCTATGCATCCAATAGCTGAAACATTTCCTCCTAGGGATGATTGCACTGTTTATTTCAAAATTATTTAACTGAAAGTGAGAACATTTCTGTATTCTAATATCAGGCCCTGGAGGCAATTGCTTAAAACACAATGAGAATAGGTGGAAAACATGGAGGATTTGCTTTCAAAGAAGGTGTGCATATAATAAGCAGTCTATTTATTTATTAATCATTATTTTACTGACTTAAATAGACAATAAATGCATGACTAAGAATATGGGAGAATGAATCAGTGACATTTATGTCTGGGTGGTTCTGTTACAATTTTATTGTTTCTAGTTTCTAGATTAGATTGCAGCAACTACTTGTGCTTTCTGTTTGAATTTAAAAATGAGCTGGAATCTGGTCAAACTAATGTCCAAATCTACACTAAGCCCAGTGGCCCCAGAAATTTCTTGAAAAATTGACAACAGAGTAAATTACATTTAAAATGTTCTTTTAAGCAATTGCACAAAGAAGCATATCACCCTGCTCCAGGCCAGACAATAGTCATGTGCAGGACGAAACTGATGGGCACCGAAAAAATTAGGGAAAGCCTGGCGGATAACTAATGGCTGCTTTCAGGATGAAGTCTGTTGTGAAGCTATTGGAATTCTAGATAGGTGGAAGTATATACAGAGGGAACATGAACACCTACAAAAATTAACTCCTCCTTCAGTAATAACCAGGGATTTTGTTTTAATATAAAATTGTATTTCAATATTTCCTAAAAATAGACTGGTTCTATCAGAAAGTAAAAACACTGCAGAGGGAAAAACTGATTACCTCATGAAATATATGAGAAGCATTACTCATGTAAGAGAAGAAGGAATACTTCAGATGGTAATTATGTTTGTATTTGTACAAAATACATTGATTAATTTTGGATTTGTATTCAAGTAAAAAATTGGATCCAGTGAGACATATGTGCATACCGTTCAGGGAAGAGAAAGGATAAGAGAAAGCTGAAGCTTGTGCAGAACAGCACAAAAGACTAAATACTGAGCCAAAATCCACTAAACAAAATCATCCACTGGACTTGAGTTCTGATTCTAAAATAAGATACCTGGAAACTTTCTCTTGACCTTCCTTTGTCACACATTGATTCCTAGACAGTCCTCTTTTCTACAACGTTTTTATTCAATTATATATACCTGGTACACAAATGTTTATTGACTGAACTAAATAACTGAGAGAGTTAAGGTAAAAAATTAAAAAAAAATTAATCAAGAAAAGTTTAAAAGTCACCTGTAATCTCACTAACTGCACTGAGGCAATAGGAGCCATCAATCTGATACAATTCCTTCCAAATATTTTTATACAAATATGCACACACATAAGCACACATACACAAGTTATATTTTTAAGTTTCATGTTTTGCAATTAACAGTATACACTGAAGACTTCTTTATGATCAAACACTCATTAAAAGCACGATTTTAATGGCTATATAATTTTCCAGAGTAAGAATGTTCATAGGAACATTCATAGGAACATTTATGTTACTGTTAAACATTTTGATTGTTTACATTGTTATGAAATATTTTTATATATAAATATTTGACTGAAACTCAGATTATTACCTAAAATATATTTTTTATAAATTAAAATACCTTTCTCAATTAGATACATAAAATGGTTATCTGCTTGTTCTGATTTACATTTGTGATTGGGTGCTTGGTGGCCCAATTTTCTTTTGGGGAAGTAATGTTTTCTTACTGATTTATACAAGTTCTTTGTGTATAAAGTAAATGATAATACCTTGTCATATTTGTTGTACACATGTTCCTTGGTTATTCATACACCTTTTAGTTTTATCTTTTTACCAGTTTTGATACAGATTAATTTGATATAGATTTAATTTTAATTAACTCAGATCTAGCAATTATTCCTTTGTGGTATCCTCTGTTGATTTTATGTAGTAAACAACTTTCTCCATTTGAAGTTTCAATTATATTTTCTCCTGGATTTTAACATTATTGTACATAAGAAAGTGAAAAAACTCAATTTGCAGGTTGTCATTTTTCCTGATATTATTTTTAAAATATCTCAAACATAAAATTAGGCACAAAAGAATATGTATGTAATATTAATCCAGTTTTACAGTTCAGACACATGCAAAACTAATCTATGTTGTTAGAAAGCACAACAGTGGACAGTGTGTGGTGGTTCATGCCTATAATCCCAGCACTTAGGAAGGCCAAGGCAGGCACAACACTTGAGGTCAGGAGTTCGAGACCAGCCTCTGGCCAACATGGTGAAACGCCATTTCTACTAAAAATATAAAAATTAGCTGGGCTTGGTGGTGTACACTTGTAATCCCAGCTACTAGGGAGGCTGAAGCAGGAGAATCATTTGAACTCGGGAGGCAGAGGTTGCAGTGAGCTGAGATTGTACCACTGCACTCTAGCCTGGGCAACAAAGCAAGACTCTGTCTCGAAAGAAAGAAGGAAAGAAGAAAGAAAGGAAGAAAGGAAGGAAGGAAGGAAGGAAGGAAGGAAGGAAGGAAGGAAGGAAAGAAATATTTAAGTTTACCTTACTAAGTGTACATATTTTCATAAAATGTTTTAATCATAACTATTCATACAGTGATTTATATTTTATTTGAAGAAAATAGTTTGTGATTAGTAAATAATATCACAGAAGTCTTAAAGTAGTTAGCATATTATACAGGACATTTTCTCATTCTTTCAACCCCCCTGTGGTTTTACATTCTACTTCAAATTTGTTTCGATATTGTAATTTGTATTTCACAGACATAGAGCAAGATATTTCTTGGTAGTACTAATTAAATTTTTGTCTAAGCTTCCTTCCCTGTTTATTCATCCACATAAACTTTAGAATTATTTTTCTGGATTGCAGAAATTGTGCAAAAAATAAGAAGAATGAATAAGGCCTACTATTTCATAGCATAATAGCGTGACTATAGTTAATAATAACTTAACTGCACATTTTAAAATACTTCCGTATAATCGGATTGTTTGTAACTCAAAGGATAAGTGCTTAAGGGGATGGATACCTCATTCTACATGATGTGCTTATTTCACATTGCATGCCTGTATCAAAACATCTCATGTATCCATAAATATATATACCTACTATGGACCCACAAAATTTTTTTAAATAAAATGATACCAGAGAATTTTTTAAGTAAACTTTTAACATCAGAGATTAGGTTTGTCTCTTATAGTTTATATAGACTTGATTATACACTATGTAGTATTTTATGTCTTATTTATTTTGCTCAATATTATGTTGTGATATTTCTCATGTTGTCTCAGGTAACAGTAGCCTGTTCATTGTCATTGTTGCAGAGCACTCCTTTGTATGACTACATTCTACTTATTTATTCATTCTACGGTTGAAGGACATATGGATTGTTTATACTTTAGGGCTATTATAAGTGAAGCTATTTTGAATATGTGTACATATCTATAACCGTGTTATCCTGGGAGTTTAATTATTAAATCATAGGATATTTTCATGTTAAAAATTTCAATAGTTTCAGTTTTCCAAAGAGGTTGATCAATTTTTACACTCCCATCAAAGAATGTATGAGAGTTTCTGCTGCTTCATATCTTCACCAATACTTGGTATTATCAGTATTGTACTTTTTATGCATTCTGGGGTTTTGCAGGAGTATTATACTGTGATTTTAATTGTCATTTCCCTGATTTAATGAGTTGATCACTTTTAATTTGTGTCTATGAATCTATAAAATACATATCTTTTCCATTTTCTTAAAAATGTTTTATTATAGGAAACAATTTAATTTATAAATCATTATATATTAAACTCTCTGAAGTGTGCTAAAAGAATGTATAGATATTAAAGACATCAATTCAAAATTGAAATGTACTCCAAGAAAATGAACATGGAAACTTATTTTTGATCTACTACATAGGTATTATCATTCCACCTTTGAGGAAAGTAAAATTTCTCATCCATAGTTCAAACATCTAGAAAAACCACATACTGGTTTCAATATCTAACTTTTTGAAACATTTCTGCTCAACTGAAAACTATTTGAGTGGAAAACAGTGATAATTTATCATTTATTTAAATATTCTGTAACTCTTCAGTTTGCTTGTTTTTTAAGTAATAGAAGATTTTGACCTGGATCTATTTCCACAGCTTCCCAATGTGCTTAATATCTTCTCTTGTCAATGATCATGTCAGAATTTTAAAGGGAAAATACAAAAAAGTGGGTTCTACTCGTAGCCAAGAAAATGATAACACCAAAAGAGTGTAATCTTCTTTTTTCAACAGGAGTTGGAAGAAACCTATGCTGCCTGGGTGTAGAATGTCAATCTGGTAGGTGGAACTAAGTGAGAGGGAAAAGCAAACGCGCATAACTGAATCCTTAACTTTGTTACTCCTCTTATAAATGGACAATAAATACTGACAATAAATCCAGACCAAGGCATTTTCATTATATAGACAGAGAGAGAAAGACTGTTTTTCATGTTATTAAATAATATGTGAACACCAAATGACAAGTGTGTGTTCTTTATTTGTGTTGATATATGATGTGGTTTGGCTGTGCCCTCACCCAAATCTCAAATTGTAGCTCCCATAATTTCTGCATATTGTAGGAGGGAGCCAGTGGGAGGTAATTAAATCACGAGGGCGGGTCTTTTCCATGCTGTTCTCATGATAGTGAATAAGTCTCACAAGATCTGATGGTTTTATAAAGGGCAGTTCCCCTGTACACACTTGCTCATTCTCTCTTTTCTGCTACACATAATACATGCCTTTCGCCTTCCACCATGATTGTGAGACCTCCCCAGTGATGTGGAACTGTGAGTCCATTAAGCCTCTTTTTCTTTATAAATTACCCATTTTTGGGTATGTCTCTATTGGCAGCATGAAAATGGACTAATACAGTAAATTGGTACCAGTAGGGTGGGGCACTGCTGTAAAGATACCTGAAAATGTGGAAGCAACTTTGGAACTGGGTAACAGGCAGAGGTTGGAACAGTTTGGAGGTCTCAGAAGAAGACAGGAAAATACAAGAAACTTTGGAACTTCCTAGAAACTTGTGGGGCTCAGAAGATAGGAAAATGTGGGAAAGTTTAGAACTTCCTAGAGACTTGTTGAGTAGCTTTGGCCAAGATGCTGATGATGATATGGACAACGAAATTCAGGCTGAGATGGTCTCAGATAGAGACGAGGAATTTGTTGAGAACTGCAGTAAAGGTGCCTCTTGTTATGTTTTAGCATAGAGACAGGTGGCATTTTGTCCCTGCCCTATAGATTTGTGGAACTTTGAACTTGAGGGAGATAATTTAAGGTATCTGGCAGAAGACATTTCTAAGCAGCAAAACATTCAAGAGGTGACTTGGATGCTGTTAAAAGTATTCAGATTTAAAAGGGAAACAAAGCATAAAAGTTTGGAAAATTTGCAGACTATGTGATAAAAAGAAAATCCCATTTTCTGAGGAGAAATTCAAGCCACTGGCAGAAATTTGCATAATATGGAGCCAAATGTTAATCACCAAGACAATGGGGAAAATGTCTCCAGATCATGTCAGAGACCTTTGCAGCAGCCCTTTCCATCACAGGCCAGAGGCCTAGGAGGGAAAAATGGTTTCATAGGCCTGACCCAGGACCTTGCTGCTTTGTGCAGTCTCTGGACTTGGTGCCCTGCATCCCAGCCATGGCTAAAAGGGGCCAATGTACAGTTCAGGTCATTGCTTCAGAGGGTACAAGTCCCAAGACTTGGCAGCTTACATGTGTTGTTGGGCTTGTGGGTGTGTGGAAGTCAAAAACTGAAGTTTGGGAACCCCTGCCTAGATTTCAGAAGATATATGGAAATGCCTGGAGGTTCAGGCAGAGGTATACTGCAAGGGTGGAGCCCTCATGGAGAATCTCTGCTAAGGCAGTGCAGAAGGGAAATGTGGGATGAGAGTCCCCACACAGAGTCCCCACTGGGGCACTGCCTAGTACAGCTATGAGAAGAGGGCCACCATCCTCCAGACCCCAGAATAGTAGATCCACCAACAGCTTGCACTGTGCACCTGGAAAAACCACAGACACTGAATGCTAGTCCATGAAAGCAGCCAGGAGAGGGGGCTGTACCCTGCAAAGCCACAGGGGCAGAGCTGTCCAAGACCTGGGAGCCCACCTCTTGCATTAGCAAGACCTGGAGTGAGACATGGAGTCAAAGGAGGTCATTTTGAAGCTTTAAGATGTGATGCCCTGCTGGATTTCGGGCTTGCATAGGGCCTGTAGTCCCTTTGTTTTGGCCAATTTCTCCCATTTGGAAAGGCTGTATTTACCCAATACCTGTACCCCTGTTGTATCTAGGAAGTAACTAACTTGCTTTTGATTTTTACAGGCTCATAGGCAGAAGGGACTTGCCTTGTCTCAGATGCGACTTTGTACTGTGGACTTTTGAGTTAATGCTGGAATGAGTTAAGACTTTGGGGCTCTGTTGGGAAGTCATGATTGGTTTTGAAATGTGAGGACATGAGATTTGGGAGGGTCCGGGAGCAGAATGATGTGGTTTGGCTGTGTCCCCATCCAAATCTCGAATTGTAGCTTGCATAATTCCCATGTGTCAGGGTAGGGACCAGGTGGGGGTGGTAATTAAATCATGAGGGCAGGTCTTTCCTGTGCTGTTCTTGTGATAGTGAATAAGTCTCAAAAGATCTGATGGTTTTATAAAGGGCAGTTCCCCTGTACATGCGCTCTCATTCTCTCTTGCCTGCCACCATGTAAGATGTGTCTTTCACCTTCAACCATGATTGTGAGGCCTCCTCAGCCATCTGGAAATGTGAGTCCATTAAACCTCTTTTTAATTATAAATTACCTGTACATCTTTATCAGCAGTGTGGAAAAAAAATTAAAACAATATACTTAGTGTAAGTTCATTCATTTTAGTTGCCGTAGAGTATTTTACTGGATGACTCTGTCACACTTTATCCATTTCCCATTGACAGACACACAAAGCACATCCAATTTTTTACTCTTAAATTAATGTTGAAAAGAGCATTCTTACATATATTTCATCACGTGAACAAGAATTTCTTCAGGGGATAGGCTTATCAGAAGAATTGCTGAAATGAAGTTTATTGGAAAAGAAGCAAAAATACCTACTTGTTCGTTTGTCATGTAGCATGAGCTTCCTCACCACATGGAAGTCTAAGGTTAGTCTAATGTTTTGTATGGTGGCTTAAAGTAACAAGGCCAATGTCTCACCTAACAAGGCAGAAGCTGCACGACCTTTCATAACTTGGCCTCAGAAGTTACACAGCATCATTTCCACTGCATTTCCTCAGTACCAAGCAGGTCACCCATACTCAAGGGCAATATTATTGCAGGAACTTTTGGAAAATAAAACACAGCTATTAGCATCTTTTTGAGAATTGTTCTTTTCATGGGCATTATACCTTTATAGTGTATGTGTTTGAATAATTTACTGTATATAAAACATGAGATTACATCCTTTACATTAACATACAGCAAACATTGCCTCACTGCCTTCTGGAATTCAGTGTTGCAAAGAAGATATTGCAGGCCAATCTGATGTTTATTTCTTATTACATAACCTCTTCTTCATGTTCCATGTCATTCTTGTCATTTCTAAACTCTTCTAAGCACTTTTATAATAGAACATATCTTAAGCAATACTATCAATCAGTAGGGATAGTTACATAATTTATGATGCATTCAAACAATGGAATATAGAGTCATCAAAAAGAATGAGGCAACATTTTACTAATCAACATGGCAAGTTTTCCAAATACACAGTATGAAAACTTGCACAGCATGCTTTCATTTGAGCAGAGAAAATAGAGATAATCTACATACAGATATGAGCCACATAATGACATTTTGATCAATGATGAACTGCATATAAGATGGTGATCCCATAAGATTATAATACTGTATCTTCACTATGTTTAGCTATGTCTATTTGTTTTCATTTTTATTTTAGGTTCAGGGGTTTATGTGCAGGTTTGTTATATAGGTAAATTGCGTGCCACAGAGGTTTGGTATACAGATTATTTCATCACCCAGCTAATAAGCATAGTGCCCATTAGGTAGTTTTCAATCCTCTCCCGCCTCCCACCCCTGACTCTCAAGTAGGCCTTGGTGTCTGTTGTTGCCTTCTTTGTATGCATGTGCACTCAATGTTTAGCTCCCACTTATAAGTGAGAACATGTGGTATTTGGGTTTTTTGTTCCTGTGTTAGTTCACTTAGGGTAATGACCTACAACTTCATCCATGTCACTGCAAAGGACATGGTCTCATTCTTTTTAGGGTTGTGTAAACTTTTTCAAAATTCATGTGGAACCAAAAAAGTGCCAAACACTCAAGACAATTCTAAGCAAAAAGAACAAAGCTACAGGCATCACGTTACTGAACTTCAAACTATACTATAACGTTACAATAACCAAAACAGCATGATACAGATACAAAAACAGACCCACAGGCCAATGGAACAGACTAGGGAGCCCAGAAATAATGCCACAACATCGATAACCATGTGATGTTTCACAAAAGTTGACAAAATAAGAAATGACAAAAGGACTTCCTATGCAATAAATAGTGCAGGATAACTGGTTAGCCATACACAAAAGAATAAAACTGGACCTCTTCCTTATACCACATACAAAAATCAACCTGGATTAAAGACTAAAATGTAATACCTAAAACTATTTTTAAAAAACCCTGAGAGATAACCTAGAAGTGTTTAGATATACAAATACCATTTTACCATTGTGCTACAATTGCCTACAATATTCAGTACAGTAACATGCTGCACGGGTTTACAGCCTAGTCACAATGGGAAATACCAAATAGTCCAGCTGTGTAGTGGGAGAGGCTGTCTATGTTTGTGTAGATACACTCTATGATGTTCCCACAATGACAAAATACCCTAGTGACACATTCCTCAGAACATATCCCCATTGTTAAGTGACACATGACTGCACACACTGACATACCGTGGAGATACTACTGATAAAGCAAATATCAAAATATGAGTTACATATTTTTTTGTTTCCCAGTGTATATAAAAGTTATATTTACACTATGCTGTAGTCTATTAAGTGGGTAATAGTAGTATGTCTAAAAATGTATATACCTTATTTTTAAAATATTACTAAGATGCTAAGAATCATCTGAGCCTTCATTGAGTCATAATCATCTTGCTAGTGGAGGACCTTGCCTCTATATTGATGATTGTTGACTGATCAGGGTGGTAATTGCTGAAAGTTGAGGTGGCTATGGCAATTTATTAAAATAAGATAACAATGAAGCTTGCAGCATCGACTGATTGACTCTTCCTTTCACAAAAGATTTCTCCATAGCTTATGATGTTGTTTGGGAGCATTTTACCCACAGTAGAAACTTCTTTCAAAATTAGAGGCAGTCCTCTCACACCTTGCCACTGTTTTATCAGGTAAATGTATATAATATTTTAAATTCTGTGTTGTCACTTCAGCAATGTTTGCAACATCTTCACCAAGAATAGATTTCATTTGAAGAAACCGCTTGCTTTGCTCATACATAAGAAGCAGCTTCTCATCGATTCAAGTTTTATAATGAGATTGTAGCAATTCAGTGTCATCTTCAGGTTCCACTTCTAATTCTAGTTCTCTTGCTATTTCTACCACAACTGCAGTTACTTCCTCCACTGAAGTCTTAATCCCCTCAAAATCATCCATATGGACTAGAATCAGCTTCTCTCAAACTCCTGTTAATGTTCATATTTTGACTTCCTACCATGAATCATGAGTGTTGTTAATGGCACCTAGAGTGGTGAATCCTTTCCGGAAGGTTTTTTGATGTACTTTGCCCAGATCCATAAGAGGAATCACTAACTATGGCAGCTATAGCATTAAGAAATCTATTTTTTAAATAATAGAATATTAAAGGCAGAATTACTTCTTGATCCATGGACTGAAGAATGGATATTTTACTCCTTTTATAAGTGCACCAGTCATATAGCTAAGATTAGGGGGCCACTTTATTCTAATATGACTTCATCCTAACTTAACTAATTACATCTTCAACAACAAGCACTATTTCTAAACAAGGTTTCATATTCTAAGGTACCGGGGGTTAAAACCTCAACATCAGAATTTTGCGAGAGAACATAATTCAACTGTAACACACACCTAATTGGTTTTGTTCTCTACAAAGGAGATCTTTTAAAATAGATATGATTACAATGATATTATTTTGTGGGAGCTGTCTAAGTTCCCATTTGTTGATAATTGTCTTTAATATAATTTTAATATAATTTCAGAAACACATACATTGTTTTTATTTTCATGTGAAGTAAACATGCACGCTCATTTTCAATGAAGTTTTTCATCAACTGCTAATAGAAGAGAGCAACATTGCACATTAAACTCAAAATCATGACAATTAGAGCTCACAATTTGCTTTTATAGTGTATTAATGGGCATGTATTTTCCCAAGAGAATACCTTCATGATTCTGTCTTGCTTGAATGAACATTAAAATTAGCCTGGATTCCCTGAGACCACATCAACTGGTATTGCCATTTAGGGCTAATAATTGTGGAAATTAGGCAGAGATTCAACACTGACTAGAAAATACATTTAGGCAATTATGCTTTGATTCTATCAGCTGGAGAATTACAGCACTACATTAAATAAAAAAGACTTGTATGCCTTTTATGCAACTTGGAAGACTGACAAATTTGAAATTTTTCAAGAGTCTGCAATCCAAATACCCAAATAAAGTTATTTTATTTGTGTAGCTTTAATACGTGCGTAATTTATTATAATTCAAATGGCTTAGAAAATTTTTCTTTACTGGCTTTCTATAATTTCCAAAACTCCCACAAATTTACTTACTTTATAATTTTATCTAAAACAGTAGCATGAACAAAACAGAACATTTGAATCATCACAGATGAGCCACCAGCGCAGTAGAGTGTCCTCTTATTAGTTTTATATGGAAAGGGTGGAACGAATAGACTGGTTGACAAAATGAGATATCTTTAATATAATTTCCCTAAATGTGAGGCATTACTTTTAAGATGCATCTCCTCTTAATAAATAGTTACTTGGAGACTGGACACTTCCAGGACACCTAAGAGGCTGAGCTGTGATCACTCAGTGAGAGATGACAAATAAAGACTGATAGTGGCCCACGCTATTTACTCTGCGTAATGCCAAATAGTGTTCTGTAGCACTACATCGAGCTTTCTTTTCTCCATTTATGCTTTAAGTAGAGGTTTGAGAGCTGATCATTATAGCATTATCTTTTCTTCTCCCCTTTTCTTTTGCCATTTCAGGAATTGACACTGGCAGGCAGGGTTCAACAGTACTATATATATTTGCAACTTTCTAGAGAAGAAAGATTACCAACTGAAAAAGTAAAGAGTAGCTATGTGAAGTTAAGTAAATTGGTCATGGCGTGAACCCGGGAGGCGGAGCTTGCAGTGAGCTGAGATCCGGCCACTGCACTCCAGCCTGGGCCACAGAGCGAGACTCCGTCTCAAAAAAAAAAAAAAAAAAAAAAAAAAAAAGAATCCAACCTCAAGTTACGTATCCATTTATTTTCTCATCTCCATACGTTCCTATAAAATGTCAGTCCAATTTCATGAACAGTTTTCACAATGCTTAGCACACAACAATCACCACCAATTTTCTGACTCTCTGAATAATCCTATAAGCTCCATGCAAAGAAACTTTACTAACCAGAAATTAAAAGCACAGTCGATATTTATGGAATCTTAATGAGGGATTATACTAAACTGCATCTTATTAGCTCCATAGCACGAAAATACTCTCTCCCAGGTAACCCATTTTACAAATGTCAAGGACTGGGTTTTGGAAGACAGAATTTGCCTCCATTACAGAGTGATGAGTGTATTAACCCATCATGTTTCAAATATGCTTTACCAGGATTGTGACACTTCAAACAGGCTTCCAAATTAATCATTCACAAGAAGCAGTACAAACACAGGTGATTTATGTAGCTCAGTAAAGTCTGTCACAGAATTGACATATGTTGTTTTTCCCAGTATCTTTTCTGTTACATCAGAACTTGTCAATGCATAATTATGCATGCCTCCTGGCTGAGAAAGTGCCATGTCTCTTTCTTTTTTGTGCTAATAAAAAATTGCACCAACTGTGCTATGCAGTAGTAGGTGGGCACCCCACATCTCAAACATTCTGGTTGATTTCACTCCTATGATTTAAAAGGATGGTGTCTTTGCTATCAGTTAGAAGCCCCCAAATTCAGGTTTTATCCCTGTGATAAAACCGTTTAAAAACTCTTCTTTGGATATACATCTCACTAAATTTGTTTCTCTCTTGCTCTCATATTTATTTCTTATGTTCCGGGTAGTATGCAGATTCTCACCTAAAGACTTTGGCATATCACAAGGAAGAGACAATAGTCATTTACCAAGTGAAAAAGAATAAAGAGAATTCACCTGTAATTTGTATAATTTCAACACAAAAAAATCAAAATCACTCCATATTGCTCTTTTGGAAACCAAGTTATAATACTAATATAACCATAAAGAATAACATATTACATATTAATTATTATTGAGTACAATGCTCTAATATACACCCAAGTGTGCTACCTAGCAATAATTGGCTAAGTGCATCTTAATAATTGCAAAATTAGAGCAAAGTTAAGAGGAAAATAATGGGAACATTAAAAAAAGTTTTCCTTTTTCATAAATTCAAAGGCAGTAATGTAATGAGATTACAGTTTTTCACAAAAATATGACTTATTTATTTTATCTTCTAATAGTGAGGAAGTCACTCTTAGAACTGCTAAATTAAGTTCAGTTTTCTACCTGCACAGTTCTACATGACAGGTTGTTGGTACTTAATGTTTTTTTATTCTGCCTTATTTGATTTCTGAGGGAATCCATCAGAAATTGATTTAGTTTGATCTAGTACAAGTTATCTCCTCTAAAAAGAATTGTTTAATATAATTCAGTAAATGGAGCCATCATTACAAAAACATTATATAGGCCTTTGTTTTTGCTAATTATCCAGTCATAAGCATTAGACCTTTCCTATGTGAATTGCAACATTTATTAACCCAAGAAAAGAGTAAACAGAAACTTCTGATCCATCTACCATTTACATTTAAATCAAAATAGCACTGATTATTTGAGATATACTAAATGGATTGAGTTTACTTGTTACAGTTTGATCTTAGACTACTATGCTCTGCGCAGAAATGAATCATCATTTTTATATGGAAATTTTACAATTTAATAAGATCTAGTTTTGATATATTTTTAAGGTACACTTTAAATTGCTTATTTTCTTACATTTGGATAATGACTAACTTAAGTGACTTGCTTTGTAAATACATTGATCGTCTTTTCCCAATTTCCAACATGTATGCATACCTCAAGTGTATTTTGTATCCCATCTTTGCCTGATTTTATATTACCTAAAAGTCAACTGAAAGGCCACTTCTATCAGTGAAAAAAATTCCCTAAACTGAAATTAATCACTCACTTTTCTGAGCTTTAATAGAAGTGAGATTTTTGTACTGTTTTATATTCTCATTTGTTGTTTTTTGAATACTCAGAGCTTGTACTAAAACTTATCATCTTTTTTCTTTAAATTACAGTGGCAGAATTTCTGAGATAAGCAATACAGTAAGATAGAGAAATTTCTAGAGGAGGCCAGCTATCTATCTTCCATGGAAGCTTCAAAGGCAGGGCAAGATCACCTTGTTCTGACCTACATCTTCATAGACCCAGAGACCTAATTTTACCAGCAAATCAAAAGCGAGAATGAATGTCAGAGCATTAATTTACATAGAAAATACCTTTCATTAAATCACGCTACCTAACATATGGAATATGCACCTCGGAAAGCCAAATTAAAATTTGAAGCTTGATATGCTAGCATGGAATCAAGTTTAAGGTTTTATACAACTTGGCTATTTTAAGCTTTTAGGCTAAAACAGCCTGGTGAATTAATTTTCAAACCAAGACTGTCCATGTCAGGAAGGCTATCCTACTCTAAGCTTATTGATCAAGATTCCAAGTCCCTGAGAGGTGCGTTGATGGGCAACGCCAATATTTTGTCTCTGTAATGCTGCTTTATCTATCTCCTTTGATGAACAAGCTACTTTATGATTGCCTTGACTTATATGACTTGAAATTTTTCTGCTTCCATCAATTAGGTCATTAACTTAAGTCTTAATGGTAATTTTCTTCACTTTATATTTTTTCTCTTCAAACTCTTGGTCATGTGAGATACAGGTGATGGAATCTTTCCCAGGTGTTCTTGTGGACCTACTACAATAGTTACTGATGCTTAAAAATTGCTTTCCCTAAAATCTCCAGTAAGCTCCAAATTAATCCACATCCTCAGATCCAAGATGCCATAGATTAAAGTAGACATCATAAATTTAATAATATTCTATCAGGACAAAAAAAAAACAACAGAAAATATATATATATATATTGATTATAAGACTCATTCAGAATTAGAAGCATTAAAATGTGAACTTGTCTTAGAATGAGGGAAACATGGGCCAAGAATAATCTATAATCCTTGAACTCATTAATATCTTGGGAGTATTTATAGACTGTCTTACTTGATATTAGGATGTCCCTCTCTTCTAGTCTTTTATCTGGCCAGTGTGTGTTTCTTCCCAGTCTCTCTTCATCCTTCTCGTGAACTCCCTTTATCCAACATTCCCCCTCCAAGCCCTTAAATACTGGGCTTTTCCACATGTTTTTTGTTGTCTCTCTTTCTTCTAGCATAATTAATTCTCTTTGAGGAATATCATCTTTGCCCACAACTTTATCAAATTATATACTGATAATGTTAATATTTTTAAATAAAATTTATTCATACTTCAGAAGTCTTTCAAAACTGCAGGACCGTGTTTATGATTGACTACTGAAAATGTTTTGTGCAGATAAGCAGAACTATCTATAAAAAGGGTTCACCATTTCATTTAACCCCAAATTCCTATGGGATTGAGGGCCTTAAGGTCTAGCCATTGGGAAATGACATTTTGCATCATTCCTTTAAACAGCTGCATCTGAGCTCTAACTGCTTGGCTCCTGTCCCCAAAATATTTATTCCCATTACAAAAGGTGCTCTCAGGTTTGCACAAATATGAGGCAGCTTTACGATGACAAGGTCACTCCAACAAAGCTCAGCTTCACACTATATTCCGATGAATCTCAGCCCAAGCATGCCTCTCTGGAGGGTGCCAAGAGAAAGAGCACCTGTGCATCTGTTTCTGCATGTGAGTTTTCTGAGCCTACTCCAGATGATGCTTGCTGGTCTTCACCTGAACTTACAGCATGACAACACACTCAATATTGAGCTATCTATCTGCCTCTTAACACATCTCAACTCTAGCAAAAATCTACTGTTAGTTCTATTTCTACTGTCTCTGAATGGACTGCAGTTTATCTAAGTTTGAAGTCCGGAAGCAATTTTTTTTTTTTTTTTTTGAGACAGGGTCTCACTTCCACCACCTAGGAGAGAGTGCAGTGGCACTATCACGGCTTATTGCAGCCTCAACCTCTGGGGCTCAACAGTCCTACCACCGAAAGTTTTCATTTTTTTTTTTTTTTTACAGTTTATTTATTTACTTTTTTATTATACTTTAAGTTCTAGGGTACATGTGCATAACGTGCAGGTTTGTTACATATGTATACTTGTGCCATGTTGCTGTGCTGCACCCATCAACTCGTCAGCACCCATCAACTCATCATTTACATCAGGTATAACTCCCAATGCAATCCCTCCCCCCTCCCCCCTCCCCATGATAGGCCCCGGTGTGTGATGTTCCCCTTCCCGAGTCCAAGTGATCTCATTGTTCAGTTCCCACCTATGAGTGAGAACATGCAGTGTTTGGTTTTCTGTTCTTGTGATAGTTTGCTAAGAATGATGGTTTCCAGCTGCATCCATGTCCCTACAAAGGACACAAACTCATCCTTTTTGATGGCTGCATAGTATTCCATGGTGTATATGTGCCACATTTTCTTAATCCAGTCTGCCACTGATGGACATTTGGGTTGATTCCAAGTCTTTGCTATTGTGAATAGTGCCGAATAAAGCTGGAGGCATCATGCTACCTGACTTCAAACTATACTACAAGGCTACAGTAACCAAAACAGCATGGTACTGGTACCAAAACAGAGATATAGACCAATGGAACAGAACAGAGTCCTCAGAAATAATACCACACATCTACAGCCATCTGATCTTTGACAAACCTGAGAGAAACAAGAAATGGGGAAAGGATTCCCTATTTAATAAGTGGTGCTGGGAAAATTGGCTAGCCATAAGCAGAAAGCTGAAACTGGATCCTTTCCTTTCTCCTTATACGAAAATTAATTCAAGATGGATTAGAGACTTAAATGTTAGACCTAATACCATAAAAACCCTAGAAGAAAACCTAGGTAGTACCATTCAGGACATAGGCATGGGCAAAGACTTCATGTCTAAAACACCAAAAGCAACGGCAGCAAAAGCCAAAATTGACAAATGGGATCTAATTAAACTAAAGAGCTTCTGCACAGCAAAAGAAACTACCATCAGAGTGAACAGGCAACCTACAGAGTGGGAGAAAATTTTTGCAATCTACTCATCTGACAAAGGGCTAATATCCAGAACCTACAAAGAACTCAAACAAATTTACAAGAAAAAAACAAACAACCCCATCAAAAAGTGGGCAAAGAATATGAACAGATATTTCTCAAAAGAAGACATTCATACAGCCAACAGACACATGAAAAAATGCTCATCATCATTGGCCATCACAGAAATGCAAATCAAAACCACAATGAGATACCATCTCACACCAGTTAGAATGGCAATCATTAAAAAGTCAGGAAACAACAGGTGCTGGAGAGGATGTGGAGAAATAGGAACACTTTTACACTGTTGGTGGGATTGTAAAGTAGTTCAAACATTATGGAAAACAGTATGGCGATTCCTCAAGGATCTAGAACTAGATGTACCATATGACCCAGCCATCCCATTACTGGGTATATACCCAAAGGATTATAAATCATGCTGCTATAAAGACACATGCACATGTATGTTTATTGTTTTCATTTTTTATGTAGAGACAAGGTCTTACTATGTTGCCAAGGTTGGCCTCAAACTGGCCTGAAGCAATCCATCAGCCTTGGCCTCCCAAAGTGCTTTTATACCTGTTTTTATACTCAGAAGTAATTTTAAACCTGTTTTTCCTTCCTTCCTTAATTTCTTCTACTTCCTCTCCCCTAACTTCTAATTGGTAACCAAACCCTGAATATTCACCTTGTTCAAGAAGTTAACATTTCCCCCTCTTCTCTATATCCATTGGCTCTATCTTAGTTCAGACCCTCATTATCTTCCTTATTTCTCTATGAGCATTTCTGGCTCTCTGTTTTGACCTAATCAAATCCACTCTCTATAATGATACCAGAATAATCTTGCCAAGTTCACATCTTTATTTTTAATTAATTAATTAATTTATTTATTTATTTTACTTTTGAGATGGAGTTTCACTCTTGATGCCCAGGCTGGAGTGCAATGGTGGGATCTAGGCTCACTGTAACCTCCATGTCCTGGTTTCAAGCAATTCTCCTGCCTCAGCCTCTCGAGTAACTGGGTTTACAGGCATGTGCCACCACGTCCAGCTAATTTTTGTATTTTTTTTAGTAGAGAAGGGGTTTCTCTAGGTTGGTCAGACTGGTCTCAAACTCCCAACTTCACGTGGTCCACCCGCCTTGGCCTCCCAAAGTGCTGGGATTACAGGCGTGAGCCATGGCACCCAGCCGCCAATTTCAAATCTTATAATTTTTTTTGCAGCTTAAAGACCCTCAGTGACTTTAGATTACTGACATAAGAAAATCTACAGTCCCTCATCTAGGCCACACTAACCTTTTTGAAGCTTCCTAAGTACTTCCTGTTTCAATTTTCCATGCCTTTCTGCCCTTAGCCAGAAATATAATTCTTCCTTTTAAACTCAATTATACAGAAAACTCATTCTTATCCAATATATTAAGGCCATTAATGAGAAAAACAAAGCCGAGAGTTTGGCAAACACATCCCTACCTACCATTTCCCTCTACCTCCCATGCCCCAATACACATGTACAGCAATGCTGAGAAGTTAGACAGACAAAGAAATCCTTCATAACATGTGTTGAACTCCTGAACTGATACCTGAATCTGCTACCAAACTTTTAGTTATGAAAGACAATAAACTCTGTTTTTAAATTTTGAGTTAGATTCCTGTGAGTTGCAATAGAAGTTCCGATTAATGTAAAAAGTCTTTATAGAAATATTTCTGTGGGTGACAGAAATAGCAAGTTGATTGTTATTCAAAAGCTATGTATGATAATAAAAACTACGGAAAACTCATGACTCATGTATCTGGTGATATCACTCAATTGCAATATAGTATCACCACAATAAATAAAAGGAGTATAAGTTGGGGGATAACATTAAGGGTAAACTGTATCTTTTTAAATTTTCAAGAGAAATAAATGATAAGACGTCCCAAGAGAATTTGAAAGACATTAGCAAGGAGTTAATTGTTGGCTCAAGAGTTGGTGCTGACATTTTAAGCATAAGTTTCCAGTTGACATTGGGTAGATAAGCAAAAAAGATAAAGATCTCTGTTAACTGCTATTCTTCTCATCAGGAACACCCAGTGGAATGCAATGATTGTTGATCTCACTACATAAAGCACAGTATTTTTCACTAAGCTAGGAAATCGTTAATCTCTTCATCAAACCCTGAGGAAGGAATTATTTAGATTATTGCCTCCACTGGTTACTGGCCAAGTGCTGTTTCCAATGCAAACATGGTTCCCTGAGGAACAAAGGGAAATGGGAGTGGTTTCATCAGAACAAACAAGAGAATTATGTCTGGCCATTACTTTTGGATTGTCCACCATTTCTCTTGATGTAACCATAACTTCCAACAGCCCCTTTGCTCATAGATTTCAGTTTTTAGGAAGAAACCTAAGTCATTCGCTAAGATGGAGAATTTTGGAAACTAGAGAAGGTGGATCATGGTAGAATGAAGCAATCCAAACAAGGGAAGCTATGACATACTCTATGTCTGAGTCATCCCAGCTTAGGAGGAATTTCTGTAGGAGTGAAAAGGTGCAGCCCTGCTGCACTTCATGGGCTAAACTTCAAGAACCTGATGTTATCACCAGGGGAATTCTTGGTCAGCAAGCACCTGTTTCTAGGCTTTCACAGGCCTGCTAAGTTATTAAGAACTAAGGGTAAAGAATGAGCATTGAATGATATCCACATTTGCATATTTAAACCAATCTGTATTAAAACAAAAAGGGCAAATCCAAGATATCTCAAAAATCCCTTGCATCTCTTAGATTCCATTCCTCTACTATTACTCAGTGATTCAAGAGAAGTTCTGAGGTAGGCATGATCTGATAGATGGTTCAATATGGGGGACAGGGAAAACTCATGTGGGAAAGGCGAAGTATATACAGAGACAACTTTCCAAGAATCTCTAACTTGAGTCATGTTTGATAGCCACACTCTAATACCCTGTTCATCACCCTGGGAGCACTCATGCTTCTGAATACCCTGCCAGGCATGCACACATATCATGTCAATTCTGCCTGCAGCCATACCTTTGCTCACTCTGAGACCTTGGCTGTGAAGGCTCTCTCCACATCTTTTCATCTAATTGTCTTTTATTCATTATATTATGATTATGATTATGATTAATTTAGAGATGAGGTCTCACTATGTTGCCCAGATTGGTCTCAAACTCCTGGGCTCAAGGGATCCTCCCACCTTAGCCTCCTGAGTAGCTGGGACTTCAGGCACATGCCAACCACACTCAACTAAAGGGTCAGACCTGAATCTCTGGGTTGAGCTAAGACAGTTCCCTCTGTGACCCTACAGATCAACAGTCATCAAGTCTTAGTGTAACTAAAAACCATTTATTAAAGATGGAGACTACTGTATCAGTGGTTAAAAATGCAGGTAAAATGTGCATTTTTAACAAAGTCCTCAGACAATTTTTAAGCATAGTTTGAGACCTCTGATAAGGGGTACTGCAATTGACCCTCTAAAAAATAGCTGAGAAGTCCTGTGCATCTCTCTCTCTCTCTCTCTCTTTTTTTTTTTTTTTTTTTTTTTTTTTGAGACAGAGTTTTGCTCTTGTCATCCCGGCTGGAGTGCAGTGGCATGATCTCGGTTCACTGCAACCTTCACCTCCCAGATTGCATTGATTCTCCTACCTCAGCCTCCTGAGTAGCTGGGATTAGAGGTGTGGGCCAGCACGTCCAGCTAATTTCATATTTTCAGTAGAGATGGGTTTCACCATGTTGGCCAGTCTGGTCTTGAACTCCTGACCTCAGGTGATGCACCCGCCTCGGCCTCCCAAACTGCTGGGATTACAGGCAGGAGCCACACGCCTGGCCACATCTCTCTCTTAATAATCTCCATATTGAGTGCGATCGACACAGAAGACCGGTGATTTCTGCATTTTCAACTGAGGTACTGGGTTCATCTCACTAGGGAGTGCCGGACAATCAGTGCTGGTCAGCTGCTGCAGCCCGACCAGTGAGAGCTAAAGCAGGGCAAGGCATCGCCTCACCTGGGAAGCGCAAGGGGGAAGGGAATCCCTTTTCCTAGCCAGGGGAACTGAGACACACAACACCTGGAAAATCGGATAACTCCCACCCCAATACTGCGCTTTAAGCAAACAGGCACACCAGGAGATTATATCCCACACCTGGCCGGGAGGGTCCCACGCCCACGGAGCCTCCCTCATTGCTAGCACAGCATTCTGTGATCTAACGGCAAGGCAGCAGCGAGGCTGGGGGAAGGGCGCCCGCCATTGCTGAGGCTTCAGTAGGTAAACAAAGCCACTGGGAAGCTCCAACTGGGTGGAGCTCACAGCAGCTCAAGGGAACCTGCCTGTCTCCATAGACTCCACCTCTGGGGACAGGGCACAGCTAAACAACAACAAAAGCAGCAGAAACCTCTGCAGATGCAAACGACTCTGTCTGACAGCTTTGAAGAGAGCTGTGGAACTCCCAACATGGAGGCTGAGATCTGAGAAGGGACAGACTGTCTGCTCAAGTGGGTCCCTGACCCCTGAGTAGCCTAACTGGGAGACATCCCCCACTAGGGGCAGTCTGACACCCCACACCTCACAGGGTGGAGTACACCCCTGAGAGGAAGCTTCCAAAGCAAGAATCAGACAGGTACACTTGCTGTTCAGCAATATTCTATCTTCTGCAGCCTCTGCAGGCAAACAGGGTCTGGAGTGGACCTCAAGCAATCTCCAGCAGACCTACAGCTGAGGGTCCTGACTGTTAGAAAAAAAACTATCAAACAGGAAGGACATGGAAAGGAACAACCGGTACCAGCCATTGCAAAAACACGCCAAAATGTAAAGACCATCGAGGCTAGGAAGAAACTGCATCAACTAACGAGCAAAATAACCAGTTAATATCATAATGGCAGGATCAAGTTCACACATAACAATATTAACCTTAAATGTAAATGGACTAAATGCTCCAATTAAAAGACATAGACTGGCAAACTGGATAAAGAGTCAAGACCCATCACTCTGCTGTATTCAGGAGACCCATCTCACATGCAGAGACATACATAGGCTCAAAATAAAGGGATGGAGGAAGATCTACCAAGCAAATGGAGAACAAAAAAAAGCAGGGGTCGCAATACTAGTCTCTGATAAAACAGACTTTAAACCATCAAAGATCAAAAGAGACAAAGAAGGCCATTACATAATGGTAAAGGGATCAATTCAACAGGAAGAGCTAACTCTCCTAAATATATATGCACCCAATACAGGAGCACCCAGATTCATAAAGCAAGTCCTTAGAGACTTACAAAGAGACTTAGACTCCCATACAATAATAATGGGAGACTTCAACACCCCACTGTCAACATTAGACAGATCAATGAGACAGAAAGGTAACAAGGATATCCAGGAATTGAACTCATCTCCGCAGCAAGCAGACCTAATAGACATCTATAGAACTCTCCACCCCAAATCAACAGAATATACATTCTTATCAGCACCACATCGCACTTATTCCAAAATTGACCACATAATTGGAAGTAAAGCACTCCTCAGCAAATGTACAAGAACAGAAATTATAACAAACTGTCTCTCAGACCACAGTGCAATCAAATTAGAACTCAGGACTAAGAAACTCAATCAAAACCGCTCAACTACATGGAAACTGAACAACCTGCTCCTGAATGACTACTGGGTACATAACGAAATGAAGGCAGAAATAAAGATGTTCTTTGAAACCAATGAGAACAAAGATACAACATACCAGAATCTCTGGGACACATTTAAAGCAGTGTGTAGAGGGAAATTTATAGCACTAAATGCCCACAAGAGAAAGCAGGAAAGATCTAAAATTGACACTCTAACATCACAATTAAAAGAACTAGAGAAGCAAGAGCAAACACATTTGAAAGCTAGCAGAAGGCAAGAAATAATTAAGATCAGAGCAGAACTGAAGGAGATAGAGACACAAAAAACCCTCCAAAAAATCAATGAATCCAGGAGTTGGTTTTTTGAAAAGATCAACAAAATTGACAGACCGCTAGCAAGACTAATAAAGAAGAAAAGAGAGAAGAATCAAATAGATGCAATAAAAAATGATAAAGGGGATATCACCACCGACTCCACAGAAATACAAACTACCATCAGAGAATACTATAAACACCTCTACGCAAATAAACTAGAAAATCTAGAAGAAATGGATAATTTCCTGGACACTTACACTCTTCCAAGACTAAACCAGGAAGAAGTTGAATCCCTGAATAGACCAATAGCAGGCTCTGAAATTGAGGCAATAATTAATAGCCTACCAACCAAAAAAAGTCCAGGACCAGATGGATTCACAGCTGAATTCTACCAGAGGTACAAGGAGGAGCTGGTGCCATTCCTTCTGAAACTATTCCAATCAATAGAAAAAGAGGGAATCCTCCCTAACTCATTTTATGAGGCCAACATCATCCTGATACCAAAGCCTGGCAGAGACACAACAAAAAAAAGAGAATTTTAGACCAATATCCCTGATGAACATCGATGCAAAAATCCTCAATAAAATA
Source organism: Macaca thibetana thibetana (assembly GCF_024542745.1). Taxonomy (NCBI): domain Eukaryota; kingdom Metazoa; phylum Chordata; class Mammalia; order Primates; family Cercopithecidae; genus Macaca; species Macaca thibetana. The sequence continues at coordinate 126,710,950 of NC_065582.1, forward strand.
CTGGCAAACCGGATCCAGCAGCACATCAAAAAGCTTATCCACCATGATCAAGTGGGCTTCATCCCTGGGATGCAAGGCTGGTTCAACATTTGCAAATCAATAAACATAATCCAGCATATAAACAGAACCAAAGACAAGAACCACATGATTATCTCAATAGATGCAGAAAAGGCTTTTGACAAAATTCAACAGCCCTTCATGCTAAAAAAGCTCAATAAATTCGGTATTGATGGAACATACCTCAAAATCATAAGAGCTATTTATGACAAACCCACAGCCAATATCATACTGAATGGGTAAAAACTGGAAAAATTCCCTTTGAAAACTGGCAGAAGACAGGGATGCCCTCTCTCAACACTCCTATTCAACATAGTGTTGGAAGTTCTGGCTAGGGCAATCAGGCAAGAGAAAGAAATCAAGGGTATTCAGTTAGGAAAAGAAGAAGTCAAATTGTCCCTGTTTGCAGATGACATGATTGTATATTTAGAAAACCCCATTGTCTCAGCCCAAAATCTCCTTAAGCTGATAAGAAACTTCAGCAAAGTCTCAGGATACAAAATTAATGTGCAAAAATCACAAGCATTCTTATACACCAGTAACAGACAAACAGAGAGCCAACTCATGAATGAACTTCCATTCACAATTGCTTCAAAGAGAATAAAATACCTAGGAATCCAACTTACAAGGGATGTAAAGGACCTCTTCAAGGAGAACTACAAACCACTGCTCAGTGAAATCAAAGAGGACACAAACAAATGGAAGAACATACCATGCTCATGGATAGGAAGAATCAATATCATGAAAATGGCCATACTGCCCAAGGTTATTTATAGATTCAATGCCATCCCCATCAAGCTACCAATGACTTTCTTCACAGAATTGAAAAAAACTGCTGTAAAGTTCATATGGAACCAAAAAAGAGCCTGCATCTCCAAGACAATCCTAAGTCAAAAGAACAAAGCTGGAGGCATCACGCTACCTGACTTCAAACTATACTACAAGGCTACAGTAACCAAAACAGCATGGTACTGGTACCAAAACAGAGATATAGACCAATGGAACAGAACAGAGTCCTCAGAAATAATACCACACATCTACAGCCATCTGATCTTTGACAAATCTGAGAGAAACAAGAAATGGGGAAAGGATTCTCTATTTAATAAATGGTGCTGGGAAAATTGGCTAGCCATAAGTAGAAAGCTGAAACTGGATCCTTTCCTTTCTCCTTATACGAAAATTAATTCAAGATGGATTACAGACTTAAATGTTAGACCTAATACCATAAAAACCCTAGAAGAAAACCTAGGTAGTACCATTCAGGACATAGGCATGGGCAAAGGCTTCATGTCTAAAACACCAAAGGCAATGGCAGCAAAAGCCAAAATTGACAAATGGGATCTAATTAAACTAAAGAGCTTCTGCACAGCAAAAGAAACTACCATCAGAGTGAACAGGCAACCTACAGAGTGGGAGAAAATTTTTGCAATCTACTCATCTGACAAAGGGCTAATATCCAGAACCTACAAAGAACTCAAACAAATTTACAAGAAAAAAACAAACAACCCCATCAAAAAGTGGGCAAAGAATATGAACAGATATTTCTCAAAAGAAGACATTCATACAGCCAACAGACACATGAAAAAATGCTCATCATCACTGGCCATCAGAGAAATGCAAATCAAAACCACAATGAGATACCATCTCACACCAGTTAGAATGGCAATCATTAAAAAGTCAGGAAACAACAGTTGCTGGAGAGGATGTGGAGAAATAGGAACACTTTTACACTGTTGGTGGGATTGTAAAGTAGTTCAACCATTATGGAAAACAGTATGGCGATTCCTCAAGGATCTAGAACTAGATGTACCATATGACCCAGCCATCCCATTACTGGGTATATACCCAAAGGATTATAAATCATGCTGCTATAAAGACACATGCACACGTAGGTTTATTGCGGCACTATTCACAATAGCAAAGACTTGGAATCAACCTAAATGTCCATCAGTGACAGACTGGATTAAGAAAATGTGGCACATATACACCATGGAATACTATGCAGCCATCAAAAAGGATGAGTTTGTGTCCTTTGTAGGGACATGGATGCAGCTGGAAACCATCATTCTTAGCAAACTATCACAAGAACAGAAAACTAAACACTGCATGTTCTCACTCATAGGTGGGAAGTGAACAATGAGATCACTTGGACTCAGGAAGGGGAACATCACACACTGGGGCCTATCATGGGGAGGGGGGGGGGGGGGGGAGGGGGATTGCATTGGGAGTTATACCTGATGTAAATGATGAGTTGATGGGTGCTGACGAGTTGATGGGTGCAGCACACCAACATGGCACAAATATACATATGTAACAACAACAACAAAAATCTCCATATTATATTAGAATTATCTGGATGTGTAGTTCTCTCTCCTATAACCACGTCCTTTATGAGGATAGAGACCACATGCTACTCATCTTTATGCCATTAGCACCTAACTCAGAATATAACATAGACAAGGTGTCCAACAAATGTTTGTTGATCAGAACTGAATTCCATAAAGGCAACTGATTACAGAGAACCTACTACATTACAGATCCTCTGATAAGTGCTTTCCGTACATTTACTTGATGAATATTTATAAGAACTGACAGAAATATTATTACCTTCATTTTACGGCTGAACAATTAAGGTTTAGAGAGGTAAAGTTACTTAGCCAACATCACGTAACTATGAATCCACTTTTATTAATTGAAAGGGTGTGCTCTTAAACATTAAATATGCTAATCTCAATAAAATTTCTTAAAGACAACCTCATAGTGTGAACTTCATATAGTATTGTAGAGAGCCCCAAGTGTTTTTGAAATTATGAAGCTAAGATGTTACTACTAGTTACTTCCTACAGACTGAGCCACTGACTAAAAGCTGCAACCAAAATGACTCCTCTCTAGCATAGGGAGCCCTCGGTGCTACTTACACTTGGAAATGTCATGATGTTCTCAGTTCAAGTAATCAATTACAGAGGGCAGATGAACACGATGTAGCATTGCACTTAGGCTGTCATTTAACACTCATCTGTTTTTATTTCTGGGACATTATAGGCAGCAAAGCAAACACTGTTAAGTAGAAATGGACACTGTGGTGAAGACCACTAAAATGAGAAAGATTAGCAAATGCTGTATTTTCTGAAATGCTGCATGTTTGAGAATGCATGGAGCCTACCTGCTTTTGTAAATCCTCAGCCCACACTTTTCTTTCCTTAGGACATAGCTCTATTCTGCCTGGCAATAAGTGTTATTACGAAAAAAAAAAAAAAAAAATCTGAGGCCAACCTGATCTTTCCCCCTTTATATGTGATGTGCTTTACTTGATATGGAGTACATTAAATTGATCATGACTGAGGTAAGGGAACCTCATTAGGATGTGGCCTGGAGCTTATCATTCTTTACTAGTATTTTCAACAACTAGAGAGCCAGTATGTAGATGCATTAACTTTTTTTTTTTTTCCTGGAATGACTTCTCTATGTTTTCTGTCCATTTGTTCTGCTTTTATCCCTTGGGAACATAATTTCATGAATGTTAGCTATCCTTTGTCCATAGCTTGTCTGTAATCATTTTGATATCATTGTTCTGTATTGTTTTGCGTGATTCTTCAAGCATATACGTGTCTTTGTTATGATCCTGCATTGTTAATTAAATTCTTGTGGCTTCCATTTGGTTTTCATCTCTTTGATAGGTTATATTATTTTTTCCTTTCACATTTTTTTGTGCTGTGCTACCTGACCATCATCTCTTCTGTTGTCTTAAAATCTCTTGTATTCATACTTAGAATTCTATTATCTTCCTTGTGGCTATAGTATCTATGACTATAAAATATTCTGTAAATATTTCTATTCACTTTTGTATATTTGTTTCATCTTATTTTTGCTAATTTTTTCTCAGGTTTTAATTAACTGATTGATTGAAATCTTATAAATGGGTCCTAAGCAGATTTATTTTTGATTAATATTTACCATTGAATTTATGTTCATTTTTCTTAAGAATAGAAGACAAAGAATGGGATAGAGGGTCTGCAATGAGTTCTGAGTATTTTGACTTTACTTAACTTGTCTTTTTAAATAATCTCACTTCAAATGTATTATTTTCTTTATCCTCTAAGTCAATGTGTGTCTCAGCAAAGCTCTTTTATTTTTCCATTTCCCCTAGAGGTGCTCCTTGGTTAGAAAGTTAAATATATAACAGAGTTTTGAAGCTCAAATACTTACAGAGATTGAGTAGAAGTTATAAAGGAGTGAAAAGGGCTAAGTTTAAGACCAAAGGGAGTGGTAGAGTCTGTGGTGAACTGCACTGTGTGCTTCATCCTAAGGTGACAGCAGCTAATCAGTTTAGCTGATGGCTATTAGATTGTTGTGTGAGATCACGGTGGCCAGAATTTCTTTTTCAACAGTCAAACAATACATATTTTTTAAGTGAACCTCTATTTTTAAAATGCCATGCACAATGGAATACTATTTGGCCATAAAAAGAATGAAATCCTGTCATTTGCAGCAACATGGATGGAACTAGAGGTCATTCTGTTAAGTGAAATAAGTCAGGGACAGAAACACAAATATGTCATGTGCTCACTCACATGTAGGAGCTTAAAATGTTGGTCTCATGGAGGTAGAGAATAGAGTGATAAATGCCAGAGGCTGGGAAGGGTGTGGAGGTGGAAAAGGAAGATGAAGAGAGGTTGGTTAATGAATAAAAACATGCAGTTATATAGAAGGAGTAAGTTTTAATGTTTGATAGTTTAAAAGCTGATAGCAATCATGTTTAATGTTTGATCATGCTCATAGTACATTGACTATAATTAGCAACATTAGTATTGTATATTTCAAAGAAGACTTAGAAGGTTTCAAACACAGAAATGATAAATACTTAAGGTGATGGATGTCACAAGTACCCTGACTTAATCATCGCATATTCTATACATGTTACAAACACATGTACCCCATAAATATGTAAAATTTCATGTAACAATACAACAATTTTTAAAGGTAAATCTAACAAATAGAAAAAAACATAGTTCAAACAAAACACATCTGTAGACTCTCGTGTTTTAGCCTCTAACATAGAAAATATAAATGGCATATTGACTTTGCCTTTTAAGATGCCACTTTAGACCAACCCCACCTCTGCAGATGGCCCTGCCTTAGCTCTTTTTGCTCCACTCAGAGGACCACTGTGAATATCTTTTGGGGCTGGAATCTTACTGGATTCTGATGTGACATGTGCAGCCTGGGCCCCAGCATTCTTCTCCTGCTTAACAGTGCACAGTAAAGAGTATGTTTCACAATTTGTGGTTTGAGGTTATGATAATTTTCTTGTATAATTGAAAATGGCATACTTTTTTTAATCATCATTTTCTTTTGTTTTCAGAGAGTTTAAAGAGGGCTATAAAGAAATAATGCCTTCTCACTGACATTTGAAATGCTATTTGTGCAGAAGTCCACCTTGTCCCAACTCCTGTTGATTGAAACTCTTTCCTATCCTTGCTTTTGTAAAATTATAACCTCATGGCCAGGAAAAGCTACAAAATTTGCAGGGCTCAATACAAATGAAAATGCAGGGCCACTTGCTCAAAAATTATTATACATTGCAAGATGGTAACAGATTATTAAACCAGGCGTGGCCCTCTTCTGAACACAGGGCCTTGTGTGACTACACAGGTCGCACACCCATGAAGCTGACTCTGCTCCTAATTCTTGCCTAATCTCTCTGATCCTTCATTTAGAAGTCTTCTCTAGCTGCTCTTTCTTCTACCCTATCCCGGGGATTTCCTAATTTATGTCCTTAACTGACTTTTCCTCTCTCTCTACATACTCTCTTTGGCAATCTCATTCAAGCTTATAGCGTCAACTCTCACCAAAACAGAAACAAATTTGTATTTATTTATTTGTGAATTTTGCCCTGTCAAAATGTAAATTCCCTGAGTGGACTAATACTATTCAAGGTCATCACACCAGCAATTATTTTGTTCTGTCTCCCGAAAAATAAACGTTCATCTGAGCCTCCTGGCTTCCCATCCTCCTCCAGTTTTGACGAAATCAGAGAACTGTTTTTCAATAGAATTATCCATATCAGGGGTAGCAAACTAAAATCTGTGGGTCAAATATGGCTCACTGCTTTTATCATTAATGTTTTATTAGAATGCAACCATACTCCCTTACTCTTTCATTTAGTATTGTCTATGTCTGCTTTTGTACTTCAATAGTGGAGTTAAGCAGTTACAACAGAGACCATATGATCCACACAGCCTAAAATATTTACTCTCTGGACTTTTACCAAAAAAGAAAAAAAAAAATTTTAACACCTCCCCACACACTCACCTTTTCCCACCTTTGATCTGTACTCACTGTCTCCAAATTCAATCAACTTCTCTTCCTTGAACCCTCCCTGGTCAGGTGTTTCACCTTGTCACTCCACCAAAACTGACTATTAAGACACTAATGATTTATTTCTCAATATCTTTTACCAGCTCCTCCTCATTTACCCTATCGCTAAATGTTCCATCACCCTAACACTCAGTCTTTGACCCTCTTCTTTTTTCTATATGACTGCTTGACTGCTCTAATGAAAACTGCAGTCCTTTGACTTTAAATATTATTTACATGTTGGTAATACTCAAACTTATACTCAAATCTAATCCTCTTGTCTGAAATCCAGACTCATATAACTTTGGTCTGTTCAACATATCCACTGGTAATTAATGAACATTTCAAATGTGTGTGGTGAAAACTGAACACTTGATATTTTCTCATCAGTGCATTTCTTAGTTTTACCACATCTGTCAATAGCAGTTCCATCTTTCCCATTAGGCCAGACAGTTGCATTCTATAGTTTTTGGATGGAGTCTAATATAGATGTGAATTACGTCAAGGTGGTTGAAAGCGTTGTTCAAATAATCTATGTTTGTATTGATGCTTTTATCTAGTTCTATCAATTGCTAAGAGAGAGTGTTAAAATTTCAAACTGTGGTTGTAAAATTATTTATATGTTCCTTTTAGTTCTCTCAAATTTTGCTTCATGTATTTTGAAACTCTGTTATGAAGTGCATATAGATTTCTGATTATTATGTCTTCTGATATATTTGACCTTTCGGTCATTACATAATCTCCCTCTTTATCTCTGATAATACTCTTTTACTTGACATCAACCTTATCTGCTAAAAAATATTAAAAAATAGTTATCTTCAGGTATTTTATACTTATTGTTTGCATAGTATATTTTTTCCAACCAATTATTTTGAACCTGTCTGTCTCATATTTAAAGTATCTTATAGACAGCATGTGGTTTGGTCTTGTGTCTTCGCTTTTTAGTTCAGTGTAATGATTTCTACCTTTAAATTGGAGTGCTTAGTCAGTTTACACCGAGTATGATTATTGATACATTTGAATTTAAATCTACCATTTCCTTTTGTTACTCCATTTTATTCTTCTAGAGAGAATCAGAACATGCCATCCCAAAATATGCCACTTTATTATATATATAATTTGAGCTGAAGGCAATTGAAAGTCAGCAGATGCAGAAAGAAAATTTCTCAGAGCTGAGCTTTCCTTATCTGACCAAACGCAAAAACTTCTGAGAAATGAGAACTACCATAAATCCTCTCTCCAGAAGAGTTTTATGACCCTGAAGAAGATGGAAAGAGCATGCTCATACTTGTATATACAAATATTATCACAAACTTTCAGGGTCTCACTCTGTCACCCAGGCTGGAATGCAGTGGCACAATCATGACTCACTGAAGCAAAATTTCTGGGCTACAAGCAATCCTCCCATCTCAGCCTATTCCCACTCCCATCACTGGAATTACAGCCATGAGCTACCCACTGAGGCAGGCAATTATCACAAACGTTTAATCTAGAAAACCACTTGTGTTTCTTAAGGAAATCCATCTGCTTTTCTTACAGAAACCTTTTCCTCCCCTTCCCTTTTTTCTACTAAGTTATGTATGAAGTCTTTAACATTTTAATGAGATTTTTGCTGGCTTCTGTAAGCATAACATTTTTCTCTTGTTTATCTGGTTTTTGTCAGTTTAATTCATAAGTTCTAGCTACTGAATTTGGGAAGGTAGAAGAAAAGTTTTTTCCCTCCTACACTTCCTATTTTTTGTTCCTTCATTTTTGTTGTTGTTGTTATTGTTATTTTCTTCCTTTTTGAGGGGGTGGGAGAGGAAATTAATAGAATTTCTTTATAATTCCATTTTAAGGTATATTATAATTCTAGCTGTTTCCTCTTGTATTACTTTTCTAGTGGTTGCTCTAGGAAGTACAATATACAACCTTAACTTTTCAATGTCTACCTCGAGTTGAAATTGTATAATATCACCTAAAATGTAAGCAACTTAAAATTGTATTATATCACCTAATATGTAAGCAACTTGCAATCACCTAGGTTCATTTATCCTCTCTTCTTTTTACATTGTAACATAACATAATTTTTGCTTCAAACTATCATATATACTTTAACGAAATTAGAAGAAAAAATTTGTCTTGTATGTCTACCCGTATTTTCATTTTCATTCTTCTTTCTGAAAAATGTAAGTCTCTCTTGATTATCACTTTCCTTCAGTCTGAAAAGCATTTTTTTAAACAGTCGGTTAGTACAGATCTGCTATTAAGAACTTCTTTCAGTTTTATTTTATCTGAAAATGTCTTTATTTTGGCTTTATTCTTGAGGGATATTTTGCTGGGTATAGAAGTTAGGGTTGTATCGCTTCTCTGCCTTTGGGTAAGATCAAGTGTAAAATTCAGGGTTGTCAATTTTATTATCTATCTACCTTTTAAAGATCATTATTGTCTTCTGGCTTTTAATGTTCCAGATTAAAAATTGGTGATAATTAAAATCATTTTTCCTCTATGTGAAATAATATCATTTTTATTTTCCAGTAGCGGCTAAGATTTGTTTAAGCTTTAGTTGTCAGAAGTTTAACTATCATGTGCCTAGTTGTTGGCTTATCTGTATGTTTTCTGTTTGGAATTTGCTGAGCTTCTTGAATTAGTAGATTTGTGTCCTTCACCAAAAGGAAAAACATTGAATATTATGTATGTATATGTGTTTTCCGCTATCTTCTAACCCTCATCCCTTTCTAGGACTCAAGTCACATGTATGTTAGACTTTTTAAATTGTCATATGCTCCTGAACCTCTGTACATTTCTTAGCAATCTTTTTTTCTCTCTGCCCTTCAAATTAGATCATTTTAAATAGATCTTTCTTCAAGTTCAGCAAGCTTTTCTTCTGCCATTTCCAATCTGCTGATAAGCCCATCTAGTGATTTCTTCCATTTTAGATACTCTGTTTTTCAGTTTCAGAATTTCATTTTTATTCTTTTAAAATACTTTCTATTTCTCTACTGAGATGTCCTGTATTTTCATTTGGTATGAGCATATTTTTCTTTACATTTTAAATATATTTATAATAGCCACTTTGAAATTTTTGCCTGCCGATTCTAACATTCTGGTCATCTTGGGATCGGTTTCTACTGACTACCTTTCTCTTAAATCTGAGACATATTTTTTTGTTTATTTATTTTTTATTTTTATTTTTATTTTAGATGGAGTCTCACTTTGTCACCCAAGTTAGAGTGCAGTGGTGTGATCTTGGCTCACTGCAACCTCCGCCTCCCGGGTTCAAGCAATTCTCTGCCTCAGCCTCCCGAGTAGCTGGGATTACAGGCACCTGGCACCACACCTGGCTAATTTTTGTATTTTTAGTAAGGACGGGGTTTCACCATCTGGGCCAGGCAGGTCTTGAACTCCTGACGTTGTGATCCACCCACCTCTACCTCCCAAAGTGCTGGGATTAAAGGCATGAGCCACCACACTGGGCCTTTCTTGTTTATTTGTATAGCCCATAATTTTATATGGTATCCTGGACATCAAAAAATGGTACATCAAAGAGACTCTCAATTCTCTTATTTTCCCTTAGAGAATATCACTAGGTTGTTCTAACAGATAGTTAACTTGGCTGAACTCAAGCTCCAAATTCTAATATTCAATTTAGTTCTTTTAGCTTTAGGTGCACTGCTTGGAATCTGCTCTGCACATGCATTCTTCAATGTCACCCAGAAACGTGAGCAGCATTTCTGTGCAGAATTTGTAGTTCCCTTTATGTGACTCACTCCTTTCTAGGATTACCCCCACTCACTTTACAATTGCCAAGGTCCCCCCGAATCTGTCCTGAAGTTAATTAAGTCTATGAGGTTATATAGCTACTGTCTAGGTTTTAGTGGCCCTTGTTTGTTACAGATTGGGATCTGCTCTCAGATTAAAAGCTCCAAAGACAGGAAACTCACTCAGTGCCCTTCCCTTCTTTCAAGTGTCAGCCTCCTGTCCCGAGTGTCTGCCTGCAATTATTTCTTTCCCATTATGTTCAGGAAATTGCTTATTATATTTATACTTGCTATTTACCTGAAAGTTGGTATTTGTGAAGCAGAACCTACCAGGCCAAGCATGTTGGAACTTTCTGTGACCTATCACCAGAAGCTCACCTCTTTCCACCACTTGCATCCTTACCCAAGACACCACCACCTTTCACTTGAATTATTATCATATTCCTAAGTGGTGCACAGTTTCTGTTCTTTTCTTCCCATAGGCTATTTTTTTTTTTTTAATCACAGAAGTCAGAGTAACCCCATTTGAGTCATGTCAGCTCATAATCTTGCAATGTTTTCCTATCTCCCTGAGAATGAGAGCCAACATCTATAACCTGGCCACAAAGCCCCACACAATCTGGCTCCCAGTAGCAGCTGTGATCTCGTCTCCTGCCACTGCTCCCATGCTCAGTTCACTCCAGGCAGTCACAATGATCACACCACTCTTCTTCAAACATCCCTGACTCACTGCCCCCTTGGAGACTGTGTGCTTGTTCTTCCTGGCTCACGAAATATTTGTTCCCAAGATATTTGCTTGACACACATCTCCTTCAAATATTTGACTCACATAACTTTCCCATTGAATTCTCCGATCATCCTATTTTAATCCTATATCTTTAGTTTCATACTCCCCACTCTCTTTGCCTAATTTTCATCATCATCATATGTCCTACTTATTTGTTGATATTTTATCTCTGCCAGTACAATATAAGTTTCAAGAGAGCACATATCTTTGTCTGTTGATTCATTAAGGCATGCCAAGTGCCTAAAACAGTTTTAGGTATAGAGAAGGCATTTGCAGACTGTTTTGAACATATTAGGTAAGTGGAAGGGCTGAATCTTAAATACCCAAGCATGGGCTTCAGCATCTAGAAAAATTCCTAACACATAATTTTCAATTTAAAAATATCCTTGAATTTGTAAGGAAATAAATCAATAAATGGGGAGCCCAATAATCCTTTCTGGGCCACAGATTCTTCATTTTTTTCTAAGTATCTTGTATTCACGCATAATATTAAAACTTTCTTTCTAGATAACCTTAGTGCACTCGTTTAAAGAATTATTTCCTTATTACAGTTGCAATTATCTGAAAAAAAGCAAATGTACAAGTGAGTAAATAGGCAGCTGCCTTATCATAGTAATAGATTGTGAACTTCATACATTCTGCTATTAACCAATGTCCTTTGAGTCTCAATAATTTTTTGATGATCTTATATGTGCCTTATTTTGAGTGAAATTTAATAGACATTAAAATAATCGAAATTCTAGAACCTGAGTTTGGGGGTTAGATGGATTTAGTTAGAATCCTGGTCTGCCCAACCCAAGACAAGGGGCGTGACCTTGGGCTCCCTGCTGAGCATGTGTCTCATCTGTAAAATGAGGGTGATACCTTACCTACCTATTACATTTATTGAAAGAATTGCATACAATAATGTATATAACAAGCCTGATATACAACTGATTTTCAAAAATTTTCTTCCATTTTTCTTATTTCCACTTCATTTTTTTGTTTCTCTTACTTGTTTGTTTGTTTCATTTCTGCTCTTGGGCATTTAAGCTCTTTTTGTCATTAGCATTAAAGACTAAATCCACAAACTTTATCAAGCTAAGAAAAATCATCCTCGGAGAGATTAAAGTAAGCTGAATTGCAAAGTCATTACTAGTGATTTCAGCAGATTCCTGCAGGAGCCTAACTTTAGTAGTCTTAGGGGTGCCAAAAAAATAAATGTTTGCAAGTCATTCGTTTTGATCAAATAACCTGCTGATGCTCCTAAAAGTTCATCAGCTTTTTTTTTTTTAAGAAATATAGAAAGCAGCATTATTATTCTGTAGCCAGCCTCTTTAAGGGAAAAACAGATCAAGCAGTGTATCAAGCTTTCTCTAAGAACTGGCTTTGCCCCCAGGAGAAGGGTTTCTAGGTAGCTAGACTCTAAATATTTGCTGAATAAATGAAAGAATAAATAAATGTTTGAATTATTTAATTAATATAGTTGCTGAGGCCAATGAGCGTCTCTGTGGTTTTGGTCTTTCAACAGCCACTCAGCAGAAAAGGAGAAATATAGAGACAGCCTGTTGAGCTGTGCAGGGTGTGACTGGTCTTCTAAACTTGGCACTCAAACTGGTAGGCTATGTCACTGTTTTGCTACCTGTTGCCATAGTAATCATGGGTATGGCCACGATACCTGAAGACTAATGTCAAAATTTACCCCCAGTTTTCTGATTGAGTTTTTCACCCTTAATCTCAAAAATGTTACTCTCCTTTTTTCTTTTTGTCATGCTGACATATATTTGCTTTTATATTTTTCTCAGAAGCAGGTCTGCAGTAGCTAATGAGATACTAGTATACATGAAAAGGAGGAATCCTAGAAGTAATTTCCTTTATGAAAATTATATATTTCATCTCCCCTTCTTTGTGCTTAACACAATACTTCTTGGTTTAAGAATATCTCTTTCAAATGTTAAGCCAGGTTTCATGAGGATTCTTTCATCGAACTCTATCTGTGTTGACTTAAGATAAGGAATTGAAACTTCATTCCTTAAGACTTGATGTCTTCCTCCTAAGTACATTTCAATTCACGTGACTTCAGAGACTGCCCTTAATAGGATTAACACAAAAGTAAATTCATGAAGTCTGAAATATTATTTACTATAATTCAAATTCCCTTATACTGTACTTCTTCTAAACGATGCAGTTACCAAAGGCCCAATAGGACTTGCAGGCCTACTATCAAGACATTTTCAACAGTGACTCCAAGAAAAGAACAATCATGAGAATCTAACATTTTTTTTTTCTCAGTTCATGGCATTTATTTTCAATCTTTATCGCATATGCCTATTTCCTCATTTACAAATTATTAGAAACAATAGTACCCATTATGAATTGTTACTAGGAAGAGAACAAGCTAATATATGCAAGATGATTAGAAATGTTAGCCATTACTATTCTGTTTATCTTTATTAAGCCAAATGACGTTTTCTATTTTTAATATATTTTCCTATTTAATGGAGAAAAAAGTTCACTGTCGTTTCTGCCCCAAAACCCTCAATCCCAATTCATGACTACACTACTTTCTCTAAACTTTATTGGTAGAATTTAGCTGCTTGTCAAACTTTCAAACAAACAAGGTTAGGAAGGAAGAGAATAATGTAAGTGGAAGAATTAAAGTAACATAACAAGGACCTAAATTTATTAGTATTGTATTATAAGCTCACAGTATAAAAGGATTGTATCATCCATATATTTATTATTCGCAGCATGTACAGCATTGTCTTGTGTATGATTAGCGTGTAAAAAATCTGAATGAAAAAAGAATGATTGAATAAAGGAAATAATAAGTGAATGACAGTTGCCAAGTGCCCTTAAAGCCTTGTAAAATGTTTGTTCAAAGAAGAGTTAGAAATACAGTAAACAAGACTTGGCAATTACCCATATATTGAATTTGTTCAGGTTTTCCTGTCTTCTAGAAGTTATCATACTAATCAGAAACCGTTACATTCATATATCTGACTCATCAAAATAAAGTCATCAAAGAAAGGAAGATAGAGCAGATAGAGAAACTTTTCTGGCAAATTCTATGACAAATTATGATTGGAGTCTTAGAAGTAGTCTTATATTTTTAAAATTCTAAACTTTGGAACTTTTGAAATAAAACAATCATTTTATTGAAAAATAAAAGAAGGGTTAACAGTGTGCTTTAGATAAAGTTTTTCACATGATCATACTTATTCACTGACAGTTTCATCTTCATGATTGTGCAATACAGAAGGAAATAGAGATGCTTGGAAGTGCTCAGCCCAGCAAACAAGCTACAGGATGAAATGGCCCACTCTAGGAACTATCTACTTTACCTAATGGTACAAAATGGAAAATAAACTTGTCTTAAAAAGAAAAAATGGGAACATAATAGGTGTTTGGTTGATTCTAGAATAAAATGCAAATTTTGAACAAATTAAACTTTAGAAATTCAAAGTCTTTCCTACTTTCAATTTCTGCCTAGGTTCCCAAAACTTCTCTCCTACAGACCCCCAACCCCCCAGCTCCCTACATAGACATTTGCACTTCTCTCTAAGCACTGTTCAAAAGCAGCATTTCTCAAACTTTCTCTGATCAGGATTCACTGAGCTGAAAGGAAAACAAAAGAAAATATGGTCTACTTCACTGATTCTAGCATTGAAGAAAGCTTTGTGATGGTAACAACTGGGGAGGAACAATTAAAATAGTAGCATTTCAGCAATTACACAGGAACAAAGCCATCAGGAAAAGTGTAACCTAGGAATAATTCTACACATACATTAAATAATGCAAAAATAGGAGCAACTGAAAACCATAGCTAGCTTAAAACAATCCTAAAATTATAACGAGGTTAGAGAATCTTCTCTGAAAATTTGGGCAATCCCAACAATGTAAGTATGTGTTAGAAGTTCTTGCTAAGCATTGCTTGGCCGTGGGATTTCTTAGCAGAATATTAAATTAGGATCCTCAAATTTTAGAAGGGTAATTATTTTAATTTGTGAATATCAAATTTTTAAATTATTAACAACACACTTGGAAGATTACTCACAGCTAGGTAATATTTATTTGAACATAAATATAAGCATATATTGAATTCTCAAACTTTTTCCACTCCTAAAAAACTGAGAAACAGACTTTCTGAACTGCTCTTGGGCTTCAGACTATGCTGAGATGAAGCCACAGCTGTATTTCAGGGGCTTAGTCACAGATAATATGCATTTTGGTGTCACCTACTGGCATGATGTGACATGACATGGCAGACGTTTATGAGCCAAAGCAATTAAAATGGTAATGATGCATTGTTCTGTGTCAAACACTGCGTCAGGCACAAAAGGTACAGTAGTAAGCAAAATAAACTACTACTTCCAGTATCAGGGGAGGCAAATATTAATAAAATAATCACAAAAGTAGAGACAAGACGGAATGGTCCTAATCCTAGGGATCAGAGAGTGCTGAGACTGAAGGCAGGGTCTAAGTTCTCTAGGCAAACAGAGGAAATAGGGAGATGAAGGGGAGCAGACTGGGCAGGGGACTGGACAGGAGGGAGCCTGACGTGTTTGAAAAAGTGAGGGAAGCTATGGTGGCTGGAACCCAGAAAGCTGAAGGGAAAGGAGGGTAGGAGTGGTGAAACATGAAGCTGAAGAGATAATAATAGTAGCTATAGTAATAAGATGCTCTTTCATGGATAATTCTCTAGCATGGCTTCACAGAGCTCCAATCTGCTAATGCTGAATTCAATTGTATTCAACAGCTCAAAGGACCACATCCTATAGCTGCAATGTTCTCATCTTCAAGGTCATTGGAAAATGTTGTTATCAAAATTAAGGGTGTAGCTCAATAAACTGACAAACTCAAGATTCAAAATTGTTTTTAACAACCAGGAGTTGGGGGTTAAAACAAACCAGTTGAAAGTTAAAAAAAAATAATTAAAGTCCTTCATGTAAGATGAAAACAAAAGTATGCAAAAATATGGGAGCAAACTGGCGTATAAAAAAGATATGGAAATTTTAGTTGGCCTTAGGTTCCATATGTGTCAGAAGTGTGAAAAGACACGGAATATTAACTTATGATTTTTTTAAGTATCTTTTCTGGATCAATGGAGGTAAGAGTCAAGAGGAGTCTTTGCAGTTCTCCATGATACATTTTAAGGATTTTGACAAACTAGAAAAAAATGACCTGTGTAATGAAGACTTTAAATGCATGCCAAATGAGATTCTTAGCTTGAAGGTAAAGGGCCTACGGAAGACGTGATACATTTTTCAAGTATTGGAAAACTTGTGATGTAAAAGGACTGAATTCCTCCAGTGTAAAGAACAGAACAAAGGCAAATGGATAGACACTACCAAGGGTGGAAATTACAATGAAAGTTTCTGGAAAACAGTAAGTTTATACAAATATATACTGCTTTAACAATGGTGAGGCACCAGTGGTTGTTATTTCTGAGGCCAGCATCCTATGCAGTGTAAAAGCCCAAAGATGAATGGAGAAACACGACTCCTATTTTCTGTTCCACCTGACAGCACAAGTTGCCAATGATGCATTACTCATCAATGACCCCTGGCTACAAAAGGAAATAGACAATAATGCAGAAAAAAGAAGACAACCTAATTTTATAAACTGAAGACAGTAGAAGATAAGCACTAAAAGACAGAGAAGCGAATGGCAAAGAAAAAAAGAACTGTTTTATTTTCTCATTTTACTCTCTCCTGTGCTTTTTTAACCTACATTCTTGTTTTTATTTTTCAACTATCATCTTCTGCTTCTTAAAGAATTGTTACAGTCTTGCTTAGTGAATTCCAGGACTCGTGGGACTCTAAGGAGATAACTTGAGAACCATAATAACCCCAAAGTTTATGTAGTAATAAACATCCTAACATACTGCACAAAGTGAGAACAAAATGAAGTCAAAGTACAGTTTAAACATACTGATGGAAAATTAATTTACAGTGAGTCACTAAAGGGAACTGGGGACACATCCTGTCAAGATGACCTCATTGAATCCACACTTCTCTCTCCTATACAAAGGCCCTTGGTTCTCTCCTAACCACAACAAAATTATAGTGTAATATTTTAAAACAGGTGAATGTCTGATGGGCCAGACCTAATTTTGAGCTTCCAGTATTTCCTCTTCTTTTCTTACAAACTACCTTAGAAAAAAGTATGTCTAAGCAAACAAACCCTGCATTTGTCAGCGTGAGCTAAAGTTACCTGTTCTGGTGAATTGAAAGGATTGTAGCCTTGGTGTGCTAATTTAAACACAGTTGAATATAATGAGCAGATAAAAATGAGGAGCTGCAATTGGTGGTAAGAAGGAACAGGATTGTGGTGTCATTGGCATAAATCTTAGCTATTTTTAAAAGATAGAAATAATTGCTGGCCCCTAGAAGAAGCCAATGGTTAGTTGGTCAGTGGATTACTTCCTGATGAACATTAGATGGCATACCAAATGCTGGGTTAAGTCCAAAACAGTTTTACCTCAGATCAGCCTGATGGCTTTGAGGAAAGGAGGAGGCAGTCACATCTTATGCTTTTCACGTGGGAATATCATTTCTGATATTACCTTGAGTTTGGAAGATGAAAGAAGCCTATGTGAAATATTAAGCTTTCCAAATTATGCATTCTTTGGCCATGTGAAAAAACAAGCATCATTCTCAGCCTGTAGTAGCTGTGACTTGCATACAACAGCCAGGCTTCTCTACACAGTCCTGACAACCTGTTGAGGTTGTTCTGCAAAGAGAAAATGAAGTGATGTTTCACAGGCAGAAGATCTGGTCTAATGCAATTTAACTTGTAGAGTATGGAGGAGTATACGTTCTAACAATTATAAAATGACTTGCAATAGCATTATTGTGTAACGCACTTTCACATATGTGGTGATGTTCCCCATCACTTACTTGTGATTTCTATACCTGTTAACATGTGTTGAAGCACCTTCTCAGTATATGTTTTACTTTTTTTCTATGGACTGTAAAGGAGGCAAAAATTAGATGCTTCCCTAAGCTTGCAAGCAACATTGTTCTCCAAGAGCCAAATGTAGTTTCAAGATGTCATAAGGCAGAAAAGTACATAAATATCCTAAAGAAACAAATGGTTCCCAGATTGTCAAAAGCTGACTGTAACTTGACAGGATATATTACCATAACAACAACAACAACAAAAAAGAACATGACTATCAGAGGGAGGAAATCATTGTATCAGTCAAGGATCAGTACTGGAAATTGAAACTGCTACCAAAACTCTATCATTCAAGGACATGCCACTAAAGCTATGATGAAGGATTCAAAAAGCTGCCACTACTGCAAATAAACCTCAAAGCAGGAGACTAGATGCTGGAACTCTGTTACTAGCAGAAAACAGCACAGCCAAAAGCATAAGAAAATAAAAATGGCCTCAGCCTCCTATGTCTCCCAAATGTTGCACAAATGAACATCCTGGAAGAATCTACTTCGCCTCCAGAACCCTATAGTTATACAGAACGGGAACTGTAATTCTTACCTTTCCAAACTCTGCAGGGCAAGAAGGAGGTGACAATGGATGCTCAGAGCTAGTCCACCCTATCTGTGAAGGTCACCAAGTACTCTCCAAGGAACTAGTGTTGCTTATCTTCTGATTTAGTTATGGGTGCTTTAAATGTAAAATTTTTAAAAAACGTTTATGTCAAAGAATTAACTTTGATTATATCCACTCTCTGACTGGATTTCATGTTCACCTGGCAGCCTTCTGATTATAAATTTATTTCCTAGGTACCTTGCCTAATGGGACAGAATATACTAGGCAAAGGATCCTAGTCTTTTGGGGACTTATATTTCACATTTTAATTGCTGCCTTTTCTCAATGTTGAGATGCTGATTATGGTATGTAACCATGTATTTTTTTTTTCTCGAGACAGAGTCTTGCTTTTTCACCTAGGCTGGAGTGCAATGGTGCAATCTCGGCTCACTGCAACCTCCACCTCCTAGGTTCAAGCAATTCTCTTCCCTCAGCCTCTCGAGTAGTTGGGATTACAGGTGCGTGCCACCACGCCCGGCGGATATTTTGTATTTTTACTAGAGACGGGTTTTCACCATGTTGGTCACGTTGCTCTTGAACCTCAGGTGATCCGCCCACCTTGGCCTCCCAAAGTGCTGAGGTTACAGGTGTGAGCCACCATGCCTGGCCATAACCATGTATTTTCAAAGAACCTTAAAGAAAAAGAAGCACCACCACATTAAATGAATTTCTCCATTGTAAGAGGTGTCTTCATTTTAATAATGTTGAAATGCTTAAAAAATTGCAATTCAGCATTATTAAGAAATACATAAAATGTGCATCCTGATTTTATAATTTTTTTAAGGTTAACTAAATCTATTCTAAGAACCAGATCCACTTCCAGTATGTTTATGTATCCTGATTCCTAAAGCAACACAGCCAAAGGCCAGGCCTAGACTGTGGTACTTTGACCAGGAGAGTAGTATCATGCTCAGACCCCTCTTAGTGACCAGCCCACTTTGAGAAGATCACATCTTTCTCTGGCCTTTGCCTGTCCATGCAGAGCTATAACAGTTTTTAGTCAATGTCCACTTATGCAGTGAAGTTTAGTAAGGCCAAAGGCAGGTCCTTCCTACCTTGCATAAGCAGAAATAACACAGCCTCAGAGGCAGTAGTTTCTATGCCTATGATGCAGCACTATTCTTATCTTTGTTACTTTACTGTTTCACATGTACCTGGGGTAATGATTATCACGGGTACATGAGATACCATTAAAAAGAAAAACTGATCAAATGAGGACAGATACCAACCAGCACCACCATCTGTAGTTATTTACCAAAAAGCCAGCAGCTGCAAGTTTGAAAGGTCATTTAAAAATAAAATATCAAGCAAGTATAATAGCTCATACCCAGGCTTAATTACCTAGGAAATATGACAAGTGGCTTCAAAAATATTCACATATTATCTTATTTAAATACATGGGAAGCTAGGGGTTCAAATCTCATATTGCCACTTCTTATTCATATAGCTTTTGGCAAGTTATTAACGTAACTAAATCTGTTTCTTCACTATAAAATGGAGATAGTAATATCTACCTCCTAGGGTCATTTTAATTATGAAAATGAAGTAATATAGGTAGAATGCTTAGTACAGGGCTTGGCAATAAGATATACTTAATATCAAGGAGTTATTGTTATAATTATTAATAAGCACATAATTGGGAAGGAAGCTGACACATAGCACAACATGAATCAAAGATGAAATGTCATTCAGTAGAAGAGAACACGTAACTGTGGACTTGAGTAGAGTCTATTCTGGCTGTGACTGAATTTAATAAAGAATTATTTCACGTGGCAGGAGATCCTCTGTATATGGGTAGGAGGAGGATTTCCAAGCATGCAGGAAAGATGTGAAGCTGCAAACAACTTTTTTTAGGGACCTTGAAGTGAGCTACCTCTCACACTGTAAATAATTAGAACATCTTCCATAAACCAGCTTTCAGAAGACCACTGTTGGCCTGGTCCTATTTAAACCTCTCTGGAAGAAATCAGGGAATGTCCACTGGCATTTTTATTTGGTTTATAGTCTCAAATTGGGTTTAGGTGCAAATACCACTTACCTTGAAGAATTTATCCCAGTCTTACATGTGTATTTTGTATGATGTTTCCTCCAATCCTGACCCTAATTGAAGGAGCAGCATTCTCACAGGTATTATTTCTCAAAGACAAATTCATAATAGAGTACACAAATCCCTGAAAATGAGCCAGATAAAAGAAGATGCAGACAAAAACACAGACACAACTGAATAAAAACTGCAGAACAACCAGGGTCAGGAATTAATAGAGACTTCAATAAAAGAGAGAACAAATCTCTCAAGTTCATCTGTTCATCCCCAGCCTTCTTTGGTGAGCTGATTGAGTTCAGTGCTTTGGCTAGTTTTATATGGGAGAAAGTGCTGGGCTGGCTTTGAGCAAAAGGGAAGTCATCTCTTCTCTGATGAGTCATATTTAGGACGTGTCTTTATGGCCTGCAAAACTGTGAAGACACTTCCATATCGCTTCTTTCCTGTTTCATGCCTGGCCACAGCTACTGGTCTCATTGGAACACTTTCTAACTTTACATTTTTAAGTCTGATACTCAACTGAGCTGTAGTTTTATGCACCTAGCTCCTGCAAAAATCTCTAACTGCCAAATTCTCTCAGCATGTCAACCCAACAAGAGCAAAACCAAACCAACACCACTAGTCCTCCTCTACCAAGAATAATTTTTTATCATTTTACTCTCCTAATTTTACAATTTCTGTCTTAAGCCCCTTCATTCCTTCATGCACACAGGCTGGCACATTTCCAAACATCTTCAACTTTCCTGGTTCTTGTCACCCACAAGTATTCACCATGTCTTCCCCTTCAATGTCTGTGAAATCCACCCTTATCTCTTTCCATTGATAATACTCAAGCTTTAACTCTCATAACTTCTTACAGCTCTGTAAGGCTTTTGTAATGAGCCCATAATTGGTTTCCTATCCTCTTATCTCTTCTGAATCCAATTCACTCTTACCCCACTGTCAAATCAATCTTTACATTATATAAGCCCTGATTATGTTCAAAATGTTTACATGCTTCTCACTACTGGTTAATAAACTAGAAACTTATCCAAGCAGTCAACACCCTTCATTATATGTTCCCTTATCTTCTTAGACATTTATCTTTTATTATTCTTGTATGTCTATATAAATTTCATCCTAACATAGCAACAAATACTCATCCTCTTCTTTGCCCCTTGGGTGGGATTTCTCTGCAAGGAGTATTTTATACTGGCTCATAGAATTTGGCCTATGGTTTAAACTCTGATCTCCCACAATGGTAGCTACTTTGGTGACGCACGTTTTATTAGTGGCTTTCTTTCCTTGCCCCCTTCTTCTGCTGGCATTGCCTTTACCTTGTAGAGTAGACTGATTGTATCAACAATCTTAAATCTTTACCCATCCCCATATTCATATACTTTGCTGTGTGACCTCACTAAAGAGGCAAAATATATTTCCTCACCTTTTGAGTCTAAGATGAACTTACATAGAACGCTCTTCAAAGGCCTCCAACGACCACATGAAGCATAATTGACCAAAAGCTTCTGCTCCCAGCTGCTATCATCTAAAATTCATCACTGCATCTGTACTGAGACCATGCTTCCTACAGACCACCACAGCCTATGACTGTCCATTCTTGGGAGACACAGGATTCCTCTGACAGCCAAATTTGGCTCAAAGACTCCTCAATGGCCTTTCCAAAGTCATTGTTAGATTGCAGGACAGTCAGGGATTCTTCCAAACAACTTTCCTTCCCTCTCTCAATCAGTCAGAGTCAGACCTGCATCGTGGTCTCACGGCTATCCCAGCCTTTCCAGGATCCCTTCCATTTTCTCTCACAGCCGTTTTCCGTAACCAAATCCTAATATGTTTTGTCTAATCTTGGTAGTGTTGGCATCTGCTTCTTGGACTTTGTGATTTTTCTGGGGTGATAGCAGACATGACAAAATCAGAGGCTTTAAGACATACTTGTGTATTTCTGCTTGCTGTTTCCCTGTGTCATCTTCATGAGAGAGACAGGCCCTGTTCCTGAGGAGGGTGAGAAACACATGGAACAAAGCAAAGGCACCCCAGTCATTGCAGCTGAGGCCTTCCCAGATCAACTCATGGCTAACTGACCCCCAGACAGAGAGGAAGAGAGTCTAGCCAAGATCAGCTGAGCCTCACACAAATCAGCTGAATGCCACAGACTCCTGAACTAAATAAATGCTTATTGTTGTAAAGCCAGTGTAGAGAAAGGGTTGCTTGCTATTCAGCATTATTGTGTCAATAGAAAGGTGATAAACTTCCCAAATAAACTAATTGCCCTCAAATGCTTATCTGGAGAAATCTGACCCAAGACAATATGTAAATACATTGTATATTATATTGTGATATGTGCACTCAATAGTTTAGAATTGAAAACTTATTCTTACTTTCCAAGAACCCTCAACTGAGGAACAAAACCTGGTACTCCGTGTAGCACCAAAGATGAAGGGAAGTGAAGTAAAGATTCAACACAAAACTTTCTGTTGGATTACCTGGGTCTTCACTGGTTTAGAAAAGAGGCTTAGAATATTCCTGATTAGAAAGGCATCTTGTGAATCGACCTCTGTGCACCTTCCCAGGCTGCACTGAGTGACAAGAGGAATTTCTTTCCCTTCTCATTTCAGATGCACGAAGAAATTCTGAATCTACCAGCACATCCTTAAAGGAACTGTTCATCTGAGTCAAACTGGACAGATTTCTGCTGCTTGGCACCAAGGAACACCTGGCTAAAATGGGTCTGCAAACAAAATGGCAAGGAAGGGGAACTTTTCTGCAGAGGCATTCTGCATTCCTACAAGTGCAGGAACAAGAAAAGTACAGGCAAAGCAGCCCAGCTGAGCCTGTCAATAGAACAGCTAACATGGCCAGGAGGAAACTGCTGGTCAGCCCTATTTCCCAGAGTAATCAGAGCAGTAGCTGTTTAAACATGTGCAAATAGAGCTAGAACATTCATCATTACACTTTTTTTTTTTTTTTTTTAAGACAATGTCTCTCTTGCCCAGGCTAAAGGGCAGTGGCACAATCTCTGCTCACTGCAATCTCTACCTCCCAGGCTCAGGCAATCCTTCCAGCTCAGCCTCCCAAATAGCTGGGACCAGAGGTGTGTGCCACTGTAGTGTCACACTTGGCAAATTTTTGTATTTTCTTGTAGAGACAGGGCTTCGCCATGTTTCCCAGGCTGGTCTTCAACTCCTGAGCTCAAGTAATCCGTCTACCCTGGCTTCCCAAGTGCTGGGATTCTGGGTCCACAGCATCTGGCCCATTATATACACATTTTTAGATGAGGACAGATACAGATACCTGTCAACTTGATGTCTCCAGTCCCTAGTTCAATGCCTGGCACATAGTAAACATTTTACACATATTTGAATGTGTGAACAAATGTTTTATAACTACTTCCTAGATCTAACAAAGTTTTCAGGAAAAGAGTTTTCTCATTTAAAAAACTGTTAATTTTGCTATAGTTACAAGTCCATGTTATTGTAGTAATTCTGACTGGGCCACTTCTAAACAGAATAGCTTTATCTCTCTGTGATTCAATTTCCTCTTCTAAAAAATGTGGATAATAATAACACTAACTTGTAGAGTTGTTACTGGATAAATTGCAATTAACATATGTCAACTGTTTTGAACAGTGCCTGGCATTTGTTAAGTGTTTTATTAATGTTATCTAGGAGAAGCTGTGATAGTGATAGTAAAGTATTAGTAAGCAGTAAGAAAATCAATTTACATCATGCAAGGATATATCATAAAGCTCCATTAAAATGTGGGTTTTACAGGATACCTTCACTAAAACTTTCCCATGTTTAAGTGAAAAATAGGTCTTAATTATTAATCTAAAACTCACACTAAAAAATATTTTATTGGTACATGTTTCCACCAATATAGTCAAGTAAATGACTAAAACTATTAATAGATTTGTATTTATTGAAAATGATAAAATATTGGGATTATTTTAAATTTCTAAGTTGCAGTGCATTTTACCTCTTCCAGCTTTTTCTAAAATGTTTGGATATACTTAGTCTTTTCCTAAGTTCTGAGGCACTCACCAAGGAGAGTTAACTGTCAGTCATTGGCACATTTGTCCACTTGTCTTTTGCTCGGGAGCACCTAACCTCTCTGTGCCTGGGTGGGTGGTTTCCTGTCTGTGCTTGGTTTGAACCTGTTCCAGGGCTTGTGGTTTTTGGCCAGGCTTTTACTTTGTGTTATCATCCTACTGCATATTAAACGATGGTGTTGATTTTGCAATTGGGTGTATGACTCCTGGATTTCTCAGAGGAACTTATGAGAATCTTTCATGTTCTGGTTTGTATGTTCTCTTCTCTTTTCACTCTCATACCCAGCAGGCTTCATCAAGTCTAATCTTTGAGCTGAGACATCTTTTCTTTTTTCATTTCAAGATGAGAAACACATTTTGAGTAGCAGAGTCATAGAATTATTAGATAGAAAATTTGATTAAGCTAAAGTAATTAGGAAATAATGTGAAAGAAAAACTGTTGCTTTTCTTACCAAACTAAAGAGCAAAGCAGTAATTGGAGAACATAGATTTGTTGTGTGACTTAAATAGAAGCAAAACAGGCATTTATGAATGAATGCAAAATTCTTAGAGCGAGATGGAGGAGATGCTTTTTGTCCTGCTGCCTCTTTACCCATTGAAAAGGATAGTCTCTCTCACCAATATTATGGGCATGTTTCTCCAGTTTATAATTCTATACTCTATTAAAATACCTCAAGAAAAAGATCATCTTTTAGGGTATTTTCTATCATTTACACCTTAACATCAATGTCTACATTAATCAATTTCTCTCTCCCCTTCATCTCCCACTTCATCCTCTCTCTTCCCTTCCTCTCTTTCTGTCTCTTTATCTTGAGAGCTAGATCGAAATGCCATTTGATGAAGAAATGGGTCAGAGTCTAAAATCTTCAAAATCCATTTCATTCACTCAGCATGAATATGTAACAAACTCATTTCTATCACGTACTGTACTAGACACTGAAAGTACAGATTCAAACAAGACAAACACTCCTGAAAATTCCAGAGAGTTCTCTGAGGAGAGAACCAGACATGTAATGAAATAGTTTTTATCCTTAGCACTAAAAATTCCTCAAGTTAAATTTTTGTACCCCCTTAAATGTGGGTTGGGTTTTCCTTCAAGTTTCTTAGCCTTGTGTATGAAGCAACACTGCTGGAACTTCACCCATAGTCTGACATGGTGGCATCATCTAGGTATGGACTCTGACTTCATGACCCCATTTCAAAATCATGAAACAATACCAAAGCCTTTATTCTCCTCCCTTTTCTCCATTTGTCAGAGGAAACCTCAGAACCGTGTGAGCTTATTTAGCAAGTAAGCAGGCACTGAAGCTACATAGGTAAGACAGGAACTGGGTGACCTAGAGCAAGGCATTCTAAACAGGAGCACCATAGCTCTCAGTCAGATATTTCCAGTCCCATGTCTTGTCCATCTGTGGACTTCTCAATACTTCTGTATTATGTGGATGACTATGATAATGAAGATTCTGAATTCTCTCATGAAGGACTTAAAGAGTCTTATGGGATGCCAAGTGAGTGTCTACAGTTGGTTCAGTGGTTAGCTGTAAGTATTATTTATCTGACCATCCTACATGTGAAAATTTCTTACTATGATAAACACAGGCATTTTTGCTTAAAAAAGGAGTTGACTGCCCGAATGTCTCAAATTGTCTTACAGTCATGCTGGGCTCAGAGAATACCTACTTAGTTGATTTTACAAAGATAATCTCTGTAATATTAAAGACAGAATCACTACTTTGCCCCTAGTTTGATAGTACGTAGGTCAGTAGGGTTGACAAAAAGAACACATTGATACATGTGATTTAGGTAAAAATCCCATATTAGTATGGCAAGTTGTTATTTATAGAGCCTTCACCACAAACCTGTAATTTTGGCAATATCTCTAGTTTACTGATATAAAAAATGAAGCTCAGGGAAATTATATAATATATACACTTACTTCACGGTTAAAGTGACCATGAGCTAAGAATACCTGAGCAGTAAAACTCTCAGGTGAAAAAAATTGCAGCAATTCTTTATCAGGGCAAATATAGTTTATGTTTAAGAAAACCTAAGATATAAAAAGCTAAACTCAAAATAAATACATGGGCTGAATGACTACTCACTTTATAAAAAAGAATATTTGTTTTGCATAAAGTATAGTATGCAATTTCTTTAAATAATAAGTACCTGCATGTTAAGTGTGGTTTTATAGTTTTACTACTCCAATTTTTTGTTGTTTTGAGATGGAGTTTTGCTCTTTGGAGTTGCCAAAGCTGGAGTGCAGTGGTGCGATCTTGGCTCACTGCAAACTCTGCCTCCTGGGTTCAAGCGATTCTCCTGTCTCAGCCTCCCAAGTAGCTGGGATTAGAGGTGCGCACCACCACGCCCAACTAATTTTTTTGTATTTTTAGTAGAAACCGGATTTCACCATGTTAGCCAGGCTAGTCTTGAACTCCTGACCTCAGATAATCCACTTGCCTCAGCCTCCCAAAGTGCTGGGATTACAGGCATGAGCCACCACACCTTGCCACTACTCCAAATTTTATTTAGCCACAATGACATTGAAAAAAGCCTATGGGATAAAGTGAGTCACAATCTTTCTCAAAAGAGGTAGGCCATGTATGAGATTCACCACCTGGAAGGTCACTTAGTGAAACAGAGTTTCTAAGGTTATAATATGCAGTTCCCAATATGTGTAACATAAAACCTAAAACTAAAAGGTACACTGAGATAATTGATAAATAAAACTGGCTACTAGTGCAAGACTTATAAAATGCTCCACAGGGATGGAAATGTCAAAGAAGGCAAAATGTTACTAATCCAGAAGTTGATATTTTAAACAAGTTTATCTTAAAGGGATAAGATGAATTAAAGTAGCATAATTATCCAGGTGAGTGACTGTTCTTAATTTGGTAAGGGAGGAGTTGAAGTGGGGGTGAACTCCCAACCCTAGGTACTAAAGCCTATGACTCACAAATCTCCAGTATACTCACCTGTCGGCTCTGGGTACCGTGGCAGAAGCCTGAGGAGAGGATGAGGTCACAGGGTGGATTTTGTAAGCTTATCCTCCTATATCTCCAAGAAGGCCTCAGCTAATGTCAGTTCACTAACTCTTCTGAGCCTTTGAAAATCACTAAGACTAAATGTGTAGTTTGGTCCTAAAGACCTATGAACTCATCAAAAACCACCGTCTGGATGATAATCCCTGTCCTCCTTTGATGCATGCTTTCATCTGTGTATGCTGTTCCACTCTCCATAGCACAATCCGGGGAGAACTGTAACATGGGCCAGCTCCCCTCCCAGCTTGAATGCTACTAGCTTCATGAGAGCTCTCTCTCCTGATTTTACCATTTCATACAACTATAATCTCCTTTATATAGACAGAGGCCATGAAAAGCTAGAGGTGCTAAATTGTGTAATACCAATCTCCTTTCTAAGGCTACAGGAAACCCAAGCAGATCTCTAAAAAAGCACCTATAATTACAGATAATAGAAACAAAGTGAGAACTTCAGACCTACCATATTAAAGCCACAGAATATTAAGCTAGAAAAAAAAAATCAAGATTTTCATGAATTCTTTATGTAGTTTTCAGATTTTTTAATATTAAACATTTCCTACTAACTTGGAAACTAAGGATATAATCTATAAGATACATGATGCTTCATTTTCTACATACATGCACGTTATTGGTTAAGCTACAGATGGAAAATATGTTTTAATTCACATATCAATTCTGACCAATTGGAAGTGACTTCTCAGAATGTCATGTTGAAATATTTGAGATTGCATCTACAGTTCAAGGAGAAGTAGCTTCTAAAGTCCTCCATGAACAAAGGAGGAAAAATGATGGCATCTTGACTGTATTTTCAATCTTAGAGCAAGGCAATTAGCTGTTGTTTCTGCAGTGATTTGAAACACTAAACAGCTGTTCTCTAGATTGTTATTTAAATGAAGAGTAAGAAAAACAAGCAATCTACACATTTTACTCTTCTTATCATTTAGAAATATCTTGAAACAAACCACATTTTAGATACTGGTAATAAACATCATCACACCCCTCAGAACAAGCCCTGGTACTCTCCTTCTGTGAAATGCGGGAGAAGTACGAAAGAAAAAAAAACTTATAGACTATATTATACTCTCCCTTTCAAACAGCATAATCATAAATTAATAGTTATACTCTAGGTTAGCCATATGAAAGACCAGGGGAAAAAAAGGAGGAAGAAAAAATTAACATCTATTTACCCTCCCCACCCCTACTACCACACCAAGGAATCTGTGGGTTTCTTTTTGATTATGATTTTCTTCAATATAAAACCTCCATAGTAAAAATTTCTAACATTTATTGATTGCTTACTATGTGACAGACGCTATTCTAAGGTTTTTAAAGTGTATTTTACTAATTTAATCCTCAAACAAGCCTGTAAGAGTACTATTATCTTATTTGACAGAAGAGAAAACTGAAGTACAGAGAATTAAGGTAACTTCTCCATGGCCAAAAAGCTTATATGTGGCAAAGCTGAGATTTGGAGGTGGGCACTCTGGCTTCCAGTCCTGCTGTACCGTACCACTTATCTGCATGATAGCACTTCCGAGATGAGGCAACCCAATGGCAGTCTCACATTGGAGGGCAAGACATACTACACTTTCTGGAGGATTCAGCTTTTTTGCTTTAAATAGTGAAGAGTAATTCAGCATCATCTTTATTCTTTCTACTTTCTCTTGTTTTCCACTTCTTATTGCCAAATACATTTTTGAATGCCTATGTACAGGGCATGGCGCAGGGATCGCAGGGCCTATGAGAAGAAAGAGAGGTATAAATACACATTTTATATTCATTGATAAGCATGTTCTTTCCCTTCTGACTAGACGTCAAAACCAAGGTAAAAAATTGTCAGTAGAATACATTTGTTGTTATAGAGGCTTGAAAATGATGACCATATTGCTATCTACTTGACCTGTAACTAAATAGAGAAAAGTCAAAATTAAAGAGCTGAGGAATAGAAAGAAGTCGGCTTACGTGTTTTTAAAGATAAGCTTCACGTGACAATAATATTTGTTATTTTGTTTGAAATAACTTTTTCCTTTTTTAACAAGCTTTTTTTTTTCCTGAAAATGTACATGCTGTATCAATGATATATTATGGATGACATTCAACAGATTTTTTTTCTAACCATGTTTTAAATATGTTACAGTCACAAGGTTTTGTCTCTCTTTCAGTGAAAGAAAATAATGACCAGATGCTAGATTTCTTAAGGTTCAACAGTTTATGGCTCCAAAAATAAAAGTTAAATATATTGTAAAGTAAATTCAATAAGCAAGTTATTAACCATAACCTGATAAATTACACATTTAATTTTTTTCCAATAAACCCCTTAATGTGATACAAGGTAAATCATCTAAACTTAGCATCAATGAAACATTTTTCTTAGGGGAAAGGAAAATTGGATTGCATGGCTCTGACTCAAACCAGAATCCATCTGTTCCAGGATTCTGACCTTAATTACTCCCACCACCCCACTGACTGCAGGAGCTATGCATCCCATTTCATCATCTAGCATAGGCATGGATATTTGCCTTTCATTAAGTAAGT
The DNA here is from genome assembly GCF_024542745.1 of Macaca thibetana thibetana. NCBI lineage: Eukaryota > Metazoa > Chordata > Mammalia > Primates > Cercopithecidae > Macaca > Macaca thibetana. Next base: position 126,741,086 of record NC_065582.1, read on the forward strand.
CATAGCAGAGCTAAGAAACAACTTCAAGGTCTAGATAAGTTAATTAAAGCATGGGAAGCTTCAATTGTAAATAAGTTAAAAATAATTTAAATGACAAAATCATGAAGACAAATTTATGTTGTATAAAATATCACCTAAGCTATATACAGTGAAAAATTTAAAGCATTCCATTCTTCTATTAATATATGAAAAAGAATAAGGATAAAAACTAATTATGCCAAAAAGACTAATAAAACAATCACCAAACTTTTGCTTCTATAAATGGGGTGGGGAGCCACTTTCAAGGACCCTCTTAATAAAATATAAGTCACTTAAACACAAATTCCAACAAATTTTAATGCATTGTAGGTCTAACTAGAAAGTGAAGAAAACTCCAAAAATCACATCAAATAAAAAACTAAAACAAACAAACAAAATACATAGGGAAAGAAGTCTACTAAAACCATAGGGGAAAGCTCTAAATCGGCAAATTAGGGAAATATAGACAATAAAAGTTGGTTTTCCCAATGAACGATAGTCCATAAGGTTGAGTATATGTAATATGAAAATTTGAAATCTGAAATGCTCCAAAATGTAATACATTTTGAGCATCCACATGATGCCGCAATTAGAAAATTCCACACCTAACCTCAGATGCTGGGTTGCAGTCAAACTGCAATCACACAACACTCAGTTCATTCAGCACCCTCCGGGGAAAAAGACCCTCCCAGCCCCCTTCAGCTACAATATATCTTTTTCATGAGCCCCAGATTCCCCTACCCAAGCACATCCATAAAAGGTAATCAAATGGCACCTTCTCATGCCAGACACACCAACAGCAAGTTCCTCATGATGCCTCATATGGAGCCAAGACCTACAAGCATTACTCACTCTGTTTTTTTGCTTATTGTCTGCTCTGTGGTATACAGACATGGTTGAAAATGTCAAAAAGGGCTGCATATATCCATATGGATAATTGTGATATGAAAAAGAGGAAGCATTTATGTTTATTTTTAGCATAAAAAGTTGAGCTGTGGGATAAACTGGACAGTGGAGTAAGTGTGAAACATCTTGTGGAAGAATACCACATATGACCTGAAGAAAAAGAAGAATAAACTTTTGAAGTTCTATGCTGAAAGTGATGAAGAGAAATTAATAAAAAATAGAAAAACACTGCATAAAGCTAAAAATGAAGATCTCAACTGTGTATTGAAAGATGGATCTGGGGCCAGGCACAGAGGCTCACACCTGTAATCCAGCACTTTGGGAGGCCAAGGCTGGTGGATCACTGAAGGTCAGGAGTTTGAGTCTGGCCAGCATGGTGAGACCCTGTGTCTACTAAAAATACAAAAATTAGCCAGGCATGGTGGCAGGCACTTGTAATCCCAGCAACTTGGGAGGCTGAGGCAGGAGAATCACTTGAACCCAGGAGGTGGAGTTTGCAGTGAGTTGAGAGTGTGCCATTGCACTGCAGTGTGGGTGACAAGAGTGAAACTCTGTCTCAAAAAAAAAAAAAAAAAAAAAAAAAAAAAAGAGAGTGGATCTGTCAGCATCATAGTGAACACGTGCCACTTAATCATATGAAAGAAGCAAGCAAAGATCTATCACAACGGACTGAAATTTGAAGGGAACTATGAATATTCAACAGGCTGGTTGCAGAAATTTAAGAAACACATAACACATGACATTAAGTTTTAAAGATTTGTGGTGATAAAGTGACTGCTGATCACAAAGCAGTGGGGAAATTAATTAGCGAATCTGCCAAGGTCATAGCTGATGAAAATCTGACAACAGAACAAGTCTATAATGTTGATGAAACATCACTGTCTTGGCATTATTGCCCCAGAAAGACACTGACTATGGCTGACGAGACAGTCCCTACAGGAAATAAGGACGCCTAGGACAGAATACCTGTGCTGGGATTTGCTAATACAGCAGATGTGCTTAAGTGTAAACTGCTGTGACAGGCAAAAGCTTGCATCTTCACCGTTTTCAAGGAGTAAATCTCTTACTAGTCCACTACTATGCTAACAAAAAGGGATGGATCACCAGAGACATGTATTTGGATTGGCTTCACAGACATTTGTACTAGTGGCTCATGCTCACTGCCAAGAAACTGAACTAGATCATAACTATAAAATTTTGTTATTCCTTGACAACTGTTCTGCTCATTCTTCAGCTGAAATTATCTTAACAAAATAATATTTACGCCATGTACTTTTCTCCAAATGTGACCTCATTAGATTCAACTCTGTGATCAGGGTATCCTTAAATCAATGAAGAGTAAATATAAAAACACTTTCTAGAATTCTAGCCGTAGTGAACAAAGGTGCGAATATGGAAGATTTTCAAAAGTTTAGCATGAAAGATGCCATATATGCTGTTGCCAACACTTGGAACATAGTGACTAAAGACAGTTGTGTATACCTGTCACAACTTCTGGCCCATGACTGTGTTCCATGATGATAAACAAGGTGGTGATTTTGAAAGATTCAGTATGTCGAGTGAGAAGAAACAAAGATGTCTGAACCTCCTTAACTGTGCAAAAAACATACAGTACCTTCAGAGTCTGTCAGTAAGCTGGGGGAAGTGGATATCAAAAAAGATTTTAACATCTATGATGAAACTCTAGTTGTTCATTCACTGACCAATGCATATAGCTAAAATGATTCTGGATCAAAGTGACTGTGATAACAGTAACAATGAAGATGACCTTGTTAACACTGCAGAAAAAGTGCTTATAGATGACATAGTAAAAATGTGTGATGAGCTTACTGAAGGAGTAGAGAATAGTCCCTTCATGTCAGAACAAGAAACATATGAGCTTAGAATATCAAAGAGAGACTTCTAAGACAAAAACCATTGTTAATGAGGCCAATGATTCTGGAGGAAACATTTTTAAAAGCCTTCCAGTGAAATGCCTCCTCATCTCTAGATGACCCACTTCCTGGTGCCTCAACTACTTCTGGTATTTCTTCTCAACTAGAAAACCAAAACACAGTGCACAGTAACCTTTTTATCCGAACACAGCATGGTATGTGGAAGCCTGCCATTGTTTGTTGTAAATGCTATTTAACAGCTGATGCAGGTATTCTGCTGATGCTACCATGCTGCTTAGCTACCCTGAACATATGTTTTTTCACTGTATTAATGTTATTTCATATTTTTACTGTTAAGTACTTAGGTGTGAATAAGTGTAAGAAATAATTGCTTATCAATAGCATATACATTCAAAGTCAGGAATGATGGTGATGTCAAACAACCACAGATCGTACACATTAGTGACTGAGATAGTGACACCATTGTTTTCTTATGTTTCAATGTACACAAATTTTGTTTCATGCACAAAGTTATTAAAAATATTATATAAAATTACTTTCAAGCTCTGTATATGAGACATATCTAAAACACAAATAGATTTTGTGTTTTGACTTGGGTCCCCTTTGCAAGATACCTCATTAAGTATATGCAAATATGCTGAAATAATTTTTTTAAAACTCTGTCACTTGAAAGACTTTTGGTCCCAAGCATTTTGAATAAAGGATAATCAATCTGTATTAGTTCTGCTTTTAGGAGATTAAGCCTTAAGTCTCTGGAACACGGCAAGTTAATTTTCATAAAGGGTTATTGTGCTCTCAGGAAAAACACACACATTGGTTCTATATGCAGAAGCTGATGCAACTCTCCTCCAGAGGAAAGCATCACCAGTTGAGGCCCTCAAAATTTCCACACATTGAGTTCAAAAAATTAAAACTCATAATAAACACACACGGAGGCACACACAGGAAAACAACTTATCATAACTGAAATTTAAAACAGTACATAGCAGGTATTGATCCTTGAGGACTTCTGATATTGAAATTAGCAGTTGCATAAAATAATTATATATGAAATGTATAAAAAAATAGAAACAATGGGAAGAATGAGCAAGCAACAAGTTATAATAAACTATGGCCAAGACAATTTCAAAATAAGCAACAGTAGTTTGGTAATTTTAGAAACAGGAAATACTGTTGAAATTAAAAATACAACAAATGACTTAAATAGCAGATCAGACATTGCTGTAAAAAGGATTAGTGAACCTGAAATTAGTAATTTTAGAAATAAAAAATATTGTTGTTGAAATTTAAAATACAACAAATGACTTAAATAGCAGATCAGACATTGCTGTAAAAAAGGATTAGTGATCCTGAATTTAGTAATTTTAGAAACAAGAAATATTATTGTCAAAATTAAAAATACAACAGATGACAAAAAGCACATCAGACATTGCTGTAAAAAGGATTAGTGAACCTGAAAATGTATCCTCAGAATATAACACAGAGAGAAAAGCAGATGAGAAACATAAAAGGAGACTTCAGAAGACATAGAGGATAGAATGAGAGATTAACATATCTCTAGTTGGAATCCCAGAAGAAAGAAAAAAAAAAAAAAGTGAGGACAGGCAAAATTTGAAGAGGTAATAATTTAAAATGTTCCAGTATTAGTAAAAATCACAAATTCATAGATTTAGAAATTATATTAGCCTATGAGATTAGCCAGTAGGACAAATGAAAATAAATCTACACTTAGACTAATTATGGTGAAACTGATAAGCACTGAAGATGAAGAGTTAAATTTAAAAACAGAAAAAATACATGGCTGTCTTAAAACTAACTCAGATGAAATTACTTGAAAAATTCTAAAATTATAAAATAATTATTTCCACAGTCAACACCAATCTCTGATAGCTTTATGGGTGTGTTTTTGAACTTTATATGACAGGACATTTCAATTTCTTTACTCTTCTAATGAAGGGGAAAAATAGAGAATATTCCCAAATCAGGTAAAGAAGCAGTATAGCCATGATACTAAAACAAAGAAAAGACAAAAAAAGAAAAAAGGAATTACAAGCTAATTTAAGCCGTGAATAAAAATGTAAAAACTCCTTCACAAAATAGTTTAAAACCAAATTCGGCAGTGCATAAAAAAAGTGTACACCATCAAAAAGTTTAGCTTATCCTTGAAAAGTAATAACAGTTTAACATAGCAAAATAAATAAATGCACCATGTTGGCCAGGAAAGTCTCGATCTCTTGACCTTGTGATCTGCCTGCTTTGGCTACAGATACATATTCATGGTAAAATATTTTTTAAAATCTTTCTACCAAAATAAATACAGAAAGAAACTTCTGGCTAAGGTTAGAATATTTGTGTCCTGTCCCCAGCCTCCCAAAATTCATATGTTGAAACCCAATCTCTAAAGTGATGGTATTGGGAAGTGGGATATTGGGAAGTCACTAGATCATGGGATTAGTGTCCTTGTAAAAGATAGACCGGCCGGGTGCAGGGGTTCATGTCTGTAATCCCAGCACTTTGGGAGGCCGAGGTGGGTGGATCACCTGAGGTCAGGAGTTCGAGACCAGTCTAACTAACATGGTGAAACCCCATCTCTACTAAAAATATAAAAATTACCTGGGTGTAGTGGCGGGCACCTGTAGTACCAGTTACTTGGGAGGCTGAGGCAGGAGAATCACTTGAACCCGGGAGGTGGATATTGCAATGAGCCGAGATCACCGAGATTGCATCATTGCACTCCAGCCTGGGTGACAGAGCAAGATTCTGTCTCAAATAATAATAATAATAATAATTTAAAAAAATTTTTTTAAAGAGAGAGAGACCATAGGAAGATAGCTAGCCTCTTCCACCATGTGAAGACACAGCCAGAGGTGCCATACATAAACCAAGAAATGGACCTTAGTAGACACTGAGGACCACCCACTCGCACTTTGATTTTGGGCTCCCCAGCCTTCAGAACTATGGGAAATAAATTTCTGTTTTTCATAAGCCCACCGAGTCTATGGATTGTGATTACAGCATCTCAAATGGACTAAGACATTTCCTTAACCTATTAAAGGATATCTACTAAAACCTCCGACAAACATCATCGTTAATGGTACAATGTAAGAAATGCCCCATTGAAATTCTTATTAGTACACAGGTGTTCACTGACACCACTTCTATTTGGCATTGTAAGGGAGCTGCTAGTTAATGGAGTAAGTCAAAAGGAAAGTTACAGATTTGGAAAAAATATCAAAAGTACAATTATTTACAGATAATATGATAATTTACATAGAAATATAAAATAATTTACAAATACTTTAAAAATTATTTAAAGTTTACAAGGATACTGGAAATAATATCAACATATAAACATTAGAATAATTCCTATGAAGAATTCCTATGAAGTAGTGATCATTGGAAACATTTAATTTAAAAATCTCATTCAAAAAAAGCAAAGAAAACATAAGATGCATAGTAATTTATTTAATAGGAGCCATATAAAAATAAAACATTAAAAATATTGAAGAACATAAAAGAAAACCTGAAAATAGATGTGTTTTTGAATACAACACATCAATGTGGTTGTAAGAAATATAAATATCCTTTATTTAAGCTACAAATTAAATGAATTCGAATCAAAATAACAATAAGATTATTTGTAGAATTCAATAAGCTCATCTTAACATTTTTGTAAAGGAAATACATAAAGCCAACGACAGCTAACAAACTTCAAAAAAATCAACAATTTGAAAGAACTTGCTCCATTAGAAATAAGAACTTTTATAGAGAAATGGTAATTGAGACAGTGTAGTGGCTCAGAGACAAATAAGTTAAGCAATGGAGGGAAATAAAGAAACCAGAAACAACCCCACCCATAGATATGGAAATGTGGTATATGACAAATATAACATTTCAGATCACTGGGGGAAGTGAGAGACTATTCTGCAGTGAAAACTGGGATAATTCCATTTTTTTCACACAGATAGAAAAAAAATCTATCCTAAAATTAATATGGAAACAAAAAAGAGCCCAAATAGCCAAAGCAATTCCAAGCAAAAAGAACAAAGTCAGAGGCATCACATTACCTGATTTCAAACTATACTACAAGGCTATAGTAATCAAAAGAGCATGGTACTAATACAAAAACAGACACACAGACCAACAAAACATAATAGAGAACCCAGAAATACAACCACATACCTACAGCTCTCTGATCTTTGACAAAGTTGACAAAAATAATCAGTGGTAAAGAACTCCCTGTTCAATAAATGGTGCTAGGCTAGCTGCCTAGCTATATCCAGAAGAGTGAAACTGGACCCCTATTGTTCACTATATATAAAAAATAACTCAAAATGGATTAAAGATCTAAATGTAAGATATCAAACTATAAGAATCCTGGAAAAAAAACGTCAGACATTGGCATTGGGAGAGAATTTGTGACTAAGTCCTAAAAACCAGTTGCAACAAAAATAAAAATTCATATTGGGACCTAATTGAACTAAAGAGCTTCTGCACAGCAAAATAAACTATCAACAGAATAAACAGATAACCTACAGAATAAGAGAAAATATTTACAATCAATGAATCCAACACAGGTCTAATATACAGAATCTATAAGGAACTTAAATAAACAAGCAAAAAGCAATTAAAAATGAGCAAAAGACATGAAAAGACAATTCTCAAAAGAAGACATAAAAGCAGTCAATAAACATGAAATAATGCTCCACATCACTCATGATCAGAGAAATGCAAATCAAAACCACAATGAGATATTGTATTACTTCATTCTCACACTGCTGTAAAGAAATACCTGAGACTGGGTAATTTATAAAGAAAAGAGATTTAATTGGCTCATTGTTCCATAGGCTATACAGGAAGCATGATGGCTTCTGGGGAGGCCTCAGGAAACTTCCAATCATGACAGAAGGTGAAACGGAAGCAGGCATGTCTTACATGGCCAGAGCAGGAGCAAGAAAAAGAAGAGGTAGGTGCTACATACTTTTAAACAATCAGATCTCCTGAAAACTCACTTACTATATAGTACCAAGGGGTGATGGTACTAAACCATTCATAAGAACTCCACCCCTACGATCCGATCACCTCCCATCAGGCCCCACCTCCGACACTGGGGATTACAATTCAATATGAAATTTTGGGTAGGGACACAATTCCAAACCATATCAGATACCATGTCACACCAATCACAATGGCAATTATTAAAAAGTCAAAAAACAGTAGATGCTTGTGAAGCTGCAGAGAAAAGGGAACACTACTTATACACTGTTGGTGGGAATGTAAATTAGTTCAGCCACTGTGGAAAGCAATTTGAAGATTTCTCAAAAAACCTAAAACAGAGCTACCATTTGATCCAGCAATCCCACCAATGGGTATATACCCAAAAGAAAATAAATTGTTCTACCAAAAAGATACATGTACTCATATGTTCATCACAACGCTATTCACAACAGCAAAAACATGGAATCATCCCAGATGCCCATCAACAGTGGATTGGATAAAGAAAATGTGGTACATATATACTGTGGAATACTATGCAGCCATAAAATGAATGAAATCTTGTCTTCTGAAATAACATGGATGCAGCTAGAGGCCATTATCCTAAGCTAATTAATGCAGGAACAGAGAACACAATATCACATTTTCACATATATGTGGAGCTAAGCGTTGGGACTCATGGACATGAAGATGGGAACAATAGACTGGGGACTACAAGAGAGGAGAGAAAGGGGAGCAAGAGTTGAAAAACTATTGGGTACTATGCTGACCACCTGGATGACAGGATCAATCATACGTAAAATCTTAGCATTATACAATATACGCAGGTAACATATATTTACACATGCACCCCTTGAATTTAAAATATAGGTTGAAATTAAATATATATATATATTCATATACAAAATAGCAATAAAAGAGAAACTGGGATAGTACTTTATCCATATGAAGGAAAATAATATTGAATTCCTACTTACATTAATCTCAAAAGTTAGTTTCAGAGGAATTAAAGACACGTGAAAGGCAAAGTTTTAGGTGTTTTATTACCTCAGACTGAGAAAACATTTCTTATACAAAGAAATACTAAAAATAACACTGATGATGTAACCATATGAAAATATCTGAAAAGTTGTTTATTAAAGACATCATTAGAAAAGTGAAAAGACAAATAGTTATGGTAGAAAATTACTTCTGCACAAATTGTTAGAAAGTATTTCCTATATATATAAAAAGTGAGATAGAATAGACTTTTCTTAAAGACTAAAAATGAAAGAATAAACATTGATCAGTAAAATAAACAAGAAACACACACATTTAGAGAAGAGGAAAAGCAACCGGTCAACAAGTACATGGAAATATATTCAAACTCAAATGATCTTATTTTGAATTATCCTTTTCATAAGTTTCCAAAGATAAGAAGTATGATATTACCAGGTGTTAATTAAAATATGAAGCCACAAGAATGTTTACAAATCACCAGTGGGTATGTAACCCTCTGAAAATTAATTTGACATTATATGTTACATTTTAATGTAATGCATGCTTTATTACCCAGAAGCCATCTTGAAATCTTCAAAAAAAAATAGGCAAACAAACCAAATAGTGATGTTAATTATTAAGAAGCTGACTCAGAAGATGTATAACTTAAGTGTCTTTAATGGGGAATCCTATTACTTGTGTCTAATGGTATCCTAATAGGTATAGTGTGTCATTTAAATACAAAAGAAAACGTAGGAGTTTTCACCATTGTGGCTACTATTTTATTAAATAGTTTTTCAAAGCCATATTTGGCTTTGAAAGCTTTGTCAAAATAAGATTCTAAATGACATGATATAAACACTGGAAGGGGAAAGAATATTATTATTTTCAGGAATGATCATCTACAGAGAAAGTTTTTAAAAATAAAATCAGGAAGTGACAGTTTTCTAAACAAGCATAGAAAAAGGGATAGCTTTTCTATAGATCTTTAATAACTAGCAAGACAATCCAGTGAAATTTAGGAATAAATGGAAGAATACAAAATCCTCGAAAATGTGTAAACTATAGGAACGTAAGACAAGAACTGGATAGATGCACATGCCATGTTTTTGAGTGGGAAGAGGTCGTACTGCAGAGATGCCATTATGCCATCATTTCCCAAACACAAGGCAATTCAAATCAGAATCTCAGTATCTTAACCCAGTAAGCTTACTTTAAATTTCTTCTGGAAATTTAAAACAATTAATGATATCACCAATAATTTTTTGAAAAATATAGTTACATTATGTACAATAAGGGAAGAGCATGCCATTTCATGCTGTGAAATATGCCGTAAATCCACTGAATAATAACAATCTGGAATTGGCACAGCAACACATCAATAGAACAGAAGTAAAAGATCAAGAATCAAAACTTGTTTTCAATGGGAGCCATTTTCCTTGAGTCCTTAGATTTTCTAGACTGTAAGTGGTTGAACTGAGATTTAAGCTGAGGTCATCTAAATCTATTGCCTAGCCTGAGTAATCAACTATCACACAACACCTTAAAAAGTATGAGACTAGCTAGACATATTTTAGAAAAGAATACTGTTCTATCAGACATTAAAATACATTACATAGCTGCAGTAAGTAAAATAATGTGATTTATGTGTCAGAACACTTGGAATAGAACCTGACATATTTGAAGAACTTAACAAATATTTGTTCAATGAACGAATCTACCCGACTCCCCAGGAAGAATCCATTTCACCCCAAGGGACTACATCAGTTTCTGTTAAACATTTTAGTGTGATCAGAATTCCACTGGGGTGGCTGTTAAAAATTCAGATCTCCTCCCCTCCCCGTTGGGTCCCCAGAATACCCATTCTGATCCGCTATGAGATGTTAATTTTCAACAAGCCCCAAGTAATTTTTAATACAGGTATCTGAAGAAACACTCCTAAAAAACTTCACTCTAAAGGAAGAGAATGGTCTCTAGAGAAAGCAAATATCTGGTTGGCAGAGGAATTTCATTTCCTATTGTAAATGCATATGTCAGCATTCTGGCTAACAGAACAATCTTTTGTGTGCTTGGTTAGTGTTAGTATCCTCAAGCAATGGATCAACTTTGGGAGTTCAACAAAATCAGATTTGCAGATCTAGAGCTAGACCTTGAGACTCTTTTGTGAGCAGCCAGCTTGGCTTATTTGGGTGACATCCTACCTTACTACATATGTTTCCAATCTTCAATAGCAAGAAGGTACTCTGTCAGGGTTAGCTCCCTTTCCCCTTTTCACTTACAGGCTTGGTAACAAAGTTCATCAAGCATGTTCTTCCATCGTCTCATTGGTTTAAATTTAATGTTATATTTATCCCTCTACCAGCAGTTTCTTTTCATCTGTAAATATCTAGTTTCAGAGAAACCAATAAACCATCTTTTTTCTACACTCTTTACTCTTTGACCTTTCCTCTTTTAGATTAAAAATGGTAAAGATTGAGAAATGACTACATCATTCTTCTAACTGATTTACTTGCCAAAGATCCATGACTCTCACCTTGCAGGAAAAATAAAATAAAATTTAAAAACAAACAAAAAACCCCACCGTGGTTATCTGAATAACATGATGTAACTCTTATTCAATATCATTTATGCTAACTAATTCTTCTCATTTTCCTTCTTCTCAAATGAAAAATTTACTTCACTGTATTTACAACTCTGTATTTTGACCATCAAGGATTATGAAACTAACTTAGTATATCTTGACCAACACTTTTTTTTTCCAAATGAAAGAAATAGATTAGGATAAAAATATATTGCATTACAAATAGGTGGGGTAAATTTTTGTTTCAATTATATATGTGTAAAGGCGTACTATGATAGGATAGGAAATGTGTTTCTTATTCTGAGTTTCTATTAGAAAATGTATGGAAACTTCTGATTTGGTAAAGTGAGATGAATTTTATTTTCCTTTAACTGAATTCCTATTACATTACAAGACATTATATTACAAGACTTATTTCTGCAGGTGGCTGACAACTTTATCTTAATGGTAACCTGATCATCTCTGTTTAAAATTCATGTATCCTTTAAGTAGCACCCCAGTCAAATTCTAGGACTTCTTGTTTCCCTGTAAATTTCCCTTCCTTTCTCTTTTCTGAGGTGAGCTAAGCTTAGGGGGCCTTGCATATGGTCCTGGAATTCTGAGAAGAATGCCTGACAGAGCTGATTTTCTCTATCCTTGCTGGCAACTTCTGAGGGTTCATTCATCTTGACTAGTCCCTGTCTTGGTGGTCTGACACCTTCTCCTGAACTTTCTGACACCCATCATGACCCATTTTCATTGTCTGTATACTCTCCTACCCAGGATGACGCTAAACACGCTGCCCATGCTTAAAAACTTTAATACCCTCTTTTGAGGTGTGGGGGAATACTCTTACTCATCTAACAAAGTGCAACTTTTGCAAATCAAAGGCATTCAGATTCTGTTTGTGCTACACGCTTATAAAATTTATTCAGAAATGTATTCTAGGCTGAGTGTTGTGGCTCATGCCTATAATTCCCAAACTTTGGGAGGCTGAGGCAGGAGGATTGCTTGAGGCCAGAAATTTGAGAACAGCCTAGCCAACATAGTAAGATCTTATCTCTTCAAAAAAAAAATTAAAATTAAAATTAGCCGGGTGTGATGGCTTGGGCCTGTAGTCCCAGTTTCTCAGGAGGCTGAGGGAGGATGGCTTGAGCCCAGGGGTTTGAGGCTGCAGTGAGCCATGATCATACCACTGCACTCCAGCCTGGGTGACAGAGTGAGACTCTGTCAAAAAAAAGGAAGGGAAGGGAAGGGAAGGGGAGGGGAGGAGGGGAGGGGAGAAGGAAGAGGAAGGGAGGAGAGGGGAGGGAAGGGGAGGGAGAGGGGAAGTGGGGAAGGGAAGGGAGTGGAAGAGGGGAGAGGAAGGGGAGGGGGAGGGGAGGAGGAAGGGAAGGAGAGGGAAGAAATGTATTCTAGGCCAGCACTGTCTAGTTTCTGTGACAATGAAAATGTACTATGTATAATTGTATTGCCCTGTACAGTAGCCTCTGGTTACCTGTGGCTATTTAGCCCTTGATAGGTGGTATCAAGAGCTCTTCTAGTGTGACTAAGAAACTGAATTTTAAATTTCATTTTACTTTAACTAATTGAAATTCAAATTAGGCACATGTGGGTAGCAGTTACTACACTGGACAGCACAGTGCTGGGTTGCATCTGTGCCCTCCCTCTTGGCAGTTTATAAAAAAGCAAATGCTGCACCAAAATCATGGTTAAGTGCAATAGCACAAGAAAAGGAAAAGGGAAGCAACTTTAAAAACATCTCTCCATATAATCTTTCTATAGTAACATAGATTTTTTGAGTCATGATTTACATATAATAAAAATATACCCATTTTAAGTGTACAGTTCAATAAGTTTTGATGAATGCATCCAGTCATGTAACCACCACAACTATTAAGACACAAACGGATTCACTATCTCCATATTATCTCCTCCTTACTCCTAGCCCTTGATAAACACTGACCTGGTTTCTGTAACTACTGTTTTGCCTTTTACAGAATTTCATACAAATACAATCACACATATGTCATCTTTTGCACTTGTGTTATTTCAACTAGCATAATGATTTGAGATTTTTTCATGTTGGTACATATGTGGGAGTTTGTTCCTTTTTATTATAAGACACATTTCATTGAATGAATATAATATGCATTTTTTATTCATTCACAAGTTGATTTAGGTTGAGTTTGGTTTAGGGCTATTATTTTTAAAAGCTACTATATAAATAGAGTACACATTCTTTTGTGGACATATGCTTTTATTTCACTTTGGAAAATACTTAGGATTGGGAATGCTGTTATGGTAAATATATAGGTATACAATAAACTGTCAAACTGTTTCTAAAAAGATTATATCATTTTGCATTCCGACACCAATACATGAGACTTATCATTGCTCTACGTCTTTATCATATCTCAGCATTGTAGAACTTTGATTTTTAGCCATTCTAGTGGGTTTGTAGTAGTATCCATCACAGTGTGAATTAAATGTCCCTGATGACTGTGGTATTGGGGATCCTTCTATGGACTTCTTGCATTTCTTATATCTTCTTTTGTAAAGCATGGGTTCAAATCATTTTAAAATCAGGTTATCCTCTTCTTATTTGATTGTGTTATTTATCAGACATAATTTTATAATATTTTCTCCTAATCTGTGAAATATTTCCTATTGAAAGATTTCCTATTGAAATCTTAACATCTTTCAATACTGGGTGCATTTTTCCTTGTTGTTTTTTTTTTTTTGGTTTTGCTCTCAGAAATCTTTGCCTCCTCAAGACTACAAAGACTTTTTTCTTATAATTTCTCTAGTTCTATAGTTCAAGTGCTTAGCTTAATGTTCAATTTTGAGTTAATAATAATGCCTTTTTTTAAAAAAAATAAAGTTATCCAAACCTCAGACCAATGTGAAATCTGTCTCATAGAGTCTTTGTAATCCTAGTAAATAATAACTGTTAAATAATTATTAGCCATAGATATCGATGTTTATCTCTAGAACAAATCCTCTCAGAACACGGAAGGAAATTCTGAGTTAGAAAGGCAATCTTAGCAGAAAAAGTTTTAAACATTACCATAAAAAAATATAAACCTAAATAAGAACTACAAATAAAGCCCATTCACCAATAGGACACATTTGAAAATTCTGAATGAAACCGGTCATTCTTAACTCTTAAATGTCATTCCACAAATCTTGTTTCTAATCTTCCTCAAATAATCTAAACTGATTTGTCTTATCTTAGGACTGAATATTCATGACAGATCAAAGATGCTTTTATACTGTTTGATTTCTGTAATTATATTCTGTATATATGTCTAGAAATTGGCACAAAACTGAGAAGGAAATCACAGACAAAGATCAGAATATTTTTCCTACTGCTTTTCCTTAGAGAAGAATCTACATAATCTCTTACATCTTTAGACGTCAGCAGGTTTCAGGTATGAAGAAGGTAGGCTACTTCTTAATAACTCAGGAGCAGAATACAGCATCAAGTCCAGATGAACATCCATAAAGATAATTGCAGTACTTTTCCTAGGATTACCTGGCGGCTTATCAATTTGTGCACAAACCTAGAGCTACAAATGGAAGATGGGCTAATTCCCATAGAAAATTAATGTTAACTGTTTACGTATTTTTTTTTCCTTCTGACCTTTCCAGGTGAGAGTTGGGTTTTCCAGAGCCCGGTTACAAGTAATTTACCTATCAATCCTCTGATGAAAACTCAATGGTAAGCTGTGCTAAGTAAACTCACCCAGCTTATCCTGACTAACTTGTAACTGTCCTGCAATGCTTGCAATGCAGTGAAAATCCTACAGTATGTCCCCTGGTTCTCTGAACTCACCTGCCCATTGCGTGCAAGAAAAAGCTGGATTCCTTCTAGGTCTAGTAAATGATTTTCTTGAATTATGCAACAGGCTTATCTAGTGGGTTATCTCTGGACCTGTTCACAAGCTGACAAGTATTTGCAGGGATGTATGGTCATGCTTTCTGTTCCTCAAACTGTAATGTGTTTGTAAGTGAAAAATGATGAGTGTGATGTGGATCTGAGCTGGTAAATCACCTCCTTCTGATGTGGTCTCCTTTTTTGTTCTGACCTGAGGCCTGAAGCAGGAGAATTTATTTATCAGGGGCAAATGAACTCTGACTCAGATAAGTGTGACAGAATGTGAGGTCTTTATCAAGGCATTGATTAAATTTTTCAATAAATATGCATTGCTCTTTTACTAGGTACTTTTCTAGCCCCACCAGTGAAAAAGACAAAATCCCTTTCCCCAATGAGTGGGTTTCTGACAATTCGTATATACTAAGGATGACAATGAACTTTTAGTGCTTTTCTTCATGCTGTGAGACATAACATGCAGGTCAATGACTTTATCTTAATTCCTTTCCACAAATTATACTTCTTTACCCTCTAATCCTTGGCAAATAGGGTAAAATCTTAAACTGAGACAGATTCTAGAATATAGCCCCTCAGTCCATGCATTCTCTTTGTGCAGGGGAATTTAGGAAGGAATTGGTCTTGACATGAGTAAAGAGACCAGGTCCTGAGGCAGACTCCCCTCCAAAAGAGATTGAACTTACTGGATTGTGCTTATTGCCTTCGACTCAAGAAGCAATACTTCCCTTAAGTAGTCCTCTAAGTTTAAAGTGGAATTCCTCCTTTTGGCTTGGATGTATCAACTTTTCTTCACCATTTTCACTCTAGCGCCCACATCTGGCAGTACTCAAGCTGGTGGTGAATAGAATCAAAATGATAATGTAAAAATGGACTGTTGGTATACCTCACCTCATATTTGACACTGTTTTGTTCATCCATAGAACCACTTTATATTAACATAGACGAAACTTTAAGTTAAGTCTAGAAATTCAGTATAAACCTCAGAGATCCTTGAGGCATTGTCTAGATAAATCTGTGTACCTGAATTACAGGTACATGAAATAAAGCATGAGAGACCAAAATTTAGCAAATGCTCACAATGAAAAAGCAATTCCTGTGGAAAAGCAATTCATATATACACACACACGTACTCATACACACATAAATTAAGCAGATCTAGATGAAGAAAAGAAAATAATTTCTCCCTTCCAGGGCCATGCCCTAAACCTGAGGCTACCATGAACTCACCTACGTGCAGCTCCAGCTCTTGGAGGAGGCCTCACCTTCTCGGCTTTCTCATCACATTCCTGGGTATTAAACAAATACTTTGGGATGAAGGAGACAAACAGGAGTATCACCACTACTACGTAGTGGTCCATATGTGTCTAGAAGACCTGGTTGGAGGGAAGATGATGAAAGAGGGAAATGCACAAACATACTTGTGCCACAGTGATGCACACTTTGCCTGCCTCCGTTCAGGACACTGAGATGCACAGCAAACAAAATCTTCAAAACTGAAATTCAATCTCAAATAATATTCAATCTTGTATCAGAGTTACCCCTGAAATACTCAACCTTTCTAAGTTGATCCATTGGGATAAAGCAGGGAGTAGAAAGTCAAATCATAGTCCCAAAGATAAAATTCCCCAAAAGCCAGTCATAAGAGGCAGTTCAAATATAAGATATGAGACTTGATGATCCACACTGGTTCATTATCCTCAAACAATGATACACCTGGTTTTTGAAATCTGCATAGTACCTTTGTTTTTACAGACAATGTTTGAGATCTAGATTAATGTCTGTGGGTCTGTTCCCATGCCAATCTTTTCAACACAAATTGTTTCAGTAAAACAAGTAATGTTGAATGAAAACTGCTTTTGACCCATGGGAATGCTTATTAGGTACTGAAATATTTTAGCCAGTGAAATCTCATGAAGTTTTCTGAAATTATAGTGATTGTTCTCAAGTTTGTGAAGGCATATTTTGGTTAACACACTCATTTCTTTGTGTTAGCTGGCAACGAGCTTGTTAGGAAATGCATCCTCACTTTCATCTATGTCCAAAACTGACATTATACTTTGGCGTGGCCTCTGAACTAATTGCTGTATACCCAGGGTGATTATGCTCAGCAGTAGTGCGATGAGGGGAACTCTTCACTCATTCACCAAACACTTGTTGAGCTCCTAACAAATGCATGTCTGGGATACACAGTAGCAAAGAAGATGGACAGGCCCACTGGTTTCACTGAACTTTCAGTCCACCAACAGGAGAAATAAAATAAACAAGAAACAAACAACAAACACAAATGTCTGATTGCAGTAAGTGCTGCGCAGAGAATAGAACAACTGGATGACGAAGTCACTGGGTGACTACTTTTGACTAGGTGGTCAGGGAAGACCTTTCTGAGGAAATGACATTGGAGCAAATACTTGAAAGACAAGAAGCACTCAGACATGCAAAGACTCCAGGTAAAGTGAGCAACAATTATGCTTTAAGTAGAAATGAGTTTTGTGTAATCAGTTTTTTAAAAAATCAGTAAAATGGCCATGAACAACAAGTTATTGCTGTTCCTGGAGCAGAGTAATCATGGAGATATGAGAGATCAGAGTAGGCAAGGGCCCCATGTGGAGGCCTGCTAGACCTTCTGGCCATCACAGGAGTTTGGATTGTAGTCTAAGTGCAGTGCAAAGCCATCGGAGCAATTTAAATCAGCAAGTGATATGATGGGATTTACTATATAACACATATAGAAAACATACAAATTGGAAAAAAGAGGAATAACTTCCTGCCACCAAATCCAAACTCCCCATAATGAAACAAACTAGTACTTCTATTATTTAACATTTTCTTTAAATTATCTCCAGCATAAAGCATCCATCCAGTATACGTACATGCACAACCTAAACATATGATGTGGCCAAAAATGGCCGTTCATTACATTCACCAAAAGGCAAATACAAATGCAGGATGATTCTTCCCAAATCTTAGCATTTCCTTCCCATGAAGAGAGTTCAAACTGCATGCTCATGAATCTCTCTTAACATCTTTACCCATTTCATATTTAGAGAGATGACTGACTTATCTGGTAAATTTGGAGAAATAACTGGGTCTGCCCGGCTCACGTCCCAGGTATTTCTGATGAGAGTGAATCTAGCCATGGAGAGTAGAAATTCTGCTTTGTGCCTCCTTGAAAAAAGCATTGCCTAGATAGTCCCATCCTGTGGCCCACCTGTACCTTCCTTGCTGTGACTGGAGTGGGTCTTCCTAAATCTGAGTTCAACATTAGCAAGTCCACGTGGTTAACAAATCTAAAGCCCAGTACTCTAACCTGATCTCTCTTAGGAAGACAATGATAATTTAGCCTTCATGTCTATTCCTTTTCACCTTATTCAGAAACAACATGGGAAAGATGAAGTATCATTTTCACTGAGGATTAGGACCTACTGAGAACACAGCACTTCTTAGTTTCTATCAAAGATATGAAGGAAGAAGTAAACGCACTGTCTTTACTGAGAAAATTCACAATGCTTTCTAATAAAATATTAAGCCTTTCTGACAAGAAAGCAGGTTCTCAGACAGAATAGAAAACAAAAAAGCAAAGAAACATAAAATAAAAAAGCAAAGAAACAAACTGACCCATTTGGAGTCTCCCAAGACTCTGTCACATGCTCTATAAAGAACTGGACAATCATACAAGGTAGACACAGAGGAAAGGACCAATGGAAAGAATGCCCACTTTTGCACTCTACATAGACTGAAAGACAACATTCTCCTTTTCCGGTCATTGACTCTCGTCTTCCAAATATTGATCTGTAAGCTTTGACTCTGAACATTGTTTCCATCTCAGTTATTTTCAATTCTGTGTTTACCAGACTCCTTCTGTCATACCAAACAATGGGAGAGGGCTGCTACTCTTGGTTCCTTTTCTCAAACTTCCCACAATGACCATTTGAATGTGATACGTTGCTGAAGCTCTACTGCATAACATTTGAAAGATTGCCACGTAGCATTCAAAGCCTGTTTCCATTCTCAACCCAAATAATAGAATCCCTCCTTTGTAACTTCCTAACTAACTTTCATATGGAAAAGGTGAGAGATACACAGATGAATTTTAATGCATGTCTAAAAATGAAGCCTAGACATAATGGAGACATATATGGTAGCGAGAGATGATTTTGTCAGCCTTACAATGAAATGGAACACAGATCTCTGCATCTTCACTATGGGAAATAAAGTCCAGAATCACTTACTGGTATGATATCTGAATGAGTTAAAGATTAAACTATGCTTGATTTGCCCCCATATATTTCGAACGTTTGTTACTTCTTTCAAGTGAAATTTAAAAACACCTTATCAAATTTTAGACTCAATTTTAGGTCAAATATAAGACAAATAGGTGCAATAATGTATTATTTAAGAGGTTGTTATAACAGGTTTTTTTTGTTGTCTTTATTTTTTACTTCTTGGGTATTTCAAGTTTCACAATGGAGTGCTTCTCAGCCCAAATGTACAAGGCAATTATAACATGTAATAGTACATACCTGGTTGTACTTGATCCTCATTTTGTGAGTCTTCTATAGAACTCTCACCCAAGGAATTTGGCTACCCTATTGGACCCATTTCAAGAAAAATGAAATAGCAGTGATCCTAAGTTGCTGACATTTTTTCCTACTCTAAAACTTATAAAGAAAGTCTTAGAAAGGATTGTCTGGCAGGGCGCGGTGGCTCACGTCTGGAATCCCAGCACTTTGGGATGATGAGGTGGGCGGATCACCAAGGTGGAGAGTTCGAGACCAGCCTGACCAACATGGAGAAACCCCGTCTCTACTAAAAATATCAAAAAAATTAGCCGGGCATGGTGGCACATGCCTGTAATCCCAGCTACTCGGGAGGCTGAGGCAGGAGAATCACTTTAACCTGGGAGGCAGAGGTTGTGGTGAGCCAAGACCACGCCACTGCACTCCAGCCTGGGAGACAGAGCAAGATTTGGTCTCAAAAAGAAAGAAAGAAAAGATTGTAGGCTGGGCGTGGTGGCTCACACCTGTAATCCCAGCGCTTTGGGAGGCTAAGGCGGTCTGATCACTTGAGGTCAGGATTCGAGACCAGCCTAGCCAATATGGTGAAACCCCATTTCTACTAAAAATACAAAAAATTAGTTGGGCATGGTAGCCTGTGCCTGTAATCCCAGCTACTGGGGAGACTGAGGCAGGAGACTCACTTGAACCAGGAGGCAGAGGTTGTAGCGAGTTGAGATCATGCCACTGCACTCCAGCCTGAGCAACAGAGTGAGACTCCATCTCAGAAAAAAAAAGAAAAAGAAAAGAAAGAAAGGATTTTTTTCATGGTAGTACCCATACCCAACAGGTTAAGACAAGAGTAGTGTAGGTGTTTGAATTAAAAAATTGAGGTGAATTTCCTGTCATGTCACAGGTAGTAAGTGAGCTTGCACAAGCCACTGTATAAACCATTACCCCCACAACTGAAGTTAATTCCCTAATTGTCTCCTCCAAGTTCTGGGGGGTGAATCAGCCATTTGGCATTCTGCCCTACTTCTGACTGACTCAGAAGTACTTCCGTCACAACTGCCACACATTTTTGGAAAAGAAGGGGTGGAGTTGTTATATGAGTCATAAGAGAATGAGAGACAGGAGTGAGGTTAAAGGTGAGGTCAATATCCCAAATGCATTTCACAAGAGGTAGTCAAAGGATAAAAAAGATCATATTTTACCCTAGAAACTTTTGAAGATATTAGTAATTAAACAGATTTTTGATGACTACTCTTGACTTTTGAAAGGTCACCTTTCTTAACTTTCACGCAACACACAGATATCCACACACAAAGAGAGATAGAAAGATAAAAAGAGAGAGATCTGATTCTCTTCTCAAATCCCCTATTGAAAATATACTTTTCCCATGATTTTCTTCATGCTTATTCTATCATATGGCTAAGTTTAACATTCTGAATCATTGGTAATAGATAAACTAAATGAAATCAGGCTTTTCAACTCCATGGTTGGCCATTGAACAATGTACGGTCTTAGAATAATTAATTTAAACTCCAAGAGCACAGTTTGGTTACGGATAAGAAAAATATATTTTTTAAAAGTTCAGCCAGAACCTAATTTTCAGCAGAACATAGGCAAATTGATTTCTTTTCTATTTTTAGGTAATTTAGGATTTTCAGAATAATGTGATAAAAGACGGGCCCCAGGTTATAACCCAGTAGATCAGATAAGAGTATAAAAATCACTGACTATACTCAGCAAAAAAACACTAGTTCAGCACTGGCCAAAGCCACAGGTGAGAAATTTAACCAGTAAGTCTCCACAATAATTTGGAAGATATTTATGAACCTCTTGGGGACCCATGTCAAATAAAACCTTGTTTATAAATCAGTAATAATGTTAGTTAACTTTTTAGCTCCCGAGAAAAGTTTCCAAAAAGCCTACCTTACCTTTATTATTTGAAGTAGATATATCCAAGTTTCTACTGATTCAAGGCCTGATTGGATACTAAACTTACGAAGAAACAGTCAGACTATTCCCAGAGAATTTTTTCTCTAGTGTTTGTGGCATGGGATCTTATGAAGAGCGATTGCTCACTGTGGTCGGTAGCACCGGCTCTTATAGCAGCTTGCTTGGAATGGAATCCTACTTTGCCTTCTCCTTACTCCATTCCATTAGACAGTTTTCCACTTCTCTGTGCCTCACTTTCCCCATCCTTAGAATGAAGATAAAGACAATACTTACCTGATAGTGTTGTTATGGAGATTAAACATAAAGTACTCAGAACAGGGTCAGACATATTAAAAACTCTTTGAAAATGTACACTACAAAAACCATGGAGGCCTAGATGGGTTAGTGACCTTTTCCAGGTTATGCAGATGCAGAGCTAAGACTTGAACCCACACCTCTGAAACCCTGACCTACAAGCTCAGACGTGCTCACTACAATTTCCCCAAAGCTAGGTACTGTGTGAATAACTGTCATGCTGAGTAATTAATGAAAATTAATTTAGTACCTCTGCCAAATTGGAAAGTTTTACTTGAAACTTGAAATGAGCTTTCTCTTTCCTTTTTTTTTTTTTTTTTTAATACAAGGGTTTGTGGAGTAAGTGAAATCTTCTGAGATACTTAAACTTGTAAAATAGAAAAAGCTGCAAATGAGTAAATGCCTGGAGTACTGACTTTAATACCATGACTAATAGATGATTGTTCTTTCAGGACCCATTTTGCCTACAGGCTTCTAAGTCTTTAAAGGGCTGCTCTGGAGGCCATGGTTCTATTGGTAACATAATCATATTTTCTGTCTCAGTTAATTGACAGAGCTGCAAAGCAGCAGAACAATGTCATTAATTGTAGACTACTGTTACAGCCTCTGGGTCTCAGCAAATATTTGCTGACTTGTGACAATTGGAGACCTCGTTTATCTACTCAGAGTCATCACCATCTTTTCAGGTTGCCACAGTCTCTTTCCTCAAAGTCATCTTTGACCCAAAAAGTGGAAGTTGACTGTGACACAAATTGCTAGCGAAACAAGATGGAATTTTCAACTGTTACAGGATAAGACAAGTAAGAGATAGATGTGATGAAACACAAGTCCTGGAAGGGAGGGAATTGTGTCAAATGTCAGTTACTGCAAGATTCCTTCTTTGTTTGACTCACTCAGTTGAAATGGAGGCCATTACTTTTCACATACTAGTGGTCTAGGGGCACAGCCCATCATGAAATCTTGCAGGAAACTCTGTTCGACTGACCCATGAGTGCCACTTTGGGGTCTAGAGTGTGACTCATTCTTCCATACATAGTTTTTGTGTAAAGAAAATAAATTAATATATAACAAGCTGTTTAATTTCCACTGACCCCACCCTATCCTAACTTCCCAGAAATGTCAGCCTAACCTTGAGTTCTCATGTGAATTGGCTCTCCAGGTGCGATGACTGCTATGACAAAATCTGAGTAAGAGTTTGTACCACTGTCCCTCCACCCTAAAGGGATTTACTTACATACAAAGTCTAAAAACTGATTACTCCATTTATTCCAGAAGACAACCTCCCTCTAGACAAATGATGACTTGATTTGGAAAGCACTTTTAAAAAGAAGTCTGCCCTTCAGTGAAGGCAACCCAACTTAATAGTAATTATCCTTATCAGGGACCCAATGACCAGATTCTACATATTTACCAGGTCTCTCAAGATACCTGCATAACTATTTACTAAAGGTTCTGCCAGGAACAATCACAAGGTATAAAGTTCATAATTGTTGCTGTGTGTGGAATCCAAATAAAAAGAAACAAATCTATCTCCTTGGAAATATAAGTAGTCTTAAAATACTGTCAAGAATGGGCACTTAAGTGATTTAAGAATGAACCAAAGATTTTATGTTGACTGTATTAATATAAAGTCATATGTCCCTAAAATAAATTAAATAAAAGAGTACAAAATCGTATTGCCACAATGATGCAGAGTGCAAGAACAGTGACAAAGTTTCCAATGAACTGACAGTTATAGAGAGAAATAATTAAATCCACACTTTATGGAGTTTTTTCTATAACATATGATTTAAAAATTAATATATAATTGGAAAATCATATATATTGTAGGAAAGTTCCATAAAGTTTGGAATTTTATAATGAAAAACAACTGGTGAATGTGATTGTTTAACCAGTCACTTATCTTATATTGCAAAGATCCATTGTTATATAGCTCATATTCATTCCATATAGGCTTAACCTTGCTCTCCTTGATTTACAGTCTAGTGAGGATTCAGTTAACAGACAATACCTTGTAAGTGCTACGATGTGGGGCATGCACAGAGGACTGAGGGAACACATAGGATTCACAGCTCATAGTTTCCAGGTAGTTCACTAGAGAAGGGAACTGTTAATGATGATGTAGAAGTAAATTGGAAAAAAGACAGACATTAAGAAAAGGGAAGGAGATATTCCTAGAAGATGGAAGGGGAAATACCTGGAATGAGGAAAACATTAGCTTTGGATATGCTCAAGGATGCCTATTTTAAAATGTCTAAACTCAAGTTGCAGAGTTTTCTGCCATGACCTACAAGATCACAATCGCAGGAGAAGCAGTTGGCAGCTATCTTTATCTGAAGGTGGTATGCTTGATTTAAAAGATTAGCAACTGACACGTCAAGAATACAATTAAAGCATTCTATAATAATACCAAATAATTATAAAGATATAAAGTTAAAAGTTAAACATCTCATTCAAATACTATTAAACGTAGCATACAAAAATAGTCCGATCATCCTAATGTGTTAACATCTGTAGATCAGATGTTACCTACAAAGGAAATAACAAAGCTCCTATGAAGTGTTTTGTGAATTCTCTTTGTCAAGTTAAATCTTTCCTCATCCAGAATCATTCAAGCAGTAGGTATTCTTATGCACATATGCTAAATAATAGGGAATTGAATGGCATTGTTTTATGGTAAAAGGAGATTACATTTTTCTTGGGTAAGAAGGTCAATTGACATAAAGAGTGAATAGTTAATAAAAGAGCAATTATTAATACAGTTAGAAACTGCAATATTTGCTCTATAGATTATCAGTGCTAGAATAGTGATGACTTCGTAAGATATGTTTTCTTTGAAAAAGAAGATTTTATAGAATGAGTGGAATTTGAATTGGAGAGAGAAACTGGAGAGTAGATTCTAGACAAAGAAAAAGGTCAGAGGAAAGCTTCAGAGGCAGGTGCCGTCATGGTGTATATATGTGTCCAAGGGTCTGTCTATAGCCAAGGAGACATTTGAGAAGTAGAATCTAATTGCTATGAATTGGTAGGCTGCAATGGGATAATAGAGAAATTTGAAAAATAGAAGCCATGCATTTAGTTGGATACTTTAAGGACAAAATTCTTAGAATGGATATGGGTTTCTTTTTGGGAGGATAAAAAGGCTGTAACATTAAATAGTGGTGATAGTTAAATTGAGGAGTATTGAATTGGAGAACAACATTCAATGGTTAGTCTAGTAATCTTACGAAAGAAAACTAGAGAATGAAAAAAATCCACAGCCACTGGGGTCAATAGTGACACATTTCTATTTAAATGTGAATGAGTGGCAGGATCTTAGATGTGAAATAAAAAACAGGGACTGATGCCAAAGGCATTTCAAAAGAAAAAATGAAAAAAAAAAAAATCCCTTGAGAATACTAATTGGCTAAAGTTAAGAACATAGAAGGCAAGGGTGAGTTGGAAATGCTTGAGTAGCTATGTAAATAGTGGCTTCAATTAGTGGAGGTGGAAAGAAAAATGGAGTGAGAAGGATGATAACTTCATTTTTGTTGCTGTTGAGCTTAGGATAATGAGGTATTTAAGTAGAAATGTTTATTTAGATGGTAAAATAAAAGCCTATAGATCAAGTGAGAGCACAGGTATGGAGTTACAGGTGACACTGTCACATGGGTATTTCTAAGGAAAAATGTAGAACAGTGATTATTTTAACCTTTTTTTTTCCAGCAGAATTTTTACTTCAAACAAACCTAAACCAAATGCCAAGTTGTTACTGCTTTTATAAACATAAAAGAGAAGGACTTTGCAGGGGTCAAGGTCCTAGAGGCTCTTTCTTCACCAAATCCCGAATTCCATGGTAATCTGGGGACTAGGAGACACAAGTAGGGGGCATTCATGGGAAGCAGTTGAACCAGCCCAGGAGAATCCTTCTCTGCAATCAGGCATGGCTGGCGATAATGGAGACAGGGTGGAAACCACCCTGAGTGAGCCGAGCCAGAGCTGAGTGAGCAGTGCAGAGAGTCAGAACAGGAACCCAGGCAAGGGCTGGCCTGTCCCCAAATGGAGCTACGATTCAGAGCTCATGAGCAGTCAGCCTGAGTCACAGAGCACAGGTAGATCAGACAAGGCAGTGGGTCAGGACCAGGTGGGCAGTTCAGAAACCAGGAGCTCAACCCTGACGAAAGGACAGAGAGGCAGTTTGGAATCAGGAAACCCAGGCTTAGCCAGCTGGGTAGTGTTGGCATTAGGGATTAGCCTCCAGGTCACCAGGGCACTCATTTATTCATTCATGGGAAAAATATATTTTAGCATCCATGATGGGCCAGGCACTCTGTTAGGCCCTAGGATATTACGGTAAGGAAAGAAAAAGACACATTTCCTCTTCATGCTATGTACTATATGCAAGGGACTTGTCAGATTCCAACAAATTCTGTTCTTTTGTTACTCTCATTTCCCAAATACCTCCCACACCAGTGTCTATTCAGCTTCACTCTTGTGAGTCTACTTCATTTGTTCTTATCATGTTAAGCCATCTTGTTATATTCTAGTTTTATTTTCACTCCTAGGTTTGCTTGCATTCATCAACTGAAAGTCTTTGGATTGCATAAATATTATGGCTTCTAGTAACTTTTAGGATTGGGTTCAGACAGTGAAAAGGGCAAAAAAACAGGTTGGAAAGCCTTACAGAGGAAGTTTATGAGATTTACGAATATATGATTTTACTTAATTGTAAAAGTAGGTATTTATCATGGAAAACTTCTATTAAAAATGTATATAATGGAAAAAAGTCATTCTTAATACTATCATCTAGAATTAGCAGCTATTACTTATTGGAGGTATTTCCCTCCTTTTATGCATAGCATCATAGTTAAAAGCACAGAATGTAAACATGAGTGTTGGGTTCAAAATCTAACTCTGCTATAGATCCAAGACAAAGAAAAACATATGTCCACACTAAAACTTACACATAAATATTCAGAGCACCATTACTTATAATAGAAAGAAAGTGAAAACAACACAAATGTCCATTAGCTGATGAGTGAACAAAATGACAAAATGTGGTGTGTGTATATATACATGTATATATATGGATATATATACATACACGCATTTAATGTCTGTGTGTCTTACTCTCTTCATCTGTAAAGTGGGAATAATAGTAGCACCTCACTTCCCAGATTGTGTAAGAATTAAATAAATTAATAGATGGAAACTGCTTAGAAGAGTGCCTTGGGAGGCCGAGACTGGCAGATCATGAGGTCAGGAGATCGAGGCCATCCTGGCTAACACGGTGAAACCCCGTTTCCACTAAAAAATACAAAAAACTAGCTGGGCGTGGTGGCGGGCGCCTGTGGTCCCGGCTACTCGGGAGGCTGAGGCAGGAGAATGGCGTGAACCCGGGAGGCGGAGCTTGAGCTTGCAGTGAGCTGAGATCCGGCCACTGCACTCCAGCCTGGGCGACAGAGCGAGACTCCGTCTCAAAAAAAAAAAAAAAAAAAAAAAAAAAAAAAAAAAAGAGTGCTTCACATACAGCAAGTGCTAGATACATTTTGGATTCTATTAGTAATATTAGAAAGAGGAGCAGCAGGAGTACCTGTTACTTAGTTGATATGCAATAAATAACATTGTATTATTAACATTTCCCCAACAACGAAATCTTTGTCAATATTATTTTAAATGATGCATCCACATTTTCGCAATTGTTCCCCTACTGTTAAATACGGTTTTTTAAGTTTGAGACTAAGTTATGCTACAATAAGCATCTTTGTGCACCAAAGAGTTTTTTTAATCATTCCCTTAAAATAGATGATCAAAAGTGGAATTACTGTTTCCAAGCACATAATATCTTAGAAACTCTGCATAAGAGCTGCCAAAGTGTTGTTGAAAAGTGTCTTTTAATTTACTCTGTTTAATCTATCTCATGTCACCTGTGTCTGAGACTGCCTGTTTTACTCTACCGTCAGCCACATGGAGTGATAATTCTTATTATAATCTTTGCTAATTGGTATCTGACTGTTCTTTTAAATGAAACTCAATTGTTACTGAGGTGGAATATTTTTTCAAACATTCTCTTTGGAACATTTTAACCATTTATACATTGAGTTCTTAGAAAAACTAAGAACGGTAAGTTTTTTCTTAGATCTTGAAGAGCTCTTTGTACACTAAGTATATTATATATATGTGTATATATAAGTATTTATTATATATTAGTATATTATATATATATTTAATGAAATAGCAAGAGATATATGCATATAAATTAAATAGAAATTGAATGGAAAATAAAACAAATGTTTGGCATAAAAGTGAGTACAGAGAAGTTATCTCTTTCACTCATGACCCAACTAGGTCTTGAATTGTTTACGTAATTACAAGTAACTTTTTTCCTCAAATTCCAATTTCTACTTTTCTTTGTCACTACTCTTCATTAAAAAGCGGTTCTTGAAAGATCAGAAATTGTTAGTAAGAAATTCTGGCCAGTAAGAAGTAAATTTTGAGATCGTATGTGATTTCTTATTTTAATAAAAGATCTACCTGAGAAATGGAAGGATTGGAATTTTAATCCAATGCCTCCTTGACTATAAAGGGCTTTTTAAAATCTTTCAACAGGCGCCCTGCTTTCTGCTGAAGATGTTCAAGGCAACATTCAAGAACTGCCACGCTCAAAGTCTGTGCCCCCATTTCTCTGACCTCTCTCTTTTATTTTTATAGCTGTGTTCCAAGGATTGCCCTAGAATATGAGGTAAATACTCTTATATTTAATCAGTCTTTAGATAAACCTAATCTGGTCTGGCAGCTGTAATTTTTAAGGAGCTTTCATGTTTTAATGACTGCTTTATCACTGCAAAACTGAGACGTGTGAACTGCAAACCCTCTGTGATATAGCGCTGCACCCTTTTTGTTGAAACACTTGCTGAGTTTTATTAACCAAGAAATGTTTGTTTAGCAAATCACAGAGTTTTATGATCTATAATACATAGTTCCATATCATGCAAGATTTCTATGGATTTCTAAACACAAAATCATCTTCAAAGAAGCAGAGGTCCCCAGGTTTGTTTGAAAAGACACGTAATTAACTCTTAGTACATGACAGCATTTAACAGGGGACAGGCTTTGGGAACAGGGTGTGTTTTCTGTAAATGACAGACCCTTTCATAAAAACAAAAACACTATCTCATCGGACAAGTCCTGCTAACAGATTTTTTTTAAAATTCAAAGTTGTGTTTTTGTTTTTTGCACGCTTAGTTTGCCCTCATTGAGGATGTAGGTAGAAGTGAGTGGGGATGATAAGGGTTATTGCGGCGACTGGGTGAGGTACATTGTTCTAATGACAAAAAGTAGGATTATTAGAGCAGTTGTACAGACTAAATGAAAATTCAGTGTACTTTTTTTTCACAGATGTCAGAGAGGGTACTTGAACTGAATTTGAAATTACTTAAATGCCAGTCATAGTCCTTGATATGGAGGAATAAATATTTTCATAAAACTTAGCACCTAGTAACGAAACAGTCATACATTTATGTTATGTATTTATTTGAGTTATATATTGTAACTACTACAAACCGAGCACTGCACTGCCTGAGGAGGATTCAAAGACAATAAAGAGATGAAATCCCAGTTCCTGCTTTCACATTCAAATTGATCGTTTCTTAACTTTCTCCCTCCCTGGCTCTTTTCTTCCTTTCCTTCCTTCCCTCCCCTCTCTTTTCATACCAACAAAGTAGTGATAACAAAGAATGGACAAAGGTCTCAGAGAGGATAGGGAAACTGAAGCCCAGAAAGTCTAAGGTTTTATAGGATGTTCTATACTGTAAGTTTCCCTTACTGTAACACAAAAGTAACAACACACATCACACAGGGGGATCTGAGAAACACACAAATGTCCTCCAAGTGATCCACTCAAACCAAGCACTCAATAATACAGGGTAAAATTTTGTCTCTCATGAAAAAGGGGAGCAAAGGGAAGAAAGGTTTTCTAGACCAAGGGAGTGCCCTGCTTAAAATGTACCAACACAAGAGATTTTGTTCAGAACCATTAAAGTTTCATTAGAATCCTTGCTCAAGAGGAAGATGATATAAGATAAGATAAAGAAATAAGTAGCTCTTAAGAGCTTTGCTTTCCAAGCTAAGGAGCTTGGATGTGATCCTGGAGGAGATGGAATTTAAATAGGGAAGCTGTGTGATTTTATGTACCGGAGATGAATGAGATTAAAGCCAGTGTGATCAGTTAGGAGTCTCAGAATAGTGAAAGCAGGTGAGAGACTAATCTACGACAGTATCAGAAGGGATAAAACTTATACATATTTAAGAGAAAAAGATAAATAGGCCTTGCATAAAAGAGATGCTCAGAAAGTCTCTATTTCAAACAAAAAAATTCATGGACCAACAATACAGTGCTGGCTGTCAAATACCCCTGTGACTTCAATTATTTTCAGATTCACCTCATCTTCAGGAGGAGAAAAGAATTGTAAATGTTTATTGGTGTTTTATCAATAGCTGTTTCACTAATCTAGTTAACAAAGGATGGTTCCTACAATTCCACTTTTATTACAAACCTCATACACAATAAATCCCCTGTGTTTCCTACAGAAGTGTTCTAGCCTTTACTGAGTTCACCAAGCCCATGAGCTAGATATTATTGCTGCCTCTTCACAGATTAGAACTCTGAAGCTCAGAGAGGTTTGGTAACTTGGCCAATGTCACACAGTGACTATGTGACAAAACTACAATTTGCAATCAAATTCATGTGACCTCAAATGGTAAAACCTTTCCACCACAAGATATTACTGTAGTATAGTCAAAAATATTGATTCTCAACACCATCTTGATATCAAAATTACTAAGGAATTTTTTTTTTTTTAAGCAGAAATGTCTAGGTCCCATCTCAGATTTCCCAAGTCAGGATTTCCTGGGGAAGAATAGCGGTGACGATGCTTTTCCAAACATCCTTGAAAAGTTCTGATGTGTAGGCTGAGTTGAGGAGCTACTTCGTGGAGGTAAGAACGAAGTTCTGCCGACATCGGAAAGTTAAATGAAATGAAGGAATCCACACTCCTGCTCATCAGTTGGGAGGGTGATGGATCATACTTCCATCCAGTCCTTATATTCATCCTTATAAAAAGAACCTACAGTATTAGAAACAATGAGCTACAGCAGAGTGGACAGAATTAAATCTCATACCTTTCATTCCATATAACCTGAGAAGTAAATATGGTGCATAGTGCTCCAATATCTCCCAACTCAAATCTGAATTGATAGATGGGAAAGGAAGTCAGAGTTTCAAGGAGAAGTACAGAAAAGAAATAGATTCTTCCTTGGGCCTTTTCAGAAGATGCTACAATAACTTTATTGTAATCCTCTGATTAAATTCCTCCATATCAAGGATCTCAACTAAAAACTATAAATTGATAGTCAAGATTTTTCCCTTCCTTCTACCCAGCTTCCTCTAACTCCTGCTCATCCTCAACAAATCAATTTAAAGGCAGCCTTACCTGACTCTCACACTGTTCTATAACTCCTCTCTTATGTTCTCCCACAGTGTCCTGTGTCTACCACTATCACAGCCTTAAGTCTCGGTAGTGCAATCATTACATGTATTGTCTGTCTCTGTCTAGACTTTAAGGTCCCCGAGGGCAAAGAGTTTCTTAGTTCACTTTATATCCTTAAAATCTAACACAGAACCTACCACAGAATGTGTGCTCAGTAAATACTTCTGAAACGAATGAATATATGAAGAAAGGAAGAAATGAAAAAAGAAAGAGGTGGTGAGAAGGGAAGGAGAGAAAGGAAGAAAATTGGCATTGTCCTTTGGAGATTACTGTCAATGGCTGAAAGATAAATAGTGTGATATGAAATAACTATTTCAATGGTAAAAATAGAGAAGAAACGGGCAGATATGTTATCTCAGATCAAGATGATTGTAACAAAGTTGAAATTTCTTACAAGGTTTCTTCTGCTATTGCATATGAATTACCTTCTATTCCACCTAAGTAGCCTGTTTACACACATGGATGGGTAAAAAAGGGCAACGATGCCCCCCAGAGGCTGAAGGCAGGAGTTTGGAAAGCAGCCATCGTTTATTTCCTACTAGCAGAGCGCTCAAGGATATCTATACAGCGGGTGACTAAAATAAAGGGCAGGTTCCCATATAAAATGGAAATTTGAAGGGTGAGGGCAGAGGGTAAAAAACAAAGTGGTATACCAGAGGCTATTTTTTTCACATTATTTATATGCTTCTGGGGCACAAAATGCAGTTTAGTAACAAAATATAGTCTCAGTGATTTGTAAGTGAGTAGCACCACCAAAGATATTACAGAAACCTGAATTAAATTAAGTTAAAATATTCCACATCGGTTACATTAACACCTGTAGTATTTAAGCCTAATACTGGAAATCCAGCAGATGTATTGGATAAATCCCAAATCTACATCTACAAAAGTATTTACTCCTTATAGATGAGGACTGGGTTTTCTATTGCTGAATCCTCATTGGCTTCCGAGGACCTGGCACAGAGTAGATGATAAACAAGTGCGTACTGAATGAATGCATGCATATGCCCATATGTTTTAAGATGATTATGTTCACTTGCTTGGCTGACAGTTAAAACGCTCCAGCTGACTAATGTGCATCCATGACTTCTTGATTGGGGCGCTATATGCTGAGCCTTCTGTTCTAAGCATCATTGTTTATTGTGCTTTCTTATTAGGAAATTAAAACAGCAAAACAGTATTAACAATAATTAGCCTTGGAAATAAGAGTAAGCCCACGCACAATATAGTGCTTACTAACAGCCCATGATCAAGACAGGACTCATCAAAAATAACTACCCCATTAGGTTGAAAGTATAATTGTCAAAAGAAACACTATCTCTTCATCAGCCAGGCATACTGAGCCAATGGATTACAGGGGTAACATTCACGTTTAGAGGCTATTCCAATGTTTAACTGCCTCAAATCTCCTGACCAAACCTTCACTCCCTTCAGCTCAGCACATGACCTTAACATTTACTGCACTAAAAAAAAGCAGGCCATTGAGAATTTCACCTCCTCACTGTGTCCTAAAAATGCCCTGAGTCTGATTCTTTTCTTTCCCCTTCCTACTATGTCTCAGAAGAAAGTGGGCTCTCCTCACCTTTCGGCGCTCCAGATCTCTGCAGATCTTCTGCAACCTCCTACCAAGAAACAAAAGCTCTCACACAGTTCCACGGCTGTAACTAATTCCAGCTCTTCCTCTGGCTCTATTGGCTTGTTTCCCAACACCACCCATGATTGTTCCATCTTTAATGTTTCTTCCATGGCCCCTTTTCCTTATCCAGTTCTCTCCTCTCTTTCTAAAACTTTTCAGAAGAGAAGCCAATGCAACAAGTCTCCTCTGCCGCCCTTCCCAGTCACTCCTCAATTCACTATATCTGGGTCTTGTACCCAACATTTTACCAGAACCACAATGATAGCTATTGCCAAGGATTTCCAGATCAGTGGTCCGGTGGAGTGGTTGTTACGCATTTATCTTTCTGGACACCACCCTTCACATCCACCACCATTCCCTCTCTTCCTCCTAGCAGTACAACACTCAAAAAAGATGCATCACACAATCTCCCTTCATTATTTTACCTGGAGCTCCTGGACAAAGTGACTCAACCTTGTATATTGAACACATTTCTGGTTTTGTACTTTTCAAATTACATTCTAATGAATATGCTTATACTTCTGTCATCCTTTTCAGATTATGAGCTTCTTGCAAGCAGAAAAAAATGTCAGAATCATCTGCCTCACAAGTATCTGGCACAGTGCTTGTCACATAAAGATGGCCCACAAAACTTTAATGACGAAAGAGGGAAAGGAAAGAAGTCTGACAGATATCTAACTATATCCAAGGAAGGCATGAAAATTCATTGATTTATAATATTTGCATATAAAATGCAAAGAAACAAAAGTAATATCCTATATCAGAGATGGCTCTGTGTTTTAGACATCATAAAATTTCTGGCTACCTTAAAGATTATCCTTCCTTAAAGAGAAGAAAGAAAGGAACAGAAAGTTAAAGTTATTCTTTTCAAATCTACACAATTAAAGAATGAAAAATAAAAAAAGCCTAAAATGTACACCCCCAAATCTAATGCTCTTTTTATTATCCTACATATTTACTTCCTCAAACATTAATTTCTCAATTATTTAATTACAAAAAAATGGTTGAATGCTTATTAAGTATGAGAAATGTTCCAGGTGTTCAAGGAACAAAACAATTGTAGTCCCTGTTCATATGGCATAGACAGACAATAAATCAACATAAATAATAAAATGTCAAGTAACTACTAAGAAGAAAAATAAAACAATATAAAAATATGGCTAATGACTGAGAAAGAGTGCAAGTGCATTTTTTAGAATTGCTAGTAACAAAAGATTTATCTGAGGATATGAGATTTGAACAGAAAACTAAATCTTGTTTTGAGTGATTTAAGGAGCACACCGTGAAAGATGTAACAAGGGGAAGTAAGAATGAAGGCCGTGAGATGTGAATGATCTTGGTGTGATCACAGAGTCATGAAGGATAGAATGAGAACATAATGTAAGTGATTCTGGAAAGTGTCAGATTATGGAAAGTGTTGGAGACCACTGTAGAGATTTAGATACTACATGAATATTACAGGTGTTGGAGTAGGAATTAACTCTTTTAAGATCAACCTACATGTTAGCGGATTGGATTGTAAAGGGGCAAGAGAAGGAGTACAGAGGCCTGCTAGGAGGCTATTGCAAGAGTCCATCTTAGAGATCAAGGAATGGGCCAGGATGGAGAGCTGAGTGCTGGAAAGCAGCCAGATGTTTGATGCATTTTGAAGGCTGAGATAATTGACTCTTCTCAGCCTACTTGAATGGAGGGTGTAGGAAAGGAGAGGATAAAGAAGAATTGTTAGGGATTTACCAGAGAAGCCAAATGAAGTGGGTGCCATATGCTGAGATGAAGAAGCCCAAAGGAATAACAGGTTTAGTAGGAATGGAAGGAAATCAGGAATTCTGCTGAGACATGTACAGGTTGAGATGTTTTTTGGACTTTTATGTATAGATCATCGTGCCTCTTATTTCTATTGCTGCTGAGGGTAGTTCAGTTCTGTGGGTGTTTTTAAAACTTCACTTCATGTTATTGGCCAATTGACCAGATAGATCAAAAACTCAGAAGAGACAAAGCTTATTTTCCAGAAACACTCTCTCAACCTGCCAGGTAAACAATACATAGTCCAAGCTGAGCACCAAATCAATGTTTATGAATTAGCTAAACCTCAGATTATGTCAATGTAACTCTACGATAAAAAACACATCTTAATATTTGCCTCTGCTTTCCCTTGAACTGTATTCATAGGGATATTTCCCTGCCCCTAAATGAAGATTCAGGCAAGTTCATAACTTTTCTGGTTACTCTTAGATAGTATTTCAGACAAATTTTAGTCATACAAACCATCTCTACTTAAAAAATAAAATGTTCAAATCCATGCAATGATCAAAATTCTGAACTCAGCTTGAAATTTCTTAGCTCAGATCTGCTTCTGGCTACTTTTTTGCTCAGCACCAAGGACAAAGCAGAGGAAAGAGGAGGAGCTGTAAGGAAATGAAGAGGTCCTCACATGACTGGAGGCTATAGACTCTCTAGGTCTGGCAGGAAGCTAAGCTCTCTCTTGCATAATGAGAGTTTGCATGTGTTCTTCAGAAAATTTCCTCCACTTCCGTTGACCAAGGCAAATGCTTCTCTAGGTGGGCTGGGCACTCTCAACTCCTTATTTAGCTCTTGAGTATCCAGCAGCTAACCTCTTTCTCCCTCTGAACTTCCTGGTGGGTGGGAGGGAGTCAAACTCTGTCCAGAGTCTCTTAGCTTTCTAGGCATCAGTTGGGCACCAGTCCTCTATGGAGGAATCCACTGCAGAGTTCTCTGAGTAGCCTCCTGGAATCAATTACTAGACCAGGGTTTACATGAGTGGGGCTAGGGAAAGAGGATGGGAACTCACAGTTGGTCCATATGTTCTAGAAAGAATTATCTTTGCTAATATCCTAGCTATATCCCTCACCAACATCCCCTCTCATCTCTAACGCTTTTTATTACCCTGTTCTAACCAAAGTGGCCAAAGGCTTTTGGCTAGGTTCTCTTTGGGATCATTTTCTTTGTAAATCTATATATAAAGCAGGGGAAGTCAATTTCACATCCAAATGGATATTTGATACCTATTCGTATTGATGCTTTCAAGTCCCTGCATATGTGTAACCTGCTGTAGGAGAAGCAATGCCACAGAAGTAAGAGAGAGATCTCCTGTCTGACTCTTCAGAGACTGAGTCCCAATCAGAACCATTTTCTTCTTGCATAGCTTCCATCTTGCTTCACCTTCCTTGATTTGCTCAGTAATTAACAATTTTCAAAAACTGATTTACAGTCATCAAAAAAACTAACCACAACTATATCCACCAGAGAAAGCATACGGTTTAAAAAGGTTGTTTATAAAACAGTATCACTTCCACGTATCTCCCTATTCTTGTTTCTGTACCTGTTCGCTTCTGCCCATGTAATAGCTGAAATCATTGCACCCTCTTGTGGTAAAGTCTAAGACCTGCAGAACTGTAGACCATGATTGTCCAGCTTTGGACCATTTCCCATCTACATTTTACTTCCTAGAGGCTGTACGGGTCTCACTTATTCATCATGGGCTTAAACGTTAGTGATATGAGTATTCTAAATGACTTTATTTAAATCTCTATACTTCAAGTAATTTTCACCAAAAGATTTTGTCTGAAATTAATATGAATGTAACATTTCAATTCCAAAGCCATTACATATATTTGCAATTTATCTCTTGCTGATGACATTGTCCCTATCTCTTGCCTCTACTGCCCCTTAAGCTTTATTCACGGGGATAGTCTTCCCCACCCCTAGATGAAGATTCAGGCAAATCCATAAGAAATAATGATGATGACACTATAAGACATTAAAAAGTGAGTTATCCTCCATTTTCATTAAGGGATTTGTCTATTTTTTAATTAAGCTTTTTATTTTGACATAATTATAAATTAACATGTAGTTATAAGAAATAATACAGAGATCCTCTGTACCCTTTACCCAGTTGCTACCAACTGTAATATCTTGAAAAAGTATAGTATAATATCAAAACCAAGTTATTGAGATTGATGTGGTAAAGAAACATAAATTTTCCATCACCACAAGGGCCCCTCATTTTTTCCCTTATATTTTTTTCACCCCCACCACTCTCCTATCCGCAACCACTGTTTAATCTTGGGCATTAACTAGCCTTTTCTACATTTCTATAATTTTGTCATTTCAAGAATGTTATTATATAACTGAAACCATACAGTGTGTAACCCTTGGGGATTGCCTTTTCTTCACTCAGCATGATTCTCTGGAAAATCATCCAGGTTGTTGTGCACATCAGTTTGTTCCTTTTTATTGCTGTATAGTATTCCATGGTATAAATGTACCATTTTTTGTTTAATCGTTTGCCCAATAAAGAGCATCTGGTTTGTTTCCAGTTTTGACCTATTAAAAATAAAGCTGCTATAAGCATCTCTATGCAGGTTTTTGGTGAATACAAGTTCTCATTTTTCTAGGATAAATGCTTAGGGGCACAATCGCTGGGTTGTATAGTACATGTTTACCTTTTTGAGAACTG
Organism: Macaca thibetana thibetana; assembly: GCF_024542745.1. NCBI lineage: Eukaryota > Metazoa > Chordata > Mammalia > Primates > Cercopithecidae > Macaca > Macaca thibetana. Next base: position 126,778,722 of record NC_065582.1, read on the forward strand.
TTTTCCAGGGTGGTTTTAGCATTTTACCTTCCCACCAGCAACGTGTGAGTGAACTAATTCCTACGCATCCATGCCATCATTTGGTGCTGTCACTATATTTTATGTTAGGCCTTCTGATGGTGGCTAGAAACGTTTCATTGTGGGTTAAATTTACAATTTGTTGATGGGTAATGGTGTGGAACATCTTTTAAAAAGTATTTGATTCTATTTTTTAAATTTTGTGGGTACATGGTAAGCAAGTATATTTATGAGGTACATGAAATCTTTTGATGCAGGCATGCAATGTGTTAATAGATGTATGAGGTATATACCATGTCAAACGTTTATTCTTTCTTTGTGTTACCAAAAATCCAATTATGCTCTTTTAGTTATTTTAAAATGTACTATTAAATTATGTCTTACTATAATCACCCTGTTGTGCTAGCAAATCATGGGCCTTATTTATTCTTTCTTACTATTGTTTTGTACCCATTAACCATCCCCATTTCTCCCCTATGCTTCCCCCTGTTCTCCAACAAGTGTCTACTCTTTCCAACCTCTGGTAATCATCCTTCTACTTTCTATCTCTATGAGTTCAACTGTTATAATTTTTAGCACCCACAGAGAAGTGAGAACATGCAATGTTTATTTTTCTGTGCCTCACTTATTTCATTGAACATAATGGCCTCCATTTCCACCCGTGTTGTTGCAAATGACAGGATCTCATTCTTTTTTACAGCTGAATAGTATTTTATCCACTCATGTGTTGATGGACACCTAGGTTGTGGCCAAATCTTGGCTATTGTGAACAAAGCTGCAACAAACATGGGAATGCAACTACTTCTTCAACATACTGATTTCCTTTCTTTTGGGTATAAACCAAGGAATCAGATTTCTGGTTCATATGGTAGCTCTATTTTTAATTTTTTGAGAAACATTCAAACTGTTCTCCATAGTGGTTGTACTAATTTACGTTCCCACCCACAGTGCTCAAGGGCTCCCTTTTCTCTGCATCCTCGCCAGCACTTGTTATTGCCTGGCATTTGGATAAAAGCCATTTTAACTTGGGTGAGATGATATCTTATTGTAGTTTTGATTTGCATTTCTCTGATGATCAATTATGTTAAACACCCCTTCATATACAAGTTTGCCATTATTATGTCTTCTTCAGAGAAATGTCTATTCAGATAATTTGACCATTTTTAATTGGATTATTAGTTTTTTTCTGTAGAGTTGTTTGAGTTCCTTATATATTCTGGTTATTAATCCCTTGTCAGATGGATAGCTTGCAAATATTTTATTTCTTTCTGTGGGTTGTCTCTTCACTTTGTTGATTCTTTTCTTTGCTGTGCAGAACTTTTTAACTGGTTGAGATTCCATTTGTCCATTTTTGCTTGGAATACCTGTGCTAGTGGGGCATTACTCAAAAAATCTTTGCCAAATCCAATGTCCTGGGGAGTTTCTCAGATGTTTTCTTATAGTAGTTTCATAGTTTGAGGTCCTATATTTAGCCTTTGATCCATTTTGATTTGATTTTTATATATGGTAAAAGATGAGGGACTAGTTTCACTCTTCTGCATATGGATATCCAGTTTTCCCAGCACCATTTATTGAACAGACTGTCTTTTCCCCAATATATGTTCCTGGCATCTTTGTCAAAAATGAGTTCACTATAGATGTGGATTTGTTTCTGGGTTCTCTATTCTGTTCCATCAGTCTATGTTTCTGTTTCTATGCCAGTACCATATGGTTTTGGATACTAAACGTTTGTAGTACATTTGAAGTCAAGTAATGAGATTTCTCCAGTTTTATTGTTTTTGCTTAGAATAGTCTTGGCTATTTTGGGTCTTTTGTGGTTCCATATAAATTTTAGAATGGTTTTTTCCTATTTCTGTGAAGAATGTCATTCATATTTTGTTAGGGATTGCATTAAATCTGTATATTCCTTTGGATAATATGGACTTTTTAACGCTATTGATTCCTCCAGTCCATGAACATGGAACATATTTTCTTTTTTTTTTTCTGTGTCCCCTTCAATTTGGTGCATCAGCGTTTTATAGTTTTCACTGTAGAGGTCTAGCATTTCTTGGGTTAATTCCTAGGTACTTTATTTTATCTGTAGCTATTATAAATGAGAATGCTTCTTCATTTCTTTTTCAGTTCTAATTGATTTCTGTTGAAATGGTCATATGGTTTTTGTACTTTATGTTGATATGATGTATCACATCGATTGATTTGCAAGTGATTTGCACTGATAACATGTTGAACCATCCTTGCATCCCAGGGATAAATCCCAGTTGGTCCTGATGAATTTTTTTTAATGTGTAGTTGGATTCAGCTTGCCAATATTACTTTGAGGATTTTTGCATCAATGTTCATTCGGGATATTGGCATGGAGTTTTCTTTCTTTGATGTTTCTTTGTCGAGTTTTGGTAACAGGGTAATATTGGCTCCATAGAGTGAGTTTGGAAGAATTCTCTCCTCCTCTATTTTCCAGAACAGTTTTGGTAGGATTGGTATTAATTCTTGTTTAAATGTTGGGAAAAATTCAGCAGTGAAGGCATCAGGTCTTGGGCTTTTCTTTGCTGGGAGACATTTTATTACAGCTTCAATCTCATTACTTGTTATTGATCTGTTCAGGTTTTGAATTTCTTCATGGTTCAATCTTGGAAGGTTATATGTTTCTGAAAATTTACTGATTTCCTCTAGGTTTTACAACTTATTGGCATATGGTTTCTCATAGTAGCCACTAATGACCCTTTGAATTTCTGTGGTATTGGTTGTAATATCTCCTTTTTCACCTCTGATTTTATGTATTTGGGTCTTCTGTCTTTTTTTCTTAGTTTGGCTAAAGGTTTGTCAATTTTGTTTATCTTTTCAAAAAAACCAACCTTTTGTTTTGGTAAGATTTGGTATTTTTCTTCATTTTTATTTCATGTATTTCTGCTCTGATCATTGTTATTTATTTTATTCTACTAAGTTTGGGCTTATTTTGCTCTTGCTTTTCTAGTTCTTTAAGACGCATTGTTATGTTGTTTATTTGAAGTTTTTCTACTTTTTTAATGCAGGCAGTTATTGCTATAGACTTTCCTGTTAGTACTGCTTTCACTGTATCCCACAGATTTTGTAATGCTTTGTTTCCATTAACGTTTGTTTCAATAAATTTTTCAATCTCCTTCTTAATTCCTTCATTGATCCACTGGTCATTCAAGAGCCTATTGTTTAATTTTGATACGTTTTTATAGTTTCCAAAGTTTCTCTTGTTATTAATTTCTAGATTTATTTTATTCTTGTTAGAGAAGATACTTAATATGATTTTAATTTTCTGAATGCTTTAAGACTTGCTTCCCCATGTGTTGGGGAAAAGAAAGTGTATTTTGCAGCTGTTGAATGAAATGTTCTGTAAATATCTGTTAAGTCCATTTGGTCTACAGTGCAGACTAAGCGTGATATTTCTTTGTTGGTTTTCTGTCTGGATGATCTGTCCAATGCTGAAAGTGAGGTTTTGGGGTCTCCAGCTATTATTGTATGGGGGTTTATCTCTCTCTTTAGCTCTAATAATATTTGCTTTATATATCTGGGTGCTCCAGTGTTGGGTGCATATATATTTACAATTGTTATATTCTCTTTCTGAATTGATTCCTTTATCATTATATAATGACCTTCTTTGTTTCTTTATAGTTTTTGTTTTTTTGTTTTGAAACCTATTTTGTCTGATATAAGTATAGCTACTTTTGCTCTTTTTGGTTTCCATTTGCATGGAATATCTTTTTCCTTCCCTTTCTTTTTAATCTGTGTCTGCCTTTACAGTTGAAGTGTCTTTCTTGTAAGCAATCAATAGTTGGGTCTTTCTTTATTAAATCTATTCAGCTACTCTATGTCTTTCTTTGGAAACTTTAGTCAATTTATATTCCATGTCATTATTAATAAGAAAAGACTTACTCCTGCCATCTTGTTATTTGTTTTCTGGTTGTTTTGTTTCTTTTCTTTCTTCCTGAATTTCTTTTAGTGAAGGTGATTTTGGAATCTCTGGTAGTATGTTCCAATTTTTTGCTTTTTACATTTTGTGTATCCGTTGCATGATTTTTAATTTGTGGCTACCATTAGGCTTGCAAATAATATTTTATAACCTAGTATTTTAAACTAATGACAATACTGATTGTATAAACAAACTAATAAGCAAAGAGACAACTAAAAAGCTCTAAAATTTAGCTTCATTCCCTAGCTTTTTAACTTTTTGTTGTTTCTACTTATATCTTGTTATGTCTGTCTGTGTCTTGAAAAGTTGTAGTTATTATTTCTGATCAGTTCAATTTAGTCTTTCTACTAAAGATAAGAATTGTTTATACATCACAATCATAATGTTGTAATATTAGTAATGTTTAGTAATTAGTAATATAACTTAGTGTTTTTCTGTGTGTTTAATATTACCACTGAGTTTTGTACCTCCAGATGAGTTCTTATTGCTCATTAATACCATTTCTTTCAGACTGAAGAACACTCGTTGGCATTTCTCATAGGACAGGTCTGGTGTTAATAAAATCCATCAGCTTTTATTTGTCTGGGAAAGTCTTTATTTCTCCTTCAAATTTGAAGGATATTTTCATTGGATACACTATTCTAGTGCAAACATTTTTGCCTCAACACTTTAAATATGGCATGTAACTCTCTCCTGGCCTATAAGATTTCAGTGGAGAAGTCTGCTGCCAGACATATTAGAGCTCCCTTGTATGTTAATTTTTTAATGTTCTCTTGTTGCTTTTAGAATCATTTCTTTATCTTGACCTTTGCGAGTTTTATTATTAAATGCCTTGAGGTAGTCTTATTTGTATTAAATCTGCTTGATGTTCTATAACCCTCTTGTACTTGAATATTGATATCTTTCTCTAGGTTTGAGAAGTTCTCTGTCATTATCTCTTTGAATAAACTTTCTACTCCGATCTCTTGTTTAAGATCCTCTTTCAAGGCCAGTACACTACAATTTGCCCTTTTGAGGCTATTTTCTAGATCATGTAGGCTTTTGTTTTGTCTCCTCTGAGTCTGAATTTTCAAGTAGCCTGTCTTCAAACTGACTAATTCTTTCTTCTTCTTATCAATTCTGCTATTAAAAGATTCTGATCCATTATTTAGTATGTCAATTGCATTTTTCAGCTCCAGTATTTCTGCTTGATTCTTTTAAATTATTTCTATCTCTTTGTTAAATTTATATTATAGAATGCTGAATTCCTTCTCTGTGTTATATTTAATTTCATTGAGCTTCCTCAAATAACTATTTTGAATTCTCTGTCTGAAAGGTCACATATCTCTGCCTTTCCAAGATTAGTATCTAGTGAGCATCTTAATTCATTTGGTGAGGTCGTGTTTTCCTGGATGGTCTTGATGCCTGTGGCCGTCCATTAATGTCTGGATGTCCATAGAGTCAAGTATTTATTGTAGTCTTCACAGTCTGAGCTTGTTTGTACTAATTTTTCCTGCGAAGGCTTTCCAAGTATTTGAAGGGACTTAGGTGTTATAACCTAAGTCTTTGGTCACTGCAGATATATATGCATTAGGGTGCACCCCAAGCCCAGTAATGCAGTGGCTCTTGCAGACTTTTAGTCAAACTGCTTTTGCAGTTTTGGATATGATCCTGAAGGATTCCCTGGATTACCAGGCATAGACACTTTTCCTCTTTCCTTACTTTCCCCCAAACAAGTGCTCGCTCTCTCTCTCTCTCTCTATCTCTCTCTCTGCTTAGCTGTCTGGAGCTGAAGGAAGAGGCTTAACACAAGCTGCCCTGTGGCTACCGCCACTGGAACTGTACGGTGTCAGTCTCGAAGGCAGCACATCACTGAGTCTCACCCAAGGCCTGCAGTGACAACTGCCTAACACTGCCTATATTCACCCAAACCCCAAGGGTTCTACAATCAGCAGGTAGTGAATCTAATCAGGTTTGTGCCCTTCTCTTCAGGGCAGTGAGTTGCCTCTGGCTCCAAGTGGGGTCTAGAGAAGCCTTCTGGGAGCCAAGGCGTGGAGTCAGGAATCTACTTGGTGCACTATTTTACTGTGGCTGACCTGGCAACCAAGCCACTAGGCCAGGCCCTTTCCACTCTTCCCTCCCCTTTCCTCAAGCAGGACTCTCTCACTGCAGCCACCACAACTGGGAATGTGCTGGGTCACACCTGAAGTCAGCACAGTTCTGAGTCTTATCGAAGGCCCCTGGCAAGTACTGCCTGACTACCACTGCTGATTATTCAGAGCTGAAGGGCTCGTGAGTCAGCAGACCATGAATCCTACCAGGACTGGATCCTTTCTGTCAAGGCAGCAGGTTCCCTTCTGGTCCAGAGTGTGTCCAGAAATGTTTTCTGGGAGGTAGGTCATGGAATTGGAGCCTCAGGACTCTTCCTGGTGCCCTATTATACTGTGGCTGAGCTGGTATTCAAGTTGCAAAACAGAGTCCTTCTATTCTCACCCCTCCTCTCCTCAAGGAGAGGGAGGAAGCCTCTTCTGGAGCTGCAGGCTATATTGCCTGGGGTTGAGGGAGGGGTGACACAAGGACTACATGGCCATTCAGGCTTGTATCTGATGCTCACTCCAAGTTCACTGGTTCTGAGCCTAGCACAGCACCAGAACTTGCCAAGAATTGCAGTCTTTGTGACCTAGACTGACTTTCTAGTTTATTAAGAACTCCAGAGCACTTTAGTCCATGATGATGAGACTTGCCATAACTCAAGTTCTGACAACTGGGATGGACAATTTGCCTCTGGCTAGGACTGGTCTAAATATGCCCCTATGGTTACCAATTGAATTCTGACATGTGCTGTTTTCCACTGTGACAGGGCAACACTGAGTTCCAATGCAAAGTCCCAATATCACTGCGCCTTCCCTCCAGCAAGCACCATATTCTCTCTGTGTGTCTTGCAACTGCTGCCAGGAGGTGGGGGAAAGATGCTGTAGGTGATTCAAGACTGTCTTTCTTGCCCTCTTCAGTGCCTCTTTCTTTAATATGATGTTAAAACCAGGTACTATGATGCCTTACCTGATTTCTGGTTCTTATGAAGGTGCTTTTTTGTGTGGATAGTTGTTCAGTTTGGTGTTCCTGTGAAGGGGATGATCACTGGAGTGTTTTATTCAGCCCTCTAGCTCTACCTCACTTGAACATGTGATTATTTGTCATCCATATATACCCTTCAGTAAAATGTCTCTTTATGTCTTTGGTTAATTTTCAAATTCAATTGTTTGTTGTTTTTCTTTAACTGTTGAGTTTTGAAAGTTGCTTGGATACTAATCCTTTGTCAGATATATGGTGTGCAAGTATGTTCCACTATTCTGTAGTTTGTCTTTCATCCTCTTAACAGGGTCTTTAACAAAACAAAGTTTTACAGTTTGATGAAATCCACTATGTCAGGTTCTCCTTTGACAGACTATGCTTTTGGTATCAAGTCCAACAACTCTTTGCCTGGGCCTAGATCTGAAAAATTTTCTCTTGTTTTTTTCTAAAAGTTTTATTTTTATGTATTACGTTTATGACTGTGATACATTTTTAGTTATTTTTTGTATAAGGTGTGAGACAGGTTGAGATTCACTTTTCTTTTTTTTTCTCTATAAATGTGGAATAGCTCCAGCACCATTTGTTGAAAGGGCTATTCTTTCTCCATTGAATTGCTTTTGCATCTTTGTCAAAAATATGTTGGACAACGACACACCAGCAGAATAAAAAGGAAACCCATGAAATAGTCAAAAACATTTGCAAATCACATATCTGATAAGGGGTTAATATGCAGAATATATAAAGGGCTCCTAAAATTCAGCAACAAAAAGCAAACAACTCAAATTTTTAAAATGGGCAAGGATTTGTAAGACATTTCTCCAAAGAAGATACAAAAATGGCCAGGGAATGCATAAAAAGCTCAGCATCAATAATCATTAGGAAAATGCAAAGCAATGCTATAATGATATACTACTTTACACCTATTAGAATGGTTAGATGTCTTTTAAAAGAAAAGAAAACAAAAATGAGTGTTGGAGAGGATGTGGAAGAACTGGAACTCTTGTGTACTGTTGGTGATAAGGTAAAATAGCTGCTTTGGAAAGCAGTATGGCAGCTCCTCAAAAAATAAAAAATAGAATTGCCATATGATTTATTATATTCCACTTCTGGGCATACATCTGAAGGACCTTAAAGCAAGAACTCAAGAACTCAAACAGTTAATAATGCATATTCAAAACAACATTATTTGCAATAGTCAAAAGGTGGGAAAAAATATCCATTAATACATAAATGGATAAACTTAACCTGGTATTTACAGTAGAATATTATTCAGCCTTAAAAATGAATAAAATTCTGACACATGCTATGACATGGATGAAGTTTGAGAACATTATGCTAAGTAAAATATTCCAGTCACAAAAGGACAAATACTGTATGATTCTACTTATATGAGGTACCCAGAGTAGTCAAATTGATAGAGACATAAAATAGAATTGTGGTTGCCAGGGGCTGGGGGTAGGGTAAAGCATGGCGTTACTGTTAAATGGGTACAGAGTTTCAGTTTTGCAGAATAAGAGGTCTGTGGCTGGATGGTGGCAATGGTTACACATTACGCCACTGAAATGTGCACTTAAAAATGAGTAAGAGGTAAATTTTGTGTTACGTATGTTTTACTATAATAAAAAGAAGGAAAAAGTTGGACATACTGTGTGGGATTTTTCTGTTTTCTATTTTGCTCTGTTGATCTTTTTGTGTTTTCCTTGCCAATACTCCACAGTTTTGATACTGTAGCTTTGTAATACATATTTAAATAAAGTAGAATGACTTCTTTTATTCCTCCTCTTCTACATAAATTTTAGAGTAATTGTATACACACACACACATATATGTAAATCCAAATCTTGTGAGATTTCGATGATGTAAACCTGTACATCAGTTTTGGGAGAATTGACACCTTTACTGACTGAGTCTTCCAATCCATGAATCTGTTGTTTCTCCATTGATTTACATCTTCTCTGACTTATTTTATTAGCATTTTGTAATTTCCAGTATACAAGTTCTGTGAACATCTTTACCAAATTTACACAGAACTATTGCATCCTTTTGAGTGATTATTAAATTGTAGTATATTTTTAATTTTGTGTCCATATTAATGGAACAACTAGACAGAAAACCATTAAGAATATAAAAATTCAACAATGCCATCAAACAACAGGATCTAATAGACATGTGTAGAACATTCACCCGACAACAGTGGAATACATATTTTTTTCAATTCCCATGTAACATATGCCAAAATAGACTCTTCTTTTATAATTTACTTTCTGTTTAGAGTCCCTTCTTTAGCCACCCTTTTCAGGTAGATTTACTGGCAAAACATCCTTAGTTTTCATTACTTAAGAATGTTTTGATGTCTTCTTTATTCCTATGAAAGATATTTTCAATAGATATGGAATTCTGGGTTGATTTTCAGTATTTGAATGTTTTTGTGCCACTTCTTTCTGGTCTCCAGGATTTCTGATGAACAAACTGCTTGTTGTTCAAATTGTTTCTCTCCTATGGGTATGGTGCCATTTCTCTCACTGCTTTCAAGACAAAAACTGCTTTGTCTTTAGTTTTCAGAAATCTGACTGTGATGTTTCTTAATGTGGACTTCTTTGGGTTTATCCAGTTTGGGGTTTACTCAGCTTCTTAAATCCGTAGACTTGTCTTTTTCCAGCTTGGGGAATTTTTAGCATTATTTCTTCAAATACTTTTTCAGGCTTATCTTTTTTCTCCTCTCCTCCCAGGAATCTGAATTCACGAATATTGGATCTTGTTTCATACTCTCCCAGGTCCCAAGTAGGAGGCTTTGGCTCTGATTTTTTTTTTTTGAGATAGAGTCTCACTCTGTCTCCCAGGCTGGAGTTCAGTGGCGCAATCTCGGCTCACTGCAACCCCCACCTCCAGGGTTCAAGCAATTCTCCCTGCCTTAACCTCCCAAGTAGCTGGGATCATAGGCAAACGACACCATGCCCAGCTAATATTTGTATTTTTTAGCAGAGACGGGATTTTGCTATGCTGGCCAGGCTGGTCTTGAACTCCTGATCTCAGGTTATCTACCTGCCTCTACCTCCCAAAGTGTTGGGATTACAGGCATGAGTCACCACACCTGGCTGGTTCTGATATTTTTGTTGTTGTTTTGTTTTGGGTTTTTTGTTTTCATCTATTTTCTCACTGCTCAGATTGGGTAATTCTATCATTCTATCTTCTGGTTCACTAATTCTTCCTTCTGCCCCATCCATTCTGGTACTGAGCTTATGCATTGAGGTTTTTTATTTTATTTTATTTTATTTTAGTTACATATCTTATAGTTCTAAAATTTCTATTTGGTTTTTCTTTATGTCTTCTGTTTCTTTGCTGGTGGTTTTAGTTTCTTTACTATCTAGTTTTTGCTTACTTCTTACATGTTCTTAATGTTTCTTGGAGAATGTTTATGACTGCTGCTTTACAGTACTTGTCAGATAATTCTAACATGCCTGTCATTTTAATATTGATTGTATTTTTTTTTACTTTGTTTGAGATTTTCCTGGTTCTTGCCATTATGAATGCTTAATACTTGGCCATTTTGGGTATTATATTGTAAGAATCTGGATGTTATTTAAACCTTCTATTTTATCTGGATTTCTTTGATACTATCCAGCAGAGTAAGAGGGACACAGCTTTGTACCTGTCAGGGGAGGAGCCAGATGTTCAGGTTCCCCACTTGGCCTCTATTGGCAGCCAAGGGTCTTCATTACTACTGAGTGAGGGTGAGAATTCCAGGCCCCCTACTAGGCCAATGGCTCCATGGCTGGGAGAAGTAGATCTTCCTTATTGCTTTTGCCTCACATGGTCCCTATTAATACCACAGTGGGATAGTGGCCCCATTACTACCGGGCAATCATGAAAATCGTCACTCCCACTAGGTCTTCTCTGGCAATGCCTTATCATGGAGAGTACCTCATCCCTGCTAAGTAAGTGTGGAAGTGCAATGAATTCAAACAGATGGTGAATTCTGTGAAGTTCTATGAATTCAAACAGATGGTGAATTCACAGAATCAACCAACCCAGATCAAAAATACTCAAAAACAGAACAAAAATTGAAAAATAAAACAGTAAAAATAATGCAAATAAAAACAATACAGTATAACAACTATTTATACAACATTTACATTGTATTTGGCACTGTAAGTAATGTAGAGGGCTGGGCGCGGTGCCTCACACCTGTAATCCCAACATTTTTTGGAGGCCAAGGCAGACAGATCACCTGAGGTCAAGAGTTTGAGACCAGCCTGGTCAACATGATAAAACCCTGTCTCTACTAAAAGTACAAAATTAACCAGGCAAGGTGGCGCATGCCTGTAATCCCAGCTACTCAGGAGGCTGAGGCTGAGAATCACTTGGACCCAGGAGGCAGAGGTTGCAGTGAGCTGAGATCGCACCACAGCACTCCAGCCTGGACAATAGAGCAAGGCTAGGTCTCAAAAAAAAAAAAAAAAAAACAACAACAACAACAAAAAAAAAAACAGTAACTTAGAGATGATTTGAAACATATCAGAGGATGTGCATAGGTTATATGCATATGTCCTGCCATTTTATATAAATGTCTTTAGACTGTGAATTTTGGTATTTGCAAAGGGTCCTAGAACCAATTCTCTGTGGATATCAAGACATAACTGTACAAGATCCACGTACAACCACAAGTATGTGGTTTCCACTGATATTGCAGGGGTGGGACCTCATCACCACTTGGCAGGGAAAGAAGTCCTGATTTCCCTCTTGGCCTTCTCTGACACCAGCATGAAGACTGGTGAGGTTATAAGTCCAGGTTCTCTTGCTGGCATCGGCAGGGTTGGGCTGAAGTAGAGTGGCTACTACCTAAAAGTATCATGTCTTCTTGCTAGGCTGCCCCTTTTCTGCTCCTTTGGTTAGGAAGAGCAGGTGCTTGATGGTTTTTTGTTTGTGTCTGTGTTCTGTCTGCACCCACTGGTTCTTCTCAGTTACCAGCTTCTTCAGCTCTGAGTCTGGGATACATGAAGCAAAAATAGAAGCCAGGCAATTCACCACCATGTAATTCCTTAGGTCCCAAAATCTATAGCCAGTGTGTTGCTTTTTGTTCATGTTTCATCTTCTTGTGTTTGTTTTATCTATAACGTACTTTTTAAGATGTACTTATGCGGAGAAATAGGAAAAAGTATGCCAACTTTCTCTTTCCAGAAACAAAATTTCCAAATGCCATGCCTTTGATTCTCTGAACAGAGACCCTAAATAAAGCAAAGTCATTTTAAATTGTTGAGGGTTTTCACCAACATCTTTCTTCCCAGTTGTCTGTATTTCCATTTGTTATTAGTTTTTGTTTCTAGCCTTCTAAGGTAAATTCAGTTCACATCACTGCTTTAAAAACAAAAGCAATAAAAGCTTCTGTAACTAATTAGCAAATAATTTCCTGAACTTAATTTTTAGTTAAGGAAAAATAGAGAAGAAAGTATATCTTAGTTTTATGTTTAAATTTTTACTGCCTACGTAGACAGCTTTCAATTGGTCAGGCCAGGGGCTAAAAGACTAGGTTTCAAAGTCAAGCCATCTGCATCTAAACCTAACTTCGCCACATACTAGTTAAGTGGTCTTAGGAAAGTAACATAACCTCTCCAACCTCCATTTCTTCCTTTTAAAAATGGAGAAAATATTAGTTCCCACATCTTAAAGCTATTGGGAGAATTAAGTGCCACATCCCAATCACAGACATTTCTCTCCCTTCAAAACTACCACTATTCTGAATTTGATAGTAATCCCTTCTTTATTTTTTAAAAGACTGATATCAACAAACGTGTATACGTAGGCACTATAATTTAAATGTAACCATTTCAGTTTCTTTTTTGAATAAATGGTTTATTTTGAAATAGTTTTAGATTTAAGGAAAAGTTGCAAAGATAATAGAGTTCCCATATATCTCACACTCACTTTCCCCTATTGTTAACATCATACATTATTATTGTACATTTGTTGCAACTAAGCAGTGAATATTCGTGCCTTACACTTTACTGGAGTCCATAGTTTATTCAGATTTTTTTCGTTTTGTTTGCTTGTTTGTTTTAGAGATGGAGTCTCCCCTCTGTTGCCCAGGCTGGAGTGCAGTGGCACAATCACAGCTCACTGCAGCCTCAACCTCCTGGCCTCAAGTGATCCTCCTGCCTTGGCCTCCCAAGTGGCTGGGACTGCAGGCACATGCCACCATGCCCAGCTAATTTATTTCAGCTGTAAATATGAGGGCTTGCTATGTTGACCAGGCTGGCATATTTCCTTAGTTTTCATCTAATGTCCTTTTCTGTTCTAAGGTCGCATACCAGATACACTACATTTTGTCATCTTGTGTCATTAGGCTCCTCTTGACTGTGACAGTTTGTCAGTCTTTTCCTTTTGGTAACTTTGACAGTTTTGAGGAGTACCGGTCAGGAATTCTATAAAACATCCCTCAGTTGGGGCTTGTCTGATGTTTTTTCACTATTAGACTAGAGTTATGTTTTAGGGAGGAAGCGCACACAGGTAAAATGCCACTGTAATGACATCACATCTAAAGTATATGCTATCATCATGACTTAGGAAGGTTGATATTCACCTTGGTTACCTGACTGAGGCAATGTTTCGCAGGTTTCTCCACCGCAAAGTCACTTCTCACTCTGCTTCCTGTGCTGTGCTCTTTGAAAGGAAGTCAGTTTATGCAGCTCCTTCTTAATGGATAGGGAGTCATGCTCCAGCTGCTTGAGGGTACATTATCTACATAATTTATTTGGAACTTCTCTCCGTGGGATTTTTATCTCATTTCTCTCATTTATTTATTCATTCAATTGTTTATTTGTATGAGCCTGGACTCACGGATACGTATTTTGTACTCTGAGTTATAAGCCGATACTACTTTATTTTGTTGCTCAAATTATCCAGATTTGATCATGGGGAACTCTTTCAGTTGCCTCTTACATCCTTTTGACATAAACTTGTCTGTGTGAGGTTTTTTTTTTTTTTTTTTTTTTTTTTTTTTTTAGCACTTTTTTAGTTTCTTGGCATTACAAGATGCTCCAGACTCATCTTGTATATTTGTATTTTCTGCTCCAGTCCTAGTAGCAGCCATTTCTCCAAGGATCCCTGGTTCATTTTACTGAAGAATGAAGAAAACAAAATCTGGATCCTGAGTATGCTCATTGTTACTGTGATGGTGTTGCTTCAAGGCCCTCTCCGTGCAGACATCAAGGTAATATATGTGTGTATATTAACCCATGAATATTCACATACCTACAAATATTTCTATATGTATCCACCTGGATCAATATGAATCCAAACAAAAGTTCATACCAACCCCTCCAACTCTAATCCATCACCACATGGATCATTCCAGCCTTCCTCCTGGGGTGTTTATAATCTTTTACTGCAACACTGAAAAATTGCACATTCTGGGGATTTTTTTCTAATAGATTTAGTAATAATTTTGATTGCCTACTTACATGCCTACTATTGCCTACTATCTGCTCTAGGTAAAAAGGATAGAGAAGTGAAAAAACAGACAAAATTTCTGCCCCTATGGAGCTTATGTTCTATTAGTCAATTCAAGTAAATGCAAATCCTCTCAACAGAAACATCTTAAGACCAGGCCTCATATTCTGTATTTCTTACTTGCTTTTTAGCTCTGTGATATATTTTAAAAGATTATTTTTTATACGATTCCAGTATTGTTTTCAGCAAGAGAGTTGTTCAGAGTCTCCAGTCTTCTGTATGGCCACAAATGGAAATCAGCAAATTTTTTAAAAGTGAATTCCTTTTGAAGTTCATTCTATGAAATAATCCCTGGATTTTCACATCAACATTGCACACATATTTAAATGTATTTACCACCTAGCCTGATTTATGAACTCTTGTGCTTTTGCCTTTTCTTTTCTCACTTCTATGTGTGTGACCTTTCCACTTCTTTGCTGAAGGTGTTCACAGTGCCTAAAATTGCACAATGGAGCAAAAATAAGAAGAAGAAAGAGTCTGTGTATGGAAGAAGGGAGGAATGTGTAGGTTTATGCTAAAAGTCTTTTGATAATCAAAAGGGAAGGTCTTTAGGAAACTCCGAGATTATGCTATGACAAAAGAATGGAAAAAAGAATAGGAAAAGAACCAATCCACCTTGCCCTCTGTGTCCTCTTAACCCTGAAGCCCTGTCGCCTTAGCAAGGACAGGAGAGATGCCTGGGTTGTGGGGGAGATGTAAGGGAATCATTTGGAGAGGAGCAGAGGCAGCACCAGGAAGCCTCCCTGCTGGCAGCTCAGGACATGAGATCTGTGGAGACCAAGCACCTGTAGGCTTCTGGTTCTTCAGGGAAGAACGAAACCTGTTTACTCCTTGCCCTGTGGTATGAGCCTGCCCTGGTCAGTTGCCTACATGACCCCTGTGCATCATCCAGCAGAACCCAAGACTTCATTGAAGTTTATCCAAACTACCCTCTATGGATACCATCATCCTGTTTTCAACAGCACATGAAACATGAAGCAAATCAAAGGTTGGGGCCCTGATACCCAAATAAATAGTAGGAGTGTTAGAATGAAAGCCCAAGCTGGAAACCATCGTTCTGAGCAAACTATCGCAAGAACAGAAAACCAAACACCACATGTTCTCACTCATAGGTGGGAACTGAACAATGAAATCACTTGAACACAGGAAGGGGAACATCACACACTGGGGCCTATTGTGGGGAGGGTGAAGTGGGGAGGGATAGCATTAGGAGAAATATCTAATGTAAATGATGAGTTAATGGGTGCAACACACCCACATGGCACATGTATACATATGTAACAAACCTGCACGTTGTGCACATGTACCCTAGAACTTAAAATATAATTTAAAAAAGAAAAGAAAAGAAAAGGAATGAAAGCCCAGCATAAGTACCCAAGTGGAACTGGACATATACATATATATGCTACATCTATGCTACATACATGTGTGTGCATACATACACAAGCACAGTCTCATGAACACATACACCTTCTTCTTTATTTAGACATAGAGTAGAGATACATACCATTTGATCATTGGTATTTACTGGGGATTTGCTGCAGGATACCAAAGGATACCAAAATCTACAGATGTTCAAGTCCTTTATGTAAAATAGTGTAGTATTTGTGTATAACCTACACACATCCTCTCACATACTTTAAATAATCTCTAGATTACCTATAGTAACTACTACAATGTAAATGTCACATAAAGAGTTGTTACAGCATATTATTTAGGGAATAATGGCAAGAAAAATTCTGTACATGTTTAGTACAAACTCAACCATCTATATTTGTCAATATTTTCCATCCATGGTTGGTTGAATCCATGCAGAACCCACAGATACGAAGGGATGACTGCATATTCATTGTTTTTCTTTAAGTAAGGAAACTTTAAAACAATATTGCAGCCATTTATTATTTGGATGAGGGTGGGGATGGATCTGGCAGCTGGAAGCTAGTGTTCCTTCTATACCACACTCTGATCCTCAAAAGTCCTGTGGCAGGGACTTCCTAAGATGGACAAAAATCCACATCCTTTAGAAACACATTTAACTAAATTACTTATAATTGTAGTCTTTAAGGCTGAGTCTTACAATAGACTACACACCAAACCTTTTAAGGACTAGGAAGGCTCCTGGCAACAGTGAGGCCCACTGCACCAGATGCCAGGATTCAGGCAGCAAACCCAGCCATGAGGCCAGGAGCAGCTGCTGTAGCAGCCAACTAAAATGGATTCTCCTGAAGAAAAGGACTTTGACAGGAGAGATGGGAACTTCATGTGCAATAAAAGCAAACCCTGCTGCTGTTTCTACTCTTATTAACCATGAGCTAAAAATACCAAATGAACATCAACAAACCCACACACTTCATCCATCTCTGTCTTCAGAGGAATGCCAGCAAATCTGCATCCCTTCCAGGGAAATGTCTGACCAGAGAAGGCAGAACCTCAGAGAGCCAAAAGGAGGAAGAAGAAACTTGGAAATTGATTCTGGACAAATATTTTCCACAGAGAAAAGATTTCACCAAGAATTATTATAAAATGAGTTTTTAGGTATTAATCTACTAATGCTTATGAAATACGAGTATTTGAAAGGAGTCTCTGGAGTACCTCTCCATCAACAATAGGAGAAAATTTGTGAGCAATTTTGGAAGCATTTTTTATCCAGATCTTACCATTCACCACGTGAAACAATTACTTTTTTGGGCACTCACAAAATACACATGGTGAGAGATAGCAGAGCTTCATAAGAATTGGAGTACCTAAGAGACTCCAGAGACGCAGCATGCAAATGGCTAGTCATCCATCCTTAAGATGTTTTTCGGTGTTTACAACATGCAGTGCACCTTCAGTAACTATCTGTGTTGTTCTTTCTTGCTCCAAAGGGGAGGACTTAACATAAACAAGAGATGATAATACTAACAAATGAGTCCAGTAACAGACATTTATCCCCAGTGTAACCTAAGAGCAGAAGGTGTAATTCACTCTGCAGGGGGCAGAATTTGGACAGGAGGTGTCAGGTAAAGCTTCCTTTTATTTATTTATTTTTTTTTTGAGACGGAGTCTCGCTCTGTCGCCCAGCCTGGAGTGCAGTGGCCAGATCTCAGCTCACTGCAAGCTCCGCCTCCCGGGTTCACGCCATTCTCCTGCCTCAGCCTCCCGAGTAGCTGGGACTACAGGCGCCCGCCACCTCGCCCGGCTAGTTTTTTGTACTTTTTAGTAGAGACGGGGTTTCACTGTGTTAGCCAGGATGGTCTCGATCTCCTGACCTCGTGATCCGCTCGTCTCGGCCTCCCAAAGTGCTGGGATTACAGGCTTGAGCCACCGCGCCCGGCCAAAGCTTCCTTTTAAACATTGGTTTCTTTTGCCGAAAAATCCAGGGCCCTTTATTTCTGCCTGATAGGAAATTCTTGATGAATTGTCCTCACCTTTTATATCCAGCTTATGTCTTGCTTTGTTAATTCCCATATACTCCAGGCTACTTACCTTCCTGATCTAATAGATAAGCACCAAGAATGTTCTCAACCCATCATGGCTCAGTTTATTTAACCATTACCCACTTCCCAGGACTACTGTGATTAAACCAAATGTGAGTATTAGTGAATACTCCTACATTGTATTTAAAGACGTATCCCAAGTGTCAGGGATGCCCATGGCTGCCAAGCACTTCACCCTGTGAGAATTGTCTTTTTTAACATGTAAATAAAGGAAAAAATCTCCTTATTATGTATAATGGAAAGTCCAGTGTCTCCAAAGATTGGAGGGCAAAGGGAGATGACGGTGGTTTTTTCCATGCATCTCCTGCCAAATTTTTGACCTCCACCTCTGGCATCCCAGGTCTTGTTCACCCTGGCCCTTTCCCTCCCTGTGTCCATTCACAGTGGACATTTCCCTGCTTCTTAAACTTCCTAAAAGAGTCACCAAACGTGTGCCTACAGAAGGAAATTATATCTCAGTGCAGCAAGGCAATCAGCCTAAAATCCACATTAATTCTCCTGGTTCTTAAAATTTTCTCCTGCCTTCCCACAACGAGAAGCAACTCCTCCTCCTGCTCTTTCTCTTCTTTCATGTTTCACTGTTTCCTAAGGGCCTGATGCTTGTAGTATTCTGGGGCCTTTTAAAAGACAAGTACAAAATTATAAATATAATATTAGATACAGGGCCTTAGGAGGGGCTCATGCAAATGAGGTGCCCCAAAGCCTAGACTTCATTAGCTTTATTAGCTCCTTGTTCATTTCTCTATTTCTCTTTCACTATCTTCCTTCCTTTCATCGCTGCCAGCCCCCTCAACACTTCAATTTGTAGTGTTTTTCTTATGAGAACATCAATTTTCACAACTTGAAGATGTTAGAATGTATTTTGCTAAATAAAATAATGTTTTCTCCCAACATTTTAAAGCCTATAGCTTTTTAATGAACATGCTTTATTTCCATTGTACTTAGCATAAGAATTCTAAGCTCTGGCTTCTCCTTTCCATTTTAGAAGACCACAATCCTTCTTCACGTGTACCCATCACCACCACTCCAAACAAGACAGATCAATTTTATATTTAATCTAGAATAGAACTGCCTTAGATTGAAGGAGCCAGGATGTATCAGTAGCTGTTATTGGCAGTTTAACAGTTTTTCTGCTCCTGAGTGCAAATAAATTGAGTGACAATAAATGCGTGTTCCAGTCTTTAGTTGAAGAGGAAGGAGAGTTTATAGAAAAGAGGCTCATCCCACTAGACGAGAAATAGAAAAAACATCAGTTTGAGGTGAGATATCCTGACCTAATTAGTCAATTCTAAAACTATTTCTCAATATCCTATATTTTGCTTCAGATGGTAGAGGTCACCCATCTCATTTACATGTACTCACTACTACCATCCCAGCCAAAGCATATCAATTTTAGAATTCTCTGAGAATACAGGTCTCCTAGACTGGAGCTAACTATTTCCATGTATGGGATCTGTCTATGAGGAAATATGGTAAGGAGAATCCTAGGGAAATCTGTATACACAGAGGCAGGTAAATTGCCCCCAGCAAGGCCAGACCTCATAACATCTTATGAAAGGGGTTCCCTGATCTATACCTTCTTGATAATGATAATAAACAGCAAAAAAAACTCAGTTATAGATTATTAAGAACTTTTATTTCCAGCTAAATATTTTATATAATACTCGCCATTCTCATACCAATTCTGAGAAGAGAGAAGTTACTATTCTTCATTGTATAGGTAAGGAGACAGAGATTTGGGGAAGTTAAAAAAGTCTTCCAAAATCATATCTCTGATAAGTGAAGAGCACAGAATTCAAACCCTATGTCTGTTTCATTTGAAAACTATATAATATTTTGGTTAAAACATATGAAATTACCATTTTTGTAGATCAAAGGTAGTCAGATATTGGCAACTTCATATGGTACAACCTAACACATAATCAACTCTCAGCTTAAAAAGTCTGTTAGAAGTCTGAGAGATTTTAGATTTGCACAACCCAAATGAGGAGATTTTAGATTTGCACAGCTAATATTCACAAAGACCCCAGGGAGCAAACAGATAGCTAAGAGGGACACAACCAGAAGTGGCATAACAGACTATGTAAATTGCAGAGCTGGAGCTAACTTCCTTAATTATTTAGAACAGGCTTCAGACCTGTCCTGTAAAGAGCCAGATAGGCAGTATTTTCAGCTTGCAGGCATACTGCCTCTGTCGCACTACCCAACCCTGCAGCTATAGCATGAAAACAGCCATAGACTACATAAACAGATTGGTGTGGGCATGTTCCAATTCAACTTCCTTTACAAAAATAGTCCAACCCCTAATCTAATGATTTCCCTGGATTTCCTTAGAGAGATTACAACAAGAGAATTATCACTTCATCTAATACAGAATGCCTATTGGATCCAGAGGGCTTACACAGAAAGGGAGACAAGATAGCTTAGTTTTAATGGTTTTGGATCTGGGATCAGACTGCTGAGCTTTGAATTTCAGCTCAGACACTTGTCAGCTGTGGAACTCTGAATAAGCACTTCAACTAAACCTCAATATTCTCATCTGTATAATGGAATATGAATATCCACTCCATAGAGTTATGAGAATGAAAGAATCTATACAATGCCTGAGTGCAATGCCTGGTATATAGAAAACACTCAGTAAAATGTATCGGGTGTTAAAAGGGACTTTCCCAGGGGTCTTGGCATTTTTTGGCTAAACCCCTGCAGTTAAGGACATTAGTGATAAGGACCTACAGTCTTTGAAGAGATCACTCTTTACAATTTCCATGCAATATATTAGGAAAAAAGTCATCCCAGTATTGTGATCATCACTCTTTCTAGGCTCTATGAGAGGAAAATTGACATTCAACATGGGGGCTGCAAGAAGGGAATTCATAGAGGGAGCATCAGGGAGATGTGAGTGGCGGTCTTCTTTCCTCTCCCTCAGCCTTGTAAGGGAAGACTTCCCTTACAAGGACCCCTGTTAGAGAATCCCCATGACCTCTGTTAGAGATGGAAGAAGAGATGAGCACCTCACTCCTATTTACCAAACCACAGAAATGCAAGTCTAGGCGCTTTCACTAGAGAGGAGAAAAAATGCTGAGAGAGCTAAAGAGGAAAAAAATCACATAGATCCCCATGAATGTAAGAATTACAAGAACATAGAGACTGATGTCTGTCTCCCACATGGAGAACGCGAAAGGCAGAAGAAATGCTGCAGTGGTAGAGAAGAGCAGAGCAAAAAGAAAGTGGCCAACAGTTGGGCAAGTTATATTCCCACCATTTAGTGGTGGAAGATGCATGAACTTCTTCCTGTCAGTTAAGTGATAGCACAGAAAGTAGTTAAGCATAAGCTGTTGAAGTAGATCTCATTCAAACATGTCACTTGTAGAATGAGTGAGGTGCACTAGGGTTTCAGAGGGTACATCTGTGGAGTTCACAATAGGCCAAGTGTTTGTGCACTGCCTTCCTCAAAGGCAACAGAAGACACCAACTATCCTATCACCACAGCTCCAGGCAGATACAACTCTATACCTCTCCTTTAATCTTTCCTTTCTCTTCCCTAAACTTCAACTTCCTGGTTCCTGAAGCCGGCAGCAGGAAAGTGTATGAGTGAAGGAAGAATGAAAAACAGACATGGTCCCTCTTCCCATAGCAGCCTCCAGGCCAAAAGTCAGGACAGAAATTACTGGGGAGGAGGAACATTTTTAATTGCAGGTGGCATTGAAATATTAACTGTACTGCACTTTTTAATGCCTTTGGTGAAATTTAGAGTCAACAAAAATGACTGCTATTTAAGAACTGAAGCCAATAGGTATGTGGGGCTCTGCCTAAAATGTCATCTAAGGTATGGAAGGGAGATAAGAAACAGAATGTTGGAGGGGAGTAGTGGGAGAAAACTTAAACCATTTTCTTCTTCTTAGCCTGCTGATTTCAGGTTGCATTTTCTATTGTTAAAACCGGACCTGTGCATGTACATAAAAGAGAAGAGCAAGATTTGTAGAAAAAGTAGGGGGGATATTTTAGCCAGGGCATGGCCAGGATATGGGGTATATCTGGAGGCAAAGACAGAAGTGTGAGTTTGGGCAAGAAGATTATTTCCAAATGAGAGACATGAGTTGCCCCAATAGAGACTGTTTTCCTCCTTGCCTTAAGGTAATAATGACTTTATCTAAAGGAGAGAAGGATGGGCTTAGGGGCCTGCCACCACATGCGAGTTCTTTGGCTATGATTTTTCACACATGGAATTAATCCAGAGAAAATAGACAAGAAAGCTAAATTTTTAAAGAAACTGTGGTTACAGAGGAATCCCAGCCCTGGCTAATGGTAACCTTGTGAGTACTTAATCCATAAAGCAGGATTAGGGTTCCTTAAACTTGTACCACTGGGAAGGACCTGAAAAAGATGTGTAGCTTCCCAGAAAGTCATCTTCCCTGTGTTCATGGAGGACAATGAACAATGAGGAACCTCGCTGTGGCAGAACTAGGAACTGCCAGTTTGGTTAACCAAGAAGTATAGTCCCTTCTAAGTCCGATGGTCCCTACAATTCTTTTTTTTTTTTTTAATGGAGTTTTGCTCTTATTGCCCAGGCTGGAGTGCAATGGTGTGATCTCAGCTCACTGCAACCTCCATATCCCAGGTTCAAGTGATTCTCCTGCCTCAGCCTCCCAAGTAGCTGGGATTACAGGTGCCCGCCACCATGGCCAGCTAATTTTTATGTTTTTAGTAGAGACAGGGTTTTGCTCTGTTGATCAGGCTGGTCTTGAACTCCTGACCTCAGGTGATCCACCCACCTGGGCCTCCCAAAGTGCTGGGATTACAGGCATGAATCACTGGGCCCGGCCTGTCCCTACAATTCTTAACAAACAAGATTTACTATTTTTTACAGATAGAAACTGCTTTTTGTTTGCCATTATCACAGTTTTTTCCCTATATGAAAATTCTTTTTCTCTTATTGTATGTTGTACACATTGAAGACAGATAATTTATCTTTTGACTTATGACTTATGGGTCACTAGAACATAATCTACACTTAGACTTGACAAATAGGACAGCATATCACACAGCAGTCCTGAATTTCAAGCTGGATGTGGTAACTGAATAAAACTTTGGCGTGCTCTTCACTGGAAAGGAGAGAGACCAGCAATGATGAGGAACAAGGGCCTGAGAATGTTGAGTAGTCAAGGGAATGGGTGGAGGCAAACGTGGTGGTTTGTCTATCCAAAGGCTCTTCCCTATACCCATATCTTGACCTCCTCAATTGCAGAGGCTGGAAAGCTAAAGCACTCACCTTCCCAGACATGCTTGTAGCTCAGGGTAATCAAGTGGCCCAGAGCTGGCCAGTGAGGCATGGGTAGAAGTTACTGGTGAGATTTCTGAGAAATATGATTGATTTTTAAGGGACAGTCTGGTCAAAGGCTGCCATTCCCTTTGGCCTTTCCATCAGTCTTCCTGACCCCTTCCTTTTTCTTCTTGCTTAGACTAGGTAATTAATACATGGAGGTGTAGCAGGTATTTTACAACAGTGAAGTAGAAATTTAAAAATGGTGGAACGAGATGGAAAGAGCTCCTATGAAACCACAAGTGAGGCTGCTCCACAGGCTGCTCCACAGCCTCACTTCTTATGATATGAGAAAAATAAACTATCTGGTGGAACTACTGTGATTGAATGTTCTGCCATTTGGATCTGAATTAATTCTTTTTTTTATTATTATTATACTCTAAGTTCTAGGGTACATGTGCACAATGTGCAGGTTTGTTACATATGTATACATGTGCCATGTTGGTGTGCTGCACCCATCAACTCATCAGCACCCATCAACTCGGATTACATGCTCCAAAGTCATTAAAGTACATGTTTTAGAAATAAGAGTATTTATCAAAGTGTGTTAAAAGATTTTGATCAAAAGTCAGTCCTATGGACAGTAGTTTGGGAAACACCAAGTTAAAGCAAATTAAACAGCTTACTTTATTTAAGGAAGTACAGGATACTGCATTTCCCTCACTTATTCCATTATCAAGTTCAATGCACTAGAACAAACTTTGGGAAATTCTGATGTATGACGTGTCAATAATATAGGACATAATTAATGACTTTTTCCTAAGTAAAAAAAACCAGGTTATAGTATGTATTTATGTTTACTAAGATTATGTCTTGCGAACATTTTTATCTATTTACTTATTTTGCTTTTCCATACTATCTAAATAAAATATAACTACTAATGTCATTCTTGTAATTAGAAACAGAAAACACAATACTGTTTTCTCAGTAGAATTCTGCTTACTTGGGAGGAATGAATGGAAACATGTGTTAAGTTATTGCATGCTGTATTATGTAATAGAACTACATTCCAGTAATTTATCTGCCTTAGATAGCATGACTATTCTAAGGTTGCTTCGTGGATCACGAGGTGAAGAGACCGAGACCATCCTGGCCAATATGGTGAAACTCTGTCTCTACTAAAAATACAAAAATTAGCTGGGTATGGTGGTGTGCACCTGTAGTCCCAGCTACTTGGGAGGTTGGGGCAGGGGAATCGCTTGAACCAGGGAGTCAGAGGTTTCAGTGAGCCAAGA
The DNA here is from genome assembly GCF_024542745.1 of Macaca thibetana thibetana. Lineage (NCBI taxonomy): Eukaryota > Metazoa > Chordata > Mammalia > Primates > Cercopithecidae > Macaca > Macaca thibetana. The sequence continues at coordinate 126,803,271 of NC_065582.1, forward strand.
TCGCAGCACTTCACTCCAGCCTGGTGACAGAGTGAGACTCTGTCTCAAAACAAAAACAAAAACAAAAACCTACTGTTTGCTTAAAAACCTGCTGACAGAGCACATGACCAGCTAGGGAGATGGACATGGGAGGGATTGGGGGTGGGGGCTGAGGTTCTCTGTTTGTTCCTGAGAAAGTAAGAAACCCTCAGCTCAGACTAGTCTGTGGCACCAGCAGAACTGTCCTGAGGAGATGATAGAAACTGTTGCATAAAGAATACTCTGAAGACAGTCCTCACATGAGTGGCAGACAAGCTCACGTTGAGTATGGGTGCCTTCAGTTCTGTCAAAATGTTAAAATATATTAAGGAATAAATTAAGGAATATTAAAGCCATCAGAATTTTATTTCTTCTACATCTAAGTGACCATATATAATTGTAATGTGGCCAAAACTAATTTGCCACCAAAAAAATCAATTATTTGTAATTTATTTAGACAATGGTTCTTTTCGAGGTTTCTAGAGAAAATTTAAAATGAAATACAAACTCAATTATAAAATTATTTTGCTATAGGGATATTAGACACTTAAATTAGATCTAAAACTCAATGGAAATAATGTACAACTATTAATATTCTTATTTTAATTGTTGTATTGTGGTTATGTAGGACATGTCATTTTTGTGGGAAATGCATACTAATGTATTTGGAAATGATGGGATATCCACTTGGAAACTTTCTTTCAAAAACTTCAAGAAAAAAGGTCTATGTATTTTTCTTGCAACTTTTCTGTAAATTTGTGATGATTTCAAAAATATAAAAATGCATCTAAATCAATGACTAAGCAAAACACTACACTAAATTCTACTCATCACCTTCTCCACACTTGTTTCAGATCACTAGAAATATCAGTTGCAAGCTCACACAAGTGTGAACCAATTTATCAATGGCCACGCTAAGCTACACTGCTACAGAAAGGCATTGTCTCAGTATAGTTTTTTTCTAATGAGTACCCTGACAGCATCTCTAGTTCTACTTAGAGGGTGAAACCACTTTGCCATTAAATAACTATTTTCAATGGTGGGAATTTTGTATACTCAAAAATATAGTAAAGATACCTCCTCCATAATCCATTATATTCTCCAAGGTATTTTCACATACCTTACATCACTGAATTCACATCAGATTGGGCGGCAACTTGAGGGAGCTGAAAGAGAAGGAGTCCTAGACTAGGAAGGACTTGACCTGTGATTCCAGCTCCCCACATCCTGTGTGCCTTGGGAATAATGCCTAAGTGCTCTGGGCCTCTCCTTCAGCAGCTGCATCTCCTAAGTAATAAAGGTACTATTTACAATAATCACACTTTTTATTGTGAAGATATAGTAAAGTAAAAGTCACCAGGATGAAGTATAAATCACAATCAAGGATCATTTGTTTATTCAACCGACAATTATCCTGTACTCGATCAGTGCCAAGCACTGTTCTAGGCACAGGAGACATAGCTATGCCCTACAGATATGGTTCCTGCCATCAAGTTCACAATCTAATGGAAGCAGAGACAGAGAGGACAATCTAATGGTGATATCACCAAGTGCCTGGGGTAAGGTAAAGAGTGACTTTAAGAAAAATAGTCACAGTGAGCTTCTTTAAGAAGAGCTGACACTTCAGTAACAGGAGGCAGCTATGCTAAGACCTGCACAAGCAGCTGCCCGAGAGTGACCAATCAGAGCGGAAAGATGCCTTCAGAAGGAAAGATTGCTTTACAGAAATGCAGCTTTCTGTCAGTGTCCTGTGATCCCAGGCTGCAGAGTCTGTGAACACAGCATTATCCCTTCAACTGCTGGTTGTTTGGGTACATACATGGAGAAATCATATCAGGGTGAATAACAGTACCCCAATTATTCTAACCACAAGCTCAAAGAGATTCAGCTAAAGAATAACCCTAGACTTTTAAGTAATATTTTTTAAAGATAATGTTAGTATGCGTGTGTGTATGTGTGTAATATTATTCAAATTTTTATGTGATTACATTTCATAAGAATATTCTTTCTGAAATCAGTTATTTTCTATTCCCCTAACTCAACAATTCCACTCCCATTTATGTACTATATTAGGGCAGTTATCCTCAAGTATAATTAAGAAGCTAAAAAATGAGCACAGAAAGTCCTTGTGACCACGTACAAGCAGACTGCCTTATAATTGAATTGCATGAATCAGGTAAAAAGAAAGAAAGAAGAGAAAAGTTATTCCAACTCTAAAACCTCCAACTGACTATCCTACAGTCATGGATTGTTCACAAACATGGACTCTTAGTTTTATTGTCATTTACTTTGTACATTCACATCAGTAAAGTTTAGTCATTTGATTCATGCTTCAAAATTTTTTAATTGCAAAGTTTTCATGACTTGAAAATGGAAAACTCCTGAATTAGAAAGACTGTTCACATTTATGTGTCTGTCTATTGGTGCTAAAAATGATTTCTACATTTACATTCCAATCTAGGATTGCTCTCAGAGAATTCTGAAATGGTTTCTATATTTGGTAGGACTGCATCAGAAACAAAAATATGCACATTTATTTCTTGAAGGATCACACCATGCTTAACATGTAATTCCAGCTCCCCCTTCCCTTTACATTTTTTTTTCGTGGGGAAAAAAATGCTTTCAAGGTATGGATGGCACATGCCATTTGGCCTCAGACCAAATTTCATCTGAGGATCTGTGACTTCCTAGAAAGATGGGTGTCAGTCACAGAGGTCCTGGTTCAGAGGCTGAGGCACACAAAGCCTCCTTATGTCAGGAGGGTGCTAGAGTCAAGATTCTCATCCTCTCCCTTCCCATCTAATCTCTCTTCTTAAGAAGCACTTAAGGCACACAAAGTAAGTGTTGGGTGAATATTCCAGAATTAACAAAGTGTGCTGAGACTTCTAATCATTTCACAACATTGTTCTCCCCCTTCTTTCTTCATATCTGAGTATTCGTGGAGTGAATGGCTGCTCTTCTCCAGTCCACTTCTCCCAGCTAAGTGAGGTTGTGTGGTTGTGTGGTTGAGTGTTGGCCAACGGTGTGTGAGCAGAAGCTATTCCCCAAAGGAAACTGCATCCCCTACGCTGCTCTTTCCCTCACTCCTTGGACTGAACAACACTGACCACCCCAAGATGAAGGCAAATCCCTAGGGAGTGATAAAGCCACAAGATAAAGGATCCAGGTTCTTTGAATGACATCATGAAACAAAGTCACCTACTTTTGAGCTGTTACATGACAGAAAAATATTAACAAACTTCTATTTTGTTTAAACAATGGTGTTTTCAGTTTGTTGATGACAGTTCCATTAGTATCCATACTAGCACCCACAGCAATTAATTGAACATATATTTGATTGTCTCCGTTCTTTGTGCTAGGTACTGTGCTACTCTCAGTGGGAAAAAAATGAGAAGATATACTTCTTGCCCTTAGGGAGGTTGAAAACTAGTAGAAAATGATATGCATAGAAGTAACTACAAAGCAAGGGAGGATGCAAGAATGCACCAGAGAAGGAAGACAGCATAAAATTCTGTCAATCTCATAAATCTGTAACCAACATCATTTCTTGAATGCCCAGTATGTGGAATGACAAGCCAGCCTCCATGAAAATGATAAGGGCAGTGAAGCTTATTTACACCCCTCTTTTTTGCCTATTTCATATTTCTTCCTCCTTTCCCAGGCACCCAGAGCCTTCCATCTTCTATAAACCTCCCTTGCAGTGTCCCAGCAGCTTTGGATGGTACCCTATGCCCATACTCCCATCAATATATGCATGTCAAGTTTCTTTGTTCTCAGGCTCTTACTGCCTCTGGGTCTTACTTAACAGGTGTTAAAGGTGTACTGTGGTGCTGCTTCTTTAGTAATAATAGCTAGCATTTCTTGAACATTTATTATGTACCAGGTACTATTCTAAGCTCTTTCTATGTAACTCATTTAATATTCACTGAAATCCCATGACAAAGCTACTGTTAGTAGGAAAACAGGCTCAGAGAGGTTCAGAAATTTGCCCAAACTCACACAGCAAATAAGTGGTTTGTATTTGAACCCAGGCAGCCTGATTCCTGAGCATCCAGAATCTATCCTCTTAACTGCATACAGCACAACTTTTAGCATTTTGTCAGTCATCTTTGGAAAATAAGAGTTTTTAATGCTAAGTGTTGTGCTCACAGGAGTTAAAACTACTTTGGCAGGGCAATAAGAAAAGATAATTTGCATAAAAAGTCCTCACATCAGATCTTGTAGATAAAAATCTACCAAAGACGTGCCAAACCAAGTGCACTGTTTCTCTTCATAAGGTTAAATGAAGACTCTTGAGGAGATAAAAGATTCCCTCATCTCAAGAACTTACTACCCAAATGGCACTTGTAGTCTGTCTATTCCAGTGATGATCTGGTGCTCATTTAAGGAAGGAGTGCGCTCCTATCAATAGAAAGATGATGTGCTTGGGTCCCATTCTATAGGATGGCAATATTTCCCAAATTGGAGTATGTTTTCATTGTCTCTTCTTCACTCCATTGGTGAGGGAGGCATTCCCACCCTGGACTTATAGGGATGGCAGAACACACACCACCCAGCACTGGGCAGATTATATCCCAGCAGTTTATCAGTCACATAGATGCACAAACTGTGGAAGAACACCACACTCCACTCAGGGCAGTGGGGGAGAGTCGCATTTGGGAACAGAGTGAACAAGCAGGGTTGTGGGAGGCAGGCTTTGTAGAACCAAGAGGGTGAGGTGACCCTTGATTCCTGCGGAATCATGTGCTTGGCTTATTTTAATAATCTTGCAGGCAGGGAACTAAAGCCTGCTATTGAGGGATAAGCAGACACTGTGCCTGGTTCCTCTGATAAGGAGTGTTGTTTGGCTGGAGGACTTTATCCACAGGAGTAGAATGGAGGAGGGGGGAGCTTGTGATTAGGCCATTAAAAACTCTCCCAGTTTCAGATGGCAAAGAAGCACATAATGCTGAATCTTAATTTCAAGCCTGTTACCAAAAGTTGGAGGACAGTCATGGGTGATAGCAAGATGTGTTCATGTGCTTCGCAACACACACGTAGGTATATTGATTATCTAGTGAGAACATTACTCCTTTTGCTAGAATTGAATGAGAATTTCATTAAATCCTCAGATTTTGTCAAGGAGGAAGTTTGGGGTTGATGCCATTGTGCATTTACCAGCTCTCAAAGACTTGCTCATCTCCCTTTCAAACAATAACAAGGCAAGTCCAAAACCTTTTCCGTGGGCAGTTAATATTGTCTGCCCAGAATTTAAAAATATTGTTTCCTTTTCATTGCATTAATATTTGTTGTTTACCTTCTGCTTATAGAGATGCTGATATTCTAATTACAATAGTGATATAGTTGCCTTTTAAATAAGTAGGAATTTAAAACACAGGAAATAAAAGAATATCAAGTAAATAATACTATAGTAAATAGTACAGAGAAAAGTATAGTTATTAAACAAGACCCCAACATTTGGGAAATTCTTCAATATGAGATAAAGGTTTTCCTAGCTCATCCACTACGGGCACAGTGATAATGACTGTTAATATTAAGTGAATACATTAAGTTTGGATATGAATGCTATCTGAGAAAGTTCTAATTCAAGACCCTCAAAGACTAAAGATTACAGAAAAGGTTTAGTTGCAAAGATCAACACTTATATAATGAAATCAATTATATATAGTCTATCAAATGTAAATAACCACACACATCTGTAATTCAAGTAATGGTATCGACTATTGTTTCCCTATCTCAGGGAATGAGTGAAAACTAAATTGGAGTGCCAGAGGTTAAGTCTCTATTCCGATTATAATCTTTTTGTGATTTAGGCTACAGTTTTAATTTCTTTGTCATGTGCTTTATGCATTTTTTTGAAATGATACAGCATAGTGCACACAAGATAAGTAGGGCTTTATAGCAAGACAGACCTGGGTTCAACTCCTGCCTCTGCCATCCACTTGCTGGGTGACTTTGAACAAATTATTTAGCCTCTCTGTACCTTGCTTCTTCGTCTGTAAGAAGAGATTATACTTCATTTGAAGAAATTGTCTGAGCAGTAGAACTGGTATGTAAAAGGGCTCTGTATAGTGCCTAGCAGCACAGTAAGCTCCTGAGAGCTGGCAAATGCAACAATTTGCTTAAAGTTTGAGGTTTAAAGTTTAATGCTTCTCTTTCTGAGCTGTAGTTAGCATTAAGTATTTCACTCTCTCTGTAATTCTCTTATTTGTTGCCACAGAAATATGAAATCCAAGGACTCTGTAGACAGAAGTCTCCTCCTTTGTCAATGCCTCCTAGCAATTCCCTCTGCAAAATACCTCTTAGAAAAACACCAAAGACATGGAATCAACCTAAATTCCCATCAAGGATAGACTGGAAAAAGAAAATATGGTACATATACATCATGGAATACTATAAGGCCATAAAAAAAAATGTGACCATATCCTTTGAAGGGACATGGATGGAGCTGGAGGCCATTATTCTTAGAAAACTAAAACCGAAATAGAAAACCAAGTAACACATGTTCTCACTTATAAGTGGGAGCTAAATGATGAGAATACATGAACACATAGAGAGGAACAAAACACCCTGGGGACTTTCAGAGGATGGAGGGTCGCAGAAAAAAGAAGATCAGGAAAAATAACTAAGTAATTCATCACCTAAGTACTAGGATTCATACTTGAGTGATGAAATAATCTGTACAACAAACCTCCATGACACCAGTTTACCTGTGTGACATACCTACACTTGTACCCTGAAGTTAAAATAAAAGTTGTTTGTTTGTTTGTTTGTTTGTTTCTTAAAGAAAACACCTGCTCTAGCTATAGGTGATGCGATTTCTTTCAGTCAAATTTGCTTTAAGTAGGGAGAAAGTCTCTGTCATAGCTGTTTATACATTATGAGCAAGGTGCCCAGGATAAAAGCTTCTGAACGGCTCATAGGAAAGTTTGAGACCTGAAAAAATGTATTGGTACTGGCATATGCAAATAAAAATCTTACTAAATCAAAACTGATAAAAGTTTACTTAACTACAAAGCATAATATTATGCTATAGTGGACTGAATGAGATATCCAGCGCTGACCTCCAGAATCCATAAATATTACCTATTTGAAAATAAAAACCTTTGCAGAAATAAGTTAAGGACGTTTAGATGAGGAGATAATCTTGGATTACCTGAGTCAGCCCTAAGTGCCAACACAAGGGTCCATAGAACAGGGAGACAGAGGAGGAAGTTATCACACAGAGGAGAAGGTGATGTGGAAATTGAGGCAATGAATGAAGTGATACACCTACAAACCAGAAAATGCCAACAGCCTCCAGAACCTGGGACAGTCCAGGAAAACCCTCTGCTGTAGATCCCAGAGCAGGCACAAACCTGTCAACACCTTGATTTTAAGCTGTGAAATTGATTTCTTAAATTTACTATTATACATTTAGTTCTGGAATACATGTGCAGAATGTGCAGGTTTCTTACAAAGGTATACATGTGACATGGTGGTTTTATTCACCCATCAACCTGTCATCTACATTAGGTATTTCTCCTAATGCTATCCCTCCCCTAGCCCCCCACCCCCTGATAGGCCCCAGTGTGTGATGTTCCCCTCCCTGTGTCCATGTGTTCTCATTGTTCAACTCCCAATTATGAGTGAGAAAATGTGGTGTTTGGTTTTCTGTTCTTGTGTTAGTTTGCTGAGAATGATGGTTTCCAGCTTCATCCAAGTCCCTGCAAAGGACATGAACTTCCCCTTTTTTATGGCTGCATAGTATTCCATGGTGTATATGTGCCATATTTTCTTTATCCAGTCTATCACTGACGGGCATTTGGATGGGTTCCAAGTCTTTGCTATTGTGAATAGTGCAGCAATAAACATATGTGTGCATGTGTCTTTATAGTAGAATGATTTACAATCCTTTGGGTATATACCCAGTAATGGGATTGCTGGGTCAAATGGTATTTCTTGTTCTAGATCCTTGAGGAATCACCACACTGTATTCCACAATGGTTGAACTAATTTACACTTCCACCAACAGTGTAAAAGTGTTCCTATTTCTCCCCATCTTTGCTAGCATCTGTTGTTTCCTAACTTTTTAATGATCGCCATTCTAACTGGCATGAGATGGTATCTCATTGTGGTTTTGATTTGCATTTCTCTAATGACCTGTGATGATGAGTTTTTTTTTTTTCATATTTATTGGCTGCATAAATGTCTTCTTTTGAGAAGTGTCTGTCATATCCTTCACCCACTTTTTGATGGGGTTTTTTTTCTTGTAAATTTGTTTAAGTTCCTCGTAGATTCTGGTATTAGCCCTTTGTCAGATGGATAGATTACAAATATGTTCTCCCATTCTGTAGGTTACCTGTTTGCTCTAATGATAGTTTCTTTTTCTGGGCAGAAGACCTTTAGTTTAATTAGATTCATTTGTCAGTTTTGGTTTTCGTTGCCACTGCTTTGGTGTTTTACTCATGAAGTCTTTGCCCCTGCCTATGTCCTGAATACTACTGCCTAGGTTTTCTTCTAGGGTTTCTATGGTTTTAGATCTTACATTTAAATCTTTAATTCTTCTTGAGTTAATCTTTGTATAGGGTATATGGAAGGGGTCCATTTTCAGTTTTCTGCATATGGCTAGCCAGTTTTCCCAAAACCACTTATTAAATAGGGAATCCTTTCCCTATTGCTTGTTTTTGTCAAGTTTGTCAAAGATCGAATGGTAGTAGATATGTGGTGTTATTTCTGAGGCCTCTGTTCTGTTCCATTCATCTATATATCTGTTTTGGTACCAGTACCATGCTGTTTTTGTTACTGTAGCCCTGTAGTATAGTTTGAAGCTAGGTAGCGTGATGCCTCCAGATTTGTTCTTTTTGCTTAGGATTTCTTGGCTATGCAGGCTCTTCTTTGGTTACACATGAAATTTAAACTAGTTTTTTCTAATTCTGTGAAGAAAGTCAATGGCAGCTTGACGGGGATAGCATTGAATCTATAAATTACTTTGGCCAGTATGGCCATTTTCACAATATTTATTCTTCCTATCCATGAGCATAAAATGTTTTTCCATTTGTGTCCTCTCTTATTTCGTTGAGCAGTGGTTTGTATTCTCCTTGAAGAGGTCCTTCCTATCCCTTGTAAGCTGGATTCATAGGTATTTTATTCTCTTTGTAGTAATTATGAATGGGAGTTTTCTCATGATTTGGCTCTGTTTTTCTGTTATTGGTGTATAGGAATGCTTGTGGTTTTTGCACATTGATTTTGTATCCTGAGACTTTGCTGAAGTTGCTTATCAGCTTAAGAAGATTTGGGGCTGAAATGATGGAGTTTTCTAAATATACAATCATGTCATCTGCAAATAGAGACAATTTGACTTCCTCTCTTTGTATTTGAATATCTATTATTTCTTCCTCTTGCCTGATTGCCCTGGCCAGAACTTCCAATACTATGTTGAATAGGAGTGCTGAGAGAGGGCATCCTTGTCTTGTGCTGGTTTTCAAAGGGAATGCTTCTGGCTTTTGCCCATTCAGTATGATATTGGCTGTGGGTTTGTCATAAATAGCTTTTATTATTTTGAGATACGTTCCATCAATACTAGTTTATTGAGAGTTTTTTGCATGAGGGGGCATTGAATTTTGTCAAAGGCCTTTTCTGCATCTATTGAGATAATCATGTGGTTTTTGTCATTGGTTCTGTTTATGTGATGGATTATGTTTACTGATTTGCATATGTTGAACCAGCCTTGCATCCCAGGGATGAATCTGACTTGATGGTGATGGATAAGCTTTTTGATATGCTACTGGATTCGGTTTGCCATTATTTTATTGCAGATTTTTGCATTGATATTCATCAGGAATATTGGCCTGAAATTTTGTTTTTTGTGTGTGTCTCTGCTGTTTTGGTATCAGGATGATGCTGGCCGCATAAAATGAGTTAGGGAGGAGTCCCTCTGCTTCTATTGTTTGGAATAGTTTCAGAAGGAATTGTACCAGCTCCTCTTTATACCTCTGGGAGAATTCGGCAGTAACTCCGTATGGTCCTGGGCTTTTTGTGGTTGGTAGGCTATTAATTACTGCCTTAATTTCAGAACTTGTTATTGGTCTATTCAGGGATTTGACTTCTTTCTGGTTTAGTCTTGGGAGGGTGTATGTGTCCAGGAATTTATCCATGTCTTCTATATTTTCTAGTTTATTTGCGTAGAGGTTTTTATATTATTTTCTGATGGTAGTTTGTATTTCTGTGGGATCAGTGGTGATATCCCCTTTATCTTTTTTCATTTTTGTCTATTTGATTCTTCTTTCTTTTCTTCTTATTAATCTGGCTAGTGGTCTATTCTGTTACCATTTTCAAAAAAACAGCTCCTGGATTCCTTGATTTTTTGAAGCATTTTTTTTGTGTCTCTATCTCCTTCAGTTCTGCTCTGATCTTAGTTATTTCTTGTCTTCTGCTAGCTTTTGAATTTTATTTGCTCTTGCTTCTCTAGTTCTTTTAATTGTGATGTTAGGGTGTCGATTTTAGATCGTTTCCCCCTTTCTCATGTGGGCATTTAGTGCTGTAAATTTCCCTCTACACACTGCTTTAGCTGTGTCCCAGAGATTCTGGTACATTGTGCCTTTGTTCTCATTGGTTTCAATGAACTTATTTATTTCTGCCTTCATTTTGTTATGTACCCAGTAGTCCTTCAGGAGCAGGTTGTTCATTTTCCATGTAGTTGTGTGTTTTTGAGTGAGTTTCTTAATCCTTGTTTTAATTTGATTGCACTATGGTCTGAGAGACTGTTAGGATTTCCATTCTTTTGCATTTGCTGAGGAGTGCTTTACTTCCAATTATGTGGTCAATTTTAGAATAACTGTGATGTGGTGCTAAGAAGAATGTATATTCTGTCAATTTGGGGTGAAGAGTTCTTTTATATCTATTAGGTCTGCTTGGTCCAGAGCTGAGTTCAAATTCTGAATATCCTTGTTAATTTTCTGTCTCATTGATCTATCTAATATTGACAGTGGGGTGTTAAAAGTCTCCCACTATTATTATGTGGGAGTCTAAGTCTCTTTGTCGGTCTCTAAGAACTTGCTTTATGAATCTGGGTGCTCCTGTATTGGATGCATATATATTTAGAATAGTTAGCTCTTCTTGTTTCATTGATCCCTTTACCATTGTGTAATGCCCTTGTCTTTTTTGATCTTTGTTGTTTTAAAGTCTGTGTAATCAGAGACTAGGTTTGCAACCCTGTTCTTTTTTTTTTTTTCTTTTCATTTGCTTGGTAAATATTCCACCATCCCTTTATTTTGAGCCTATGTGTGTCTTTGCACATGAGATGCGTCTTCTGAATACAGCACACCAATGGCTCTTGACTCTTTATCCAATTTGCCAGTCTATGTGTTTTAATTGGGGCATTTAGCCCATTTACATTTAAGGTTAATATTGTTATGTGTGAATTTGATTCTGTCATTATAATGTTTTCTGGTTATTTTGCCTGTTAGTTGATGCAGTTTCTTCATAGTGTCGATGGTCTTTACAATTTGGTATGTTTTTGCAGTGGCTGGTACCAGTTGTTCCTTTCCATATTTAGTGCTTTCTTCAGATCTTGTAAGGCAGGCCTGGTGGTGACAAAATCTCTCAGCATCTGCTTGTCTGTGAAGGATTTTATTTCTCCTTCACTTATGAAGCTTAGTTTGGCTGGATATGAAATTCTGGGTTGAAAATTCTGTTCTTTAAGAATGTTGAATATTGCCCCCTGACTCTTTTCTGGCTTATATACTCTCTGTAAAGAGATCCACTGTTAATCTTAGGGGCTTCCCTTTGTGAGTAACCCAACCTTTCTCTCCGTCTGCCCTAAACATTTTTTTTTTTATTTCAACCTTGGTGAATTTGATGATTATGTGTCTTGGGGTTGCTCCTCTCAAGGGGTATCTTTGTGGTGTTCTCTGTATTTTCTGAATATGAACGTTGGCCTGTCTTGCTATGTTGAGGAATTTCTCCTGGACAATATCCTGAAGAGTGTTTTCTAACTTGGTTCCATTTGTTCCATCATTTTCACGTACACCAATAAAACGTAGGTTTGGTCTTTTCACATAGTCCCATATTTCTTGGAGGATTTTTTTCATTCCTTTTCTTTCATTTTTCTCTAATCTTGTCTTCACACTCTATTTCATTAAATTGATCTTCAATCTCTGATATCCTTTCTTCCCGCTTGATCGATTTGGCTATTGATACCTGTGTATGCTTCATCAGGTTCTCATGCTGTGTTTTTAAGTTCCATCAGATCATTTATGTTCTTTTTTTATTCTAGTTAGCAATTCCTCTAACCTTTTTTCAAGGTTCTTAACTTCCTTGCATTGGGTTAGAACATGCACCTTTAGCTTGGAGGAGTTTGTTATTACCCACCTTCTGAAGTCTACTTCTGTCAATTCATCAAACTCATTCTCCATCCAGTTTTGTTCCCTTGCTGGTGAGGAGTTGTGATCCTTTAGAGGAGAGGAGGCATTCTGGTTTTTGGAATTTTCAGCCTTTTTGCACTGGTTTTTCCTCATCTTCATGGATTTATCTACCTTTGGTCTTTGATGTTGGTGACCTTTGGATGGGGTTTCTGTGTAGACATCTCTTTTGTTGATGTTGATGGTATTCCCTTCTGTTTGTTAGTTTTCCTTTTAATAGTCAGGCCCCTCTGCTGTAGGTCTGCTGGAGTCTGCTGGAGTTTGCTCCAGACCCCATTTGCCTGAGTATCACCAGTGGAGGCTGCGGAACAGCAAAGATTGCTGCCTGTTCTTTCCTCTGGAAGCTTCATCCCAGAGGGGCACTCACTAGATGGCAGCCGGACTTCTCCTGTATGACATGTCTGTTGACCCCTGCTGGGAGCTGTCTCCCAGTCAGGAGGCACAGGGATCAGGGACCCACTTGAGGAGGCAGTCTGTCCATTAGCAGAGCTCAAGTGCTGTGCTGGGAGATCCACTGCTCTCTGCAGAACTGGCAGGCAGAAACATTTAAGTCTACTGAAGCTGCGCTCACAGCCACCCCTTCCCCCAGGTGCTCTGTCTCAGGGAGATGGGAGTTTTATCTATAAGCCCCTGACTGGCATTGCTGCCTTTCTTTCAGAGATGCCCTGCCCAGAGAGGAGGAGTCTAGAGATACAGTGTGGCTACAGCAGCTTTGTGGCACTGTGGTGGGCTCCGCCCAGTTCGAACTTCTCAGTGGCTTTGTTTACACTGTGAGGGGAAAAATGCCTACTCAAGTTTCAGTAATGGTGGATGCCCCTCCCCCCACCAAGCTGGAGCTTCCCAGTTTGACTTCAGACTACTGTGCTGGCAGCGAGAATTTCAAGCTAGTGGATCTTAGCTTGCTGGGCTCCATGGGGGTGGGATCTGCTGAGCTAGACGACTTGGCTTCCTGGCTTCAGGCCCCTTTCCAGGGGAGTGAAAGGTTCTGTCTCGCTGGCATTCCAGTAGCCACTGGAGTATGAAAAAAACCTCCTGAAGCTAGCTTGGTGACTGCCCAAATGGCTGCCCAGTTTTGTAGTTGAAACCCAGTGCCCTGGTGGCGTAGACACCGGAGGGCATCTCCTGGTCTGCAGGTTGAAAGACCATGGGAAAAATGCACTATCTGAGCCGGAATGCACTGTTACTTATGGCACAGTCCCTCAAGGCTTCCCTTGACTAGGGGAGGGAGTTCCCCAAGCCCTCGCACTTCCTGCATGAGGCGATGCCCACCCTGCTTCGGCTCGCCCTCCGTGGGCTGCACCCACTGTCTAACCAGTTCCAGTGAGATGAACCGGGTACCTCAGTTGGAAATGCAGAAATTACCTGCCTTCTGCATTAATCTCGCTGGGAGTTGCAGACTGGAGCTGTTCCTATTCGGCCGTCTTGCCAGCCAAAATTGATTTTGGACTTCTGGCCTCCATAATTCCAAGAGAATACGTTCGATTGTATTAAGCCACCCAACTTGTTACAGCAGCTATAGGAAACTGACACAGATGCCGAATGGTCTGCATCTCAGCTATCATAACAATAACATAATGAAGCTCACACCATAAGACTATCAACTCATAACAACTCTCAACTTTATAAAAATTCTTTCATAAATTAAATAGCCAAAAATTATACATAATATGGGAAGTGTGGTTATATTTTAATATGTCTGATATGGTGAAAAGCAAAGCCTCTAAAAATAAAAGATCTTAGGAATATAAATGTCTTAACATGTTCCTGAGTCTGTGGGTCCTGAGATGCTCTCTAATTACTTGGAAACACTCCCAGTGTCATCTGTAGTTGGATTAATTAACTCCCAGCTTAAGTAATTGGGAGTAACAGCTATTTCATTGTTTAACCACAGACACATTGCCCTCCCTCCCACATACCAGAATAGGGAGATTAAGCACATGGCCAGAGGAAAAAATAAATGTACTTTTGATGAGAATAACGTTTTTTGGCCCAGCTTTACTATTAATTAGTATTTTCACAAGAACTCTAGCCAAGTTATGAAATGTATTTAGGTAATCCCAAGTACAACAAGTAGACAGGTAGAATGTCTAAATCTCAAAAGTAGAATGTCAAAATCTCAGAATGTCAAAATCTGTTTGACATTACAGCTGGCTTGTGGCATTGAACAATTTTTTCCCTGTCTTATACTTTTCTGTGTATCTTGAATTTTTAAACAATAAGCAATAATCCCCTCTCAAATCCGAAAAAACAGAAATAAAGATGAACACCCTAAATTTACTTAGTTTCTATTTATGCTCAAATATGGAACCTTGGACCCCAGTTACTTTGCTTCAGTGCTTACTTGCTATCAAAGAAGCCTCCTTTGTATTGACTGAGCCCCAAACCTGCTCTAAGGTTTGCTGGCCTGGTTCCTTAGACATACTGACTGCCCCACTTTACTCTATCACTTAGAGCAGGAAAGAGCACCATAGAGTATGGCTTATTAAGGTCTCTATCATGGTATAACTGAGCAAGTCAGTGCTGAGACACTTTCTAACACTTTCTAACAAAACCTACCATTTATACAGCAACTTTTATTTTTTTCTTGAGACAGAGTCTTTCTCTGTCACCATATTGGCCAGGCTGGTCTCAAACTCCTGACCTCAAGTGATCCACCTACCTCAGCCTCCCAAAGTGCTGGAATTACAGGCATGAGCCACCATGCCTGGCCTGCAGCAACATCCTTCTAACTGAAACAAATTTGATTCTTGGTCTCCCTTTGACTTATGAGATGGCCTGAGGAACCTTGTTTTAACTCAAAATTAATTCTAAATAACTATAAGTCTTTATTATTCTTATCAAGATCTTACCTGTGGTCTTCTATTCAGGTAGAGACTAATCCACAAGGTTGGCAAGTTACACACAGAGAGAGGTAATTTACCTTCCTAACCAGTTTCAGTTTCATAATCACAGCACCATTAGTTTCACCTCTGCATATAATTAAGTGAAGACTCACCCAGCTGTAGCCATACAAACTGGGTGATCATTCAAAATCCGCGTAAATAGCTTTGTATCCTTTCTATTTCTTGCCTCTCATCTGCCTAGGTAGTTGTGAAACACAAACCCCCAAACATCTTCAAACACTGTCATAGATTATCGCTGAAGCATAAACTACTTTTAAAGCATTTCTGCCATGGAGATAGATTCCTATCATACCTTTCCTTTCAATTAAAGCCTGACTGGAATATTTTTAGCAGGGAACAATGAAGTCTGTTTATGAAAAGTTGTTATTAATTTGTGCAAGCCCATTTCTATGGCTTTAAAGCAACTATGAATCACACAAATCCATGTGGGCAAGAAAAAAATTTTAATTTGAGTTTCCAGATCATTTTTACAATGTGAGTTATTTCTTTCCAAAACTAATTACTAAAGGAAGCAGGGCAGGGTGAGAAGAGAAACAGCCAAGCTAAGTAAAAGGAAAAAAGAAAAGACTAAGCATTTTTCTCAAGATCAGAGAAATAGCAATCACGTAACAATGTTTTTTACCCTGCTAACACAGAAACCAATTTCACTGACTTGAGACACACTGCAGAAGAGAACTGGGTTTCTCAGTGAATCATGAACTGCCTCTGACCCTCAGTTCCTATCGCTGGAAATCAGACCCGTGGGCCAGCTGGGCAGTTTCCATGCTGTACTCAGTGGCATTTGAAGGGTTGTAAGCATGTGCTTAAGGGCAGCCCAAGTTCCACACCCTTCAGCTTTTATCTGTTATGTAGATTAACTCACATAAGATTTTTGTTTTAGAAAGAAATAAGATGTGGCTTTTTGTTGGTTTGTATAAGACAAATTGAAAAATAAGACTAGTTAATAGTAACTATAAGAAAAAGATATCTTTACATTTTATGGTGCCTGGCCCCATAAATTATATCAACAACCATTTTTCCTAGTCCTCATGTTGCAGGAGAGACAGTTATTACAGAGGAGATTGATGACCTCAAACACATGTAGTTTCTTCTTCTTCTCTTACATCCAGTTAAGAATGTCACGTGTTATAGAAAAGAATTGCAAATAATCCACCTCTATCACCAACACCTATTTTCTCATATAGTTTCATTTTTTCTCAACTCTAAACTTCTCACATATTTTGCTGCTTCTCTCTCTCAACAAACTTAGGATACAATTCCCTAGGACTGGTCCAGAGAACCATTCTTTAGCGAAACTGCCCTCAATAAGTATGAATCAGAAATGCTGAATACACAGATTCTCCTATTTACTCAATATTCATTCATTCCAAAAAGATGTATGTCGCTCCTCCAATATATCAACGATCAGAACAGGTAAAGACCCATCCTCACGGGATTTCCAATCTGTGCCCCTGCAATACAGTTCCGGTCTTTGTAACATCATATCAATGATGCCTTAATGATGACTTCCAAGGAAAACAGGATCAATTCCAAAGTACTTCTCAAGACTTCCTCCAGTAAACCCATTGATTTTCCTTGCAAAGAGCTGAAACTTTGTGACACTTACAGAGTCACTAATTATGTGTTTTGGTTACCAAGCAGCATTGCCATTTGTATCATCCATTTTCATGCTGCTGATAAAGACAAACCCAACACTGGGCAATTCACAAAGGAAAGATGTTTAATGGAGAACTCACAGTTCCGCCTAGCTGGGGAAGAAGCCTCACAATCATGGCAGAAGACAAGGAGGAGCAAGTCACATCTTATGTGGATGGCGTCAGGCAAAGAGAGAGCTTGTGCAGGTAAACTCCTGTGTTTAAAGCCATCAGATGTTGTGAGACTTATTAACTATCAGGAGAACAGCACAGGAAAGACCTCCTCACGCCCCCGTGATTCAGTTATCTCCCACGAGGCCCCTCCCACAACTCGTGGGAATTATGGGAGCTGCAAGATGAGATTTGGGTGGGAACACAGAGCCAAAACGTATCACCACTCAAACCACACTCCAACAGCAAAAAGGAGTTTCAAAGTCATTAGATTTCTCATATTATGGGAAAGGGGTACCTGAGCCAGGATAATATTTCTTAGCACCCCCTTTTTGTTCCAGCCACTTCTCTCACATCCTTTCTACTGTGCTTCTCTTACCCAATCTCCCTGGAAAACCCCTTCACTGCCTCTAGCTAACCCCTTCCTTTTTCTCCTTGTTTCCATGTCCTCTAGACCCTTCATCACAGAAGTCCAAACTGCCAGCTCAGCAAGAAAGGAACATCCTTGGATTGCAGGAGATGGAAAAACGTTGAGGATGCCAAGCCAAGCCAGAGGGAAGGAAAGGCCAGATACTCCATGATTTAATCATGTTACAGCCTCACAAAGATGCAAAAGATTCCTGTCTACTTGCCGCAGTATGACTCATTCGAGAAAGAGGAGTTTCAATGAGTTAGTTTTAAATTTTCTTCTTCTGTGATATGTGTGTGTGTGTGTGTGTGTGTGTGTACAGATAGATATATAAAGGATCTGATTTATATATAAAATTATATATCCTTGATATGTAAGTATATATTATATATTTATATTTATTATAGATTTATATTTTTTAGGTATATATGCATATAATTTACTTATATATAATTTATAAATATATTATAAATATTTTATATTTTTACAATATA
Source organism: Macaca thibetana thibetana (assembly GCF_024542745.1). NCBI lineage: Eukaryota > Metazoa > Chordata > Mammalia > Primates > Cercopithecidae > Macaca > Macaca thibetana. Next base: position 126,821,301 of record NC_065582.1, read on the forward strand.
TAAATATATATGTATCTTTTATAAATGTGTGCTCTCAATTTCTACTTAAAGATCCCTCCTTACACACACACATGCACGCACATGCACATACACGCATACACACAGCTCTCCGGCACGTGGCCATGATGTGAGAGACCATCTCTTTTACAGCTTAAAGGTACTGGCCAGCTTTGCTGTCCTGAGCACCTCATTTATGAAATGGCCTTCAGTAGATCATAAAACAACAGAAATTCGAAAGGCCTGAAACTCTTCTCCAGTTCTAAAATGTATCCTGAAAGCCAAGGCAAAGATCTAGAATGGAAAGAAAACCATAATGAAATAAATGAATTCACAATTTTTGTGATATTTGTTAGCAACAGCCTGGAAGTGACCAAAAATCATAATCATGGCACCTTTAAATCTGGTAGGATTATTAATTATATCGAAACCGGTCCCCTCAACTTAGATATGAGAAAACCGAGAACAGTTTCCTTATCTGTCCCTGGATGCATAGGAACTTCTGCCTAGGCTCCAAAGAGACTTACTTTATCTTCAAACAGCAAAATTTGAGATCACATATGATTTTTTTATTTTTGGATCATAATGAATAAAAGAAATGGAAAGAGAAAGAAAAGAAAGAACAAAAGAGAGAATGTGTCAAGTTAAAATGTCAAAGAGACACAGATATCAACTGAAAGAACTCTCAACGGCCAAACCTGAACAATTTGGTGAAATGAATAAATTAGTATTTATAACCCAAAGTATAAAGTAAATATACATGAATCCATAATGATATAAATAAATTATTAAATAAACAGAGGAAAGTAGACAAATATTCCATTGAGAATAACTTCAAATAATTTATGTAGCTACTTCACCCTCAAGAAGGTGGAACACAGTTCCCCACCCCTTGTGTGTGGGATGCACACAGTAACTTCCTTCCAAACATAGGAAAAAGATGAAAATAAGAATAACTTTACCATGGAGAAATCTGACAAATATTACCACAGGCAGATGATCAAGGTTATCATCAATAATGACAAGTCATGTTGGTAACCTTGATATGAAATGGCTCTTTACCTCCATGGGTCTCCCTAGTAACCTGTGATCTCAATCGAATCATGACAAAAACATCAGACCTATACCAATGGAGGGTCACTCTACAAAAATACCCTATCTCTACTCCTCAAAACTTCTCAGGTCATCAAAAACAAAAAACAAACAAAAAACCTGAGAAATTTTCATGACCAAGAGGAGCCTAAGGAGACACAAGGACAAAATGCAGTGTTATTCTGGTTAGGAACCTAGGACAGATAAAGAACACTAATGAAACATTAAGGAAATCTGTATAAAGCATAGACTTTAGATTATATAACATATCAATATTGGTTTTTCAATCATAACAATTTGTACCATACTAACATAAGAAAATAATAGGAGAAGTTAGGTGTGACGATATATGAGAATTCTCTACACTGTTTTCACAGTTTTTCTGTAAATCTAAAACTGTTCTGAAAATAATGTTTATTCTAAAAAGTGATTTAGATGAATCAGACTCTAAATGCAAAAATATTAAGAATACTTTAATTATTTTTTGCCTATGTCTTCTAAGCACTTCACATAGCAAAAATGTAAGAAATCTGTATTAGAGGGAACAAAAGAAAGTTTATGAATAACTGTAATGCTATTTCAACTTAAAAATGCTATTTCAACTTGCAAAACAAGCAGATAAAATCTTTGTTTTAGACATTATATTGTAAGTGTGTTTAAAATTAGCAAGGTGTAACATTTATTCTCTGACATGTATCTTCCGAAGAGTCACAGTGGTTGAGAGTCAATTAAGACATAATCCATGTGAAATTTTTATTAGACCAACTTTACTGTGAAATTACTGCCAAGATAATACTTAGGTCTATTTTCTTGAGTTATTTCCTAGTTATTCAGCCTTTTAGTTAGAGATTCAGATTACAGCAAATGCCTTGGAAAGCAATTTTTAAAGTTGTAACTACAATACCCTAGTAGAATCACATATTGTTTCTCTTTGCCCAGATATAGCACCTAGTAAAATGTTTGATGAATGAATAAAATTTCTTTTTATTGCTTCATTTAGTACACTTTCTGTCTCTAAATTATCTCATGGGTGTGATTGAAAGTTGGTTTGGTGCCTCAGCTTTCTTCCAATGCATTATCTCACAATATAATCCTAACTGGAAGGCCTTGATTAATGGCTGATGCAAATCTCTGTACGTTCTGGACTTGTGTAGCTGTCTGTGTGTCAGTTAAATTTATAAGCTGGAGGGGGAAAAAGTTGCTATAGCACATACATCTCTTTGCATTATCTTAACAAATGTTATTCCATTAATGCTATTTTATTGGAAGATAGAAATGGAACTCCTTAACCTCTCATTTTCTGTCTATCTGTACAAATCCAACCAATATCAGTTAGCTTTTGTTGCATAACAAAACACCTCAAAATGTAGTGGTTTAAAACAACACTATTGTATTTAGCTCATGATCCTCTGAGTTGTCTGAGATTGATGGGACTTTCTCCACATTGGATCTCATCTTACAGGAAGCTAGTTCCTTCTTTTCAAATGGAGAAGTCCCAGAACAAGAAAGAGTGACTCCAATGCACAAGAACTTTTCAAACCTCTGCCTGCATCATATTTTCCAATGTGCCACCTGTCAAAGCAAGTCACATAGTTAAATCCACACTTAAGGGGTTGAGAAGTAAATTCCACCTCTTAATGAGAGAAACTGCTAAATATTGTGTCTATTTTGTTTTAATTTACCACAGTCCACTCTCTGGTTTAAAATATTTAAATTATTCACAATGCAAAATACACTGAGCATCTATGACTGCCTCAAAATCTGATCCAACATGACAGCAGTCTCAAAATCTAATGTCTTGCAATTTATATCTTCTTCATATGTGGATGAGGGTCCTCACATGTTGCATGTTGACCCAGAGACCTCTCAAACTTAAGAAAAGATATCTGCTCTTTACATACCTAACATGCAATACTGAAACAGGGACAAAATAATCATCACAGAGATTCTCATTTGAAAAGAAAAGAAAGGAGATACATACGGTAGTTGCTATTTTGTAGTAATTCTGAAGTCCAGCTGGATATATACAGTCAGATTTTCCACATAGAATTACAAGGAATGATCCCTGATTAGAATGCAATTCTGTTCCCAGGGAGTGGTTTCCTCCCCCATTGTCCTTGGTTTCTTGGTTCCACTCCCTACACTTTTGTTTTCACCATCTGAGATGTCCTTCATTTTCTGTAAGAAATGACACATGTTTGAAACTGAGAAGTGTTCTCAGATTGCTTCCTTTCTACTTGTAAAAATTTGGGAACCCAGCAAAAATTTGTTTGAACCATCCCTGTCCATTTTTGTCCAAATTTACAGTGCTTTTGCCCAGCAGTTCTCTTTAAAAACATTGGTAAATTGTGATGATTCTAATTTGAGTCCACTTCATGACTCGCCACAATTCTTTTTTGACATACCTGTCTCTATTTAGGGTGTGTCTGGCTGCTGTGAGAGAATGCCTACATAGTTTTGAATTAAATCTGGGTTTTGGATTTTTTTTCCACTTAAAATGATGAGTCACTTACCTTCATCTTCCTAAAATTACATCCTTTTTCATAGTAGAGTCTTGACTTTCCCTTGAGTTCATCTCATTTCTATTTTTCTTCTCAAGACTCCTATCGCTATTATTTACAGAAATACAGCATGGAAATCTTTTTGTCCAGTTTACGTTCTAGTGTTTATCAGCATCAATCTAAGAAAGTTTAAAGTGCATTAATTTATTAAATATTTGGTGCACACCTAATACATGCTAAATGTTAGAGATACACTGGTAAGCAGAAATAGATGCAATCCCTGTCTCCATGTAACTCTGTACTTGTGGGAGAGGCAGGTATTTACCAAAGAGGGACATAAAGACAACTAAATCAAATTGTAGTGGCTACCACAAAGAGAATACACAGATTACTAAAACTACATATAAAAGGAGGTCTAGCCTAGTGTAGGACTATCAGAGGAGACAAACAAAAGAAGCAAATTTAAATTGAGACGTGAAAAATAATGAGCATTTAGCCAAAGGAGGCGGTGATATTATAAGCAAAAGAAACAATATTATAAGCAAAAGAAACATTTTCCACTTGTGAATTATAGTACCTTGGACAACTTCCTTCAGCTCAGATTTTGAGCCTATTTCCTTATCTGCACAGCAGGAATGGAAATCATTGTACCTATACTGTGGAATGAATTAGACTTCTTTTATAAAATGCTTAACATAGTACCTGGTAAGCACTTAATAAGTATTTTCTGTTGGTGGTAACAATTTGGAGCTGGGCTTCCTGAATTTGAATTCTGCATTTGCCACTTAACTAGCTGTGTGATCCTGGGCAAGGCATCCACCCAGGTCCTTTAGCTTCCTCGAGATAACATCAGGGTAACCTTAAGTACTTCAACTATCATAGGATTGCTGGGAGGCTTGCATGAGTTCCCATGGGAAGCATTAAAACAGTTCTTGGCACATAGTAGATGCTCCATGAATGTTAGCTGTTATTAGGAATAAAGAAATTTCACAACAGTTTGATTAGGCATTTAGAAATCATTCTATGGATGGGGAGCAGTGGCTCACGCCTGTAA